>NC_136069.1:1163461529-1164105452 GCF_964261635.1 Lissotriton helveticus | reverse complement strand
TAAAAGTAACTTAAAAGAACCCAAATGCTCACTTCGAGGGCTTTAAACGTGTTTATTCACTGCAGGAAGAGAAATAAACAACATTTAGAGTAAATTATTGTTCATGCGAGAACGTTCAATTTTTCATTCAAAACGATCGATGACCCGCGACCTGATGAAATTACTCTGAGATGACCAAAATGGTCCGTTTTGAATATTTTCATCTTTCAACTAATTTTGACTCTCAGAGGTGGATCATCACTTTTGGAGATAAAATGAGCATCGTTATCGTCATTTTCATGCTTCTAGGGAGCCAAAACTCAAGATTTGGCTTATGGTTAAAAGTGACTTAAAAGGACCCAAATGCTCACTTTGAGGGCTTAAAACGTGTTTATTCACTGCGGAAAGAGATATAAACAATATTTAGAGTAAATTATTGTTCATGTGAGAACGTTCAATTTTTCATGCAAAACGATCGATGACCCGCGACCTGATGAAATTGCTCTGAGATGACCAAAATGGTCTGTTTTGAAAATGTTCATCTTTCAACTAATTTTGACTCTCAGAGGTGGATCATCACTTTTGGAGATAAAATGAGCATCGTTATCGCCATTTTCATGCTTCTAGGGAGCCAAAACTCAAGATTTGGCTCATGGTTAAAAGTGACTTAAAAGGCCCAAAATGCTCACTTCGAGGGCTTAAAACGTGTTTATTCACTGCGGGAAGAGATATAAACAATAGTTAGAGTGAATTAATATTCATGCGAGAACGTTCAATTTTTCATGCAAAACGATCGATGACCCGCGACCTGATGAAATGACTCAGAGATGACCAAAATGTTCCGTTTTGAAATTTTTCATCTTTCAACTAATTTTGACTCTCAGAGGTGGATCATCACTTTTGGAGATAAAATGAGCATCGTTATCGTCATTTTCATGCTTCTAGGGAGCCAAAACTCAAGATTTGGCTTATGGTTAAAAGTGACTTAAAAGGACCCAAATGCTCACTTCGAGGGCTTAAAACGTGTTTATTCACTGCGGGAAGAGATATAAACAATAGTTAGAGTGAATTAATGTTCATGCGAGTACAATCAATTTTTCATGCAAAACAATCGATGACCCGCGACCTGATGAAATTGCTCTGAGATGACCAAAATTGTCCGTTTTGAAAATGTTCATCTTTCAACTAATTTTGACTCTCAGAGGTGGATCGTCACTATTGGAGATAAAATGAGCATCTTTATTGTCATTTTCATGCTTCTAGGGAGCCAAAACTCAAGATTGGGCTCATGGTTAAATGTGACTTAAAAGGCCTAAAATGCTCACTTCGAGGGCTTAAAACGTGTTTATTCACTGCGGAAAGAGATATAAACAATATTTAGAGTAAATTATTGTTCATGTGAGAACGTTCAATTTTTCATGCAAAACGATCGATGACCCGCGACCTGATGAAATTGCTCTGAGATGACCAAAATGGTCTGTTTTGAAAATGTTCATCTTTCAACTAATTTTGACTCTCAGAGGTGGATCATCACTTTTGGAGATAAAATGAGCATCGTTATCGCCATTTTCATGCTTCTAGGGAGCCAAAACTCAAGATTTGGCTCATGGTTAAAAGTGACTTAAAAGGCCCAAAATGCTCACTTCGAGGGCTTAAAACGTGTTTATTCACTGCGGGAAGAGATATAAACAATAGTTAGAGTGAATTAATGTTCATGCGAGAACGTTCAATTTTTCATGCCAAACGATCGATGACCCGCGACCTGATGAAATTGCTCTGAGATGACCAAAATGTTCCGTTTTGAAAATGTTCATCTTTCAACTAATTTTGACTCTCGGAGGTGGATCATCACTATTGGAGATAAAATGAGCATCGTTATCGTCATTTTCATGCTTCTAGGGAGCCAAAACTCAAGATTTGGCTTATGGTTAAAAGTGACTTAAAAGGACCCAAATGCTCACTTCGAGGGCTTAAAACGTGTTTATTCACTGTGGGAAGAGATATAAACAACATTTAGAGTAAATTATTGTTCATGCAAGAACGTTCAATTTTTCATGCAAAACGATCGATGACCCGCGACCTGATGAAATTGCTCTGAGATGACCAAAATGGTCCGTTTTGAAAATGTTCATCTTTCAACTAATTTTAACTCACAGAGGTGGATCATCACTTTTGGAGATAAAATGAGCATCGTTATCGTCATTTTCATGCTTCTAGGGAGCCAAAACTCAAGATTTGGCTCATTATTAAAAGTGACTTAAAAGGCTCAAAATGCTCACTTCGAGGGCTTAAAACATGTTTATTCACTGCGGGAAGAGATATAAACAATAGTTAGAGTGAATTAATGTTCATGCGAGAACGTTCAATTTTTCATGCAAAACGATCGATGACCCGCGACCTGATGAAATGACTCTGAGATGACCAAAATGTTCTGTTTTGAAAATTTTCATCTTTCAACTAATTTTGACTCTCAGAGGTGGATCATCACTTTTGGAGATAAAATGAGCATCGTTATCGTCATTTTCATGCTTCTAGGGAGCCAAAACTCAAGATTTGGCTTATGGTTAAAAGTGACTTAAAAGGACCCAAATGCTCACTTCGTGGGCTTAAAACGTGTTTATTCACTGCGGGAAGAGATATAAACAATAGTTAGAGTGAATTAATGTTCATGCGAGAACAATCAATTTTTCATGCAAAACAATCGATGACCCGCGACCTGATGAAATTGCTCTGAGATGACCAAAATGGTCCGTTTTGAAAATGTTCATCTTTCAACTAATTTTGACTCTCAGAGGTGGATCATCACTATTGGAGATAAAATGAGCATCTTTAACGTCATTTTCATGCTTCTAGGGAGCCAAATCTCAAGATTGGGCCCATGGTTAAAAGTGAATTAAAAGAACCCAAATGCTCACTTCGAGGGCTTAAAACGTGTTTATTCACTGCGGAAAGAGATATAAACAATAGTTAGAGTGAATTAATGTTCATGCGAGAACAATCAATTTTTCATGCAAAACAATCGATGACCCGCGACCTGATGAAATTGCTCTGAGATGACCAAAATGGTCCGTTTTGAAAATGTTCATCTTTCAACTAATTTTGACTCTCAGAGGTGGATCATCACTATTGGAGATAAAATGAGCATCTTTATCGTCATTTTCATGCTTCTAGGGAGCCAAAACTCAAGATTGGGCTCAGGGTTAAAAGTGACTTAAAAGGACCCAAATGCTCACTTCGAGGGCTTTAAACGTGTTTATTCACTGCAGGAAGAGAAATAAACAACATTTAGAGTAAATTATTGTTCATGCGAGAACGTTCAATTTTTCATTCAAAACGATCAATGACCCGCGACCTGATGAAATTGCTCTGAGATGACCAAAATGTTCCGCTTTGAAAATGTTCATCTTTCAACTAATTTTGACTCTCAGAGGTGGATCATCACTATTGGAGATAAAATGAGCATCTTTATCGTAATTTTCATGCTTCTAGGGAGCCAAAACTCAAGATTGGGCTCATTGTTAAAAGTAACTTAAAAGAACCCAAATGCTCACTTCGAGGGCTTTAAACGTGTTTATTCACTGCAGGAAGAGAAATAAACAACATTTAGAGTAAATTATTGTTCATGCGAGAACGTTCAATTTTTCATTCAAAACGATCGATGACCCGCGACCTGATGAAATTACTCTGAGATGACCAAAATGGTCCGTTTTGAATATTTTCATCTTTCAACTAATTTTGACTCTCAGAGGTGGATCATCACTTTTGGAGATAAAATGAGCATCGTTATCGTCATTTTCATGCTTCTAGGGAGCCAAAACTCAAGATTTGGCTTATGGTTAAAAGTGACTTAAAAGGACCCAAATGCTCACTTTGAGGGCTTAAAACGTGTTTATTCACTGCGGAAAGAGATATAAACAATATTTAGAGTAAATTATTGTTCATGTGAGAACGTTCAATTTTTCATGCAAAACGATCGATGACCCGCGACCTGATGAAATTGCTCTGAGATGACCAAAATGGTCTGTTTTGAAAATGTTCATCTTTCAACTAATTTTGACTCTCAGAGGTGGATCATCACTTTTGGAGATAAAATGAGCATCGTTATCGCCATTTTCATGCTTCTAGGGAGCCAAAACTCAAGATTTGGCTCATGGTTAAAAGTGACTTAAAAGGCCCAAAATGCTCACTTCGAGGGCTTAAAACGTGTTTATTCACTGCGGGAAGAGATATAAACAATAGTTAGAGTGAATTAATATTCATGCGAGAACGTTCAATTTTTCATGCAAAACGATTGATGACCCGCGACCTGATGAAATGACTCGGAGATGACCAAAATGTTCCGTTTTGAAAATTTTCATCTTTCAACTAATTTTGACTCTCAGAGGTGGATCATCACTTTTGGAGATAAAATGAGCATCGTTATCGTCATTTTCATGCTTCTAGGGAGCCAAAACTCAAGATTTGGCTCATGGTTAAAAGTGACTTAAAAGGCCCAAAATGCTCACTTCGAGGGCTTAAAACGTGTTTATTCACTGCGGAAAGAGATATAAACAATATTTAGAGTAAATTATTGTTCATGTGAGAACGTTCAATTTTTCATGCAAAACGATCGATGACCCGCGACCTGATGAAATTGCTCTGAGATGACCAAAATGGTCTGTTTTGAAAATGTTCATCTTTCAACTAATTTTGACTCTCAGAGGTGGATCATCACTTTTGGAGATAAAATGAGCATCGTTATCGCCATTTTCATGCTTCTAGGGAGCCAAAACTCAAGATTTGGCTCATGGTTAAAAGTGACTTAAAAGGCCCAAAATGCTCACTTCGAGGGCTTAAAACGTGTTTATTCACTGCGGGAAGAGATATAAACAATAGTTAGAGTGAATTAATGTTCATGCGAGAACGTTCAATTTTTCATGCCAAACGATCGATGACCCGCGACCTGATGAAATTGCTCTGAGATGACCAAAATGTTCCGTTTTGAAAATGTTCATCTTTCAACTAATTTTGACTCTCGGAGGTGGATCATCACTATTGGAGATAAAATGAGCATCGTTATCGTCATTTTCATGCTTCTAGGGAGCCAAAACTCAAGATTTGGCTTATGGTTAAAAGTGACTTAAAAGGACCCAAATGCTCACTTCGAGGGCTTAAAATGTGTTTATTCACTGTGGGAAGAGATATAAACAACATTTAGAGTAAATTATTGTTCATGCAAGAACGTTCAATTTTTCATGCAAAACGATCGATGACCCGCGACCTGATGAAATTGCTCTGAGATGACCAAAATGGTCCGTTTTGAAAATGTTCATCTTTCAACTAATTTTAACTCACAGAGGTGGATCATCACTTTTGGAGATAAAATGAGCATCGTTATCGTCATTTTCATGCTTCTAGGGAGCCAAAACTCAAGATTTGGCTCATTATTAAAAGTGACTTAAAAGGCTCAAAATGCTCACTTCGAGGGCTTAAAACATGTTTATTCACTGCGGGAAGAGATATAAACAATAGTTAGAGTGAATTAATGTTCATGCGAGAACGTTCAATTTTTCATGCAAAACGATCGATGACCCGCGACCTGATGAAATGACTCTGAGATGACCAAAATGTTCCGTTTTGAAAATTTTCATCTTTCAACTAATTTTGACTCTCAGAGGTGGATCATCACTTTTGGAGATAAAATGAGCATCGTTATCGTCATTTTCATGCTTCTAGGGAGCCAAAACTCAAGATTTGGCTTATGGTTAAAAGTGACTTAAAAGGACCCAAATGCTCACTTCGTGGGCTTAAAACGTGTTTATTCACTGCGGGAAGAGATATAAACAATAGTTAGAGTGAATTAATGTTCATGCGAGAACAATCAATTTTTCATGCAAAACAATCGATGACCCGCGACCTGATGAAATTGCTCTGAGATGACCAAAATGGTCCGTTTTGAAAATGTTCATCTTTCAACTAATTTTGACTCTCAGAGGTGGATCATCACTATTGGAGATAAAATGAGCATCTTTAACGTCATTTTCATGCTTCTAGGGAGCCAAATCTCAAGATTGGGCCCATGGTTAAAAGTGAATTAAAAGAACCCAAATGCTCACTTCGAGGGCTTAAAACGTGTTTATTCACTGCGGAAAGAGATATAAACAATAGTTAGAGTGAATTAATGTTCATGCGAGAACAATCAATTTTTCATGCAAAACAATCGATGACCCGCGACCTGATGAAATTGCTCTGAGATGACCAAAATGGTCCGTTTTGAAAATGTTCATCTTTCAACTAATTTTGACTCTCAGAGGTGGATCATCACTATTGGAGATAAAATGAGCATCTTTATCGTCATTTTCATGCTTCTAGGGAGCCAAAACTCAAGATTGGGCTCAGGGTTAAAAGTGACTTAAAAGGACCCAAATGCTCACTTCGAGGGCTTTAAACGTGTTTATTCACTGCAGGAAGAGAAATAAACAACATTTAGAGTAAATTATTGTTCATGCGAGAACGTTCAATTTTTCATTCAAAACGATCAATGACCCGCGACCTGATGAAATTGCTCTGAGATGACCAAAATGTTCCGCTTTGAAAATGTTCATCTTTCAACTAATTTTGACTCTCAGAGGTGGATCATCACTATTGGAGATAAAATGAGCATCTTTATCGTCATTTTCATGCTTCTAGGGAGCCAAAACTCAAGATTGGGCTCATTGTTAAAAGTAACTTAAAAGAACCCAAATGCTCACTTCGAGGGCTTTAAACGTGTTTATTCACTGCAGGAAGAGAAATAAACAACATTTAGAGTAAATTATTGTTCATGCGAGAACGTTCAATTTTTCATTCAAAACGATCGATGACCCGCGACCTGATGAAATTACTCTGAGATGACCAAAATGGTCCGTTTTGAATATTTTCATCTTTCAACTAATTTTGACTCTCAGAGGTGGATCATCACTTTTGGAGATAAAATGAGCATCGTTATCGTCATTTTCATGCTTCTAGGGAGCCAAAACTCAAGATTTGGCTTATGGTTAAAAGTGACTTAAAAGGACCCAAATGCTCACTTTGAGGGCTTAAAACGTGTTTATTCACTGCGGAAAGAGATATAAACAATATTTAGAGTAAATTATTGTTCATGTGAGAACGTTCAATTTTTCATGCAAAACGATCGATGACCCGCGACCTGATGAAATTGCTCTGAGATGACCAAAATGGTCTGTTTTGAAAATGTTCATCTTTCAACTAATTTTGACTCTCAGAGGTGGATCATCACTTTTGGAGATAAAATGAGCATCGTTATCGCCATTTTCATGCTTCTAGGGAGCCAAAACTCAAGATTTGGCTCATGGTTAAAAGTGACTTAAAAGGCCCAAAATGCTCACTTCGAGGGCTTAAAACGTGTTTATTCACTGCGGGAAGAGATATAAACAATAGTTAGAGTGAATTAATATTCATGCGAGAACGTTCAATTTTTCATGCAAAACGATTGATGACCCGCGACCTGATGAAATGACTCGGAGATGACCAAAATGTTCCGTTTTGAAAATTTTCATCTTTCAACTAATTTTGACTCTCAGAGGTGGATCATCACTTTTGGAGATAAAATGAGCATCGTTATCGTCATTTTCATGCTTCTAGGGAGCCAAAACTCAAGATTTGGCTTATGGTTAAAAGTGACTTAAAAGGACCCAAATGCTCACTTCGAGGGCTTAAAACGTGTTTATTCACTGCGGGAAGAGATATAAACAATAGTTAGAGTGAATTAATGTTCATGCGAGAACAATCAATTTTTCATGCAAAACAATCGATGACCCGCGACCTGATGAAATTGCTCTGAGATGACCAAAATTGTCCGTTTTGAAAATGTTCATCTTTCAACTAATTTTCACTCTCAGAGGTGGATCGTCACTATTGGAGATAAAATGAGCATCTTTATTGTCATTTTCATGCTTCTAGGGAGCCAAAACTCAAGATTGGGCTCATGGTTAAATGTGACTTAAAAGGCCTAAAATGCTCACTTCGAGGGCTTAAAACGTGATTATTCACTGCGGGAAGAGATATAAACAATAGTTAGAGTGAATTAATGTTCATGCGAGATCGTTCAATTTTTCATTCAAAACGATCGATGACCCGCGACCTGATGAAATTGCTCTGAGATGACCAAAATGTTCCGTTTTGAAAATGTTCATCTTTCAACTAATTTTGACTCTCAGAGGTGGATCATCACTTTTGGAGATAAAATGAGCATCGTTATCGTAATTTTCATGCTTCTAGGGAGCCAAAACTCAAGATTTGGCTAATGGTTAAAAGTGACTTAAAAGGACCCAAATGCTCACTTCGAGGGCTTAAAACGTGTTTATTCACTGCGGGAAGAGATATAAACAACATTTAGAGTAAATTATTGTTCATGCGAG
Organism: Lissotriton helveticus; assembly: GCF_964261635.1. Classification (NCBI taxonomy): domain Eukaryota; kingdom Metazoa; phylum Chordata; class Amphibia; order Caudata; family Salamandridae; genus Lissotriton; species Lissotriton helveticus. The sequence continues at coordinate 1,164,097,074 of NC_136069.1, read as the reverse complement.
AACGTTCAATTTTTCATTCAAAACGATCGATGACCCGCGACCTGATGAAATTGCTCTGAGACGACCAAAATGTTCCGTTTTGAAAATGTTCATCTTTCAACTAATTTTGACTCTCAGAGGTGGATCATCACTATTGGAGATAAAATGAGCATCTTTATCGTCATTTTCATGCTTCTAGGGAGCCAAAACTCAAGATTGGGCTCATGGTTAAAAGTAACTTAAAAGAACCCAAATGCTCACTTCGAGGGCTTAAAACGTGTTTATTCACTGCGGGAAGAGATATAAACAACATTTGGAGTAAATTATTGTTCATGCGAGAACGTTCAATTTTTCATGCAAAACGATCGATGACCCGCGACCTGATGAAATTGCTCTGAGATGACCAAAATGGTCTGTTTTGAAAATGTTCATCTTTCAACTAATTTTGACTCTCAGAGTTGGATCATCACTTTTGGAGATAAAATGAGCATCGTTATCGCCATTTTCATGCTTCTAGGGAGCCAAAACTCAAGATTTGGCTCATGGTTAAAAGTGACTTAAAAGGCCCAAAATGCTCACTTCGAGGGCTTAAAACGTGTTTATTCACTGCGGGAAGAGATATAAACAATAGTTAGAGTCAATTAATGTTCATGCGAGAACGTTCAATTTTTCATGCAAAACGATCGATGACCCGCGACCTGATGAAATGACTCTGAGATGACCAAAATGTTCCGTTTTGAAAATTTTCATCTTTCAACTAATTTTGACTCTCAGAGGTGGATCATCACTTTTGGAGATAAAATGAGCATCGTTATCGTCATTTTCATGCTTCTAGGGAGCCAAAACTCAAGATTTGGCTAATGGTTAAAAGTGACTTAAAACGACCCAAATGCTCACTTCGAGGGCTTAAAACGTGTTTATTCACTGCGGGAAGAGATATAAACAACATTTAGAGTAAATTAATGTTCATGCGAGAACGTTCAATGTTTCATGCAAAACAATCGATGACCCGCAACCTGATGAAATTGCTCTGAGATGACCAAAATGGTACTTTTTGAAAATGTTCAACTTTCAACTAATCTTGACTCTCAGAGGTGGATCATCACTATTGGAGATAAAATTAGCATCTTTATCGTCATTTTCATGCTTCTAGGGAGCCAAATCTCAAGATTGGGATCATGGTTAAATGTGACTTAAAAGGCCCAAAATGCTCACTTCGATGGCTTAAAACGTGTTTATTAACTGCGGGAAGAGATATAAACAATAGTTAGAGTGAATTAATGTTCATGCGAGAACGTTCAATTTTTCATGCAAAACGATCGATGACCCGCGACCTGATGAAATTGCTCTGAGATGACCAAAATGTTCCGTTTTGAAAATTTTCATCTTTCAGCTAATTTTGACTCTCAGAGGTGGATCATCACTTTTGGAGATAAAATAAGCATCGTTATCGTAATTTTCATGCTTCTAGGGAGCCAAAACTCAAGATTTGGCTTATGGTTAAAAGTGACTTAAAAGGACCCAAATGCTCACTTCGAGGGCTTAAAACGTGTTTATTCACTGTGGGAAGAGATATAAACAACATTTAGAGTAAATTATTGTTCATGCGAGAACGTTCAATTTTTCATGCAAAACGATCGATGACCCGCGACCTGATGAAATTGCTCTGAGATGACCAAAATGGTCCGTTTTGAAAATGTTCATCTTTCAACTAATTTTAACTCACAGAGGTGGATCATCACTTTTGGAGATAAAATGAGCATCGTTATCGTCATTTTCATGCTTCTAGGGAGCCAAAACTCAAGATTTGGCTCATTATTAAAAGTGACTTAAAAGGCTCAAAATGCTCACTTCGAGGGCTTAAAACATGTTTATTCACTGCGGGAAGAGATATAAACAATAGTTAGAGTGAATTAATGTTCATGCGAGAACAATCAATTTTTCATGCAAAACAATTGATGACCCGCGACCTGATGAAATTGCTCTGAGATGACCAAAATGGTCCGTTTTGAAAATGTTCATCTTTCAACTAATTTTGACTCTCAGAGGTGGATCATCACTATTGGAGATAAAATGAGCATCTTTAACGTCATTTTCACGCTTCTAGGGAGCCAAATCTCAAGATTGGGCCCATGGTTAAAAGTGAATTAAAAGAACCCAAATGCTCACTTCGTGGGCTTAAAACGTGTTTATTCACTGCGGGAAGAGATATAAACAATAGTTAGAGTGAATTAATGTTCATGCGAGAACAATCAATTTTTCATGCAAAACAATCGATGACCCGCGACCTGATGAAATTGCTCTGAGATGACCAAAATGGTCCGTTTTGAAAATGTTCATCTTTGAACTAATTTTGACTCTCAGAGGTGGATCATCACTATTGGAGATAAAATGAGCATCGTTATCGTCATTTTCATGCTTCTAGGGAGCCAAAACTCAAGATTTGGCTCATGGTTAAAAGTGACTTAAAAGGCCCAAAATGCTCACTTCGAGGGCTTAAAACGTGTTTATTCACTGCGGGAAGAGATATAAACAATAGTTAGAGTGAATTAATGTTCATGCGAGAACGTTCATTTTTTCATGCAAAACGATCGATGACCCGCGACCTGATGAAATGACTCTGAGATGACCAAAATGTTCCGTTTTGAAAATTTTCATCTTTCAACTAATTTTGACTCTCAGAGGTGGATCATCACTTTTGGAGATAAAATGAGCATCGTTATCGTCATTTTCATGCTTCTAGGGAGCCAAAACTCAAGATTTGGCTTATGGTTAAAAGTGACTTAAAAGGACCCAAATGCTCACTTCGAGGGCTTAAAACGTGTTTATTCACTGCGGGAAGAGATATAAACAATAGTTAGAGTGAATTAATGTTCATGCGAGAACAATCAATTTTTCATGCAAAACAATCGATGACCCGCGACCTGATGAAATTGCTCTGAGATGACCAAAAATTGTCCGTTTTGAAAATGTTCATCTTTCAACTAATTTTGACTCTTAGAGGTGGATCGTCACTATTGGAGATAAAATGAGCATCTTTAACGTCATTTTCATGCTTCTAGGGAGCCAAATCTCAAGATTGGGCTCATGGTTAAAAGTGAATTAAAAGAACCCAAATGCTCACTTCGAGGGCTTAAAACGTGTTTATTCACTGTGGGAAGAGATATAAACAACATTTAGAGTAAATTATTGTTCATGCGAGAACGTTCAATTTTTCATGCAAAACGATCGATGACCCGCGACCTGATGAAATTGCTCTGAGATGACCAAAATGGTCCGTTTTGAAAATGTTCATCTTTCAACTAATTTTGACTCACAGAGGTGGATCATCACTATTGGAGATAAAATGAGAATCTTTATCGTCATTTTCATGCTTCTAGGGAGCCAAAACTCAAGATTGGGCTCATGGTTAAATGTGACTTAAAAGGCCTAAAATGCTCACTTCGAGGGCTTAAAACGTGTTTATTCACTGCGGGAAGAGATATAAACAATAGTTAGAGTGAATTAATGTTCATGCGAGAACGTTCAATTTTTCATTCAAAACGATCGATGACCCGCGACCTGATGAAATTGCTCTGAGATGAGCAAAATGTTCCGTTTTGAAAATTTTCATCTTTCAACTAATTTTGACTCTCAGAGGTGGATCATCACTTTTGGAGATAAAATGAGCATCGTTATCGTAATTTTCATGCTTCTAGGGAGCCAAAACTCAAGATTTGGCTAATGGTTAAAAGTGACTTAAAAGGACCCAAATGCTCACTTCGAGGGCTTAAAACGTGTTTATTCACTGCGGGAAGAGATATAAACAACATTTAGAGTAAATTATTGTTCATGCGAGAACGTTCAATTTTTCATTCAAAACGATCGATGACCCGCGTCCTGATGAATTGCTCTGAGACGACCAAAATGTTCCGTTTTGAAAATGTTCATCTTTCAACTAATTTTGACTCTCAGAGGTGGATCATCACTATTGGAGATAAAATGAGCATCTTTATCGTCATTTTCATGCTTCTAGGGAGCCAAAACTCAAGATTGGGCTCATGGTTAAAAGTGACTTAAAAGGCCCAAAATGCTCACTTCGAGGGCTTAAAACGTGTTTATTCACTGTGGGAAGAGATATAAACAATAGTTAGAGTCAATTAATGTTCATGCGAGAACGTTCAATTTTTCATGCAAAACGATCGATGACCCGCGACCTGATGAAATGACTCTGAGATGACCAAAATGTTCCGTTTTGAAAATTTTCATCTTTCAACTAATTTTGACTCTCAGAGGTGGATCATCACTTTTGGAGATAAAATGAGCATCGTTATCGTCATTTTCATGCTTCTAGGGAGCCAAAACTCAAGATTTGGCTAATGGTTAAAAGTGACTTAAAACGACCCAAATGCTCACTTCGAGGGCTTAAAACGTGTTTATTCACTGCGGGAAGAGATATAAACAACATTTAGAGTAAATTAATGTTCATGCGAGAACGTTCAATGTTTCATGCAAAACAATCGATGACCCGCAACCTGATGAAATTGCTCTGAGATGACCAAAATGGTACTTTTTGAAAATGTACAACTTTCAACTAATCTTGACTCTCAGAGGTGGATCATCACTATTGGAGATAAAATTAGCATTTTTATCGTCATTTTCATGCTTCTAGGGAGCCAAATCTCAAGATTGGGATCATGGTTAAAAGTGAATTAAAAGAACCCAAATGCTCACTTCGAGGGCTTAAAACATGTTTATTCACTGCGGGAAGAGATATAAACAACATTTGGAGTAAATTATTGTTCATGCGAGAACGTTCAATTTTTCATGCAAAACGATCGATGACCCGCGACCTGATGAAATTGCTCTGAGATGACCAAAATGGTCTGCTTTGAAAATGTTCATCTTTCAACTAATTTTAATTCTCAGAGGTGGATCATCACTATTGGAGATAAAATGAGCATCTTTATCGTCATTTTCATGCTTCTAGGGAGCCAAAACTCAAGATTGGGCTCATGGTTAAAAGTAACTTAAAAGGCCCAAAATGCTCACTTCGAGGGCTTAAAACGTGTTTATTCACTGCGGGAAGAGATATAAACAATAGTTAGAGTGAATTAATGTTCATGCGAGAACGTTCAATTTTTCATGCCAAACGATCGATGACCCGCGACCTGATGAAATTACTCTGAGATGACCAAAATGATCCGTTTTGAAAATTTTCATCTTTCAACTAATTTTGACTCTCAGAGGTGGATCATCACTTTTGGAGATAAAATGAGCATCGTTATTGTCATTTTCATGCTTCTAGGGAGCCAAAACTCAGGATTTGGCTTATGGTTAAAAGTGACTTAAAAGGACCCAAATGCTCACTTTGAGGGCTTAAAACGTGTTTATTTACTGCGGAAAGAGATATAAACAATATTTAGGGTAAATTATTGTTCATGCGGAAACGTTCAATTTTTCATGCAAAACGATCGATGACCCGCGACCTGATGAAATTGCTCTGAGATGACCAAAATGGTCTGTTTTGGAAATGTTCATCTTTCAACTAATTTTAACTCACAGAGGTGGATCATCACTTTTGGAGATAAAATGAGCATCGTTATCGTCATTTTCATGCTTCTAGGGAACCAAAACTCAAGATTTGGCTCATGGTTAAAAGTGACTTAAAAGGCCCAAAATGCTCACTTCGAGGGCTTAAAACGTGTTTATTCACTGCGGGAAGAGATATAAACAATAGTTAGAGTGAATTAATGTTCATGCGAGAACGTTCAATTTTTCATGCAAAACGATCGATGACCCGCGACCTGATGAAATGACTCTGAGATGACCAAAATGTTCCGTTTTGAAAATTTTCATCTTTCAACTAATTTTGACTCTCAGAGGTGGATCATCACTTTTGGAGATAAAATGAGCATCGTTATCGTCATTTTCATGCTTCTAGGGAGCCAAAACTCAAGATTTGGCTTATGGTTAAAAGTGACTTAAAAGGACCCAAATGCTCACTTCGTGGGCTTAAAACATGTTTATTCACTGCGGGAAGAGATATAAACAACAGTTAGAGTGAATTAATGTTCATGCGAGAACAATCAATTTTTCATGCAAAACAATCGATGACCCGCGACCTGATGAAATTGCTCTGAGATGACCAAAATGGTCCGTTTTGAAAATGTTCATCTTTCAACTAATTTTGACTCTCAGAGGTGGATCATCACTATTGGAGATAAAATGAGTATCTTTAACGTCATTTTCATGCTTCTAGGGAGCCAAATCTCAAGATTGGGCTCATGGTTAAAAGTGAATTAAAAGAACCCAAATGCTCACTTCGAGGGCTTAAAACGTGTTTATTCACTGCGGAAAGAGATATAAACAATATTTAGAGTGAATTAATGTTCATGCGAGAACGTTCAATTTTTCATGCAAAACAATCGAATACCCGTGACCTGATGAAATTGCTCTGAGATGACCAAAATGGTCCGTTTTGAAAATGTTCATCTTTCAACTAATTTTGACTCTCAGAGGTGGATCATCACTATTGGAGATAAAATGAGCATCTTTATCGACATTTTCATGCTTCTAGGGAGCCAAAACTCAAGATTTGGCTCAGGGTTAAAAGTGACTTAAAAGGACCCAAATGCTCACTTCGAGGGCTTTAAACGTGTTTATTCACTGCAGGAAGAGAAATAAACAGCATTTAGAGTAAATTATTGTTCATGCGAGAACGTTCAATTTTTCATTCAAAATGATCAATGACCCGCGACCTGATGAAATTGCTCTGAGATGACCAAAATGTTCAGTTTTGAAAATGTTCATCTTTCAACTAATTTTGACTCTCAGAGGTGGATCATCACTATTGGAGATAAAATGAGCATCTTTATCGTCATTTTCATGCTTCTAGGGAGCCAAAATTCAAGATTGGGCTCATTGTTAAAAGTAACTTAAAAGAACCCAAATGCTCACTTCGAGGGCTTAAAACGTGCTTATTCACTGCGGGAAGAGATATAAACAACATTTAGAGTAAATTATTGTTCATGCGAGAACGTTCAATTTTTCATGCAAAACGATCGATGACCCGCGACCTGATGAAATTGCTCTGAGATGACCAAAATGGTCTGTTTTGAAAATGTTCATCTTTCAACTAATTTTGACTCTCAGAGTTGGATCATCACTTTTGGAGATAAAATGAGCATCGTTATCGCCATTTTCATGCTTCTAGGGAGCCAAAACTCAAGATTTGGCTCATGGTTAAAAGTGACTTAAAAGGCCCAAAATGCTCACTTCGAGGGCTTAAAACGTGTTTATTCACTGCGGGAAGAGATATAAACAATAGTTAGAGTCAATTAATGTTCATGCGAGAACGTTCAATTTTTCATGCAAAACGATCGATGACCCGCGACCTGATGAAATGACTCTGAGATGACCAAAATGTTCCGTTTTGAAAATTTTCATCTTTCAACTAATTTTGACTCTCAGAGGTGGATCATCACTTTTGGAGATAAAATGAGCATCGTTATCGTCATTTTCATTCCTCTAGGGAGCCAAAACTCAAGATTTGGCTAATGGTTAAAAGTGACTTAAAACGACCCAAATGCTCACTTCGAGGGCTTAAAACGTGTTTATTCACTGCGGGAAGAGATATAAACAACATTTAGAGTAAATTAATGTTCATGCGAGAACGTTCAATGTTTCATGCAAAACAATCGATGACCCGCAACCTGATGAAATTGCTCTGAGATGACCAAAATGGTACTTTTTGAAAATGTTCAACTTTCAACTAATCTTGACTCTCAGAGGTGGATCATCACTATTGGAGATAAAATTAGCATCTTTATCGTCATTTTCATGCTTCTAGGGAGCCAAATCTCAAGATTGGGATCATGGTTAAAAGTGAATTAAAAGAACCCAAATGCTCACTTCGAGGGCTTAAAACATGTTTATTCACTGCGGGAAGAGATATAAACAACATTTGGAGTAAATTATTGTTCATGCGAGAACGTTCAATTTTTCATGCAAAACGATCGATGACCCGCGACCTGATGAAATTGCTCTGAAATGACCAAAATGGTCTGCTTTGAAAATGTTCATCTTTCAACTAATTTTAATTCTCAGAGGTGGATCATCACTATTGGAGATAAAATGAGCATCTTTATCGTCATTTTCATGCTTCTAGGGAGCCAAAACTCAAGTTTGGGCTCATGGTTAAAAGTAACTTAAAAGGCCCAAAATGCTCACTTCGAGGGCTTAAAACGTGTTTATTCACTGCGGGAAGAGATATAAACAATAGTTAGAGTGAATTAATGTTCATGCGAGAACATTCAATTTTTCATGCCAAACGATCGATGACCCGCGACCTGATGAAATTACTCTGAGATGACCAAAATGATCCGTTTTGAAAATTTTCATCTTTCAACTAATTTTGACTCTTAGAGGTGGATCATCACTTTTGGAGATAAAATGAGCATCGTTATTGTCATTTTCATGCTTCTAGGGAGCCAAAACTCAGGATTTGGCTTATGGTTAAAAGTGACTTAAAAGGACCCAAATGCTCACTTTGAGGGCTTAAAACGTGTTTATTTACTGCGGAAAGAGATATAAACAATATTTAGGGTAAATTATTGTTCATGCGAGAACGTTCAATTTTTCATGCAAAACGATCGATGACCCGCGACCTGATGAAATTGCTCTGAGATGACCAAAATGGTCTGTTTTGAAAATGTTCATCTTTCAACTAATTTTGACTCTCAGAGGTGGATCATCACTTTTGGAGATAAAATGAGCATCGTTATCGTCATTTTCATGCTTCTAGGGAGCCAAAACTCAAGATTTGGCTTATGGTTAAAAGTGACTTAAAAGGACCCAAATGCTCACTTCGAGGGCTTAAAACGTGTTTATTCACTGTGGGAAGAGATATAAACAACATTTAGAGTAAATTATTGTTCATGCGAGAATGTTCAATTTTTCATGCAAAACGATCGATGACCCGCGACCTGATGAAATGACTCTGAGATGACCAAAATGTTCCGTTTTGAAAATGTTCATCTTTCAACTAATTTTAACTCACAGAGGTGGATCATCACTTTTGGAGATAAAATGAGCATCGTTATCGTCATTTTCATGCTTCTAGGGAACCAAAACTCAAGATTTGGCTCATGGTTAAAAGTGACTTAAAAGGCCCAAAATGCTCACTTCGAGGGCTTAAAACGTGTTTATTCACTGCGGGAAGAGATATAAACAATAGTTAGAGTGAATTAATGTTCATGCGAGAACGTTCAATTTTTCATGCAAAACGATCGATGACCCGCGACCTGATGAAATGACTCTGAGATGACCAAAATGTTCCGTTTTGAAAATTTTCATCTTTCAACTAATTTTGACTCTCAGAGGTGGATCATCACTTTTGGAGATAAAATGAGCATCGTTATCGTCATTTTCATGCTTCTAGGGAGCCAAAACTCAAGATTTGGCTTATGGTTAAAAGTGACTTAAAAGGACCCAAATGCTCACTTCGTGGGCTTAAAACATGTTTATTCACTGCGGGAAGAGATATAAACAATAGTTAGAGTGAATTAATGTTCATGCGAGAACAATCAATTTTTCATGCAAAACAATCGATGACCCGCGACCTGATGAAATTGCTCTGAGATGACCAAAATGGTCCGTTTTGAAAATGTTCATCTTTCAACTAATTTTGACTCTCAGAGGTGGATCATCACTATTGGAGATAAAATGAGCATCTTTAACGTCATTTTCATGCTTCTAGGGAGCCAAATCTCAAGATTGGGCTCATGGTTAAAAGTGAATTAAAAGAACCCAAATGCTCACTTCGAGGGCTTAAAACGTGTTTATTCACTGCGGAAAGAGATATAAACAATATTTAGAGTGAATTAATGTTCATGCGAGAACGTTCCATTTTTCATGCAAAACAATCGAATACCCGTGACCTGATGAAATTGCTCTGAGATGACCAAAATGGTCCGTTTTGAAAATGTTCATCTTTCAACTAATTTTGACTCTCAGAGGTGGATCATCACTATTGGAGATAAAATGAGCATCTTTATCGTCATTTTCATGCTTCTAGGGAGCCAAAACTCAAGATTTGGCTCAGGGTTAAAAGTGACTTAAAAGGACCCAAATGCTCACTTCGAGGGCTTTAAACGTGTTTATTCACTGCAGGAAGAGAAATAAACAACATTTAGAGTAAATTATTGTTCATGCGAGAACGTTCAATTTTTCATTCAAAATGATCAATGACCCGCGACCTGATGAAATTGCTCTGAGATGACCAAAATGTTCAGTTTTGAAAATGTTCATCTTTCAACTAATTTTGACTCTCAGAGGTGGATCATCACTATTGGAGATAAAATGAGCATCGTTATCGCCATTTTCATGCTTCTAGGGAGCCAAAACTCAAGATTTGGCTCATGGTTAAAAGTGACTTAAAAGGACCCAAATGCTCACTTTGAGGGCTTAAAACGTGTTTATTCACTGCGGAAAGAGATATAAACAATATTTAGAGTAAATTATTGTTCATGTGAGAACGTTCAATTTTTCATGCAAAACGATCGATGACCCGCGACCTGATGAAATTGCTCTGAGATGACCAAAATGGTCTGTTTTGAAAATGTTCATCTTTCAACTAATTTTGACTCTCAGAGGTGGATCATCACTTTTGGAGATAAAATGAGCATCGTTATCGCCATTTTCATGCTTCTACGTAGCCAAAACTCAAGATTTGGCTCATGGTTAAAAGTGACTTAAAAGGCCCAAAAATGCTCACTTCGAGGGCTTAAAACGTGTTTATTCACTGCGGGAAGAGATATAAACAATAGTTAGAGTGAATTAATGTTCATGCGAGAACGTTCAATTTTTCATGCAAAACGATCGATGACCCGCGACCTGATGAAATGACTCTGAGATGACCAAAATGTTCCGTTTTGAAAATTTTCATCTTCCAACTAATTTTGACTCTCAGAGGTGGATCATCACTTTTGGAGATAAAATGAGCATCGTTATCGTCATTTTCATGCTTCTAGGGAGCCAAAACTCAAGATTTGGCTTATGGTTAAAAGTGACTTAAAAGGACCCAAATGCTCACTTCGAGGGCTTAAAACGTGTTTATTCACTGCGGGAAGAGATATAAACAATAGTTAGAGTGAATTAATGTTCATGCGAGAACAATCAATTTTTCATGCAAAACAATCGATGACCCGCGACCTGATGAAATTGCTCTGAGATGACCAAAATGGTTTGTTTTGAAAATGTTCATCTTTCAACTAATTTTGACTCTCAGAGGTGGATCGTCACTATTGGAGATAAAATGAGCATCTTTAACGTCATTTTCATGCTTCTAGGGAGCCAAATCTCAAGATTGGGCTCATGGTTAAAAGTGAATTAAAAGAACCCAAATGCTCACCTCGAGGGCTTAAAACGTGTTTATTCACTGCAGGAAGAGATATAAACAACATTTAGAGAAAAATATTGTTCATGCGAGAACGTTCAATTTTTCATGCAAAACGATCGATGAGCCGCGACCTGATGAAATTACTCTGAGATGACCAAAATGTTCCGTTTTGAAAATTTTCATCTTTTAACTAATTTTGACTCTCAGAGGTGGATCATCACTTTTGGAGATAAAATGAGCATCATTATCGTCATTTTCATGCTTCTAGGGAGCCAAAACTGAAGATTTGGCTTATGGTTAAAAGTGACTTAAAAGGACCCAAATGCTCACTTTGAGGGCTTAAAACGTGTTTATTCACTGCGGAAAGAGATATAAACAATATTTAGAGTGAATTAATGTTCATGCGAGAACGTTCAATTTTTCATGCAAAACAATCGATGACCCGCGACCTGATGAAATTACTCTGAGATGACCAAAATGTTCCGTTTTTAAAATTTTCATCTTTCAACTAATTTTGACTCTCAGAGGTGGATCATCACTTTTGGAGATAAAATGAGCATCGTTATCGTCATTTTCATGCTTCTAGGGAGCCAAAACTCAAGATTTGGCTAATGGTTAAAAGTGACTTAAAAGGACCCAAATGCTCACTTCGAGGGCTTAAAACGTGTTTATTCACTGCAGGAAGAGATATAAACAACATTTAGAGTAAATTATTGTTCATGCGAGAACGTTCAATTTTTCATTCAAAACGATCGATGACCCGCGACCTGATGAAATTACTCTGAGATGACCAAAATGGTCCGTTTTGAATATTTTCATCTTTCAACTAATTTTGACTCTCAGAGGTGGATCATCACTTTTGGAGATAAAATGAGCATCGTTATCGTCATTTTCATGCTTCTAGGGAGCCAAAACTCAAGATTTGGCTTATGGTTAAAAGTGACTTAAAAGGACCCAAATGCTCACTTTGAGGGCTTAAAACGTGTTTATTCACTGCGGAAAGAGATATAAACAATATTTAGAGTAAATTATTGTTCATGTGAGAACGTTCAATTTTTCATGCAAAACGATCGATGACCCGCGACCTGATGAAATTGCTCTGAGATGACCAAAATGGTCTGTTTTGAAAATGTTCATCTTTCAACTAATTTTGACTCTCAGAGGTGGATCATCACTTTTGGAGATAAAATGAGCATCGTTATCGCCATTTTCATGCTTCTAGGGAGCCAAAACTTAAGATTTGGCTCATGGTTAAAAGTGACTTAAAAGGCCCAAAATGCTCACTTCGAGGGCTTAAAACGTGTTTATTCACTGCAGGAAGAGATATAAACAATAGTTAGAGTGAATTAATGTTCATGCGAGAACGTTCAATTTTTCATGCAAAACGATCGATGACCCGCGACCTGATGAAATGACTCTGAGATGACCAAAATGTTCCGTTTTGAAAATTTTCATCTTTCAACTAATTTTGACTCTCAGAGGTGGATCATCACTTTTGGAGATAAAATGAGCATCGTTATCGTCATTTTCATGCTTCTAGGGAGCCAAAACTCAAGATTTGGCTTATGGTTAAAAGTGACTTAAAAGGACCCAAATGCTCACTTCGAGGGCTTAAAACGTGTTTATTCACTGCGGGAAGAGATATAAACAATAGTTAGAGTGAATTAATGTTCATGCGAGAACAATCAATTTTTCATGCAAAACAATCGATGACCCGCGACCTGATGAAATTGCTCTGAGATGACCAAAATGGTCCGTTTTGAAAATGTTCATCTTTCAACTAATTTTGACTCTCAGAGGTGGATCATCACTATTGGAGATAAAATGAGCATCTTTATCGTCATTTTCATGCTTCTAGGGAGCCAAAACTCAAGATTGGGCTCAGGGTTAAAAGTGACTTAAAAGGACCCAAATGCTCACTTCGAGGGCTTTAAACGTGTTTATTCACTGCAGGAAGAGAAATAAACAACATTTAGAGTAAATTATTGTTCATGCGAGAACGTTCAATTTTTCATGCAAAACGATCGATGACCCGCGATCTGATGAAATTGCTCTGAGATGACCAAAATGGTCCGTTTTGAAAATGTTCATCTTTCAACTAATTTTGACTCACAGAGGTGGATCATCACTTTTGGAGATAAAATGAGCATCATTATCGTCATTTTCATGCTTCTAGGGAGCCAAATTTCAAGATTTGGCTCATGGTTAAAAGTGACTTAAAAGGCCCAAAATGCTCACTTTGAGGACTTAAAACGTGTTTATTCACTGCGGGAAGAGATATAAACAATAGTTAGAGTGAATTAATGTTCATGCGAGAACGTTCAATTTTTCATGCAAAACAATCGATGACCCGCGACCTGATGAAATTGCTCTGAGATTACCAAAATGGTCCGTTTTGAAAATGTTCATCTTTCAACTAATTTTGACTCTCAGAGGTGGATCATCACTATTGGAGATAAACTGAGCATCTTTATCGTCATTTTCATGCTTCTAGGGAGCCAAAACTCAAGATTGGGCTCATGGTTAAAAGTGACTTAAAAGAACCCAAATGCTCACTTCGAGGGCTTAAAACATGTTTATTCACTGCGGGAAGAGATATAAACAACATTTAGAGTAAATTATTGTTCATGCGAGAGCGTTCAATTTTTCATGCAAAACGATCGATGACCCGCGACCTGATGAAATTACTCTGAGATGACCAAAATGTTCCATTTTGAAAATTTTCATCTTTCAACTAATTTTGACTCTCAGAGGTGGATCATCACTTTTGGAGATAAAATGAGCATCGTTGTCGTCATTTTCCTTCTTCTAGGGAGCCAAATCTCAAGATTGGGCTCATGGTTAAAAGTGAATTAAAAGAACCCAAATGCTCACTTCGAGGGCTTAAAACGTGTTTATTCACTGCGGGAAGAGATATAAACAACATTTAGAGTAAATTATTGTTCATGCGAGAACGTTCAATTTTTCATGCAAAACGATCGATGATCCGCGACCTGATGAAATTGCTCTGAGATGACCAAAATGGTCAGTTTTGAAAATGTTCATCTTTCAACTAATTTTGACTCACAGAGGTGGATCATCACTTTTGGAGATAAAATGAGCATCGTTATCGTCATTTTCATGCTTCTAGGGAGCCAAAACTCAAGATTGGGCTCATGGTTAAAAGTGACTTAAAAGAACCCAAATGCTCACTTCGAGGGCTTAAAACGTGTTTATTCACTGCGGGAAGAGATATAAACAACATTTAGAGTAAATTATTGTTCATGCGAGAACGTTCAATTTTTCATGCAAAACGATCGATGATCCGCGACCTGATGAAATTGCTCTGAGATGACCAAAATGGTCCGTTTTGAAAATGTTCATCTTTCAACTAATTTTGACTCTCAGAGGTGGATCATCACTTTTGGAGATAAAATGAGCATCGTTATCGTCATTTTCATTCTTCTAGGGAGTCAAATCTCAAGATTGGGCTCATGGTTAAAAGTGAATTAAAAGAACCCAAATGCTCACTTCGAGGGCTTAAAACGTGTTTATTCACTGCGGGAAGAGATATAAACAACATTTAGAGTAAATTATTGTTCATGCGAGAACGTTCAATTTTTCATGCAAAACGATCGATGATCCGCGACCTGATGAAATTGCTCTGAGATGACCAAAATGGTCAGTTTTGAAAATGTTCATCTTTCAACTAATTTTGACTCACAGAGGTGGATCATCACTTTTGGAGATAAAATGAGCATCGTTATCGTCATTTTCATGCTTCTAGGGAGCCAAAACTCAAGATTGGGCTCATGGTTAAAAGTGAATTAAAAGAACCCAAATGCTCACTTCGAGGGCTTAAAACGTGTTTATTCACTGCGGGAAGAGATATAAACAACATTTAGAGTAAATTATTGTTAATGCGAGAACGTTCAATTTTTCATGCGAAACGATCGATGATCCGCGACCTGATGAAATTGCTCTGAGATGACCAAAATGGTCAGTTTTGAAAATGTTCATCTTTCAACTAATTTTGACTCACAGAGGTGGATCATCACTTTTGGAGATAAAATGAGCATCGTTATCGTCATTTTCATGCTTCTAGGGAGCCAAAACTCAAGATTGGGCTCATGGTTAAAAGTGACTTAAAAGAACCCAAATGCTCACTTCGAGGGCTTAAAACATGTTTATTCACTGCGGGAAGAGATATAAACAACATTTAGAGTAAATTATTGTTCATGCGAGAGCGTTCAATTTTTCATGCAAAACGATTGATGACCCGCGACCTGATGAAATTACTCTGAGATGACCAAAATGTTACATTTTGAAAATTTTCATCTTTCAACTAATTTTGACTCTCAGAGGTGGATCATCACTTTTGGAGATAAAATGAGCATCGTTATCGTCATTTTCCTTCTTCTAGGGAGCCAAATCTCAAGATTGGGCTCATGGTTAAAAGTGAATTAAAAGAACCCAAATGCTCACTTCGAGGGCTTGAAACGTGTTTATTCACTGCGGGAAGAGATATAAACAACATTTAGAGTAAATTATTGTTCATGCGAGAACGTTCAATTTTTCATGCAAAACGATCGATGATCCGCGACCTGATGAAATTGCTCTGAGATTACCAAAATGGTCAGTTTTGAAAATGTTTATTTTTCAACTAATTTTGACTCACAGAGGTGGATCATCACTTTTGGAGATAAAATGAGCATTGTTATCGTCATTTTCATGCTTCTAGGGAGCCAAAACTCAAGATTGGTCTCATGGTTAAAAGTGACTTAAAAGAACCCAAATGCTCACTTCGAGGGCTTAAAACGTGTTTATTCACTGCGGGAAGAGATATAAACAACATTTAGAGTAAATTATTGTTCATGCGAGAACGTTCAATTTTTCATGCAAAACGATCGATGATCCGCAACCTGATGAAATTGCTCTGAGATGACCAAAATGGTCCGTTTTGAAAATGTTCATCTTTCAACTAATTTTGACTCTCAGAGGTGGATCATCACTATTGGAGATAAAATGAGCATCTTTATCGTCATTTTCATGCTTCTAGGGATCCAAAACTCAAGATTGGGCTCATGGTTAAAAGTGACTTAAAAGAACCCAAATGCTCACTTCGAGGACTTAAAACATGTTTATTCACTGCGGGAAGAGATATAAACAACATTTAGAGTAAATTATTGTTCATGCGAGAGCGTTCAATCTTTCATGCAAAACGATCGATGACCCGCGACCTGATGAAATTACTCTGAGATGACCAAAATGTTTCATTTTGAAAATTTTCATCTTTCAACTAATTTTGACTCTCAGAGGTGGATCATCACTTTTGGAGATAAAATGAGCATCGTTATCGTCATTTTCATTCTTCTAGGGAGCCAAATCTCAAGATTGGGCTCATGGTTAAAAGTGAATTAAAAGAACCCAAATGCTCACTTCGAGGGCTTAAAACGTGTTTATTCACTGCGGGAAGAGATATAAACAACATTTAGAGTAAATTATTGTTCATGCGAGAACGTTCAATTTTTCATGCAAAACGATCGATGATCCGCGACCTGATGAAATTGCTCTGAGATGACCAAAATGGTCAGTTTTGAAAATGTTCATCTTTCAACTAATTTTGACTCACAGAGGTGGATCATCACTTTTGGAGATAAAATGAGCATCGTTATCGTCATTTTCATGCTTCTAGGGAGCCAAAACTCAAGATTGGGCTCATGGTTAAAAGTGACTAAAAAGAACCCAAATGCTCACTTCGAGGGCTTAAAATGTGTTTATTCACTGCGGGAAGAGATATAAACAACATTTAGAGTAAATTATTGTTCATGCGAGAACGTTCAATTTTTCATGCAAAACGATCGATGACCCGCGACCTGATGAAATTACTCTGAGATGACCAAAATGTTCCGTTTTGAAAATTTTCATCTTTCAACTAATTTTGACTCTCAGAGGTGGATCATCACTTTTGGAGATAAAATGAGCATCGTTATCGTCATTTTCATGCTTCTAGGGAGCCAAATCTCAAGATTGGGCTCATGGTTAAAAGTGACTTAAAAGAACCCAAATGCTCACTTCGAGGGCTTAAAACGTGTTTATTCACTGCGGGAAGAGATATAAACAAAATTTAGAGTAAATTATTGTTCATGCGAGAACGTTCAATTTTTCATGCAAAACGATCGATGATCCGCGACCTGATGAAATTGCTCTGAGATGACCAAAATGGTCAGTTTTGAAAATGTTCATCTTTCAACTAATTTTGACTCACAGAGGTGGATCATCACTTTTGGAGATAAAATGAGCATCGTTATCGTCATTTTCATGCTTCTAGGGAGCCAAAACTCAAGATTTGGCTCATGGTTAAAAGTGACTGAAAAGGCTCAAAATGCTCACTTCGAGGGCTTAAAACGTGTTTATTCACTGCGGGAAGAGATATAAACAATAGTTAGAGTGAATTAATGTTCATGCGAGAACGTTCAATTTTTCATGCAAAACAATCGATGACCCCGCGACCTGATGAAATTGCTCTGAGATGACCAAAATGGTCCGTTTTGAAAATGTTCATCTTTCAACTAATTTTGACTCTCAGAGGTGGATCATCACTATTGTAGATAAAATGAGCATCTTTATCGTCATTTTCATGCTTCTAGGGAGCCAAAACTCAAGATTGGGCTCATGGTTAAAAGTGACTTAAAAGAACCCAAATGCTCACTTCGAGGACTTAAAACGTGTTTATTCACTGCGGGAAGAGATATAAACAACATTTAGAGTAAATTATTGTTCATGCGAGAACGTTCAATTTTTCATGCAAAACGATCGATGACCCGCGACCTGATGAAATTACTCTGAGATGACCAAAATGTTCCGTTTTGAAAATTTTCATCTTTCAAGTAATTTTGACTCTCAGAGGTGGATCATCACTTTTGGAGATAAAATGAGCATCGTTATCGCCATTTTCATGGTTCTAGGGAGCCAAAACTCAAGATTTGGCTCATGGTTAAAAGTGACTTAAAAGGCCCAAAATGCTCATTTCGAGGGCTTAAAACGTGTTTATTCACTGCGGGAAGAGATATAAACAATAGTTAGAGTGAATTAATTGTTCATGCGAGAACGTTCAATTTTTCATGTAAAACGATCAATGACCCGCGACCTGATGAAATGACTCTGAGATGACCAAAATATTCCGTTTTGAAAATTTTCATCTTTCAACTAATTTTGACTCTCAGAGGTGGATCATCACTTTTGGAGATAAAATGAGCATCGTTATCGTCATTTTCATGCTACTAGGGAGCCAAAACTCAAGATTTGGCTTATGGTTAAAAGTGACTTAAAAGGACCCAAATGCTCACTTCGAGGGCTTAAAACGTGTTTATTCACTGCGGGAAGAGATATAAACAACATTTAGAGTAAATTATTGTTCATGCGAGAACGTTCAATTTTTCATGCCAAACGATCGATGACCCGCGACCTGATGAAATTGCTCTGAGATGACCAAAGTGGTCCGTTTTGAAAATTTTCATCTTTCAACTAATTTTGACTCTCAGAGGTGGATCATCACTTTTGGAGATAAAATATGCATTGTTATCGTCATTTTAATGCTTCTAGGGAGCCAAAACTCAAGATTTGGCTCATGGTTAAAAGTGACTTAAAAGGACCTAAATGCTCACTTTGAGGGCTTAAAACGTGTTTATTCACTGCGGGAAGAGATATTAACAACATTTAGAGTAAATGAATGTTCATGCGAGAACGTTCAATTTTTCATGCAAAACAATCGATGACCCGCAACCTGATGAAATTGCTCTGAGATGACCAAAATGGTCCGTTTTGAAAATTTTCATCTTTCAACTAATTTTGACTCTCAGAGGTGGATCATCACTTTTGGAGATAAAATGAGCATTGTTATCGTCATTTTCATGCTTCTAGGGAGCCAAAACTCAAGATTTGGCTCATGGTTAAAAGTGACTTAAAAGGCCCAAAATGCTCACTTCGAGGGCTTAAAACGTGTTTATTCACTGCGGAAAGAGATATAAACAATAGTTAGAGTGAATTAATGTTCATGCGAGAACGTTCAATTTTTCATGCAAAACGATCGATGACCCGCGACCTGATGAAATTACTCTGGGATGACCAAAATGTTCAGTTTTGAAAATTTTCATCTTTCAAGTAATTTTGACTCTCAGAGGTGGATCATCACTTTTGGAGATAAAATGAGCATCGTTATCGCCATTTTCATGCTTCTAGGGAGCCAAAACTCAAGATTTGGCTCATGGTTAAAAGTGACTTAAAAGGCCCAAAATGCTCATTTCGAGGGCTTAAAACGTGTTTACTCACTGCGGGAAGAGATGTAAACAATAGTTAGAGTGAATTAATGTTCATGCGAGAACGTTCAATTTTTCATGCCAAACGATCGATGACCTGCGACCTGATGAAATTGCTCTGAGATGACCAAAGTGGTCCGTTTTGAAAATTTTCATCTTTCAACTAATTTTGACTCTCAGAGGTGGATCATCACTTTTGGAGATAAAATGAGCATTGTTATCGTCATTTTCATGCTTCTAGGGAGCCAAAACTCAAGATTTGGCTCATGGTTAAAAGTGACTTAAAAGGACCTAAATGCTCACTTTGAGGGCTTAAAACGTGTTTATTCACTGCGGGAAGAGATATTAACAACATTTAGAGTAAATTAATGTTCATGCGAGAACGTTCAATTTTTCATGCAAAACAATCGATGACCTGCAACCTGATGAAATTGCTCTGAGATGACAAAAATGGTCCGTTTTGAAAATTTTCATCTTTCAACTAATTTTGACTCTCAGAGGTGGATCATCACTTTTGGAGATAAAATGAGCATTGTTATCGTCATTTTCATGCTTCTAGGGAGCCAAAACTCAAGATTTGGCTCATGGTTAAAAGTGACTTAAAAGGCCCAAAATGCTCACTTCGAGGGCTTAAAACGTGTTTATTCACTGCGGGAAGAGATATAAACAATAGTTAGAGTGAATTAATGTTCATGCGAGAACGTTCAATTTTTCATGCAAAACGATCGATGACCTGCGACCTGATGAAATTACTCTGAGGTGACCAAAATGTTCCGTTTTGAAAATGTTCATCTTTCAAGTAATTTTGACTCTCAGAGGTGGATCATCACTTTTGGAGATAAAATGAGCATCGTTATCGCCATTTTCATGCTTCTAGGGAGCCAAAACTCAAGATTTGGCTCATGGTTAAAAGTGACTTAAAAGCCCAAAATGCTCATTTCGAGGGCTTAAAACGTGTTTATTCACTGCGGGAAGAGATATAAACAATAGTTAGAGTGAATTAATGTTCATGCGAGAACGTTCAATTTTTCATGCAAAACGATCGATGACCTGCGACCTGATGAAATTACTCTGAGGTGACCAAAATGTTCCGTTTTGAAAATGTTCATCTTTCAACTAATTTTGACTCACAGAGGTGGATCATCACTTTTGGAGATAAAATGAGCATCGTTATCGTCATTTTCATGCTTCTAGGGAGCCAAAACTCAAGATTGGGCTCATGGTTAAAAGTGACTAAAAAGAACCCAAATGCTCACTTCGAGGGCTTAAAATGTGTTTATTCACTGCGGGAAGAGATATAAACAACATTTAGAGTAAATTATTGTTCATGCGAGAACGTTCAATTTTTCATGCAAAACGATCGATGACCCGCGACCTGATGAAATTACTCTGAGATGACCAAAATGTTCCGTTTTGAAAATTTTCATCTTTCAACTAATTTTGACTCTCAGAGGTGGATCATCACTTTTGGAGATAAAATGAGCATCGTTATCGTCATTTTCATGCTTCTAGGGAGCCAAATCTCAAGATTGGGCTCATGGTTAAAAGTGACTTAAAAGAACCCAAATGCTCACTTCGAGGGCTTAAAACGTGTTTATTCACTGCGGGAAGAGATATAAACAAAATTTAGAGTAAATTATTGTTCATGCGAGAACGTTCAATTTTTCATGCAAAACGATCGATGATCCGCGACCTGATGAAATTGCTCTGAGATGACCAAAATGGTCAGTTTTGAAAATGTTCATCTTTCAACTAATTTTGACTCACAGAGGTGGATCATCACTTTTGGAGATAAAATGAGCATCGTTATCGTCATTTTCATGCTTCTAGGGAGCCAAAACTCAAGATTTGGCTCATGGTTAAAAGTGACTGAAAAGGCTCAAAATGCTCACTTCGAGGGCTTAAAACGTGTTTATTCACTGCGGGAAGAGATATAAACAATAGTTAGAGTGAATTAATGTTCATGCGAGAACGTTCAATTTTTCATGCAAAACAATCGATGACCCCGCGACCTGATGAAATTGCTCTGAGATGACCAAAATGGTCCGTTTTGAAAATGTTCATCTTTCAACTAATTTTGACTCTCAGAGGTGGATCATCACTATTGTAGATAAAATGAGCATCTTTATCGTCATTTTCATGCTTCTAGGGAGCCAAAACTCAAGATTGGGCTCATGGTTAAAAGTGACTTAAAAGAACCCAAATGCTCACTTCGAGGACTTAAAACGTGTTTATTCACTGCGGGAAGAGATATAAACAACATTTAGAGTAAATTATTGTTCATGCGAGAACGTTCAATTTTTCATGCAAAACGATCGATGACCCGCGACCTGATGAAATTACTCTGAGATGACCAAAATGTTCCGTTTTGAAATTTTTCATCTTTCAAGTAATTTTGACTCTCAGAGGTGGATCATCACTTTTGGAGATAAAATGAGCATCGTTATCGCCATTTTCATGGTTCTAGGGAGCCAAAACTCAAGATTTGGCTCATGGTTAAAAGTGACTTAAAAGGCCCAAAATGCTCATTTCGAGGGCTTAAAACGTGTTTATTCACTGCGGGAAGAGATATAAACAATAGTTAGAGTGAATTAATTGTTCATGCGAGAACGTTCAATTTTTCATGTAAAACGATCAATGACCCGCGACCTGATGAAATGACTCTGAGATGACCAAAATATTCCGTTTTGAAAATTTTCATCTTTCAACTAATTTTGACTCTCAGAGGTGGATCATCACTTTTGGAGATAAAATGAGCATCGTTATCGTCATTTTCATGCTACTAGGGAGCCAAAACTCAAGATTTGGCTTATGGTTAAAAGTGACTTAAAAGGACCCAAATGCTCACTTCGAGGGCTTAAAACGTGTTTATTCACTGCGGGAAGAGATATAAACAACATTTAGAGTAAATTATTGTTCATGCGAGAACGTTCAATTTTTCATGCCAAACGATCGATGACCCGCGACCTGATGAAATTGCTCTGAGATGACCAAAGTGGTCCGTTTTGAAAATTTTCATCTTTCAACTAATTTTGACTCTCAGAGGTGGATCATCACTTTTGGAGATAAAATATGCATTGTTATCGTCATTTTAATGCTTCTAGGGAGCCAAAACTCAAGATTTGGCTCATGGTTAAAAGTGACTTAAAAGGACCTAAATGCTCACTTTGAGGGCTTAAAACGTGTTTATTCACTGCGGGAAGAGATATTAACAACATTTAGAGTAAATGAATGTTCATGCGAGAACGTTCAATTTTTCATGCAAAACAATCGATGACCCGCAACCTGATGAAATTGCTCTGAGATGACCAAAATGGTCCGTTTTGAAAATTTTCATCTTTCAACTAATTTTGACTCTCAGAGGTGGATCATCACTTTTGGAGATAAAATGAGCATTGTTATCGTCATTTTCATGCTTCTAGGGAGCCAAAACTCAAGATTTGGCTCATGGTTAAAAGTGACTTAAAAGGCCCAAAATGCTCACTTCGAGGGCTTAAAACGTGTTTATTCACTGCGGAAAGAGATATAAACAATAGTTAGAGTGAATTAATGTTCATGCGAGAACGTTCAATTTTTCATGCAAAACGATCGATGACCCGCGACCTGATGAAATTACTCTGGGATGACCAAAATGTTCAGTTTTGAAAATTTTCATCTTTCAAGTAATTTTGACTCTCAGAGGTGGATCATCACTTTTGGAGATAAAATGAGCATCGTTATCGCCATTTTCATGCTTCTAGGGAGCCAAAACTCAAGATTTGGCTCATGGTTAAAAGTGACTTAAAAGGCCCAAAATGCTCATTTCGAGGGCTTCAAACGTGTTTACTCACTGCGGGAAGAGATGTAAACAATAGTTAGAGTGAATTAATGTTCATGCGAGAACGTTCAATTTTTCATGCCAAACGATCGATGACCTGCGACCTGATGAAATTGCTCTGAGATGACCAAAGTGGTCCGTTTTGAAAATTTTCATCTTTCAACTAATTTTGACTCTCAGAGGTGGATCATCACTTTTGGAGATAAAATGAGCATTGTTATCGTCATTTTCATGCTTCTAGGGAGCCAAAACTCAAGATTTGGCTCATGGTTAAAAGTGACTTAAAAGGACCTAAATGCTCACTTTGAGGGCTTAAAACGTGTTTATTCACTGCGGGAAGAGATATTAACAACATTTAGAGTAAATTAATGTTCATGCGAGAACGTTCAATTTTTCATGCAAAACAATCGATGACCTGCAACCTGATGAAATTGCTCTGAGATGACAAAAATGGTCCGTTTTGAAAATTTTCATCTTTCAACTAATTTTGACTCTCAGAGGTGGATCATCACTTTTGGAGATAAAATGAGCATTGTTATCGTCATTTTCATGCTTCTAGGGAGCCAAAACTCAAGATTTGGCTCATGGTTAAAAGTGACTTAAAAGGCCCAAAATGCTCACTTCGAGGGCTTAAAACGTGTTTATTCACTGCGGGAAGAGATATAAACAATAGTTAGAGTGAATTAATGTTCATGCGAGAACGTTCAATTTTTCATGCAAAACGATCGATGACCTGCGACCTGATGAAATTACTCTGAGGTGACCAAAATGTTCCGTTTTGAAAATGTTCATCTTTCAAGTAATTTTGACTCTCAGAGGTGGATCATCACTTTTGGAGATAAAATGAGCATCGTTATCGCCATTTTCATGCTTCTAGGGAGCCAAAACTCAAGATTTGGCTCATGGTTAAAAGTGACTTAAAAGCCCAAAATGCTCATTTCGAGGGCTTAAAACGTGTTTATTCACTGCGGGAAGAGATATAAACAATAGTTAGAGTGAATTAATGTTCATGCGAGAACGTTAAATTTTTCATGTAAAACGATCAATGACCCGCGACCTGATGAAATGACTCTGAGATGACCAAAATGTTCCGTTTTGAAAATTTTCATATTTCAACTAATTTTGACTCTCAGAGGTGGATCATCACTTTTGGAGATAAAATGAGCATCGTTATCGTCATTTTCATGCTTCTAGGGAGCCAAAACTCAAGATTTGGCTTATGGTTAAAAGTGACTTAAAAGGACCCAAATGCTCACTTCGAGGGCTTAAAACGTGTTTATTCACTGCGGGAAGAGATATAAACAACATTTAGAGTCAATTTTTGTTCATGCGAGAACGTTCAATTTTTCATGCCAAACGATCGATGACCCGCGACCTGATGAAATTGCTCTGAGATGACCAAAGTGGTCCGTTTTGAAAATTTTCATCTTTCAACTAATTTTGACTCTCAGAGGTGGATCATCACTTTTGGAGGTAAAATTAGCATTGTTATCGTCATTTTCATGCTTCTAGGGAGCCAAAACTCAAGATTTGGCTCATGGTTAAAAGTGACTTAAAAGGACCTAAATGCTCACTTTGAGGGCTTAAAACGTGTTTATTCACTGCGGGAAGAGATATTAACAACATTTAGAGTAAATTAATGTTCATGCGAGAACGTTCAATTTTCCTTTTTTTTTAGTTCAAATCATATTTTTATTGAAAAATAACATAAATGGTAGCAGAAGTGATAGCGGCAAGAAGGCATCAGAAGGGTTACAGTCATGTTACAAAGATACCGCAATCAGACATGGATTATACATAAAACAATACGTGTACATAAAAGAAAAATAAAGTACCAACATTGCATACTCACATTTGTATATAGTTCCATAAAGCCCTCCGTCTAAATCAAGTCATATAGTACCTTTTACACTTCATTGTTCCTGTTTTATGGTTATAGGATTGTCAAGTCTGGATGTATGACGTTACAACGCATACTTTTACTCCGCATACCATTACAACGCGGTATTTACAACGAATACCGTTACAACGCATAGCGCTTTGGGGTGCTGGATAGTGGTAAGTATAATTTACTATTCTAACTCCAGTCCCCGTGGACCCTAGGGAAGGTGTTGGATAGTAAATTAAACTTACCTCTTATCCTAGAGCGCCCCCCAGCGCAATGCGTTGTAATGTCATGCGTTGTAATGCCCGCGTTGTAATGGTAGTGCGGAGTAAAAGTTGCGTCGTAACGGGTGTATACCGTCAAGTCTGTGAGCACAAGATATAATCATTACAGTTCATGCAGCATGCACCCTAAAGTTTACTGAGTAAAGACCTCATCATTTAGAGCTTCATGGTGGGTCAAAGGTGAAGGAGGCCTGGTCCAATGAAGACCATAGTTTTTTGTTGGTGACCTGCCATGGTGATGAGTGTAAAGCGGGATTGTCAGTGCCCCTAATGCAGGACAGCCACTCCTTCCATGCATTGAAGGAGACCTCACCTGTTGATTTCCAATTGCATAGGATCACCTTACATGCTAATGTAAGTAGAAGGTCCAAGAGCTGGCGGTCATGGTCCCCCTTTAGTGATGGATCTAAGGCTCCTAGGAGAATGTAGATGAATTCCCTTGTGGGATGTATGTCAAACGTGTGTCCAATGTAGTCAAAGATTTTTGTCCAAAAGGTGTGAAGCATGGGGCAATCGAACAACATGTGTGGAAGGTCACCAATACCCGAGGAGCAGTTCCAGCACTTCGGTGTGTCCCGCAGGCCAACCTTAAATAGCCTCTGTGGGGTCCAAAACGCCCTGTTAATAATCATATATTTGGTCTGTGATAGTATCGGTGACACCTTGTGTGTGAGTGCTGATGCATGTATCCTGACCCAATCTATACTTATTCCAGTGTTGTTTGTTTCTGATTGTCAATAAATCAAAAATGGACTAGCTAAATAATCAAAAGAAAATAAATTATTTTAATTTATCAAGGACTCAAGTATGCTTCGTCAATGGTTTTTTGGCACCTGGTAGGTGTGCTCAGAAAGCCCTCACCCACCAACCTAGTTGGTGGCATGCTTCATCATCGGGCCCACCCAGTGACACCTAGCGTGTCCCGGGTGTGCTTCGACGCCTGAAGACAGCGGAGCAGGTATGTCGCTGTGTGTGCGGTGAAGACTGTTATGGATCGTGATTTTAAAACGGCTTGGTGGGGATCCCAGTGCCCGAGGGCAAATACACTTTATTAGCTGGGTCACCGTCAGCGGTTAAAAAATAAGGCTTATTGGATGTTAGAGGCGAGTTACGACCTCCCACATCCTGGGGTGTGTCAACATGTTTCAGCCAGTGCCTTATTACTATGCTGGCTTTCTTCAGGACGGATAAAAAAGGTGTGTGCAATTAAAATTAGTGAGTGTATATCCAGACTATGTGTATACACGCCCTAAAGTGTTTTTCTATGTGTGAGTGGGGAATTCCCATCTCAAGAAAACACCTGTACATAAAACATTTAGGACAAGGACAAAACATACAAGGGAAAAAGTTAGAGTCACTTGGCTGTATAATATGAATACAGTTGGTTGCCGGCTCTATAGCGGTGTGGGTGCTGGCTATGAGCGGCTAGGGTGTAATGGCACTGGTGGTACCATTAGGGTGGGATTCGCACTGGATTGCGGTAGTGGGGTGGCTAAAACACGAATAGTTCAAATTGGTGCACAGTGGTACAAGAGGAAAAACATAAGAGTTCAATCTTACGCTATTTTGTAAAAAGTGCTACTTCATGGTTTGAGAAGTGGCATAGGTTGACCCTGTGGAATAAAAACATAGGTTTTGCCACAGTGGTTGAGAGAGAGAGAGACCTGTAGGGGAGAAAACGCTTACCAGAGATGAAGGACCGTCTTAGTACTCACTGAGTTCTTGGTCAGAGCCTGCCGTGGACCTGTACTGCCTCCTTCGCTGCACCGGTAGCGAATGGCCATGGGAGTGGGCTTTTTATACTGCAGGATGATTGTTAAATTATTGCCACCTGTGTTTTTCGAGAAAAAGGGTGAAAAGACTCGAAATACCGGGTCAGTGCGCTAGTCATGGTTGGGGTGGCGGTCTGCGCATGAAAACCCCCAAACTCACACCCCCAGCCCAGCAGTGCCAGCCATCCCCAGACCATCGCCCGGTCGCCTTGACAACAGGCACTCTAACAAGACCAGTGCCCAGTTGCAATGAGGCATACATTTGCCTCAGTAATTCCATCATTAGTCGTTTCCTATTGCCCCACCACTTTTGTTAAAAGCACCTGATGGTTCTCACTCGCGCCGCATTAACCGCGCACGCGCGAGCGAGTAGTACCGGCCCTCCCACTCGTGCGCATGCGCAGAACGAGCACCCTATGCGCATGCGCGATAACAGCACACTACTACGCGCATGCGCAGACCGCCACCCCAACCATGACTAGCGCTTGCGAGCGCACTGACCCGGTATTTCGAGTCTTTTCACCCTTTTTCTCGAAAAACACAGGTGGCAATAATTTAACAATCATCCTGCAGTATAAAAAGCCCACTCCCATGGCCATTCGCTACCGGTGCAGCGAAGGAGGCAGTACAGGTCCACGGCAGGCTCTGACCAAGAACTCAGTGAGTACTAAGACGGTCCTTCATCTCTGGTAAGCGTTTTCTCCCCTACAGGTCTCTCTCTCTCTCAACCACTGTGGCAAAACCTATGTTTTTATTCCACAGGGTCAACCTATGCCACTTCTCAAACCATGAAGTAGCACTTTTTACAAAATAGCGTAAGATTGAACTCTTATGTTTTTCCTCTTGTACCACTGTGCACCAATTTGAACTATTCGTGTTTTAGCCACCCCACTACCGCAATCCAGTGCGAATCCCACCCTAATGGTACCACCAGTGCCATTACACCCTAGCCGCTCATAGCCAGCACCCACACCGCTATAGAGCCGGCAACCAACTGTATTCATATTATACAGCCAAGTGACTCTAACTTTTTCCCTTGTATGTTTTGTCCTTGTCCTAAATGTTTTATGTACAGGTGTTTTCTTGAGATGGGAATTCCCCACTCACACATAGAAAAACACTTTAGGGCGTGTATACACATAGT
Source organism: Lissotriton helveticus (assembly GCF_964261635.1). Classification (NCBI taxonomy): domain Eukaryota; kingdom Metazoa; phylum Chordata; class Amphibia; order Caudata; family Salamandridae; genus Lissotriton; species Lissotriton helveticus. Next base: position 1,164,068,516 of record NC_136069.1, on the reverse strand, counting down.
CTGGATATACACTCACTAATTTTAATTGCACACACCTTTTTTATCCGTCCTGAAGAAAGCCAGCATAGTAATAAGGCACTGGCTGAAACATGTTGACACACCCCAGGATGTGGGAGGTCGTAACTCGCCTCTAACATCCAATAAGCCTTATTTTTTAACCGCTGACGGTGACCCAGCTAATAAAGTGTATTTGCCCTCGGGCACTGGGATCCCCGCCAAGCCGTTTTAAAATCACGATCCATAACAGTCTTCACCGCACACACAGCGACATACCTGCTCCGCTGTCTTCAGGCGTCGAAGCACACCCGGGACACGCTAGGTGTCACTGGGTGGGCCCGATGATGAAGCATGCCACCAACTAGGTTGGTGGGTGAGGGCTTTCTGAGCACACCTACCAGGTGCCAAAAAACCATTGACGAAGCATACTTGAGTCCTTGATAAATTAAAATAATTTATTTTCTTTTGATTATTTAGCTAGTCCATTTTTGATTTATTGACATATAATTCGGGGGATAAGGACTAGCTTTCTGGTCCTCTCTCTCCCTCTTGATACACGCACGTTTGTTTCTGATTCCCATTTTACCTCATTGCGTCTCATAGACTTGTTGGCCGTTGGTGCAAGTAGTTTATATATTTTTGAGACAAAATGTCCAGAGGATTGAAAGTGTGGTAGTATAGCTTTTAGCCAAGGCGTCACTAGCTTGAATGCTTTAGTGGATAAGGCTGACTTTAGCTTTAAGAAGGCATAAAAGTCAATCGGTAGCAGGGAGTGTCTAGCCTGTAGAGTCGAAAATGGCAGCGGCATATTATTGTCGTATAGGTCAGAGACCACGTTAATACCTTTATCAGACCAATGGTCCCATATGATGGGTGATCCGCCAATTTTAATAGACGGGTTATGCCATAAAGACGCAGAGGAGGAGTTGTGGATTTGTTGACCAGAGGCATGAAAGCGATCTATCCGCAGAAGTGCTCTCTTGGTATTGAGCATGATGTATTTAGAGTTCGTGAGGTGTGCGAGGTCCATTGTTAGGACAGCGTAGAGCGGGGCTTTGCCTATTAAGGATTTTTCAATATTGACCCATAAGGGCGTGTAGACAGGGTCTTCGATAAACCAGGAGGCTCCCTGTTTGCAGAGAAAGGCGGACTGGTAGTTTCTGAAATTTGGTAATCCTAATCCCCCTTTAAGCTTTGGGAGTTGCAGTTTTTTCATGGCAATTCTCGGTTTCTTCCCTTTCCACAAGAAACCCGAGATCAATTTCTCAATTTTATGAAAGAAGTCTTCCGTGAAGGTCATGGGGAGCATACATGCCATGTAGTTTACCATAGGACTGATCATCATCTTTAGTGTTTCTGCCCTACCCCACCACGAAAGGAATTTAGGAGACCAGCCGTCTAATAGCTTTTGTATTTTTTTTATAGAGCAGCTCTTCGTTAATCTTTAAGGTGGATATCAAGTCCTTTTCAAATTCCAGTCCTAAATATTTAAAACTCTTCGACTGCCAGGTAAGCCCGGAGTCGCCCAGGATTGTTTTATCACATAGGTTATTCAAAGACTTCACCTCAGTTTTATCCTTGTTCAAGGAGTATCCAGAGACAACTGAGAATTCATCTATTGTGGACATTAGCGCTGGGATAGCTTTGTCAGCTTGTTCACTCATAACCAGCACGTCATCTGCATAAGCCGTGAGTTTGATGGTACAATCAGCGAACAGGATTCCAGCGATGTCAGGGTTTTCCCTTATGTAGTATAGAAAAGGCTCAATAGCCAGGAGGAATAAGGATGGGGATAATGGACATCCCTGTCTAGTGCCCTGTTCTAGACCAAATGGGGAGGAAAAAGCGCCGCCAGCTCGTACTCTAGCAGAGGGGCAGGCATATAGGGACATGACTAATTTAGTAAATACGGGGCCCAGGTCAAATTTATGTAGTACAGCATTTAAGTAAGCCCAGTCTACTTTGTCAAACGCTTTTTCAGCGTCTAGCGTAATGGCGACGGTAGGTGTGGATAAGAGTTTCGCTTTTTCAATGACATGAGCCAGGATTCTCGTGTTATCGCTCGAGAGCCTGTTCTTCAGAAAACCCGCTTGCGAGGGATGTATTAGAGACGGCAGGACTTTTTGAATGCGATTTGCTAAAATTGATGCTAGGAGCTTGCAATCTAAATTTATCAGTGATATAGGCCTGTAGTTTTTGGGGAGTTTGTGGTCTTTACCTTCTTTGGGTATTACCGCAATTACAGCCTCTGCCATAGTCCCCGTAACTTTACCTGTATTGCTAATTTCGTGGAAGACCTCTAGGAGAGGAGTTGAAAGAATATGGGCAAAGGTTTTATAAAATTGGGCTGTATAGCCGTCAGGTCCAGGGGCTTTTCCCTTTTTGAGGGATTTGATCGCGCTAATAGCCTCCGACTCAGAGATCGGCTCATTCAAGGAGTCTCTTTCTGCGGCCGTAGGCGTTGGGAGTGTGCATTTGGAGAGGTATTTCTTCATTTTTTCGTTGTCTACTTGCATGTTCTTAGCATAGATTTTCTCGTAAAAGTCCTTGAAGATATTCGCAATCTTAGTGGGATCAGAGTTAGGATTCCCCTTTTCATCGAGCAATGAGGCTATGGTATTCTTTTGAATTTTAAATTTAAGATAAGCCGCTAGTCCTTTCCCCGCTTTGTTCGAGTCACAAATTTTGAAACGCTTCCTCCTGTCTAGCCAAACTCCCGCCTTTTCGCTAATAAGTTTATTATAGGTGTATTTCTGATTGGACAGTTCAGTTAGGACCTCAGGGTTTCTACTCCTCAAGTATGTGTGTTGGAGTTTTGAAATGTCTTCCTCCAGTTTCAATAGGGCTGCAGTGCGGTTCTTATTAATTGCAGACGATATTTTTATAATAAGTCCCCTTATGGTGGATTTCAGTGCCTCCCAACGGGTGGTGTCTGAAGTGTCTCCCCTCTTATTTAATAATAAAAAGTCTTTAATGGCAGTGTCAAGGGTTTCTTTGTGTTTTGTGTCATTAATAATGGTGTCATTGAATCGCCACATAGATTGACGGGTGGTCGGTTTAATATTAGACAACGTAAGTGAGATGCAGGAGTGATCAGAGACTAATCTGGGAGCAATGTCCGCGTCCTCAACTCTTGCCACCGCGTTGTTGGAAATGAGTATATAGTCGATTCTCGAAAACGAGTCATGTGGTGGGGAATAGAATGAGTAGTCTCTGTCATCAGGATGCATCAAACGCCACGTGTCCACCATGTGAAATCTATTGCATAGTTTCATGAACGCCTTATGGGCTCTTCCCGGGCGGAAGACGCATTTAGAGTCTCTATCCAGTATTGGGTTGTATGGGAGATTGAAGTCGCCCGCCAGAATATGGACAGCCGTGTCGGGGATGGAGTTTATCTGCTTCGTTAGGCCTACCCAGAAGGACGGATCATGTGTATTTGGGGCATAGATATTTGTGACAAAGAATTCAGTGTCATCCTTGAGTAGTCTCGCTGAGACCCATCTGCCTTTCGTATCTGTTGCACTAGAGACTATTTCCACATTTGCATTCTTGGCCACTAGTATCACCACACCATTCTTCTTTGAGACTGCCTCAGAGCCCACCACTTCAGTATAATACTTATTACGTAGTGTGTGAAATTGCTTTGCTTCTAATTTTGTTTCCTGCAGTAAGGCTATATCTCCACGCTGTCTTCGTAGATAGTCAAGTGTCTTTTGGCGTTTAACCGGCTGGTTAAGCCCTTTCACGTTCAGTGATAGTATTCTAAGGTTAGCTATAATTGTCGTCCCTATAGGAGTATCTATAACAGGAGCCATCAATTATGCAGCCAGTAATATCGTGTCACAATACATGTGTATGCATAAGTATTAGGTCGTGGAGGCAGTCTCAAACCCCTTAAAAAGTCAGCAGCATCTTTTAACACGTACAATGTGTGGCCAGCATAGTATTCAGGAAACAGAAGGACAGAGTATAAGCTTCGGAACGTAATGTGGTACATTGGATGCAAGCTAGTATGCAAGATTGACATAACTAAACAAAACCATAAGCAAAATATCAAAACAACCCCCCCATCACCCCTGTCAACCGCCCTCCTCCCCCCTCCCTCACCCACAGCCCACCCCTCCCTCCCCAATAGTAGAAACAACAGAACATGGCGACTCGGGAGTGACGACCAAGCGGCCGCCTCCAAGCAACTTACTCCTAACTAGCAATTATATGGGCTGCAACCCAATTCTAAGAGAAAAACACAGCCCAATTGTGTAGGCAACAATAAACAATAATCAAACTATGGTTTCAGAACGTTAATCACCGGAAAGTCACTGCAATGGCTTCAGTATCGTGATCAGATATATCAGTACCTGCAACAGAAACATCGTAAGCACATTCGATAACAGGTAGGAATACTACATGTCAACATGTCAACAGTACAGCATAGCGTCAACATAGCGTCAACAGTATAGTAGAACAGTACAGCATAGCGCCTATCCGAGGTCCATAAGGGACGCGAGCAATATATCATGGCAGTATGATATCATGATATCATAGTGATGTAGGTATGGTATCGTGGGTATGGTATCATGGATAGCACCATAATGATGTGGGTTTTAATGAAAGAGCATTCAAGTTAAGGATTCATGCGATCGTTCAAGGGATCGTTCTAATATAGGTCCGGAATCAGTTGATTCACTGGCCCAAGGGTACAGAGTACATTATCATGTCATTATCGGCCACAACCCAGTTGCGTTCACCAACTAGGTAACAAGTCTAAGGAGGAGACCCTCCTAGCAGATCCAGTCCGGCTAGGCACTGTTACAAGGATCCTGGATTCTGAGAGTGGCAGTACAAGATCTCCAACCCATAGTTTATCCTAGGCCAGAAGCAGAGGCTCCTTGTTGAGCTGGAGGGGAGACTTCCATATTGCCATCTCCATGGTCGAACAGGAGCTGCCGCAGTTTTCGCGGGTCTGAGAACACATGAGACACGCCTTGTATAGTTACTCTAAACTTTGTTGGACCAATAAAGCCATACAGGTGACCAAGTGATTTTAGTTGGGGTCTCAATGCAAGGAAGGCTTTCCTGATCTCCATTGTTTCCTTACTGAAGTCCTATGAGATGAAGATCTTCGGGCCCTTCCATAGCACGTGGTTGTTTTTGCGAGCGAAGGTGAGTATCTGTTCTGTGTGTTGGTACCTTAGTGGCTTGCACACAATTGCTCTTGGGCCTTTTTGGTCCTTTGAGATTCGTCCTGGCACTCTGTGTGCTCTGTCAAACTCCAGAGGTTGAGTGAAGGTTAGATTTGTGGCCTGTGTGAACCACTCCTCAAGGAAGGGTATGCATGAGTCATGTTTTTCCTCCGACTTCTCCGGCATACCAAAAATTCTTAGATTCCCCCTCCTGTTTCTGTCCTCCAACTCCGCAACCTTCCTCACTAGATGGTCAGAGCATAAGGAAAGATTCTTGATAGCTCCACATGTCTTATTTTCAAAGTTTTCCAGTTTGCTTATCCTGGTTTCAGTCTCCGCTAGTCTTAAGTTAATGTCTTTAATATCTTGGCGGACAGCAACAACCTCATCTTTGGTGGACTTGGCCAAGTCTCTGACTTCTTCTAACCTGCTTAAGATTGTTTCCATAGCTTCCTCCATTTTTTTTGCTCCCTTTGATCGGTGTCGGTGGGTTAGATTTCAGGCGTTTTAGAAGCTGTACCATTTTCCTTGTCTCCCATACTTTAGATGCGTGAAGCGATGGGTTGTGTAGATGCCTTGATATTTCCCAGGCATGTAGCGCCGAAAAGCTGGAAAGCAATCTCTGTTTGATCGTGCAGGGCAGCAGATTATACACTTCACCCGTTTTGAAGTTGATTTTACAGTAGAGAGCTATGCATGCATTACCAACTTATGTGTTGCTTCCCTTTTAAAGCACTCGTCTTGCGTCGCTATTTTGTATGATTTGAAGTATCACTCCTTGTACATATCCTTGTAAATAACAATTTGCGAGGGTAATTACAGCAGTAGCAATCTTCCCCCCTCTAGTTTGTCATATGGTCATATGGTCCTGCTCTCTATCCAACGCTGCATGGAGCTTTCACTTCACTGACACTTCATTTACTTGCAGGCATGTAGAATTTTCAGATGTTTTACTCCACTTCATATGACCAAATCATATACACAGCCTCACAACACTGAGCAGAGCAACAGATGAAGCCAGTAGCAGGATGACCTAGCTGCAATATCAGCGCAGCGGCAGACGCGCCGGGGAAACCACCATTTCAGGCTGCTTACTTAAAGTTGTAAATTCTGTACTTCCGTTTTTTTAGACAGTTCATCAGTGTGCCTTAACGTGGAGAGGAGACCGTGTAGATTACAGAATGCACATGTGCGCTGTGTTTTATGTGCGCTGTGTTTTATGATTGAAAATATACATTATGAGGGCTTTCTCCTTTGTTGTTGCGCATTAAGCCAGATACAGTATTCTGCCCGCCGCCATTTTGTTGAAGCGCGTCTTGTGTTGAAGCGCGTCAGACTCCACGCTGTTGCTCACGGACCTTTAGAGACACTGAGCAATCATAGCCAAGTCGATAACACAATAGCCCAGTTTACCCCAACAATTAGTGTTATTGTTCACAGACTGCGCAGATTGTGACAATGGGGATCGCTGAGCTTTTTCCAGGTCGCATTCGCAGTCGCAGTCGGGAGCCTGATCAGACCGCCATTAAGCTGCCGGTGTTTCGCGCCTTTACTTCCCTTCCGTGTTGGTCGGTTAAAATGCGGCCAAAAGCATTCTTTCTACTCACGGTTCCGGGGGTTGACCATGTCGCTGATCACACCGCTGGTTAGGGGGTCCGTTTCTGGTCTCCTTAGGCTCCCGTCACTGACTGCGGAGAGCGGACCTGGTGCCCCGGAGAGCCGCGCTGCTGCACCCGGCATCAGTCTCCGTCCCGCTTTTCAGTCTACAGCGGCCAGAGCGGGCGGTTCTGCTACTTCAGCATTCCGTGCACGAAATTAGTTCAAAATTCAGGGCATGTTGTAGAAAGACCCCGTGAGTCGAATCCTTCGCTTTCCAGGAGCTGGGGGGTCAGATAGAAGCCCTCTATGACCGTTAAAGGAGCAGTCGCCTGGAGGAGGTCAGAGCTACGCCGCCATTCTCTCCGGCATCCAAGCCACGCCCTCGAACGTTCAATTTTTCATGCAAAACAATCGATGACCCGCAACCTGATGAAATTGCTCTAAGATGACCAAAATGGTCCGTTTTGAAAATTTTCATCTTTCAACTAATTTTGACTCTCAGAGGTGGATCATCACTTTTGGAGATAAAATGAGCATTGTTATCGTCATTTTCATGCTTCTAGGGAGCCAAAACTCAAGATTTGGCTCATGGTTAAAAGTGACTTAAAAGGCCCAAAATGCTCACTTCGAGGGCTTAAAACGTGTTTATTCACTGCGGGAAGAGATATAAACAATAGTTAGAGTGAATTAATGTTCATGCGAGAACGTTCAATTTTTCATGCAAAACAATCGATGACCCGTGACCTGATGAAATTGCTCTGAGATGACCAAAATGGTCCGTTTTGAAAATGTTCATCTTTCAACTAATTTTGACTCTCAGAGGTGGATCATCACTATTGGAGATAAAATGAGCATCTTTATCGTCATTTTCATGCTTCTAGGGAGCCAAAACTCAAGATTTGGCTTATGGTTAAAAGTGACTTAAAAGGACCCAAATGCTCACTTTGAGGGCTTAAAACGTGTTTATTCACTGCGGAAAGAGATATAAACAATATTTAGAGTGAATTTATGTTCATGCGAGAACGTTCAATTTTTCATTCAAAACGATCGATGACCCGCGACCTGTTAAAATTGCTCTGAGATGACTAAAATGGTCCGTTTTGAAAAAGTTCATCTTTCAACTAATTTTGACTCTCAGAGGTGGATCATCACTTTTGGAGATAAAATGAGCATCGTTATCGCCATTTTCATGCTTCTAGGGAGCCAAAACTCAAGATTTGGCTTATGGTTAAAAGTGACTTAAAAGGCCCAAAATGCTCACTTCGAGGGCTTAAAACGTGTTTATTCACTGCGGGAAGAGATATACACAATAGTTAGAGTGAATTAATGTTCATGCGAGAACGTTCAATTTTTCATGCAAAACGATCGATGACCCGCGACCTGATGAGATGACTCTGAGATGACCAAAATGTTCCGTTTTGAACATTTTCATCTTTCAACTAATTTTGACTCTCAGAGGTGGATCATCACTTTTGGAGATAAAATGAGCATCGTTATCGTCATTTTCATGCTTCTAGGGAGCCAAAACTCAAGATTTGGCTTATGGTTAAAAGTGACTTAAAAGGACCCAAATGCTCACTTCAAGGGCTTAAAACGTGTTTATTCACTGCGGGAAGAGATATAAACAACATTTAGAGTAAATTATTGTTCATGCGAGAACGTTCAATTTTTCATGCAAAACGATCGATGACCCGCGACCTGATGAAATTGCTCTGAGATGACCAAAATGGTCCGTTTTGAAACTTTTCATCTTTCAACTAATTTTGACTCTTAGAGGTGGATCATCACTTTTGGAGATAAAATGAGCATTGGTATCTTCATTTTCATGCTTCTAGGGAGCCAAAACTCAAGATTTGGCTTATGGTTAAAAGTGACTTAAAAGGACCCAAATGCTCACTTCGAGGGCTTAAAACGTGTTTATTCACTGCGGGAAGAGATATAAACAATAGTTAGAGTGAATTAATGTTCATGCGAGAACGTTCAATTTTTCATGCAAAACGATCAATGACCCGCGACCTGATGAAATGATTCTGAGATGACCAAAATGTTCCGTTTTGAAAATTTTCATCTTTCAACTAATTTTGACTCTCAGAGGTGGATCATCACTTTTGGAGATAAAATGAGCATCGTTATCGTCATTTTCATGCTTCTAGGGAACCAAAACTCAAGATTTGGTCTATGGTTAAAAGTGATTTAAAAGGACCCAAATGCTCACTTCGAGGGCTTAAAACATGTTTATTCACTGCGGGAAGAGATATAAACAACATTTAGAGTAAATTATTGTTCATGCGAGAACGTTCAATTTTTCATTCAAAACGATCGATGACCCGCGACCTGATGAAATTGCTCTGTGATGACCAAAATGTTCAGTTTTGAAAATGTTCATCTTTCAACTAATTTTGACTCTCAGAGGTGGATCATCACTATTGGAGATAAAATGAGCATCTTTATCGTCATTTTCATGCTTCTAGGGAGCCAAAACTCAAGATTGGGCTCATGGTTAAAAGTGACTTAAAATAACCCAAATGCTCACTTCGAGGGCTTAAAACGTGTTTATTCACTGCGGGAAGAGATATAAACAACATTTAGAGTAAATTATTGTTCATGCGAGAACGTTCTATTTTTCATGCCAAACGATCGATGACCCGCGACCTGATGAAATAGCTCTGAGATGACTAAAGTGGTCCGTTTTGAAAATTTTCATCTTTCAACTAATTTTGACTCTCAGAGGTGGATCATCACTATTGGAGATAAAATGAGCATCTTTATCGTCATTTTCATGCTTCTAGGGAGCCAAATCTCAAGATTGGGCTCATGGTTAAAAGTGAATTAAAAGAACCCAAATGCTCACTTCGAGGGCTTAAAACGTGTTTATTCACTGCGGGAAGAGATATAAACAACATTTAGAGTAAATTATTGTTCATGCGAGAACGTTCAATTTTTCATGCAAAACGATCGATGACCCGCGACCTGATGAAATTACTCTGAGATGACCAAAATGTTCCGTTTTGAAAATTTTCATCTTTCAACTAATTTTGACTCTCAGAGGTGGATCATCACTTTTGGAGATAAAATGAGCATCGTTATCGTCATTTTCATGCTTCTAGGGAGCCAAAACTCAAGATTTGGCTTATGGTTAAAAGTGACTTAAAAGGACCCAAATGCTCACTTTGAGGGCTTAAAACGTGTTTATTCACTGCAGGAAGAGATATAAACAATATTAGAGTAAATTATTGTTCATGCGAGAACGTTCAATTTTTCATGCAAAACGATCGATGACCCGCGACCTGATGAAATTGCTCTGAGATGACCAAAATGGTCAGTTTTGAAAATGTTCATCTTTCAACTAATTTTGACTCACAGAGGTGGATCATCACTTTTGGAGATAAAATGAGCATCGTTATCGTCATTTTCATGCTTCTAGGGAGCCGAAACTCACGATTGGGCTCATGGTTAAAAGTGACTTAAAAGAACCCAAATGCTCACTTCGAGGGCTTAAAACGTGTTTATTCACTGCGGGAAGAGATATAAACAACATTTAGAGTAAATTATTGTTCATGCGAGAACGTTCAATTTTTCATGCAAAACGATCGATAACCCGCGACCTGATGAAATTACTCTGAGATGACCAAAATGTTCCGTTTTGAAAATTTTCATCTTTCAACTAATTTTGACTCTCAGAGGTGGATCATCACTTTTGGAGATAAAATGAGCATCGTTATCGTCATTTTCATGCTTCTAGGGAGCCAAAACTCAAGATTTGGCTTATGGTTAAAAGTGACTTAAAAGGACCCAAATGCTCACTTTGAGGGCTTAAGACGTGTTTATTCACTGCGGAAAGAGATATAAACAATATTTAGAGTGAATTAATGTTCATGCGAGAACGTTCAATTTTTCATGCAAAACAATCGATGACCCGTGACCTGATGAAATTGCTCTGAGATGACCAAAATGGTCCGTTTTGAAAATGTTCATCTTTCAACTAATTTTGACTCTCAGAGGTGGATCATCACTATTGGAGATAAAATGAGCATCTTTATCGTCATTTTCATGCTTCTAGGGAGCCAAAACTCAAGATTGGGCTCATGGTTAAAAGTGACTTAAAAGGACCCAAATGCTCACTTCGAGGGCTTAAAACGTGTTTATTCACTGCAGGAAGAGATATAAACAACATTTAGAGTAAATTATTGTTCATGCGAGAACGTTCTATTTTTCATGCCAAACGATCGATGACCCGCGACCTGATGAAATAGCTCTGAGATGACTAAAGTGGTCCGTTTTGAAAATTTTCATCTTTCAACTAATTTTGACTCTCAGAGGTGGATCATCACTTTTGGAGATAAAATGAGTATCGTTATCGTCATTTTCATGCTTCTAGGGAGCCAAAACTCAAGATTTGGCTCATGGTTAAAAGTGACTTAAAAGGCCCAAAATGCTCACTTCGAGGGCTTAAAACGTGTTTATTCACTGCGGGAAGAGATATAAACAATAGTTAGAGTGAATTAATGTTCATGCGAGAACGTTCAATTTTTCATGCAAAACAATTGATGACCCGCGACCTGATGAAATTGCTCTGAGATTACCAAAATGGTCCGTTTTGAAAATGTTCATCTTTCAACTAATTTTGACTCTCAGAGGTGGATCATCACTATTGGAGATAAAATGAGCATCTTTATCGTCATTTTCATGCTTCTAGGGAGCCAAATCTCAAGATTGGGCTCATGGTTAAAAGTGAATTAAAAGAACCCAAATGCTCACTTCGAGGGCTTAAAACGTGTTTATTCACTGCGGGAAGAGATATAAACAACATTTAGAGTAAATTATTGTTCATGCGAGAACGTTCAATTTTTCATGCAAAACGATCGATGACCCGCGACCTGATGAAATTACTCTGAGATGACCAAAATGTTCCGTTTTGAAAATTTTCATCTTTCAACTAATTTTGACTCTCAGAGGTGGATCATCACTTTTGGAGATAAAATGAGCATCGTTATCGTCATTTTCATGCTTCTAGGGAGCCAAAACTCAAGATTTGGCTTATGGTTAAAAGTGACTTAAAAGGACCCAAATGCTCACTTTGAGGGCTTAAAACGTGTTTATTCACTGCAGGAAGAGATATAAACAATATTTAGAGTAAATTATTGTTCATGCGAGAACGTTCAATTTTTCATGCAAAACGATCGATGACCCGCGACCTGATGAAATTGCTCTGAGATGACCAAAATGGTCAGTTTTGAAAATGTTCATCTTTCAACTAATTTTGACTCACAGAGGTGGATCATCACTTTTGGAGATAAAATGAGCATCGTTATCGTCATTTTCATGCTTCTAGGTGTAGTGTAGCTCCTATTTTCCCAATAGGCTCTGCGCATTGGAATAGTACCTACAGCAGTAAAGGCCTAGGCCAGACGTTAACTAGGTCTACTACTGTCGATACTAGACTTAATTTTTGGGTTTGCCAGCTAAGCTCAGAGTTCGCTAGAAACTTTCTCGAATGTTCAAGGAAGGAATTAACTCCCCTGATTAGACAAGAAGGGATTTAGTTTCTGACAACCATAGAACATGACAACTTTGCTCTCCCCTAATCAAGAGTCAATCTCAAGAGTCGTGTGAGCACAAGGCAATTATTTTACTCAGTCAGTACGTGCATTCTTAGTCTCATCAGAATGTAGAGAAAAGGAAGAGACGGGCGTGTTCAATAAAAAGGTGTTATTTATTGATCAGTCTCTTTTCTCATACATGAGAAGTGGATCGATATTATTGCAATACTTATAGTTAAGTAAAGTGCATACATTAGAAGCAATAGTATAAAATAATACTGTAAAAACATTGATATGGTTTCTGAGCCATATGATGTTTAAAATGATTAAAATATATTTACATACACATATACATTTGACTAAACGTACTCAACTGGTGTTTCTAAATACGCCTACCCCGTGTACCTGACCTAAGTCTAATGCGTGGGCGGGAATAGAAAGTTACAGTTTAAGTTAAGTTTGTTTTTGCCAAGTGAATAACTAAAGAATTCTCTGTGAGGGGTTATTCAGTTCTGTACCTGGAATTTAGGATGAATGAGGAATGGTATCTCTTTCTCTGCTCTCGATATTCCAGGCTGCCTGCGAGGGCTGCCCAGAAGCGCCGGTGCTGGGTCTCTCGGCTTGAGATAGCAGCGCGTCTCTCAGCGCGTCAGGAAGGCGGGGCTGCTGCCAGCGGGGTCTGCTTCTGCTCTCGGCTTCGGCAAGTATGGCTGCTCCGTCTTGTCACCACGCGTGTGTTTGCATAGGGCAAGGTCGGCAATATTTATACCTTAAAGGTGCCGAGATTGACGTAAGGATGGACATAGATACGTCAATAAAGATGTCATACGACTTGCTCGTTAGCACATTCTTTACTAAAGTTCTCTGTGAAATCAAAACAATGGCCGCACGGATTATCCAGGTTGTCATAGGTTTGATTTGTTATGAGAACGTCGTATGCCTTATCAGGGGCTGGAGGAATGTCGCTTGTCTAATTAGATCTCAAGCGTTATGACCTAATCAGATAACACGTTCCTGTGCCGTAGTGTGACTGCGTCAGATAACGGTATCTGCATCATGGGGGATTTCTTGCCTCATGGGCTGACTGTTAGTTAACTTGATAGTTAGTTTAACCAGAATAGGGTCAGGAATAGGGGGATCGATTCAGAACCTATAGAAATACACGACACCCACTCCACGCTAACTATGGTCATATCTACTAATCTATGCATAGTATAACATAGTACAACATACTATAGAGTATAGTGTATACCTTACCACCCCAAAATACATAAATGCATTTTGAAATTTTCAAATATACTGAAAAATTGCAGTCATATATATTGTATGCACTTAAGCTATGAATTAAATGCAAAAGTAAACACGCATTGTTATGCATTATACACATGAAATGGCTCTTAATATGGCTATACAGAAAGGAAGTTCAAGACCATTTCATCACATAATAAAATATTTGTGAACATACCAGCGGGCAGCTAAAGTCTATATAAAGTATCTAAAAATAGAAATCTTAGTTCTCTAGGAATAGTTTCTTACTTTAAGCAGAAGATCAGTGTCCCGGAAAAAAATATATAGAAAAATATTTTAGGGGCTTGCTGAAAAAATTGCTGTCCGTGAACTGGATTGTAATTGTTCATGTGACTTTATTTTAAAGTTGAAGGCCGAATTCAGGGAACGCCGTGTGCGAGTTTACTCAAAAGTCTCTATTTCGGTTCCGGAGAGAACATCATATCATTCAGGCTTTCGAAAAAACTGTCAACGGCTTCATGGGAAAGTTCCACTAAGTCGGAAATAGGGGTAATCATGCATTCATGAGCATGATCGTCTCCATTGACATTCTGATTTGCATTGCTGACAGAAGGTCGTACCTGTTCGATGTTGCTTTCATCTTGAACTTCACTACTCTTCAATCGTAGTGGTGAATATTCCAGGAATGCCGTCATCAGGATTGGCAGCCTTTGAGGGCAGCACAAAGCGTGAACCTTGGTAGGAACCAACAGTGTATCTGCATCCACCGGCGCATCCGATTGTAGCGTCAGACAGGTGTCTAACACGCATTCTTCTCCGCATAGCAGACACCTTAGTACAGGTAAAACACACCTTTGCCACATTGGTCAAAATGATAGAAACCAAGTCATGTTCAGGTCTCTAAGCCGGGAGAGTCCCAGGATTTTTGATATCCGGTCCCGGTATCCAATGGCTAGGATCGTATCTTCCATTGTCGCGAGAGTTTGATCTGTGACATGGGTTGCCATAGCGAAAAATAAGGACTAGGAATAGGATTCCTGCAATTAGTCCTAGGATCAGGGGAAGTCCGCAAAAAATCGAATGGACGAAATCTGGAAAAATACCCAGTATGGCTTTGAATGGTGTTAATGCCATCGAAAATACTGTCTTAAATACCTTTGAGACCCCAGTGGTATCAGAAATATTTAAGATTTCGCTTAGGATTTCCGCGAAATGTACGGGGGAATTGGTTGATAATAATGTATGTATCTCTGTAGTCGTCCTTGCGACTTGTAGATCATACGTTTCTTTTGATGACGTGAGCCTTGTAGGCGTCTGAAGAAGCACTGTTTTCATTCTGCTTAAAGTATCTATTCGAATAGAAGTAATTTTCAAACTGGGCCATGCCCTCGCCTCCCTGTCTGGAAAGGAGCTGGGGAATAAAGAACGTCCACAGCACTTGACCTTCGCCGTTGTAGTTACTAGATAAGGAGTCCCGGGCATAAGACTGCAACATCTGCGATCTACAATAAGAATGTAACTCCCATTATAGAGTCTTTGAAAGAATGGTTCTATTTCAGTTGCAGGTGCGCCTTGCTGGTGACATGAAAGGTTGTATGAATTCCCTTCACAGGCTCCGTGCAAACTAATTCCGTTACACAGAAGCGTGCCGCTTAGTGACATAGCACAATTGTTGCCACTAAGAAACACTTTCTGTCCTTTATTACTGACACATGCATGTGAATAGGGCAGGTTCCATGTTGTTTTAAGGTACCCCTTTCCCAATTTCTCGTACATGCCAGCCTGTATATATTTTTGGCAGTATTGAAACCTGAAGGTTGAGATTGGAATATTTATGATTCCGTGGATTATCCATTCACTGACAGGTCGTTCTGACATTGTCAACGGTAATCTTTCTAGTTTTTCAATGCTCAAGATTGTATAATCAGCACCCTTCTGCGCCATACCGATTTGTCTATCAGTAAGGTTAAAGATTTGGAATAGTGACGTTGTGTTGATTAAACGCCAAGGCACATAGCCTGAACGCAGATTTTGTAACGTCCAGCCAAGCTGTACAATGGAACGCAATTGTGACTGACCATGTTGTAATAACAGTAAGTCTTGCGATAATATATCGATTGCTGAAGACACAATGCTGTCCAATGAAAAAATTCTGGAGGACAAAGTCATTAACCCATTGTCCACTACAGAAAGTGATTTTTCCAAATTAATACGGTCAATTTCCCGTATTCTTTCTGCTGTCTCAATTTGAGTAACCTTCCAGGCCTCATTGTATGCTGCATATACAGAGGCTGCTATGAAACGCTTTTGACGCTGTTTGCGTGGTCCCAGTATGAAATCACGCAAGTCAGCACCATCAGTAAGTAAAGTTAGGTGTTGCTTAATTTCAGGCAGTGTGGAAGTTTGTAGCCATTGAAGGCATAATTTGCCCACACTGTAGGTTGTTATTATCCCTGGGTGATGTCTTTGGGGATATCTAGGGTCTGGCCTGGTCATTTTAAAACCCTGTGTTTTATTCAGGAATCTATCTTGACAGTGATTTGTATCTGTGGGCCAGATCAACCATTGTTTCCAATCAGGATGTGTTCTGTTTTGGTTAAGTATATGGTTTATGTCTATTTCTTCATCTGTATCAGAGCCATTGCTAAACATTGTTGGCTTTGGAATAGACGGGTTATTTAAATCTTTGATTTTGGCTAAGCCAAGACAGGTGGTTTGTTGAACAGTGTCATTTAAAAATATCATTTGTTCTGGGATCATGCAGGCTCTAAACAAAGCTTCTAAACCCTGTACTTGCCATTCTTTTGTACCCCAAACACTTTTCAAATCAACATTTTTGTCCCAATAATCAAATCCAAGAGTATTCATTTTTTCAAAGAATGAATCTGAATATATCAATTTTGTGTTGGTTATCATGGTTTTCATCCCTGTCTTGTTTGACAATTTGTAATAAAATGTTTCAGCATTAGTTATGTTAAAACCTGAAAAATATGAATATTTGTCATACACGGTTCTAGAGCTCCCTTTTGGAGGTGTAGCACAATGTTCCCATTGATTATAATTTAAAACAATTCTAGGTTGTGCAGATTTATGCAAAAAATGGTTACCATAATGGTTATAGCAATACATACTATCATAATTTGTAGAACCTTGCAAATAATCATGTTTTGTAAATTTAGCAGACATTACTAAGTCAGACATCATATTGTTGATACTTTCGAAGTCCCAATCATCAGCAAATGAGTTTGGTTTTGCAAAGTCACTCAAAGAGATCTTGATTTGGTGTGGATATTTCAGGATCTCGACCGGACCATAAATTTCATAGTCAGTGTTGTCCCAGGCTACCCCACCAGGTATCGGATTGGCTGTGAAGTTGGCTGAAGAAAGTTCTGAAGAAAGTTCTCTTTTCTCGACGTGTGAAGATGTGTGTGGTTTGAGGATCAAGTTGATGTTCTAACTTGCTGTGTCCATTTTAGCATATTTTCCCTCAATGAAGCGTCCCAAAGTAAATACCATGATGAGCCAAAGTATGAGGATAAATGCACCAAAACCCACCCAAAATTCAATCCATGGAGAAATCAGATATGTTTCTTTCAGTTGTTTCAAAAGTTCCTTAGCTTTGTCTTTAAAGGATTTTGATGATGGCTGTGTCTTTGGTTCACTGAAGCCTTCAGAGGAATCATCGAAGTTGATGAAGTAACCAGATGCAGTTCTGTCAATTGTTCCAATTGGTTCAGGATTTTTGTTTTTTTCATTGTCACTTGGTACTTCAGTATAGATTGGTGTGTCTCTGCTAAATGTTTTTATTTGGGTTTTCAGAGGTCTTAGTTCTATTGCATTGTTGCATAGTCCTTGTTGTTCTTCTGTAGGCGTTTCGAATGTGATGAGCCTCTTTGTTAGGACCTCTGTACTGGTAGCAAACCTTGGTGTTCTGCTACTTATTGGGAGTCCACTTGGCCTACCGTTTGTTATCGGCCACATGTTGTGGTTTTACCAGGTCGATGGATACAACTCGGTTCTCCTTTTTTCCAGCAAGTGGCGGTAGTACAACTGATCTTGTCCCGTTGACAGACAAGACAGGAACTGCTTTTCTGTAAGAAGGCCCAAATTCCTTCTTTACCGCGATCTTCTCCCTGACTAGATCCCCGACTTTTGGAATCCAGACAGGTCTTGCTGGGACAGGTGGTGATTCTTCAGTGGTCGTTGGCTGTTGTTTCAACTGTATGTTGCTCAGGTCTTTTCTTGTTTTGTTTAAGTCCTGCAAAATAGCCAAACGGTCTTTGACATCAAAGGTTTTTTCTATTACCACTGAAGTCTGACTATCAAGGTCAGAGATCAACATCCTAGTTCCGAATAATAAATCGTACGGACTGAATCCCTTCAGAGAATTTCTTGGCAAGTTATTTAGACTACGTTGGACACTTATTAGATGTTTGACCCACCCAGCTCCCGAACCTAATATCCTTTCTATTATAGATTGCTTTCTGCCTTGGTTTTTTCTTTACACCATCCCATACCCTCAGGAAGGAAGTGAGAAGATTCCCGCTGGGCTGTGCTCATTTGGCCATGTTTCCCCCCCAGGCTGGTTTGCCTGAGTGAAAGAAATGGTCGAACGTAGCATGCTCTTAGCGTATATGCCATTTAGACTCGCAAATCTTTGTATAACAGTCCGGACGTCAGCCGAGTGCTGAAGATCTACATTATAAGTGGAAACTAGCCTGTATATGTTAATCGCAAGCCATTCTTTTTGCTGGTAATATTATCTGCCTTGATACGACGAGGTATTAAACTGCTTCTCTCCCCACTGCGATCTCTGTTGCAGTTTGGGCAGTTTTTTACAAACATGGTGTAGTGCAGGCTCATGCCTGGCCACCAGTACCGTGATTGTAATTCTTCCAGAGAATCTTTTAATTTAAGGTGTCTGTGACCCTCGCCCATGTGTGCGTCTGCGATTAACAAGCTTCTCCTGTCCATGTTTGGAATCACTCTATCCCCCACTCCAGGGATTCGAGCAAAAGGGACGGAGTTTGCATCGATTATGTATGTGTAATTGAGTGGATAGTTGATCGGTAACGCTGAGCAGTCGCCTTTTGATGACGTTTTCACCGCCAGCCATGTTTCACCGTCAATGTATTTTAATGTACGCTTTTTTCGATCTACGGGAGCCGATTTAGTGGCTGCCGCTGCGGCGGTTTCAGCCAATGAATTCCCTACAACGTGAACGCCATCACGTTGATGACTCAGTGAATGAGTCACGTGAGTCTTTGGTAGTTCTTTTTGTAAAAGAGCTGTTTGTTCCCAGAGCAGTCTCTGCTTTATTGGTGCATCTGTGTCATCTTTGTAACCGTTCTGAATCCATGTCTGCAAATCGCTGTTATATGATTTGACGCAGTAATATGAATCTGACACTATAAGTGTCGGGAATTCGCGATCCGCATTATCTAGCGCCATTATCAAAGCTATTATTTCAGTTTGTAGTTCTGAATTAGTTTCTACTGAGTGTGATTTTGTTAATAGAGGTTTTAATATACCTCCGCGCCACACTTCTTTTGTAATCTCACATGTGGGGTTGTATGCTTGTTCTCCCCAAACGGAGGGTTGAGCATGTCCGTCTGTATAGATTACACAGGCGTAATGTCGTAGAGGCAGAATGTCGATTGGCAGAGGATACGTCTTTTCATATTTTAGATTTTTTTATTCTTCTAGTTCTGGATCAAAGTAGTAGTATACTTTGTCCGTTGTGATTGAATTCACCCATTGTATCCATTCCGGATTCAATGTTGTTGTTGGTAAATTACACGGTGCTGTTAGTGCCTCAAAGGCTGATTCTGCTGTTCTGACTGTGATATGTCTACCGTCAGCTATGTCTTTTTCTCTAGCTATTGCGGTTTGAACTGCACGAATGATTTTTTCTGTATTACTGAATTTCTGTTCAGCTTCTGTGTACATGTGTGATTTGAATGCAATTGGTACCTTATCTCCCTCATTAGAGGTTAGGTATGTGAATCCGCATCTCCCTGGGATGACTCGGATCACAAGGTTGCGTGTATTATCACGGGTTTCTAATTTTGTTTTAATTAGCATGTTTGTTTGTAAGGATCTCAAAATTTCTGTGTGTGTTTGAGTCCAACTGGATCTTTTAAAGTCTGGTTTAATTAGATCATAAAGGAGTTTGACCCTTTCTGCGTAATTTGCAATGTATGTTCTTCCGAAATTTGGGAAGCCTAGAATTGACTGTAGGTTTTTTAGTGTTTTAGGAGCTTGGATTACGGCACATTTCTCTAGGAAATTGTCTGCCAGGCTTTTACCTTCACTTGATAGCTCATATCCTAAGAATAGGACTGTCAGATGGGCAATTCAGGACTTTTTAAAGTTGAATTTGTAACCCTCTGCAGCGAAACCAAGTATTATGGTGTTCACTCTTTTCAAGTGAGTCTCCAAGTCATCATCTGTTAAGTAAATGTCATCGACATAAGATAATGCTTCATCATCATATAGTTGTAGTAATTCTGTTACTCTCGCTGAGAATACCCCCGGGCTGTTCTTGTACCCCTGGGCTAACCGACAGAATTGTTTTTGAGTGCCATTTACTGAGAATGCAGTTAAATATCTGCTCTCTGGTGCTATGTTTTGACAAAAGAATCCATTGGAGATGTCCAAGGTAGTTTTGTATTTTTTGCGCACTATGTTATTCATTAGTGCAGCACTGTGTGAGTTTTGTACTGCAAAAGTTTTGCAACATGTGTTAAGGTGTTGGTAATCCAAAACTAGACGGTATGAATTGTCTGGTTTGGAGACCGGAAACAAAGGATTGTTCATTTGTGAGGTGCAAGTTTCAATCACCCCCTGGTATTCTAGCTGATCTAGTATTTCATTTACTTGTTTTTTAGCTTCTTGCTTAATTGGGTACTGCCTTTGTGCAGTTGGTTGTGATTTTAACTGGATTTTGTGAGGAGGAGAATCCTCATCCCATCCTACATGATTTTTATATAAAGCAGGTGCTAAGGCCACTGCCCACTTTCTAGCAAGTGTATATTTTTTATGAATCGGGATATGATTCGAGAAGGCAGGCATAATTACTTCTTCGCCATGAGGGCACTCCCTGACAAACTCTGGTGGCCAGTCTTTTTCAGCTAGAAGGATGTCATAGCCTTTGGACAGGTTATCCCAAAATAGTCCCCTAATTTTCCTAGTCTTATCTCCCTCTATACGTAATGTTATCTCGTATATCTTGTGGGGCTTGCTAACTCTGGTGTCTGCAGTTTCCACTTGAAGGTATTCGTTCGTGTCCACTGTCTCCAGATGATTCATAAGGACTTTGCGAGCTATGCTCACCTCTGCTGCGCTGTCTAGCATTGTCTGAGCCCACTCTCCGTTTTTCAGTTGTGTCCTCAGTATTCTCGGCATTGTTAACTACCTTGATACTGGCTACCTTCTTTTTTGGAAATTGTAATTTCTTTTTCAGTTGAGCAGGTTCCTTGTCTTTGGACTTGGCGTGCTCTTCTGATCGTCCTCTTCTTTCCGATTTCTGCGAGGAATTCTGAAAAGATTGAGAGGGACGTGTATCAATGT
Source organism: Lissotriton helveticus (assembly GCF_964261635.1). Lineage (NCBI taxonomy): Eukaryota > Metazoa > Chordata > Amphibia > Caudata > Salamandridae > Lissotriton > Lissotriton helveticus. The sequence goes on along the minus strand of NC_136069.1, from coordinate 1,164,047,374 downwards.
CTTGATATCTATCAGGTTTTTTAATATTAGCCCTATTTCTAAGGTTATATCTATTCCCAGAGGGGTCACTCTGCGGTGACCTCTGTCTTAGGTTTGGAGATTTCTCTCTTCGCCTCGGAGACCTTCCTCTGGACTGGAATTTCTTTTCTTTAGGATTGGATTGTTTATTCCCATCCCAGTTCTTTTTTGGTGAATTATTACTATTATTAAAAAATATTTTTTCTGGACTTGTAGTCAGTTGCGGTTTTACTGGTATTCCACCTAGACTATCTCTGCCTAGTTCTTCATAGGATTTTTCTATGATTCTGGCAATTTCAGCTGGTTGGTCTGCTATATCTGTCTCTTTTAACCTCTGGCGGATCGCCACGTTTGCTGCTTCACCTTTTATGTTGGCTAGTAATATAGCCGAGACCTGCTTGAAGTCTTTCAGTAATTTCATACCAAGAGTTAAAGCAGGTTCTGGACCGTATTCATCTTGAATTTGTTTTAGCACATCTGGTATCACCGAAATGGATGGGACACCGTGCGTTTTTGTGTAGATGGAAGCAAAGACTGTACCCCAAGTGTCACAGTCCTCAATATGTGGTGCGATTCCCATTGGGAGACATATAGTCAGAATCCTGTGTTTTTCTAATGGGGTGGTGTCAGGAAACACCGCCTCTATTTGGGTGATTTTCTGTGCCAACCAGAATGGTATCTGTTCCCGTTTAGCTGGAACTTTACCTAGGCAGGATTGGATGTTCTGTGGTGTAATTTTATTTGTGTTCCCCTGGTGAGGGGTCAGCTGTGGAAGTTTAATCGCTGGCTGAATTGTTGAAGTCCGCATTACATACTGAACTAATTGTCTATGAATTTTTAGTAGTTGTTTTAGCTGTATTAATAGCTCTGCTGCAGGCATTCTTTCGATGTCTGGATGTGGTGTGTATCCGGCTAAGACCGGCCACGTTGCTCCTGGTCTACCTAAAGGACCGAGCCTTGTAATGTGATTGTTATGTATTAGGGCGCCATCAAATAAGAGCAAATGCTCTTGGAATTTGAGTGGTACTTCCACCTCCTCGAAAGGAGTGTAAATGTCAGGTGGTACCTCTATTTTGTAATAGTGGAAGTACTTTGTTACAGCATTTGCTGCTGGAAAATGTATCCATGTATAGTATACCTCTGTCTGCCGATATTCGTGTGCCTCAATTACGAATATAACTGTGCCACCTCTAGGTGTCAGTCCATTTTCTATAAGTTTTAAGGTTATATATCTTCTTTTGCTGACCGGAATGAGTATTATATCCGCGTCTGCATCCTTTAGTGCAGTATCTGCTGCTGCTATTTCAGCTGCTAATCTAACTGCCTCTCTTTCTTCATCACTGTCTCCCATTTTACAGACAGGATGATATTATGTCTATTTGCAGATCAGGTTTCTTTATGGAACAAAGATTAGATGCACAATATTATGGAACTGTTTTTATCCTTCAACAATGACTTGACCAAGAACCATACATAGGAGTTCCCTCCTGCGAGGTTTTGGAGGATATAACCTTTCACCCACTCCAGACGTCTTTGGAGTATTCGGGAAAAGGGGTCTGAGTGAGAAAGCACGACTGAGTTACTCTAAATGTCTTACGTTAGTTTTATCGCCCTTTCCAAACGCGTTGGGCGCCATGTAGTGTAGCTCCTATTTTCCCAATAGGCTCTGCGCATTGGAATAGTACCTACAGCAGTAAAGGCCTAGGCCAGACGTTAACTAGGTCTACTACTGTCGATACTAGACTTAATTTTTGGGTTTGCCAGCTAAGCTCAGAGTTCGCTAGAAACTTTCTCGAATGTTCAAGGAAGGAATTAACTCCCCTGATTAGACAAGAAGGGATTTAGTTTCTGACAACCATAGAACATGACAACTTTGCTCTCCCCTAATCAAGAGTCAATCTCAAGAGTCATGTGAGCACAAGGCAATTATTTTACTCAGTCAGTACGTGCATTCTTAGTCTCATCAGAATGTAGAGAAAAGGAAGAGACGGGCGTGTTCAATAAAAAGGTGTTATTTATTGATCAGTCTCTTTTCTCATACATGAGAAGTGGATCGATATTATTGCAATACTTATAGTTAAGTAAAGTGCATACATTAGAAGCAATAGTATAAAATAATACTGTAAAAACATTGATATGGTTTCTGAGCCATATGATGTTTAAAATGATTAAAAAATATTTACATACACATATACATTTGACTAAACGTACTCAACTGGTGTTTCTAAATACGCCTACCCCGTGTACCTGACCTAAGTCTAATGCGTGGGCGGGAATAGAAAGTTACAGTTTAAGTTAAGTTTGTTTTTGCCAAGTGAATAACTAAAGAATTCTCTGTGAGGGGTTATTCAGTTCTGTACCTGGAATTTAGGATGAATGAGGAATGGTATCTCTTTCTCTGCTCTCGATATTCCAGGCTGCCTGCGAGGGCTGCCCAGAAGTGCCGGTGCTGGGTCTCTCGGCTTGAGATAGCAGCGCGTCTCTCAGCGCGTCAGGAAGGCGGGGCTGCTGCCAGCAGGGTCTGCTTCTGCTCTCGGCTTCGGCAAGTATGGCTGCTCCGTCTTGTCACCACGCGTGTGTTTGCATAGGGCAAGGTCGGCAATATTTATACCTTAAAGGTGCCGAGATTGACGTAAGGATGGACATAGCTACGTCAATAAAGATGTCATACGACTTGCTCGTTAGCACATTCTTTACTAAAGTTCTCTGTGAAATCAAAACAATGGCCGCACGGATTATCCAGGTTGTCATAGGTTTGATTTGTTATGAGAACGTCGTATGCCTTATCAGGGGCTGGAGGAATGTCGCTTGTCTAATTAGATCTCAAGCGTTATGACCTAATCAGATAACACGTTCCTGTGCCGTAGTGTGACTGCGTCAGATAACGGTATCTGCATCATGGGGGATTTCTTGGCTCATGGGCTGACTGTTAGTTAACTTGATAGTTAGTTTAACCAGAATAGGGTCAGGAATAGGGGGATCGATTCAGAACCTATAGAAATACACGACAAAACTCAAGATTGGGCTCATGGTTAAAAGTGACTTAAAAGAACCCAAATGCTCACTTCGAGGTTTTTATTCACTGCGGGAAGAGATATAAACAACATTTAGAGTAAATTATTGTTCATGCGAGAACGTTCAATTTTTCATGCAAAACGATCGATAACCCGCGACCTGATGAAATTACTCTGAGATGACCAAAATGTTCCGTTTTGAAAATTTTCATCTTTCAACTAATTTTGACTCTCAGAGGTGGATCATCACTTTTGGAGATAAAATGAGCATCGTTATCGTCATTTTCATGCTTCTAGGGAGCCAAAACTCAAGATTTGGCTTATGGTTAAAAGTGACTTAACCACATCGGTGCTCGATGAGTTCCGCCCCTGTGCTGGAATATGCAAAAACCCATTATACATGACGAGCTGGGCTCGTCATGAGTGTGCTGGGAGGCTACTGCATGACGAGCCCAGCTCGTCATGAGCGTCGAAGGGGTTAAAAGGACCCAAATGCTCACTTTGAGGGCTTAAAACGTGTTTATTCACTGCGGAAAGAGATATAAACAATATTTAGAGTAAATTATTGTTCATGCGAGAACGTTCAATTTTTCATGCAAAACGATCGATGACCCGCGACCTGATGAAATTGCTCTGAGATGACCAAAATGGTCAGTTTTGAAAATGTTCATCTTTGAACTAATTTTGACTCACAGAGGTGGATAATCACTTTTGGAGATAAAATGAGCATCGTTATCGTCATTTTCATGCTTCTAGGGAGCCAAAACTCAAGATTGGGCTCATGGTTAAAAGTGACTTAAAAGAACCCAAATGCTCACTTCGAGGGCTTAAAACGTGTTTATTCACTGCGGGAAGAGATATAAACAACATTTAGAGTAAATTATTGTTCATGCGAGAACGTTCAATTTTTCATGCAAAACGATCGATAACCCGCGACCTGATGAAATTACTCTGAGATGACCAAAATGTTCCGTTTTGAAAATTTTCATCTTTCAACTAATTTTGACTCTCAGAGGTGGATCATCACATTTGGAGATAAAATGAGCACCGTTATCGTCATTTTCTTGCTTCTAGGGAGCCAAATCTCAAGATTGGGCTCATGGTTAAAAGTGACTTAAAAGAACCCAAATGCTCACTTCGAGGGCTTAAAACGTGTTTATTCACTGCGGGAAGAGATATAAACAACATTTAGAGTAAATTATTGTTCATGCGAGAACGTTCAATTTTTCATGCAAAACGATCGATGACCTGATGAAATTGGGTTGAGATGACCAACATGGTCTGTTTTGAAAATGTTCATCTTTCAACTAATTTTGACTCTCAGAGGTGGATCATCACTATTGGAGATAAAATGAGCATCTTTATCGTCATTTTCATGCTTCTAGGGAGCCAAAACTCAAGATTGGGCTCATGGTTAAAAGTGACATAAAAGAACCCAAATGCTCACTTCGAGGGCTTAAAACGTGTTTATTCACTGCGGGAAGAGATATAAACAACATTTAGAGTAAATTATTGTTCATGCGAGAACGTTCAATTTTTCAGGCAAAACGATCGATGACCCGCGACCTGATGAAATTACTCTGAGATGACTAAAATGGTCCGTTTTGAAAATGTTCATCTTTCAACTAATTTTGACTCTCAGAGGTGGATCATCACTTTTGGAGATAAAATGAGCATCGTTATCGTCATTTTCATGCTTCTAGGGAGCCAAAACTCAAGATTTGGCTTATGGTTAAAAGTGACTTAAAAGGACCCAAATGCTCACTTCGAGGGCTTAAAACGTGTTTATTCACTGCGGGAAGAGATATAAACAACATTTAGAGCAAATTATTGTTCATGCGAGAACGTTCAATTTTTCATTCAAAACGATCGATGACCCGCGACCTGATGAAATTGCTCTGAGATGACCAAAATGTTCCGTTTTGAAAATGTTCATCTTTCAACTAATTTTGACTCTCAGAGGTGGATCATCACTATTGGAGATAAAATGAGCATCTTTATCGTCATTTTCATGCTTCTAGGGAGCCAAAACTCAAGATTGGGCTCATGGTTAAAAGTGACATAAAAGAACCCAAATGCTCACTTCGAGGGCTTAAAACGTGTTTATTCACTGCGGGAAGAGATATAAACAACATTTAAGTAAATTATTGTTCATGCGAGAACGTTCAATTTTTCAGGCAAAACGATCGATGACCCGCGACCTGATGAAATTACTCTGAGATGACTAAAATGGTCCGTTTTGAAAATTTTCATCTTTCAACTAATTTTGACTCTCAGAGGTGGATCATCACTTTTGGAGATAAAATGAGCATCGTTATCGTCATTTTCATGCTTCTAGGGAGCCAAAACTCAAGATTTGGCTCATGGTTAAATGTGACTTAAAAGGCCCAAAATGCTCACTTCGAGGGCTTAAAACGTGTTTATTCACTGCGGGAAGAGATATAAACAATAGTTAGAGTGAATTAATGTTCATGCGAGAACGTTCAATTTTTCATGCAAAACGATCGATGATCCGCGACCTGATGAAATTGCTCTGAGATGACCAAAATGGTCAGTTTTGAAAATGTTCATCTTTCAACTAATTTTGACTCACAGAGGTGGAACATCACTTTTGGAGATAAAATGAGCATCGTTATCGTCATTTTCATGCTTCTAGGGAGCCAAAACTCAAGATTGGGCTCATGGTTAAAAGTGACTTAAAAGAACCCAAATGCTCACTTCGAGGACTTAAAACGTGTTTATTCACTGCGGGAAGAGATATAAACAACATTTAGAGTAAATTATTGTTCATGCGAGAACGTTCAATTTTTCATGCAAAACGATCGATGATCCGCGACCTGATGAAATTACTCTGAGATGACCAAAATGGTCTGTTTTGAAAATGTTCATCTTTCAACTAATTTTGACTCTCAGAGGTGGATCATCACTTTTGGAGATAAAATGAGCATCGTTATCGCCATTTTCATGCTTCTAGGGAGCCAAAACTCAAGATTTGGCTCATGGTTAAAAGTGACTTAAAAGGCCCAAAATGCTCACTTCGAGGGCTTAAAACGTGTTTAATCACTGCGGGAAGAGATATAAACAATAGTTAGAGTGAATTAATGTTCATGCGAGAACGTTCAATTTTTCATGCAAAACGATCGATGACCCGCGACCTGATGAAATGACTCTGAGATGACCAAAATGTTCAGTTTTGAAAATTTTCATCTTTCAACTAATTTTGACTCTCAGAGGTGGATCATCAATTTTGGAGATAAAATGAGCATCGTTATCGTCATTTTCATGCTTCTAGGGAGCCAAAACTCAAGATTTGGCTTATGGTTAAAAGTGACTTAAAAGGACCCAAATGCTCACTTCGAGGGCTTAAAACGTGTTTATTCACTGCGGGAAGAGATATAAACAACATTTAGAGTAAATTATTGTTCATGCGAGAACGTTCAATTTTTCATTCAAAACGATCGATGACCCGCGACCTGATGAAATTGCTCTGAGATGACCAAAATGTTCCGTTTTGAAAATGTTCATCTTTCAACTAATTTTGACTCTCATAGGTGGATCATCACTATTGGAGATAAAATGAACATCTTTATCGTCATTTTCATGCTTCTAGGGAGCCAAAACTCAAGATTGGGCTCATGGTTAAAAGTGACTTAAAAGAACCCAAATGCTCACTTCGAGGGCTTAAAACGTGTTTATTGACTGCGGGAAGAGATATAAACAACATTTAGAGTAAATTATTGTTCATGCGAGAACGTTCAATTTTTCAGGCAAAACGATCGATGACCCGCGACCTGATGAAATTACTCTGAGATGACTAAAAGGGTCCGTTTTGAAAATTTTCATCTTTCAACTAATTTTGACTCTCAGAGGTGGATCATCACTTTTGGAGATAAAATGAGCATCGTTATCGTCATTTTCATGCTTCTAGGGAGCCAAAACTCAAGATTTGGCTCATGGTTAAATGTGACTTAAAAGGCCCAAAATGCTCACTTCGAGGGCTTAAAACGTGTTTATTCACTGCGGGAAGAGATATAAACAATAGTTAGAGTGAATTAATGTTCATGCGAGAACGTTCAATTTTTCATGCAAAACGATCGATGACCCGCAACCTGATGAAATTATCTGAGATGACCAAAATGGTCCGTTTTGAAAATGTTCATCTTTCAACTAATTTTGACTCTCAGAGGCGGATCATCACTATTGGAGATAAAATGAGCATCTTTATCGTCATTTTCATGCTTCTAGGGAGCCAAATCTCAAGATTGGGCTCATGGTTAAAAGTGAATTAAAAGAACCCAAATGCTCACTTCGAGGGCTTAAAACGTGTTTATTCACTGCGGGAAGAGATATAAACAACATTTAGAGTAAATTATTGTTTATGCGAGAACGTTCAATTTTTCATGCAAAACGATCGATGGCCCGCGACCTGATGAAATTACTCTGAGATGACCAAAATGTTCAGTTTTGAAAATTTTCATCTTTCAACTAATTTTGACTCTCAGAGGTGGATCATCACTTTTGGAGATAAAATGAGCATCGTTATCGCCATTTTCATGCTTCTAGGGAGCCAAAACTCAAGATTTGGCTCATGGTTAATAGTGACTTAAAAGGCCCAAAATGCTCACTTCGAGGGCTTAAAACGTGTTAATTCACTGCGGGAAGAGATATAAACAATAGTTAGAGTGAATTAATCTTCATGCGAGAACGTTCAATTTTTCATGCAAAACGATCAATGACCTGCGACCTGATGAAATGACTCTGAGATGACCAAAATGTTCCGTTTTGAAAATTTTCATCTTTCAACTAATTTTGACTCTCAGAGGTGGATCATCACTTTTGGAGATAAAATGAGCATCGTTATCGTCATTTTCATGCTTCTAGGGAGCCAAAACTCAAGATTTGGTTTATGGTTAAAAGTGACTTAAAAGGACCCAAATGCTCACTTCGAGGGCTTAAAACATGTTTATTCACTGCGGGAAGAGATATAAACAACATTTAGAGTAAATTATTGTTCATGCGAGAACGTTCAATTTTTCATTCAAAACGATCGATGACCCGCGACCTGATGAAATTGCTCTGAGATGACGAAAATGTTCCGTTTTGAAAATGTTCATCTTTCAACTAATTTTGACTCTCAGAGGTGGATCATCACTATTGGAGATAAAATGAGCATCTTTATCGTCATTTTCATGCTTCTAGGGAGCCAAAACTCAAGATTGGGCTCATGGTTAAAAGTGACTTAAAAGAACCCAAATGCTCACTTCGAGGGCTTAAAACGTGTTTATTGACTGCGGGAAGAGATATAAACAACATTTAGAGTAAATTATTGTTCATGCGAGAACGTTCAATTTTTCAGGCAAAACGATCGATGACCCGCGACCTGATGAAATTACTCTGAGATGACTAAAATGGTCCGTTTTGAAAATTTTCATCTTTCAACTAATTTTGACTCTCAGAGGTGGATCATCACTTTTGGAGATAAAATGAGCATCGTTATCGTCATTTTCATGCTTCTAGGGAGCCAAAACTCAAGATTTGGCTCATGGTTAAATGTGACTTAAAAGGCCCAAAATGCTCACTTCGAGGGCTTAAAACGTGTTTATTCACTGCGGGAAGAGATATAAACAATAGTTAGAGTGAATTAATGTTCATGCGAGAACGTTCAATTTTTCATGCAAAACGATCGATGACCCGCAACCTGATGAAATTATCTGAGATGACCAAAATGGTCCGTTTTGAAAATGTTCATCTTTCAACTAATTTTGACTCTCAGAGGCGGATCATCACTATTGGAGATAAAATGAGCATCTTTATCGTCATTTTCATGCTTCTAGGGAGCCAAATCTCAAGATTGGGCTCATGGTTAAAAGTGAATTAAAAGAACCCAAATGCTCACTTCGAGGGCTTAAAACGTGTTTATTCACTGCGGGAAGAGATATAAACAACATTTAGAGTAAATTATTGTTTATGCGAGAACGTTCAATTTTTCATGCAAAACGATCGATGGCCCGCGACCTGATGAAATTACTCTGAGATGACCAAAATGTTCAGTTTTGAAAATTTTCATCTTTCAACTAATTTTGACTCTCAGAGGTGGATCATCACTTTTGGAGATAAAATGAGCATCGTTATCGCCATTTTCATGCTTCTAGGGAGCCAAAACTCAAGATTTGGCTCATGGTTAATAGTGACCTAAAAGGCCCAAAATGCTCACTTCGAGGGCTTAAAACGTGTTAATTCACTGCGGGAAGAGATATAAACAATAGTTAGAGTGAATTAATCTTCATGCGAGAACGTTCAATTTTTCATGCAAAACGATCAATGACCTGCGACCTGATGAAATGACTCTGAGATGACCAAAATGTTCCGTTTTGAAAATTTTCATCTTTCAACTAATTTTGACTCTCAGAGGTGGATCATCACTTTTGGAGATAAAATGAGCATCGTTATCGTCATTTTCATGCTTCTAGGGAGCCAAAACTCAAGATTTGGTTTATGGTTAAAAGTGACTTAAAAGGACCCAAATGCTCACTTCGAGGGCTTAAAACATGTTTATTCACTGCGGGAAGAGATATAAACAACATTTAGAGTAAATTATTGTTCATGCGAGAACGTTCAATTTTTCATTCAAAACGATCGATGACCCGCGACCTGATGAAATTGCTCTGAGATGACGAAAATGTTCCGTTTTGAAAATGTTCATCTTTCAACTAATTTTGACTCTCAGAGGTGGATCATCACTATTGGAGATAAAATGAGCATCTTTATCGTCATTTTCATGCTTCTAGGGAGCCAAAACTCAAGATTGGGCTCATGGTTAAAAGTGACTTAAAAGAACCCAAATGCTCACTTCGAGGGCTTAAAACGTGTTTATTCACTGCGGGAAGAGATATAAACAACATTTAGAGTAAATTATTGTTTATGCGAGAACGTTCAATTTTTCATGCAAAACGATCGCGATGACCTGATGAAATTACTCTGAGATGACCAAAATGGTCCGTTTTGAAAATTTTCATCTTTCAACTAATTTTGACTCTCAGAGGTGGATCATCACTTTTGGAGATAAAATGAGCATCGTTATCGTCATTTTCATGCTTCTAGGGAGCCAAAACTCAAGATTTGGCTTATGGTTAAAAGTGACTTAAAAGGACCCCAATGCTCACTTTCAGGGCTTAAAACGTGTTTATTCACTGCAGGAAGAGATATAAACAACATTTAGAGTAAATTATTGTTCATGAGAGAACGTTCAATTTTTCATGCAAACCGATCGATGACCCGCGACCTGATGAAATTGGTCTGAGATGACCAAAATGGTCTGTTTTGAAAATGTTCATCTTTCAACTAATTTTGACTCTCAGAGGTGGATCATCACTTTTGGAGATAAAATGAGCATCGTTATCGCCATTTTCATGCTTCTAGGGAGCCAAAACTCAAGATTTGGCTCATGGTTAAATGTGACTTAAAAGGCCCAAAATGCTCACTTCGAGGGCTTAAAACGTGTTTATTCACTGCGGGAAGAGATATAAACAATAGTTAGAGTGAATTAATGTTCATGCGAGAACGTTCAATTTTTCATGCAAAACGATCGATGATCCGCGACCTGATGAAATTACTCTGAGATGACCAAAATGGTCTGTTTTGAAAATGTTCATCTTTCAACTAATTTTGACTCTCAGAGGTGGATCATCACTTTTGGAGATAAAATGAGCATCGTTATCGCCATTTTCATGCTTCTAGGGAGCCAAAACTCAAGATTTGGCTCATGGTTAAAAGTGACTTAAAAGGCCCAAAATGCTCACTTCGAGGGCTTAAAACGTGTTTAATCACTGCGGGAAGAGATATAAACAATAGTTAGAGTGAATTAATGTTCATGCGAGAACGTTCAATTTTTCATGCAAAACGATCGATGACCCGCGACCTGATGAAATGACTCTGAGATGACCAAAATGTTCAGTTTTGAAAATTTTCATCTTTCAACTAATTTTGACTCTCAGAGGTGGATCATCAATTTTGGAGATAAAATGAGCATCGTTATCGTCATTTTCATGCTTCTAGGGAGCCAAAACTCAAGATTTGGCTTATGGTTAAAAGTGACTTAAAAGGACCCAAATGCTCACTTCGAGGGCTTAAAACGTGTTTATTCACTGCGGGAAGAGATATAAACAACATTTAGAGTAAATTATTGTTCATGCGAGAACGTTCAATTTTTCATTCAAAACGATCGATGACCCGCGACCTGATGAAATTGCTCTGAGATGACCAAAATGTTCCGTTTTGAAAATGTTCATCTTTCAACTAATTTTGACTCTCATAGGTGGATCATCACTATTGGAGATAAAATGAACATCTTTATCGTCATTTTCATGCTTCTAGGGAGCCAAAACTCAAGATTGGGCTCATGGTTAAAAGTGACTTAAAAGAACCCAAATGCTCACTTCGAGGGCTTAAAACGTGTTTATTGACTGCGGGAAGAGATATAAACAACATTTAGAGTAAATTATTGTTCATGCGAGAACGTTCAATTTTTCAGGCAAAACGATCGATGACCCGCGACCTGATGAAATTACTCTGAGATGACTAAAATGGTCCGTTTTGAAAATTTTCATCTTTCAACTAATTTTGACTCTCAGAGGTGGATCATCACTTTTGGAGATAAAATGAGCATCGTTATCGTCATTTTCATGCTTCTAGGGAGCCAAAACTCAAGATTTGGCTCATGGTTAAATGTGACTTAAAAGGCCCAAAATGCTCACTTCGAGGGCTTAAAACGTGTTTATTCACTGCGGGAAGAGATATAAACAATAGTTAGAGTGAATTAATGTTCATGCGAGAACGTTCAATTTTTCATGCAAAACGATCGATGACCCGCAACCTGATGAAATTATCTGAGATGACCAAAATGGTCCGTTTTGAAAATGTTCATCTTTCAACTAATTTTGACTCTCAGAGGCGGATCATCACTATTGGAGATAAAATGAGCATCTTTATCGTCATTTTCATGCTTCTAGGGAGCCAAATCTCAAGATTGGGCTCATGGTTAAAAGTGAATTAAAAGAACCCAAATGCTCACTTCGAGGGCTTAAAACGTGTTTATTCACTGCGGGAAGAGATATAAACAACATTTAGAGTAAATTATTGTTTATGCGAGAACGTTCAATTTTTCATGCAAAACGATCGATGGCCCGCGACCTGATGAAATTACTCTGAGATGACCAAAATGTTCAGTTTTGAAAATTTTCATCTTTCAACTAATTTTGACTCTCAGAGGTGGATCATCACTTTTGGAGATAAAATGAGCATCGTTATCGCCATTTTCATGCTTCTAGGGAGCCAAAACTCAAGATTTGGCTCATGGTTAATAGTGACTTAAAAGGCCCAAAATGCTCACTTCGAGGGCTTAAAACGTGTTAATTCACTGCGGGAAGAGATATAAACAATAGTTAGAGTGAATTAATCTTCATGCGAGAACGTTCAATTTTTCATGCAAAACGATCAATGACCTGCGACCTGATGAAATGACTCTGAGATGACCAAAATGTTCCGTTTTGAAAATTTTCATCTTTCAACTAATTTTGACTCTCAGAGGTGGATCATCACTTTTGGAGATAAAATGAGCATCGTTATCGTCATTTTCATGCTTCTAGGGAGCCAAAACTCAAGATTTGGTTTATGGTTAAAAGTGACTTAAAAGGACCCAAATGCTCACTTCGAGGGCTTAAAACATGTTTATTCACTGCGGGAAGAGATATAAACAACATTTAGAGTAAATTATTGTTCATGCGAGAACGTTCAATTTTTCATTCAAAACGATCGATGACCCGCGACCTGATGAAATTGCTCTGAGATGACGAAAATGTTCCGTTTTGAAAATGTTCATCTTTCAACTAATTTTGACTCTCAGAGGTGGATCATCACTATTGGAGATAAAATGAGCATCTTTATCGTCATTTTCATGCTTCTAGGGAGCCAAAACTCAAGATTGGGCTCATGGTTAAAAGTGACTTAAAAGAACCCAAATGCTCACTTCGAGGGCTTAAAACGTGTTTATTGACTGCGGGAAGAGATATAAACAACATTTAGAGTAAATTATTGTTCATGCGAGAACGTTCAATTTTTCAGGCAAAACGATCGATGACCCGCGACCTGATGAAATTACTCTGAGATGACTAAAATGGTCCGTTTTGAAAATTTTCATCTTTCAACTAATTTTGACTCTCAGAGGTGGATCATCACTTTTGGAGATAAAATGAGCATCGTTATCGTCATTTTCATGCTTCTAGGGAGCCAAAACTCAAGATTTGGCTCATGGTTAAATGTGACTTAAAAGGCCCAAAATGCTCACTTCGAGGGCTTAAAACGTGTTTATTCACTGCGGGAAGAGATATAAACAATAGTTAGAGTGAATTAATGTTCATGCGAGAACGTTCAATTTTTCATGCAAAACGATCGATGACCCGCAACCTGATGAAATTATCTGAGATGACCAAAATGGTCCGTTTTGAAAATGTTCATCTTTCAACTAATTTTGACTCTCAGAGGCGGATCATCACTATTGGAGATAAAATGAGCATCTTTATCGTCATTTTCATGCTTCTAGGGAGCCAAATCTCAAGATTGGGCTCATGGTTAAAAGTGAATTAAAAGAACCCAAATGCTCACTTCGAGGGCTTAAAACGTGTTTATTCACTGCGGGAAGAGATATAAACAACATTTAGAGTAAATTATTGTTTATGCGAGAACGTTCAATTTTTCATGCAAAACGATCGATGGCCCGCGACCTGATGAAATTACTCTGAGATGACCAAAATGTTCAGTTTTGAAAATTTTCATCTTTCAACTAATTTTGACTCTCAGAGGTGGATCATCACTTTTGGAGATAAAATGAGCATCGTTATCGCCATTTTCATGCTTCTAGGGAGCCAAAACTCAAGATTTGGCTCATGGTTAATAGTGACTTAAAAGGCCCAAAATGCTCACTTCGAGGGCTTAAAACGTGTTAATTCACTGCGGGAAGAGATATAAACAATAGTTAGAGTGAATTAATCTTCATGCGAGAACGTTCAATTTTTCATGCAAAACGATCAATGACCTGCGACCTGATGAAATGACTCTGAGATGACCAAAATGTTCCGTTTTGAAAATTTTCATCTTTCAACTAATTTTGACTCTCAGAGGTGGATCATCACTTTTGGAGATAAAATGAGCATCGTTATCGTCATTTTCATGCTTCTAGGGAGCCAAAACTCAAGATTTGGTTTATGGTTAAAAGTGACTTAAAAGGACCCAAATGCTCACTTCGAGGGCTTAAAACATGTTTATTCACTGCGGGAAGAGATATAAACAACATTTAGAGTAAATTATTGTTCATGCGAGAACGTTCAATTTTTCATTCAAAACGATCGATGACCCGCGACCTGATGAAATTGCTCTGAGATGACGAAAATGTTCCGTTTTGAAAATGTTCATCTTTCAACTAATTTTGACTCTCAGAGGTGGATCATCACTATTGGAGATAAAATGAGCATCTTTATCGTCATTTTCATGCTTCTAGGGAGCCAAAACTCAAGATTGGGCTCATGGTTAAAAGTGACTTAAAAGAACCCAAATGCTCACTTCGAGGGCTTAAAACGTGTTTATTCACTGCGGGAAGAGATATAAACAACATTTAGAGTAAATTATTGTTTATGCGAGAACGTTCAATTTTTCATGCAAAACGATCGCGATGACCTGATGAAATTACTCTGAGATGACCAAAATGGTCCGTTTTGAAAATTTTCATCTTTCAACTAATTTTGACTCTCAGAGGTGGATCATCACTTTTGGAGATAAAATGAGCATCGTTATCGTCATTTTCATGCTTCTAGGGAGCCAAAACTCAAGATTTGGCTTATGGTTAAAAGTGACTTAAAAGGACCCCAATGCTCACTTTCAGGGCTTAAAACGTGTTTATTCACTGCAGGAAGAGATATAAACAACATTTAGAGTAAATTATTGTTCATGAGAGAACGTTCAATTTTTCATGCAAACCGATCGATGACCCGCGACCTGATGAAATTGGTCTGAGATGACCAAAATGGTCTGTTTTGAAAATGTTCATCTTTCAACTAATTTTGACTCTCAGAGGTGGATCATCACTTTTGGAGATAAAATGAGCATCGTTATCGCCATTTTCATGCTTCTAGGGAGCCAAAACTCAAGATTTGGCTCATGGTTAAAAGTGACTTAAAAGGCCCAAAATGCTCACTTCGAGGGCTTAAAACGTGTTTATTCACTGCGGGAAGAGATATAAACAATAGTTAGAGTGAATTAATGTTCATGCGAGAACGTTCAATGTTTCATGCAAAACAATCGATGACCCGCAACCTGATGAAATTGCTCTGACATGACCAAAATGTTCCGTTTTGAAAATGTTCATCTTTCAACTAATTTTGACTCTCAGAGGTGGATCATCACTATTGGAGATAAAATGAGCATCTTTATCGTCATTTTCATGCTTCTAGGGAGCCAAAACTCAAGATTGGGCTCATGGTTAAAAGTGACTTAAAATAACCCAAATGCTCACTTCGAGGGCTTAAAACGTGTTTATTCACTGCGGGAAGAGATATAAACAACATTTAGAGTAAATTATTGTTCATGCGAGAACGTTCAATTTTTCATGCAAAAAAATTGATGACCCGCGACCTGATGAAATTACTCTGAGATGACCAAAATGGTCCGTTTTGGAAATTTTCATCTTTCAACTAATTTTGACTCTCAGAGGTGGATCATCACTTTTGGAGATAAAATGAGCATCGTTATCGTCATTTTCATGCTTCTAGGGAGCCAAAACTCAAGATTTGGCTTATGGTTAAAAGTGACTTAAAAGGACCCAAATGCTCACTTTGAGGGCTTAAAACGTGTTTATTCACTGCGGAAAAAGATATAAACAATATTTAGAGTGAATTAATGTTCATGCGAGAACGTTCAATTTTTCATGCACAACAATCGATGACCCGTGACCTGATGAAATTGCTCTGAGATGACCAAAATGGTCCGTTTTGAAAATGTTCATCTTTCAACTAATTTTGACTCTCAGAGGTGGATCATCACTATTGGAGATAAAATGAGCATCTTTATCGTCATTTTCATGCTTCTAGGGAGCCAAAACTCAAGATTGGGCTCATGGTTAAAAGTGACTTAAAAGGACCCAAATGCTCACTTCGAGGGCTTAAAACGTGTTTATTCACTGCGGGAAGAGATATAAACAACATTTAGAGTAAATTATTGTTCATGCGAGAACGTTCAATTTTTCATGCAAAAAAATCGATGACCCGCGACCTGATGAAATTACTCTGAGATGACCAAAATGGTCCGTTTTGGAAATTTTCATCTTTCAACTAATTTTGACTCTCAGAGGTGGATCATCACTTTTGGAGATAAAATGAGCATCGTTATCGTCATTTTCATGCTTCTAGGGAGCCAAAACTCAAGATTGGGCTCATGGTTAATAGTGACTTAAAAGGCCCAAAATGCTCACTTCGAGGGCTTAAAACGTGTTAATTCACTGCGGGAAGAGATATAAACAATAGTTAGAGTGAATTAATCTTCATGCGAGAACGTTCAATTTTTCATGCAAAACGATCAATGACCTGCGACCTGATGAAATGACTCTGAGATGACCAAAATGTTCCGTTTTGAAAATTTTCATCTTTCAACTAATTTTGACTCTCAGAGGTGGATCATCACTTTTGGAGATAAAATGAGCATCGTTATCGTCATTTTCATGCTTCTAGGGAGCCAAAACTCAAGATTTGGTTTATGGTTAAAAGTGACTTAAAAGGACCCAAATGCTCACTTCGAGGGCTTAAAACATGTTTATTCACTGCGGGAAGAGATATAAACAACATTTAGAGTAAATTATTGTTCATGCGAGAACATTCAATTTTTCATTCAAAACGATCGATGACCCGCGACCTGATGAAATTGCTCTGAGATGACGAAAATGTTCCGTTTTGAAAATGTTCATCTTTCAACTAATTTTGACTCTCAGAGGTGGATCATCACTATTGGAGATAAAATGAGCATCTTTATCGTCATTTTCATGCTTCTAGGGAGCCAAAACTCAAGATTGGGCTCATGGTTAAAAGTGACTTAAAAGAACCCAAATGCTCACTTCGAGGGCTTAAAACGTGTTTATTGACTGCGGGAAGAGATATAAACAACATTTAGAGTAAATTATTGTTCATGCGAGAACGTTCAATTTTTCAGGCAAAACGATCGATGACCCGCGACCTGATGAAATTACTCTGAGATGACTAAAATGGTCCGTTTTGAAAATTTTCATCTTTCAACTAATTTTGACTCTCAGAGGTGGATCATCACTTTTGGAGATAAAATGAGCATCGTTATCGTCATTTTCATGCTTCTAGGGAGCCAAAACTCAAGATTTGGCTCATGGTTAAATGTGACTTAAAAGGCCCAAAATGCTCACTTCGAGGGCTTAAAACGTGTTTATTCACTGCGGGAAGAGATATAAACAATAGTTAGAGTGAATTAATGTTCATGCGAGAACGTTCAATTTTTCATGCAAAACGATCGATGACCCGCAACCTGATGAAATTATCTGAGATGACCAAAATGGTCCGTTTTGGAAATTTTCATCTTTCAACTAATTTTGACTCTCAGAGGTGGATCATCACTTTTGGAGATAAAATGAGCATCGTTATCGTCATTTTCATGCTTCTAGGGAGCCAAAACTCAAGATTTGGCTTATGGTTAAAAGTGACTTAAAAGGACCCAAATGCTCACTTTGAGGGCTTAAAACGTGTTTATTCACTGCGGAAAAAGATATAAACAATATTTAGAGTGAATTAATGTTCATGCGAGAACGTTCAATTTTTCATGCACAACAATCGATGACCCGTGACCTGATGAAATTGCTCTGAGATGACCAAAATGGTCCGTTTTGAAAATGTTCATCTTTCAACTAATTTTGACTCTCAGAGGTGGATCATCACTATTGGAGATAAAATGAGCATCTTTATCGTCATTTTCATGCTTCTAGGGAGCCAAAACTCAAGATTGGGCTCATGGTTAAAAGTGACTTAAAAGGACCCAAATGCTCACTTCGAGGGCTTAAAACGTGTTTATTCACTGCGGGAAGAGATATAAACAACATTTAGAGTAAATTATTGTTCATGCGAGAACGTTCAATTTTTCATGCAAAAAAATCGATGACCCGCGACCTGATGAAATTACTCTGAGATGACCAAAATGGTCCGTTTTGGAAATTTTCATCTTTCAACTAATTTTGACTCTCAGAGGTGGATCATCACTTTTGGAGATAAAATGAGCATCGTTATCGTCATTTTCATGCTTCTAGGGAGCCAAAACTCAAGATTGGGCTCATGGTTAATAGTGACTTAAAAGGCCCAAAATGCTCACTTCGAGGGCTTAAAACGTGTTAATTCACTGCGGGAAGAGATATAAACAATAGTTAGAGTGAATTAATCTTCATGCGAGAACGTTCAATTTTTCATGCAAAACGATCAATGACCTGCGACCTGATGAAATGACTCTGAGATGACCAAAATGTTCCGTTTTGAAAATTTTCATCTTTCAACTAATTTTGACTCTCAGAGGTGGATCATCACTTTTGGAGATAAAATGAGCATCGTTATCGTCATTTTCATGCTTCTAGGGAGCCAAAACTCAAGATTTGGTTTATGGTTAAAAGTGACTTAAAAGGACCCAAATGCTCACTTCGAGGGCTTAAAACATGTTTATTCACTGCGGGAAGAGATATAAACAACATTTAGAGTAAATTATTGTTCATGCGAGAACATTCAATTTTTCATTCAAAACGATCGATGACCCGCGACCTGATGAAATTGCTCTGAGATGACGAAAATGTTCCGTTTTGAAAATGTTCATCTTTCAACTAATTTTGACTCTCAGAGGTGGATCATCACTATTGGAGATAAAATGAGCATCTTTATCGTCATTTTCATGCTTCTAGGGAGCCAAAACTCAAGATTGGGCTCATGGTTAAAAGTGACTTAAAAGAACCCAAATGCTCACTTCGAGGGCTTAAAACGTGTTTATTGACTGCGGGAAGAGATATAAACAACATTTAGAGTAAATTATTGTTCATGCGAGAACGTTCAATTTTTCAGGCAAAACGATCGATGACCCGCAACCTGATGAAATTATCTGAGATGACCAAAATGGTCCGTTTTGAAAATGTTCATCTTTCAACTAATTTTGACTCTCAGAGGCGGATCATCACTATTGGAGATAAAATGAGCATCTTTATCGTCATTTTCATGCTTCTAGGGAGCCAAATCTCAAGATTGGGCTCATGGTTAAAAGTGAATTAAAAGAACCCAAATGCTCACTTCGAGGGCTTAAAACGTGTTTATTCACTGCGGGAAGAGATATAAACAACATTTAGAGTAAATTATTGTTTATGCGAGAACGTTCAATTTTTCATGCAAAACGATCGATGGCCCGCGACCTGATGAAATTACTCTGAGATGACCAAAATGTTCAGTTTTGAAAATTTTCATCTTTCAACTAATTTTGACTCTCAGAGGTGGATCATCACTTTTGGAGATAAAATGAGCATCGTTATCGCCATTTTCATGCTTCTAGGGAGCCAAAACTCAAGATTTGGCTCATGGTTAATAGTGACTTAAAAGGCCCAAAATGCTCACTTCGAGGGCTTAAAACGTGTTAATTCACTGCGGGAAGAGATATAAACAATAGTTAGAGTGAATTAATCTTCATGCGAGAACGTTCAATTTTTCATGCAAAACGATCAATGACCTGCGACCTGATGAAATGACTCTGAGATGACCAAAATGTTCCGTTTTGAAAATTTTCATCTTTCAACTAATTTTGACTCTCAGAGGTGGATCATCACTTTTGGAGATAAAATGAGCATCGTTATCGTCATTTTCATGCTTCTAGGGAGCCAAAACTCAAGATTTGGTTTATGGTTAAAAGTGACTTAAAAGGACCCAAATGCTCACTTCGAGGGCTTAAAACATGTTTATTCACTGCGGGAAGAGATATAAACAACATTTAGAGTAAATTATTGTTCATGCAAGAACGTTCAATTTTTCATTCAAAACGATCGATGACCCGCGACCTGATGAAATTGCTCTGAGATGACGAAAATGTTCCGTTTTGAAAATGTTCATCTTTCAACTAATTTTGACTCTCAGAGGTGGATCATCACTATTGGAGATAAAATGAGCATCTTTATCGTCATTTTCATGCTTCTAGGGAGCCAAAACTCAAGATTGGGCTCATGGTTAAAAGTGACTTAAAAGAACCCAAATGCTCACTTCGAGGGCTTAAAACGTGTTTATTCACTGCGGGAAGAGATATAAACAACATTTAGAGTAAATTATTGTTTATGCGAGAACGTTCAATTTTTCATGCAAAACGATCGCGATGACCTGATGAAATTACTCTGAGATGACCAAAATGGTCCGTTTTGAAAATTTTCATCTTTCAACTAATTTTGACTCTCAGAGGTGGATCATCACTTTTGGAGATAAAATGAGCATCGTTATCGTCATTTTCATGCTTCTAGGGAGCCAAAACTCAAGATTTGGCTTATGGTTAAAAGTGACTTAAAAGGACCCCAATGCTCACTTTCAGGGCTTAAAACGTGTTTATTCACTGCAGGAAGAGATATAAACAACATTTAGAGTAAATTATTGTTCATGAGAGAACGTTCAATTTTTCATGCAAACCGATCGATGACCCGCGACCTGATGAAATTGGTCTGAGATGACCAAAATGGTCTGTTTTGAAAATGTTCATCTTTCAACTAATTTTGACTCTCAGAGGTGGATCATCACTTTTGGAGATAAAATGAGCATCGTTATCGCCATTTTCATGCTTCTAGGGAGCCAAAACTCAAGATTTGGCTCATGGTTAAAAGTGACTTAAAAGGCCCAAAATGCTCACTTCGAGGGCTTAAAACGTGTTTATTCACTGCGGGAAGAGATATAAACAATAGTTAGAGTGAATTAATGTTCATGCGAGAACGTTCAATGTTTCATGCAAAACAATCGATGACCCGCAACCTGATGAAATTGCTCTGACATGACCAAAATGTTCCGTTTTGAAAATGTTCATCTTTCAACTAATTTTGACTCTCAGAGGTGGATCATCACTATTGGAGATAAAATGAGCATCTTTATCGTCATTTTCATGCTTCTAGGGAGCCAAAACTCAAGATTGGGCTCATGGTTAAAAGTGACTTAAAATAACCCAAATGCTCACTTCGAGGGCTTAAAACGTGTTTATTCACTGCGGGAAGAGATATAAACAACATTTAGAGTAAATTATTGTTCATGCGAGAACGTTCAATTTTTCATGCAAAAAAATTGATGACCCGCGACCTGATGAAATTACTCTGAGATGACCAAAATGGTCCGTTTTGGAAATTTTCATCTTTCAACTAATTTTGACTCTCAGAGGTGGATCATCACTTTTGGAGATAAAATGAGCATCGTTATCGTCATTTTCATGCTTCTAGGGAGCCAAAACTCAAGATTTGGCTTATGGTTAAAAGTGACTTAAAAGGACCCAAATGCTCACTTTGAGGGCTTAAAACGTGTTTATTCACTGCGGAAAAAGATATAAACAATATTTAGAGTGAATTAATGTTCATGCGAGAACGTTCAATTTTTCATGCACAACAATCGATGACCCGTGACCTGATGAAATTGCTCTGAGATGACCAAAATGGTCCGTTTTGAAAATGTTCATCTTTCAACTAATTTTGACTCTCAGAGGTGGATCATCACTATTGGAGATAAAATGAGCATCTTTATCGTCATTTTCATGCTTCTAGGGAGCCAAAACTCAAGATTGGGCTCATGGTTAAAAGTGACTTAAAAGGACCCAAATGCTCACTTCGAGGGCTTAAAACGTGTTTATTCACTGCGGGAAGAGATATAAACAACATTTAGAGTAAATTATTGTTCATGCGAGAACGTTCAATTTTTCATGCAAAAAAATCGATGACCCGCGACCTGATGAAATTACTCTGAGATGACCAAAATGGTCCGTTTTGGAAATTTTCATCTTTCAACTAATTTTGACTCTCAGAGGTGGATCATCACTTTTGGAGATAAAATGAGCATCGTTATCGTCATTTTCATGCTTCTAGGGAGCCAAAACTCAAGATTTGGCTTATGGTTAAAAGTGACTTAAAAGGACCCAAATGCTCACTTCGAGGGCTTAAAACGTGTTTATTCACCGCGGGAAGAGATCTAAACAACATTTAGAGTAAATTATTGTTCATTTGAGAACGTTCAATTTTTCATTCAAAACGATCAATGACCCGCGACCTGATGAAATTGCTCTGAGATGACCAAAATGTTCCGTTTTGAAAATGTTCATCTTTCAACTAATTTTGACTCTCAGAGGTGGATCATCACTATTGGAGATAAAATTAGCATCTTTATCGTCATTTTCATGCTTCTAGGGAGCCAAAACTCAAGATTGGGCTCATGGTTAAAAGTGACTTAAAAGAACCCAAATGCTCACTTCGAGGGCTTAAAACGTGTTTATTCACTGCGGGAATAGATATAAACAACATTTAGAGTAAATTATTGTTCATGCGAGAACGTTCAATTTTTCATGCAAAACGATCGATGACCCACGACCTGATGAAATTACTCTGAGATGACTAAAATAGTCCGTTTTGAAAATTTTCATCTTTCAACTAATTTTGACTCTCAGAGGTGGATCATCACTTTTGGAGATAAAATGAGCATCGTTATCGTCATTTTCATGCTTCTAGGGAGCCAAAACTCAAGATTTGGCTCATGGTTAAATGTGACTTAAAAGGCACAAAATGCTCACTTCGAGGGCTTAAAACGTGTTTATTCACTGCGGGAAGAATTATAAACAATAGTTAGAGTGAATTAATGTTCATGCGAGAACGTTCAATTTTTCATGCAAAACAATTGATGACCCGCGACCTGATGAAATTGCTCTGAGATTACCAAAATGGTCCGTTTTGAAAATGTTCATCTTTCAACTAATTTTGACTCTCAGCGGTGGATCATCACTATTGGAGATAAAATGAGCATCTTTATCGTCATTTTCATGCTTCTAGGGAGCCAAATCTCAAGATTGGGCTCATGGTTAAAAGTGAATTAAAAGAACCCAAATGCTCACTTCGAGGGCTTAAAACGTGTTTATTCACTGCGGGAAGAGATATAAACAACATTTAGAGTAAATTATTGTTCATGCGAGAACGTTCAATTTTTCATGCAAAACGATCGATGACCCGCGACCTGATGAAATTACTCTGAGATGACCAAAATGTTCCGTTTTGAAAATTTTCATCTTTCAACTAATTTTGACTCTCAGAGGTGGATCATCACTTTTGGAGATAAAATGAGCATCGTTATCATCATTTTCATGCTTCTAGGGAGCCAAAACTCAAGATTTGGCTCATGGTTAAAAGTGACTTAAAAGGCCCAAAATGCTCACTTCGAGGGCTTAAAACGTGCTTATTCACTGCGGGAAGAGATATACACAATAGTTAGATTGAATTAATGTTCATGCGAGAACGTTCAATTTTTCATGCAAAACGATCGATGGCCCGCGACCTGATGAAATTACTCTGAGATGACCAAAATGTTCAGTTTTGAAAATTTTCATCTTTCAACTAATTTTGACTCTCAGAGGTGGATCATCACTTTTGGAGATAAAATGAGCATCGTTATCGCCATTTTCATGCTTCTAGGGAGCCAAAACTCAAGATTTGGCTCATGGTTAATAGTGACTTAAAAGGCCCAAAATGCTCACTTCGAGGGCTTAAAACGTGTTAATTCACTGCGGGAAGAGATATAAACAATAGTTAGAGTGAATTAATCTTCATGCGAGAACGTTCAATTTTTCATGCAAAACGATCAATGACCTGCGACCTGATGAAATGACTCTGAGATGACCAAAATGTTCCGTTTTGAAAATTTTCATCTTTCAACTAATTTTGACTCTCAGAGGTGGATCATCACTTTTGGAGATAAAATGAGCATCGTTATCGTCATTTTCATGCTTCTAGGGAGCCAAAACTCAAGATTTGGTTTATGGTTAAAAGTGACTTAAAAGGACCCAAATGCTCACTTCGAGGGCTTAAAACATGTTTATTCACTGCGGGAAGAGATATAAACAACATTTAGAGTAAATTATTGTTCATGCGAGAACGTTCAATTTTTCATTCAAAACGATCGATGACCCGCGACCTGATGAAATTGCTCTGAGATGACGAAAATGTTCCGTTTTGAAAATGTTCATCTTTCAACTAATTTTGACTCTCAGAGGTGGATCATCACTATTGGAGATAAAATGAGCATCTTTATCGTCATTTTCATGCTTCTAGGGAGCCAAAACTCAAGATTGGGCTCATGGTTAAAAGTGACTTAAAAGAACCCAAATGCTCACTTCGAGGGCTTAAAACGTGTTTATTGACTGCGGGAAGAGATATAAACAACATTTAGAGTAAATTATTGTTCATGCGAGAACGTTCAATTTTTCAGGCAAAACGATCGATGACCCGCGACCTGATGAAATTACTCTGAGATGACTAAAATGGTCCGTTTTGAAAATTTTCATCTTTCAACTAATTTTGACTCTCAGAGGTGGATCATCACTTTTGGAGATAAAATGAGCATCGTTATCGTCATTTTCATGCTTCTAGGGAGCCAAAACTCAAGATTTGGCTCATGGTTAAATGTGACTTAAAAGGCCCAAAATGCTCACTTCGAGGGCTTAAAACGTGTTTATTCACTGCGGGAAGAGATATAAACAATAGTTAGAGTGAATTAATGTTCATGCGAGAACGTTCAATTTTTCATGCAAAACGATCGATGACCCGCAACCTGATGAAATTATCTGAGATGACCAAAATGGTCCGTTTTGAAAATGTTCATCTTTCAACTAATTTTGACTCTCAGAGGCGGATCATCACTATTGGAGATAAAATGAGCATCTTTATCGTCATTTTCATGCTTCTAGGGAGCCAAATCTCAAGATTGGGCTCATGGTTAAAAGTGAATTAAAAGAACCCAAATGCTCACTTCGAGGGCTTAAAACGTGTTTATTCACTGCGGGAAGAGATATAAACAACATTTAGAGTAAATTATTGTTTATGCGAGAACGTTCAATTTTTCATGCAAAACGATCGATGGCCCGCGACCTGATGAAATTACTCTGAGATGACCAAAATGTTCAGTTTTGAAAATTTTCATCTTTCAACTAATTTTGACTCTCAGAGGTGGATCATCACTTTTGGAGATAAAATGAGCATCGTTATCGCCATTTTCATGCTTCTAGGGAGCCAAAACTCAAGATTTGGCTCATGGTTAATAGTGACTTAAAAGGCCCAAAATGCTCACTTCGAGGGCTTAAAACGTGTTAATTCACTGCGGGAAGAGATATAAACAATAGTTAGAGTGAATTAATCTTCATGCGAGAACGTTCAATTTTTCATGCAAAACGATCAATGACCTGCGACCTGATGAAATGACTCTGAGATGACCAAAATGTTCCGTTTTGAAAATTTTCATCTTTCAACTAATTTTGACTCTCAGAGGTGGATCATCACTTTTGGAGATAAAATGAGCATCGTTATCGTCATTTTCATGCTTCTAGGGAGCCAAAACTCAAGATTTGGTTTATGGTTAAAAGTGACTTAAAAGGACCCAAATGCTCACTTCGAGGGCTTAAAACATGTTTATTCACTGCGGGAAGAGATATAAACAACATTTAGAGTAAATTATTGTTCATGCGAGAACGTTCAATTTTTCATTCAAAACGATCGATGACCCGCGACCTGATGAAATTGCTCTGAGATGACGAAAATGTTCCGTTTTGAAAATGTTCATCTTTCAACTAATTTTGACTCTCAGAGGTGGATCATCACTATTGGAGATAAAATGAGCATCTTTATCGTCATTTTCATGCTTCTAGGGAGCCAAAACTCAAGATTGGGCTCATGGTTAAAAGTGACTTAAAAGAACCCAAATGCTCACTTCGAGGGCTTAAAACGTGTTTATTCACTGCGGGAAGAGATATAAACAACATTTAGAGTAAATTATTGTTTATGCGAGAACGTTCAATTTTTCATGCAAAACGATCGCGATGACCTGATGAAATTACTCTGAGATGACCAAAATGGTCCGTTTTGAAAATTTTCATCTTTCAACTAATTTTGACTCTCAGAGGTGGATCATCACTTTTGGAGATAAAATGAGCATCGTTATCGTCATTTTCATGCTTCTAGGGAGCCAAAACTCAAGATTTGGCTTATGGTTAAAAGTGACTTAAAAGGACCCCAATGCT
Source organism: Lissotriton helveticus (assembly GCF_964261635.1). Taxonomy (NCBI): domain Eukaryota; kingdom Metazoa; phylum Chordata; class Amphibia; order Caudata; family Salamandridae; genus Lissotriton; species Lissotriton helveticus. Next base: position 1,164,020,984 of record NC_136069.1, on the reverse strand, counting down.
CACTTTCAGGGCTTAAAACGTGTTTATTCACTGCAGGAAGAGATATAAACAACATTTAGAGTAAATTATTGTTCATGAGAGAACGTTCAATTTTTCATGCAAACCGATCGATGACCCGCGACCTGATGAAATTGGTCTGAGATGACCAAAATGGTCTGTTTTGAAAATGTTTATCTTTCAACTAATTTTGACTCTCAGAGGTGGATCATCACTTTTGGAGATAAAATGAGCATCGTTATCGCCATTTTCATGCTTCTAGGGAGCCAAAACTCAAGATTTGGCTCATGGTTAAATGTGACTTAAAAGGCCCAAAATGCTCACTTCGAGGGCTTAAAACGTGTTTATTCACTGCGGGAAGAGATATAAACAATAGTTAGAGTGAATTAATGTTCATGCGAGAACGTTCAATTTTTCATGCAAAACGATCGATGATCCGCGACCTGATGAAATTGCTCTGAGATGACCAAAATGGTCAGTTTTGAAAATGTTCATCTTTCAACTAATTTTGACTCACAGAGGTGGAACATCACTTTTGGAGATAAAATGAGCATCGTTATCGTCATTTTCATGCTTCTAGGGAGCCAAAACTCAAGATTGGGCTCATGGTTAAAAGTGACTTAAAAGAACCCAAATGCTCACTTCGAGGACTTAAAACGTGTTTATTCACTGCGGGAAGAGATATAAACAACATTTAGAGTAAATTATTGTTCATGCGAGAACGTTCAATTTTTCATGCAAAACGATCGATGATCCGCGACCTGATGAAATTACTCTGAGATGACCAAAATGGTCTGTTTTGAAAATGTTCATCTTTCAACTAATTTTGACTCTCAGAGGTGGATCATCACTTTTGGAGATAAAATGAGCATCGTTATCGCCATTTTCATGCTTCTAGGGAGCCAAAACTCAAGATTTGGCTCATGGTTAAAAGTGACTTAAAAGGCCCAAAATGCTCACTTCGAGGGCTTAAAACGTGTTTAATCACTGCGGGAAGAGATATAAACAATAGTTAGAGTGAATTAATGTTCATGCGAGAACGTTCAATTTTTCATGCAAAACGATCGATGACCCGCGACCTGATGAAATGACTCTGAGATGACCAAAATGTTCAGTTTTGAAAATTTTCATCTTTCAACTAATTTTGACTCTCAGAGGTGGATCATCAATTTTGGAGATAAAATGAGCATCGTTATCGTCATTTTCATGCTTCTAGGGAGCCAAAACTCAAGATTTGGCTTATGGTTAAAAGTGACTTAAAAGGACCCAAATGCTCACTTCGAGGGCTTAAAACGTGTTTATTCACTGCGGGAAGAGATATAAACAACATTTAGAGTAAATTATTGTTCATGCGAGAACGTTCAATTTTTCATTCAAAACGATCGATGACCCGCGACCTGATGAAATTGCTCTGAGATGACCAAAATGTTCCGTTTTGAAAATGTTCATCTTTCAACTAATTTTGACTCTCATAGGTGGATCATCACTATTGGAGATAAAATGAACATCTTTATCGTCATTTTCATGCTTCTAGGGAGCCAAAACTCAAGATTGGGCTCATGGTTAAAAGTGACTTAAAAGAACCCAAATGCTCACTTCGAGGGCTTAAAACGTGTTTATTGACTGCGGGAAGAGATATAAACAACATTTAGAGTAAATTATTGTTCATGCGAGAACGTTCAATTTTTCAGGCAAAACGATCGATGACCCGCGACCTGATGAAATTACTCTGAGATGACTAAAATGGTCCGTTTTGAAAATTTTCATCTTTCAACTAATTTTGACTCTCAGAGGTGGATCATCACTTTTGGAGATAAAATGAGCATCGTTATCGTCATTTTCATGCTTCTAGGGAGCCAAAACTCAAGATTTGGCTCATGGTTAAATGTGACTTAAAAGGCCCAAAATGCTCACTTCGAGGGCTTAAAACGTGTTTATTCACTGCGGGAAGAGATATAAACAATAGTTAGAGTGAATTAATGTTCATGCGAGAACGTTCAATTTTTCATGCAAAACGATCGATGACCCGCAACCTGATGAAATTATCTGAGATGACCAAAATGGTCCGTTTTGAAAATGTTCATCTTTCAACTAATTTTGACTCTCAGAGGCGGATCATCACTATTGGAGATAAAATGAGCATCTTTATCGTCATTTTCATGCTTCTAGGGAGCCAAATCTCAAGATTGGGCTCATGGTTAAAAGTGAATTAAAAGAACCCAAATGCTCACTTCGAGGGCTTAAAACGTGTTTATTCACTGCGGGAAGAGATATAAACAACATTTAGAGTAAATTATTGTTTATGCGAGAACGTTCAATTTTTCATGCAAAACGATCGATGGCCCGCGACCTGATGAAATTACTCTGAGATGACCAAAATGTTCAGTTTTGAAAATTTTCATCTTTCAACTAATTTTGACTCTCAGAGGTGGATCATCACTTTTGGAGATAAAATGAGCATCGTTATCGCCATTTTCATGCTTCTAGGGAGCCAAAACTCAAGATTTGGCTCATGGTTAATAGTGACTTAAAAGGCCCAAAATGCTCACTTCGAGGGCTTAAAACGTGTTAATTCACTGCGGGAAGAGATATAAACAATAGTTAGAGTGAATTAATCTTCATGCGAGAACGTTCAATTTTTCATGCAAAACGATCAATGACCTGCGACCTGATGAAATGACTCTGAGATGACCAAAATGTTCCGTTTTGAAAATTTTCATCTTTCAACTAATTTTGACTCTCAGAGGTGGATCATCACTTTTGGAGATAAAATGAGCATCGTTATCGTCATTTTCATGCTTCTAGGGAGCCAAAACTCAAGATTTGGTTTATGGTTAAAAGTGACTTAAAAGGACCCAAATGCTCACTTCGAGGGCTTAAAACATGTTTATGCACTGCGGGAAGAGATATAAACAACATTTAGAGTAAATTATTGTTCATGCGAGAACGTTCAATTTTTCATTCAAAACGATCGATGACCCGCGACCTGATGAAATTGCTCTGAGATGACGAAAATGTTCCGTTTTGAAAATGTTCATCTTTCAACTAATTTTGACTCTCAGAGGTGGATCATCACTATTGGAGATAAAATGAGCATCTTTATCGTCATTTTCATGCTTCTAGGGAGCCAAAACTCAAGATTGGGCTCATGGTTAAAAGTGACTTAAAAGAACCCAAATGCTCACTTCGAGGGCTTAAAACGTGTTTATTGACTGCGGGAAGAGATATAAACAACATTTAGAGTAAATTATTGTTCATGCGAGAACGTTCAATTTTTCAGGCAAAACGATCGATGACCCGCGACCTGATGAAATTACTCTGAGATGACTAAAATGGTCCGTTTTGAAAATTTTCATCTTTCAACTAATTTTGACTCTCAGAGGTGGATCATCACTTTTGGAGATAAAATGAGCATCGTTATCGTCATTTTCATGCTTCTAGGGAGCCAAAACTCAAGATTTGGCTCATGGTTAAATGTGACTTAAAAGGCCCAAAATGCTCACTTCGAGGGCTTAAAACGTGTTTATTCACTGCGGGAAGAGATATAAACAATAGTTAGAGTGAATTAATGTTCATGCGAGAACGTTCAATTTTTCATGCAAAACGATCGATGACCCGCAACCTGATGAAATTATCTGAGATGACCAAAATGGTCCGTTTTGAAAATGTTCATCTTTCAACTAATTTTGACTCTCAGAGGCGGATCATCACTATTGGAGATAAAATAAGCATCTTTATCGTCATTTTCATGCTTCTAGGGAGCCAAATCTCAAGATTGGGCTCATGGTTAAAAGTGAATTAAAAGAACCCAAATGCTCACTTCGAGGGCTTAAAACGTGTTTATTCACTGCGGGAAGAGATATAAACAACATTTAGAGTAAATTATTGTTTATGCGAGAACGTTCAATTTTTCATGCAAAACGATCGATGGCCCGCGACCTGATGAAATTACTCTGAGATGACCAAAATGTTCAGTTTTGAAAATTTTCATCTTTCAACTAATTTTGACTCTCAGAGGTGGATCATCACTTTTGGAGATAAAATGAGCATCGTTATCGCCATTTTCATGCTTCTAGGGAGCCAAAACTCAAGATTTGGCTCATGGTTAATAGTGACTTAAAAGGCCCAAAATGCTCACTTCGAGGGCTTAAAACGTGTTAATTCACTGCGGGAAGAGATATAAACAATAGTTAGAGTGAATTAATCTTCATGCGAGAACGTTCAATTTTTCATGCAAAACGATCAATGACCTGCGACCTGATGAAATGACTCTGAGATGACCAAAATGTTCCGTTTTGAAAATTTTCATCTTTCAACTAATTTTGACTCTCAGAGGTGGATCATCACTTTTGGAGATAAAATGAGCATCGTTATCGTCATTTTCATGCTTCTAGGGAGCCAAAACTCAAGATTTGGTTTATGGTTAAAAGTGACTTAAAAGGACCCAAATGCTCACTTCGAGGGCTTAAAACATGTTTATTCACTGCGGGAAGAGATATAAACAACATTTAGAGTAAATTATTGTTCATGCGAGAACGTTCAATTTTTCATTCAAAACGATCGATGACCCGCGACCTGATGAAATTGCTCTGAGATGACGAAAATGTTCCGTTTTGAAAATGTTCATCTTTCAACTAATTTTGACTCTCAGAGGTGGATCATCACTATTGGAGATAAAATGAGCATCTTTATCGTCATTTTCATGCTTCTAGGGAGCCAAAACTCAAGATTGGGCTCATGGTTAAAAGTGACTTAAAAGAACCCAAATGCTCACTTCGAGGGCTTAAAACGTGTTTATTCACTGCGGGAAGAGATATAAACAACATTTAGAGTAAATTATTGTTTATGCGAGAACGTTCAATTTTTCATGCAAAACGATCGCGATGACCTGATGAAATTACTCTGAGATGACCAAAATGGTCCGTTTTGAAAATTTTCATCTTTCAACTAATTTTGACTCTCAGAGGTGGATCATCACTTTTGGAGATAAAATGAGCATCGTTATCGTCATTTTCATGCTTCTAGGGAGCCAAAACTCAAGATTTGGCTTATGGTTAAAAGTGACTTAAAAGGACCCCAATGCTCACTTTCAGGGCTTAAAACGTGTTTATTCACTGCAGGAAGAGATATAAACAACATTTAGAGTAAATTATTGTTCATGAGAGAACGTTCAATTTTTCATGCAAACCGATCGATGACCCGCGACCTGATGAAATTGGTCTGAGATGACCAAAATGGTCTGTTTTGAAAATGTTCATCTTTCAACTAATTTTGACTCTCAGAGGTGGATCATCACTTTTGGAGATAAAATGAGCATCGTTATCGCCATTTTCATGCTTCTAGGGAGCCAAAACTCAAGATTTGGCTCATGGTTAAAAGTGACTTAAAAGGCCCAAAATGCTCACTTCGAGGGCTTAAAACGTGTTTATTCACTGCGGGAAGAGATATAAACAATAGTTAGAGTGAATTAATGTTCATGCGAGAACGTTCAATGTTTCATGCAAAACAATCGATGACCCGCAACCTGATGAAATTGCTCTGACATGACCAAAATGTTCCGTTTTGAAAATGTTCATCTTTCAACTAATTTTGACTCTCAGAGGTGGATCATCACTATTGGAGATAAAATGAGCATCTTTATCGTCATTTTCATGCTTCTAGGGAGCCAAAACTCAAGATTGGGCTCATGGTTAAAAGTGACTTAAAATAACCCAAATGCTCACTTCGAGGGCTTAAAACGTGTTTATTCACTGCGGGAAGAGATATAAACAACATTTAGAGTAAATTATTGTTCATGCGAGAACGTTCAATTTTTCATGCAAAAAAATTGATGACCCGCGACCTGATGAAATTACTCTGAGATGACCAAAATGGTCCGTTTTGGAAATTTTCATCTTTCAACTAATTTTGACTCTCAGAGGTGGATCATCACTTTTGGAGATAAAATGAGCATCGTTATCGTCATTTTCATGCTTCTAGGGAGCCAAAACTCAAGATTTGGCTTATGGTTAAAAGTGACTTAAAAGGACCCAAATGCTCACTTTGAGGGCTTAAAACGTGTTTATTCACTGCGGAAAAAGATATAAACAATATTTAGAGTGAATTAATGTTCATGCGAGAACGTTCAATTTTTCATGCACAACAATCGATGACCCGTGACCTGATGAAATTGCTCTGAGATGACCAAAATGGTCCGTTTTGAAAATGTTCATCTTTCAACTAATTTTGACTCTCAGAGGTGGATCATCACTATTGGAGATAAAATGAGCATCTTTATCGTCATTTTCATGCTTCTAGGGAGCCAAAACTCAAGATTGGGCTCATGGTTAAAAGTGACTTAAAAGGACCCAAATGCTCACTTCGAGGGCTTAAAACGTGTTTATTCACTGCGGGAAGAGATATAAACAACATTTAGAGTAAATTATTGTTCATGCGAGAACGTTCAATTTTTCATGCAAAAAAATCGATGACCCGCGACCTGATGAAATTACTCTGAGATGACCAAAATGGTCCGTTTTGGAAATTTTCATCTTTCAACTAATTTTGACTCTCAGAGGTGGATCATCACTTTTGGAGATAAAATGAGCATCGTTATCGTCATTTTCATGCTTCTAGGGAGCCAAAACTCAAGATTTGGCTTATGGTTAAAAGTGACTTAAAAGGACCCAAATGCTCACTTCGAGGGCTTAAAACGTGTTTATTCACTGCGGGAAGAGATCTAAACAACATTTAGAGTAAATTATTGTTCATTTGAGAACGTTCAATTCATTCAAAACGATCAATGACCCGCGACCTGATGAAATTGCCTCTGAGATGACCAAAATGTTCCGTTTTGAAATGTTCATCTTTCAACTAATTTTGACTCTCAGAGGTGGATCATCACTATTGGAGATAAAATTAGCATCTTTATCGTCATTTTCATGCTTCTAGGGAGCCAAAACTCAAGATTGGGCTCATGGTTAAAAGTGACTTAAAGAACCCAAATGCTCACTTCGAGGGCTTAAAACGTGTTTATTCACTGCGGGAATAGATATAAACAACATTTAGAGTAAATTATTGTTCATGCGAGAACGTTCAATTTTTCATGCAAAACGATCGATGACCCACGACCTGATGAAATTACTCTGAGATGACTAAAATAGTCCGTTTTGAAAATTTTCATCTTTCAACTAATTTTGACTCTCAGAGGTGGATCATCACTTTTGGAGATAAAATGAGCATCGTTATCGTCATTTTCATGCTTCTAGGGAGCCAAAACTCAAGATTTGGCTCATGGTTAAATGTGACTTAAAAGGCACAAAATGCTCACTTCGAGGGCTTAAAACGTGTTTATTCACTGCGGGAAGAATTATAAACAATAGTTAGAGTGAATTAATGTTCATGCGAGAACGTTCAATTTTTCATGCAAAACAATTGATGACCCGCGACCTGATGAAATTGCTCTGAGATTACCAAAATGGTCCGTTTTGAAAATGTTCATCTTTCAACTAATTTTGACTCTCAGCGGTGGATCATCACTATTGGAGATAAAATGAGCATCTTTATCGTCATTTTCATGCTTCTAGGGAGCCAAATCTCAAGATTGGGCTCATGGTTAAAAGTGAATTAAAAGAACCCAAATGCTCACTTCGAGGGCTTAAAACGTGTTTATTCACTGCGGGAAGAGATATAAACAACATTTAGAGTAAATTATTGTTCATGCGAGAACGTTCAATTTTTCATGCAAAACGATCGATGACCCGCGACCTGATGAAATTACTCTGAGATGACCAAAATGTTCCGTTTTGAAAATTTTCATCTTTCAACTAATTTTGACTCTCAGAGGTGGATCATCACTTTTGGAGATAAAATGAGCATCGTTATCATCATTTTCATGCTTCTAGGGAGCCAAAACTCAAGATTTGGCTCATGGTTAAAAGTGACTTAAAAGGCCCAAAATGCTCACTTCGAGGGCTTAAAACGTGCTTATTCACTGCGGGAAGAGATATACACAATAGTTAGATTGAATTAATGTTCATGCGAGAACGTTCAATTTTTTCATGCAAAACGATCGATGACCCGCGACCTGATGAAATGACTCTGAGATGACCAAAATGTTCCGTTTTGAAAATTTTCATCTTTCAACTAATTTTGACTCTCAGAGGTGGATCATCACTTTTGGAGATAAAATGAGCATCGTTTCGTCATTTTCATGCTTCTAGGGAGCCAAAACACAAGATTTGGCTTATGGTTAAAAGTGACTTAAAAGGACCCAAATGCTCACTTCAAGGGCTTAAAACGTGTTTATTCACTGCGGGAAGAGATATAAACAACATTTAGAGTAAATTATTGTTCATGCGAGAACGTTCAATTTTTCATGCAAAACGATCAATGACCGTCGACCTGATGAAAATGATTCTGAGATGACCAAAATGTTCCGTTTTGAAAATTTTCATCTTTCAACTAATTTTGACTCTCAGAGGTGGATCATCACTTTTGGAGATAAAATGAGCATCGTTATCGTCATTTTCATGCTTCTAGGGAGCCAAAACTCAAGATTTGGTCTATGGTTAAAAGTGACTTAAAAGGACCCAAATGCTCACTTCGAGGGCTTAAAACATGTTTATTCACTGAGGGAAGAGATATAAACAACATTTAGAGTAAATTATTGTTCATGCGAGAACGGTCAATTTTTCATGCAAAACGATCGATGACCCGCGACCTAATGAAATTGCTCTGAGATGGACCAAAAATGTTCCGTTTTGAAAATGTTCATCTTTCAACTAATTTTGACTCTCAGAGGTGGATCATCACTATTGGAGATAAAATTAGCATCTTTTTCGTCATTTTCATGCTTCTAGGGAGCAAAACTCAAGATTGGGCTCATGGTTAAAAGTGACTTAAAATAACCCAAATGCTCACTTCGAGGGCTTAAAACGTGTTTATTCACTGCGGGAAGAGATATAAACAACATTTAGAGTAAATTATTGTTCATGCGAGAACGTTCAATTTTTCATGCAAAAAAATCGATGACCCGCGACCTGATGAAATTACTCTGAGATGACCAAAATGGTCCGTTTTGAAAATTTTCATCTTTCAACTAATTTTGACTCTCAGAGGTGGATCATCACTTTTGGAGATAAAATGAGCATCGTTATCGTCATTTTCATGCTTCTAGGGAGCCAAAACTCAAGATTTTGGCTTATGGTTAAAAGTGACTTAAAAGGACCCAAATGCTCACTTTGAGGGCTTAAAACGTGTTTATTCACTGCGGAAAAGATATAAACAATATTTAGAGTGAATTAATGTTCATGCGAGAAACGTTCAATTTTTCATGCAAAACAATCGATGACCCGTGACCTGATGAAATTGCTCTGAGATGACCAAAATGGTCCGTTTTGAAAATGTTGATCTTTCAACTAATTTTGACTCTCAGAGGTGGATCATCACTATTGGAGATAAAATGAGCATCTTTATCGTCATTTTCATGCTTCTAGGGAGCCAAAACTCAAGATTGGGCTCATGGTTAAAAGTGACTTAAAAGGACCCAAATGCTCACTTCGAGGGCTTAAAACGTGTTTATTCACTGCGGGAAGAGATATAAACAATAGTTAGAGTGAATTATTGTTCATGCGAGAACTTTCAATTTTTCATGCAAAACGATCAATGACCCGCGACCTGATGAAATGACTCTGAGAAGACCAAAATGTTTCCGTTTTTGAAAATTTTCATCTTCAACTAATTTTGACTCTCAGAGGTGGATCATCAATTTTGGAGATAAAATGAGCATCGTTATCGTCATTTTCATGCTTCTAGGGAGCCAAAACTCAAGATTTGGCTTATGGTTAAAAGTGACTTAAAAGGACCCAAATGCTCACTTCGAGGGCTTAAAACGTGTTTATTCACTGCAGGAAGAGATATAAACAACATTTAGAGTAAATTATTGTTCATTCGAGAACGTTCAATTTTTCATTCAAAACGATCAATGACCCGCGACCTGATGAAATTGCTCTGAGATGACCAAAATGTTCCGTTTTGAAAATGTTCATCTTTCAACTAATTTTGACTCTCAGAGGTGGATCATCACTATTGGAGATAAAATGAGCATCTTTATCGTCATTTTCATGCTTCTAGGGAGCCAAAACTCAAGATTGGGCTCATGGTTAAAAGTGACTTAAAAGAACCCAAATGCTCACTTCGAGGGCTTAAAACGTGTTTATTCACTGCGGGAAGAATTATAAACAATAGTTAGAGTGAATTAATGTTCATGCGAGAACGTTCAATTTTTCATGCAAAACAATTGATGACCCGCGACCTGATGAAATTGCTCTGAGATGACCAAAATGGTCCGTTTTGAAAATGTTCATCTTTCAACTAATTTTGACTCTCAGAGGTGGATCATCACTATTGGAGATAAAATGAGCATCTTTATCGTCATTTTCATGCTTCTAGGGAGCCAAATCTCAAGATTGGGCTCATGGTTAAAAGAGATTTAAAAGAACCCAAATGCTCACTTCGAGGGCTTAAAACGTGTTTATTCACTGCGGGAAGAGATATAAACAACATTTAGAGTAAATTATTGTTCATGCGAGAACGTTCAATTTTTCATGCAAAACGATCGATGACCCGCGACCTGATGAAATTACTCTGAGATGACCAAAATGTTCCGTTTTGAAAATTTTCATCTTTCAACTAATTTTGACTCTCAGAGGTGGATCATCACTTTTGGAGATAAAATGAGCATCGTTATCGTCATTTTCATGCTTCTAGGGAACAAAAACTCAAGATTTGGCTTATGGTTAAAAGTGACTTAAAAGGACCCAAATGCTCACTTTGAGGGCTTAAAACGTGTTTATTCACTGCGGAAAGAGATATAAACAATATTTAGAGTAAATTATTGTTCATGCAAGAACGTTCAATTTTTCATGCAAAACGATCGATGACCCGCGACCTGATGAAATTGCTCTGAGATGACCAAAATGGTCAGTTTTGAAAATGTTCATCTTTCAACTAATTTTGACTCACAGAGGTGGATCATCACTTTTGGAGATGAAATGAGCATCGTTATCGTCATTTTCATGCTTCTAGGGAGCCAAAACTCAAGATTGGGCTCATGGTTAAAAGTGACTTAAAAGAACCTAAATGCTCACTTCGAGGGCTTAAAACGTGTTTATTCACTGCGGGAAGAGATATAAACAACATTTAGAGTAAATTATTGTTCATGCGAGAACGTTCAATTTTTCATGCAAAACGATCGATGATCCGCGACCTGATGAAATTGCTCTGAGATGACCAAAATGGTCAGTTTTGAAAATGTTCATCTTTCAACTAATTTTGACTCACAGAGGTGGATCATCACTTTTGGAGATAAAATGAGCATCGTTATCGTCATTTTCATGCTTCTAGGGAGCCAAAACTCAAGATTGGGCTCATGGTTAAAAGTGACTTAAAAGAACCCAAATGCTCACTTCGAGGACTTAAAACGTGTTTATTCACTACGGGAAGAGATATAAACAACATTTAGAGTAAATTATTGTTCATGCGAGAACGTTCAATTTTTCATGCAAAACGATCGATGACCCGCGACCTGATGAAATTACTCTGAGATGACCAAAATGTTCTGTTTTGAAAATTTTCATCTTTCAACTAATTTTGACTCACAGAGGTGGATCATCACTATTGGAGATAAAATGAGCATCTTTATCGTCATTTTCATGCTTCTAGGGAGCCAAAACTCAAGATTGGGCTCATGGTTAAAAGTGACTTAAAAGGACCCAAATGCTCACTTCGAGGGCTTAAAACGTGTTTATTCACTGCGGGAAGAGATATAAACAACATTTAGAGTAAATTATTGTTCAAGCGAGAACGTTCAATTTTTCATGCAAAACGATCGATGACCTGATGAAATTTGTCTGAGATGACCAAAATGGTCTGTTTTGAAAATGTTCATCTTTCAACTAATTTTGACTCTCAGAGGTGGATCATCACTATTGGAGATAAAATGAGCATCGTTATCGCCATTTTCATGCTTCTAGGGAACCAAAACTCAAGATTTGGCTCATGGTTAAAAGTGACTTAAAAGAACCTAAATGCTCACTTCGAGGGCTTAAAACGCGTTTATTCACTGCGGGAAGAGATATAAACAACATTTAGAGTAAATTATTGTTCATGCGAGAACGTTCAATTTTTCATGCAAAACGATCGATGACCCGCGACCTGATGAAATTACTCTGAGATGACCAAAATGCTCTGTTTTGAAAATTTTCATCTTTCAACTAATTTTGACTCACAGAGGTGGATCATCACTATTGGAGATAAAATGAGCATCTTTATCGTCATTTTCATGCTTCTAGGGAGCCAAAACTCAAGATTGGGCTCATGGTTAAAAGTGACTTAAAAGGACCCAAATGCTCACTTCGAGGGCTTAAAACGTGTTTATTCACTGCGGGAAGAGATATAAACAACATTTAGAGTAAATTATTGTTCAAGCGAGAACGTTCAATTTTTCATGCAAAACGATCGATGACCTGATGAAATTGGTCTGAGATGACCAAAATGGTCTGTTTTGAAAATGTTCATCTTTCAACTAATTTTGACTCTCAGAGGTGGATCATCACTATTGGAGATAAAATGAGCATCGTTATCGCCATTTTCATGCTTCTAGGGAACCAAAACTCAAGATTTGGCTCATGGTTAAAAGTGACTTAAAAGGCCCAAAATGCTCACTTCGAGGGCTTAAAACGTGTTTATTCACTGCGGGAAGAGATATAAACAATAGTTAGAGTAAATTAATGTTCATGCGAGAACGTTCAATTTTTCATGCAAAACGATCGATGACCCGCGACCTGATGAAATTACTCTGAGATGACTAAAATGGTCCGTTTTGAAAATTTTCATCTTTCAACTAATTTTGACTCTCAGAGGTGGATCATCACTTTTGGAGATAAAATGAGCATCGTTATCGTCATTTTCATGCTTCTAGGGAGCCAAAACTCAAGATTTGGCTCATGGTTAAAAGTGACTTAAAAGAACCTAAATGCTCACTTCGAGGGCTTAAAACGCGTTTATTCACTGCGGGAAGAGATATAAACAACATTTAGAGTAAATTATTGTTCATGCGAGAACGTTCAATTTTTCATGCAAAACGATCGATGACCCGCGACCTGATGAAATTACTCTGAGATGACCAAAATGTTCCGTTTTGAAAATTTTCATCTTTCAACTAATTTTGACTCTCAAAGGTGGATCATCACTTTTGGAGATAAAATGAGCATCGTTATCGTCATTTTCATGCTTCTAGGGAGCCAAAACTCAAGATTTGGCTCATGGTTAAAAGTGACTTAAAAGGCCCAAAATGCTCACTTCGAGGGCTTAAAACGTGCTTATTCACTGCGGGAAGAGATATACACAATAGTTAGAGTGAATTAATGTTCATGCGAGAACGTTCAATTTTTCATGCAAAACGATCGATGACCCGCGACCTGATGAAATGACTCTGAGATGACCAAAATGTTCCGTTTTGAAAATTTTCATCTTTCAACTAATTTTGACTCTCAGAGGTGGATCATCACTTTTGGAGATAAAATGAGCATCGTTATCGTCATTTTCATGCTTCTAGGGAGCCAAAACACAAGATTTGGCTTATGGTTAAAAGTGACTTAAAAGGACCCAAATGCTCACTTCAAGGGCTTAAAACGTGTTTATTCACTGCGGGAAGAGATATAAACAACATTTAGAGTAAATTATTGTTCATGCGAGAACGTTCAATTTTTCATGCAAAACGATCAATGACCGTCGACCTGATGAAATGATTCTGAGATGACCAAAATGTTCCGTTTTGAAAATTTTCATCTTTCAACTAATTTTGACTCTCAGAGGTGGATCATCACTTTTGGAGATAAAATGAGCATCGTTATCGCCATTTTCATGCTTCTAGGGAGCCAAAACTCAAGATTTGGCTCATGGTTAAAAGTGACTTAAAAGGCCCAAAATGCTCACTTCGAGGGCTTAAAACGTGTTTAATCACTGCGGGAAGAGATATAAACAATAGTTAGAGTGAATTAATGTTCATGCGAGAACGTTCAATTTTTCATGCAAAACGATCGATGACCCGCGACCTGATGAAATGACTCTGAGATGACCAAAATGTTCAGTTTTGAAAATTTTCATCTTTCAACTAATTTTGACTCTCAGAGGTGGATCATCAATTTTGGAGATAAAATGAGCATCGTTATCGTCATTTTCATGCTTCTAGGGAGCCAAAACTCAAGATTTGGCTTATGGTTAAAAGTGACTTAAAAGGACCCAAATGCTCACTTCGAGGGCTTAAAACGTGTTTATTCACTGCGGGAAGAGATATAAACAACATTTAGAGTAAATTATTGTTCATGCGAGAACGTTCAATTTTTCATTCAAAACGATCGATGACCCGCGACCTGATGAAATTGCTCTGAGATGACCAAAATGTTCCGTTTTGAAAATGTTCATCTTTCAACTAATTTTGACTCTCATAGGTGGATCATCACTATTGGAGATAAAATGAACATCTTTATCGTCATTTTCATGCTTCTAGGGAGCCAAAACTCAAGATTGGGCTCATGGTTAAAAGTGACTTAAAAGAACCCAAATGCTCACTTCGAGGGCTTAAAACGTGTTTATTGACTGCGGGAAGAGATATAAACAACATTTAGAGTAAATTATTGTTCATGCGAGAACGTTCAATTTTTCAGGCAAAACGATCGATGACCCGCGACCTGATGAAATTACTCTGAGATGACTAAAATGGTCCGTTTTGAAAATTTTCATCTTTCAACTAATTTTGACTCTCAGAGGTGGATCATCACTTTTGGAGATAAAATGAGCATCGTTATCGTCATTTTCATGCTTCTAGGGAGCCAAAACTCAAGATTTGGCTCATGGTTAAATGTGACTTAAAAGGCCCAAAATGCTCACTTCGAGGGCTTAAAACGTGTTTATTCACTGCGGGAAGAGATATAAACAATAGTTAGAGTGAATTAATGTTCATGCGAGAACGTTCAATTTTTCATGCAAAACGATCGATGACCCGCAACCTGATGAAATTATCTGAGATGACCAAAATGGTCCGTTTTGAAAATGTTCATCTTTCAACTAATTTTGACTCTCAGAGGCGGATCATCACTATTGGAGATAAAATGAGCATCTTTATCGTCATTTTCATGCTTCTAGGGAGCCAAATCTCAAGATTGGGCTCATGGTTAAAAGTGAATTAAAAGAACCCAAATGCTCACTTCGAGGGCTTAAAACGTGTTTATTCACTGCGGGAAGAGATATAAACAACATTTAGAGTAAATTATTGTTTATGCGAGAACGTTCAATTTTTCATGCAAAACGATCGATGGCCCGCGACCTGATGAAATTACTCTGAGATGACCAAAATGTTCAGTTTTGAAAATTTTCATCTTTCAACTAATTTTGACTCTCAGAGGTGGATCATCACTTTTGGAGATAAAATGAGCATCGTTATCGCCATTTTCATGCTTCTAGGGAGCCAAAACTCAAGATTTGGCTCATGGTTAATAGTGACTTAAAAGGCCCAAAATGCTCACTTCGAGGGCTTAAAACGTGTTAATTCACTGCGGGAAGAGATATAAACAATAGTTAGAGTGAATTAATCTTCATGCGAGAACGTTCAATTTTTCATGCAAAACGATCAATGACCTGCGACCTGATGAAATGACTCTGAGATGACCAAAATGTTCCGTTTTGAAAATTTTCATCTTTCAACTAATTTTGACTCTCAGAGGTGGATCATCACTTTTGGAGATAAAATGAGCATCGTTATCGTCATTTTCATGCTTCTAGGGAGCCAAAACTCAAGATTTGGTTTATGGTTAAAAGTGACTTAAAAGGACCCAAATGCTCACTTCGAGGGCTTAAAACATGTTTATTCACTGCGGGAAGAGATATAAACAACATTTAGAGTAAATTATTGTTCATGCGAGAACGTTCAATTTTTCATTCAAAACGATCGATGACCCGCGACCTGATGAAATTGCTCTGAGATGACGAAAATGTTCCGTTTTGAAAATGTTCATCTTTCAACTAATTTTGACTCTCAGAGGTGGATCATCACTATTGGAGATAAAATGAGCATCTTTATCGTCATTTTCATGCTTCTAGGGAGCCAAAACTCAAGATTGGGCTCATGGTTAAAAGTGACTTAAAAGAACCCAAATGCTCACTTCGAGGGCTTAAAACGTGTTTATTGACTGCGGGAAGAGATATAAACAACATTTAGAGTAAATTATTGTTCATGCGAGAACGTTCAATTTTTCAGGCAAAACGATCGATGACCCGCGACCTGATGAAATTACTCTGAGATGACTAAAATGGTCCGTTTTGAAAATTTTCATCTTTCAACTAATTTTGACTCTCAGAGGTGGATCATCACTTTTGGAGATAAAATGAGCATCGTTATCGTCATTTTCATGCTTCTAGGGAGCCAAAACTCAAGATTTGGCTCATGGTTAAATGTGACTTAAAAGGCCCAAAATGCTCACTTCGAGGGCTTAAAACGTGTTTATTCACTGCGGGAAGAGATATAAACAATAGTTAGAGTGAATTAATGTTCATGCGAGAACGTTCAATTTTTCATGCAAAACGATCGATGACCCGCAACCTGATGAAATTATCTGAGATGACCAAAATGGTCCGTTTTGAAAATGTTCATCTTTCAACTAATTTTGACTCTCAGAGGCGGATCATCACTATTGGAGATAAAATGAGCATCTTTATCGTCATTTTCATGCTTCTAGGGAGCCAAATCTCAAGATTGGGCTCATGGTTAAAAGTGAATTAAAAGAACCCAAATGCTCACTTCGAGGGCTTAAAACGTGTTTATTCACTGCGGGAAGAGATATAAACAACATTTAGAGTAAATTATTGTTTATGCGAGAACGTTCAATTTTTCATGCAAAACGATCGATGGCCCGCGACCTGATGAAATTACTCTGAGATGACCAAAATGTTCAGTTTTGAAAATTTTCATCTTTCAACTAATTTTGACTCTCAGAGGTGGATCATCACTTTTGGAGATAAAATGAGCATCGTTATCGCCATTTTCATGCTTCTAGGGAGCCAAAACTCAAGATTTGGCTCATGGTTAATAGTGACTTAAAAGGCCCAAAATGCTCACTTCGAGGGCTTAAAACGTGTTAATTCACTGCGGGAAGAGATATAAACAATAGTTAGAGTGAATTAATCTTCATGCGAGAACGTTCAATTTTTCATGCAAAACGATCAATGACCTGCGACCTGATGAAATGACTCTGAGATGACCAAAATGTTCCGTTTTGAAAATTTTCATCTTTCAACTAATTTTGACTCTCAGAGGTGGATCATCACTTTTGGAGATAAAATGAGCATCGTTATCGTCATTTTCATGCTTCTAGGGAGCCAAAACTCAAGATTTGGTTTATGGTTAAAAGTGACTTAAAAGGACCCAAATGCTCACTTCGAGGGCTTAAAACATGTTTATTCACTGCGGGAAGAGATATAAACAACATTTAGAGTAAATTATTGTTCATGCGAGAACGTTCAATTTTTCATTCAAAACGATCGATGACCCGCGACCTGATGAAATTGCTCTGAGATGACGAAAATGTTCCGTTTTGAAAATGTTCATCTTTCAACTAATTTTGACTCTCAGAGGTGGATCATCACTATTGGAGATAAAATGAGCATCTTTATCGTCATTTTCATGCTTCTAGGGAGCCAAAACTCAAGATTGGGCTCATGGTTAAAAGTGACTTAAAAGAACCCAAATGCTCACTTCGAGGGCTTAAAACGTGTTTATTCACTGCGGGAAGAGATATAAACAACATTTAGAGTAAATTATTGTTTATGCGAGAACGTTCAATTTTTCATGCAAAACGATCGCGATGACCTGATGAAATTACTCTGAGATGACCAAAATGGTCCGTTTTGAAAATTTTCATCTTTCAACTAATTTTGACTCTCAGAGGTGGATCATCACTTTTGGAGATAAAATGAGCATCGTTATCGTCATTTTCATGCTTCTAGGGAGCCAAAACTCAAGATTTGGCTTATGGTTAAAAGTGACTTAAAAGGACCCCAATGCTCACTTTCAGGGCTTAAAACGTGTTTATTCACTGCAGGAAGAGATATAAACAACATTTAGAGTAAATTATTGTTCATGAGAGAACGTTCAATTTTTCATGCAAACCGATCGATGACCCGCGACCTGATGAAATTGGTCTGAGATGACCAAAATGGTCTGTTTTGAAAATGTTCATCTTTCAACTAATTTTGACTCTCAGAGGTGGATCATCACTTTTGGAGATAAAATGAGCATCGTTATCGCCATTTTCATGCTTCTAGGGAGCCAAAACTCAAGATTTGGCTCATGGTTAAAAGTGACTTAAAAGGCCCAAAATGCTCACTTCGAGGGCTTAAAACGTGTTTATTCACTGCGGGAAGAGATATAAACAATAGTTAGAGTGAATTAATGTTCATGCGAGAACGTTCAATGTTTCATGCAAAACAATCGATGACCCGCAACCTGATGAAATTGCTCTGACATGACCAAAATGTTCCGTTTTGAAAATGTTCATCTTTCAACTAATTTTGACTCTCAGAGGTGGATCATCACTATTGGAGATAAAATGAGCATCTTTATCGTCATTTTCATGCTTCTAGGGAGCCAAAACTCAAGATTGGGCTCATGGTTAAAAGTGACTTAAAATAACCCAAATGCTCACTTCGAGGGCTTAAAACGTGTTTATTCACTGCGGGAAGAGATATAAACAACATTTAGAGTAAATTATTGTTCATGCGAGAACGTTCAATTTTTCATGCAAAAAAATTGATGACCCGCGACCTGATGAAATTACTCTGAGATGACCAAAATGGTCCGTTTTGGAAATTTTCATCTTTCAACTAATTTTGACTCTCAGAGGTGGATCATCACTTTTGGAGATAAAATGAGCATCGTTATCGTCATTTTCATGCTTCTAGGGAGCCAAAACTCAAGATTTGGCTTATGGTTAAAAGTGACTTAAAAGGACCCAAATGCTCACTTTGAGGGCTTAAAACGTGTTTATTCACTGCGGAAAAAGATATAAACAATATTTAGAGTGAATTAATGTTCATGCGAGAACGTTCAATTTTTCATGCACAACAATCGATGACCCGTGACCTGATGAAATTGCTCTGAGATGACCAAAATGGTCCGTTTTGAAAATGTTCATCTTTCAACTAATTTTGACTCTCAGAGGTGGATCATCACTATTGGAGATAAAATGAGCATCTTTATCGTCATTTTCATGCTTCTAGGGAGCCAAAACTCAAGATTGGGCTCATGGTTAAAAGTGACTTAAAAGGACCCAAATGCTCACTTCGAGGGCTTAAAACGTGTTTATTCACTGCGGGAAGAGATATAAACAACATTTAGAGTAAATTATTGTTCATGCGAGAACGTTCAATTTTTCATGCAAAAAAATCGATGACCCGCGACCTGATGAAATTACTCTGAGATGACCAAAATGGTCCGTTTTGGAAATTTTCATCTTTCAACTAATTTTGACTCTCAGAGGTGGATCATCACTTTTGGAGATAAAATGAGCATCGTTATCGTCATTTTCATGCTTCTAGGGAGCCAAAACTCAAGATTTGGCTTATGGTTAAAAGTGACTTAAAAGGACCCAAATGCTCACTTCGAGGGCTTAAAACGTGTTTATTCACTGCGGGAAGAGATCTAAACAACATTTAGAGTAAATTATTGTTCATTTGAGAACGTTCAATTTTTCATTCAAAACGATCAATGACCCGCGACCTGATGAAATTGCTCTGAGATGACCAAAATGTTCCGTTTTGAAAATGTTCATCTTTCAACTAATTTTGACTCTCAGAGGTGGATCATCACTATTGGAGATAAAATTAGCATCTTTATCGTCATTTTCATGCTTCTAGGGAGCCAAAACTCAAGATTGGGCTCATGGTTAAAAGTGACTTAAAAGAACCCAAATGCTCACTTCGAGGGCTTAAAACGTGTTTATTCACTGCGGGAATAGATATAAACAACATTTAGAGTAAATTATTGTTCATGCGAGAACGTTCAATTTTTCATGCAAAACGATCGATGACCCACGACCTGATGAAATTACTCTGAGATGACTAAAATAGTCCGTTTTGAAAATTTTCATCTTTCAACTAATTTTGACTCTCAGAGGTGGATCATCACTTTTGGAGATAAAATGAGCATCGTTATCGTCATTTTCATGCTTCTAGGGAGCCAAAACTCAAGATTTGGCTCATGGTTAAATGTGACTTAAAAGGCACAAAATGCTCACTTCGAGGGCTTAAAACGTGTTTATTCACTGCGGGAAGAATTATAAACAATAGTTAGAGTGAATTAATGTTCATGCGAGAACGTTCAATTTTTCATGCAAAACAATTGATGACCCGCGACCTGATGAAATTGCTCTGAGATTACCAAAATGGTCCGTTTTGAAAATGTTCATCTTTCAACTAATTTTGACTCTCAGCGGTGGATCATCACTATTGGAGATAAAATGAGCATCTTTATCGTCATTTTCATGCTTCTAGGGAGCCAAATCTCAAGATTGGGCTCATGGTTAAAAGTGAATTAAAAGAACCCAAATGCTCACTTCGAGGGCTTAAAACGTGTTTATTCACTGCGGGAAGAGATATAAACAACATTTAGAGTAAATTATTGTTCATGCGAGAACGTTCAATTTTTCATGCAAAACGATCGATGACCCGCGACCTGATGAAATTACTCTGAGATGACCAAAATGTTCCGTTTTGAAAATTTTCATCTTTCAACTAATTTTGACTCTCAGAGGTGGATCATCACTTTTGGAGATAAAATGAGCATCGTTATCATCATTTTCATGCTTCTAGGGAGCCAAAACTCAAGAATTGGCTCATGGTTAAAAGTGACTTAAAAGGCCCAAAATGCTCACTTCGAGGGCTTAAAACGTGCTTATTCACTGCGGGAAGAGATATACACAATAGTTAGATTGAATTAATGTTCATGCGAGAACGTTCAATTTTTCATGCAAAACGATCGATGACCCGCGACCTGATGAAATGACTCTGAGATGACCAAAATGTTCCGTTTTGAAAATTTTCATCTTTCAACTAATTTTGACTCTCAGAGGTGGATCATCACTTTTGGAGATAAAATGAGCATCGTTATCGTCATTTTCATGCTTCTAGGGAGCCAAAACACAAGATTTGGCTTATGGTTAAAAGTGACTTAAAAGGACCCAAATGCTCACTTCAAGGGCTTAAAACGTGTTTATTCACTGCGGGAAGAGATATAAACAACATTTAGAGTAAATTATTGTTCATGCGAGAACGTTCAATTTTTCATGCAAAACGATCAATGACCGTCGACCTGATGAAATGATTCTGAGATGACCAAAATGTTCCGTTTTGAAAATTTTCATCTTTCAACTAATTTTGACTCTCAGAGGTGGATCATCACTTTTGGAGATAAAATGAGCATCGTTATCGTCATTTTCATGCTTCTAGGGAGCCAAAACTCAAGATTTGGTCTATGGTTAAAAGTGACTTAAAAGGACCCAAATGCTCACTTCGAGGGCTTAAAACATGTTTATTCACTGAGGGAAGAGATATAAACAACATTTAGAGTAAATTATTGTTCATGCGAGAACGGTCAATTTTTCATGCAAAACGATCGATGACCCGCGACCTAATGAAATTGCTCTGAGATGACCAAAATGTTCCGTTTTGAAAATGTTCATCTTTCAACTAATTTTGACTCTCAGAGGTGGATCATCACTATTGGAGATAAAATTAGCATCTTTATCGTCATTTTCATGCTTCTAGGGAGCCAAAACTCAAGATTGGGCTCATGGTTAAAAGTGACTTAAAATAACCCAAATGCTCACTTCGAGGGCTTAAAACGTGTTTATTCACTGCGGGAAGAGATATAAACAACATTTAGAGTAAATTATTGTTCATGCGAGAACGTTCAATTTTTCATGCAAAAAAATCGATGACCCGCGACCTGATGAAATTACTCTGAGATGACCAAAATGGTCCGTTTTGAAAATTTTCATCTTTCAACTAATTTTGACTCTCAGAGGTGGATCATCACTTTTGGAGATAAAATGAGCATCGTTATCGTCATTTTCATGCTTCTAGGGAGCCAAAACTCAAGATTTGGCTTATGGTTAAAAGTGACTTAAAAGGACCCAAATGCTCACTTTGAGGGCTTAAAACGTGTTTATTCACTGCGGAAAAAGATATAAACAATATTTAGAGTGAATTAATGTTCATGCGAGAACGTTCAATTTTTCATGCAAAACAATCGATGACCCGTGACCTGATGAAATTGCTCTGAGATGACCAAAATGGTCCGTTTTGAAAATGTTGATCTTTCAACTAATTTTGACTCTCAGAGGTGGATCATCACTATTGGAGATAAAATGAGCATCTTTATCGTCATTTTCATGCTTCTAGGGAGCCAAAACTCAAGATTGGGCTCATGGTTAAAAGTGACTTAAAAGGACCCAAATGCTCACTTCGAGGGCTTAAAACGTGTTTATTCACTGCGGGAAGAGATATAAACAATAGTTAGAGTGAATTATTGTTCATGCGAGAACTTTCAATTTTTCATGCAAAACGATCAATGACCCGCGACCTGATGAAATGACTCTGAGAAGACCAAAATGTTCCGTTTTGAAAATTTTCATCTTTCAACTAATTTTGACTCTCAGAGGTGGATCATCAATTTTGGAGATAAAATGAGCATCGTTATCGTCATTTTCATGCTTCTAGGGAGCCAAAACTCAAGATTTGGCTTATGGTTAAAAGTGACTTAAAAGGACCCAAATGCTCACTTCGAGGGCTTAAAACGTGTTTATTCACTGCAGGAAGAGATATAAACAACATTTAGAGTAAATTATTGTTCATTCGAGAACGTTCAATTTTTCATTCAAAACGATCAATGACCCGCGACCTGATGAAATTGCTCTGAGATGACCAAAATGTTCCGTTTTGAAAATGTTCATCTTTCAACTAATTTTGACTCTCAGAGGTGGATCATCACTATTGGAGATAAAATGAGCATCTTTATCGTCATTTTCATGCTTCTAGGGAGCCAAAACTCAAGATTGGGCTCATGGTTAAAAGTGACTTAAAAGAACCCAAATGCTCACTTCGAGGGCTTAAAACGTGTTTATTCACTGCGGGAAGAATTATAAACAATAGTTAGAGTGAATTAATGTTCATGCGAGAACGTTCAATTTTTCATGCAAAACAATTGATGACCCGCGACCTGATGAAATTGCTCTGAGATGACCAAAATGGTCCGTTTTGAAAATGTTCATCTTTCA
Source organism: Lissotriton helveticus (assembly GCF_964261635.1). NCBI lineage: Eukaryota > Metazoa > Chordata > Amphibia > Caudata > Salamandridae > Lissotriton > Lissotriton helveticus. Next base: position 1,163,997,618 of record NC_136069.1, on the reverse strand, counting down.
ACTAATTTTGACTCTCAGAGGTGGATCATCACTATTGGAGATAAAATGAGCATCTTTATCGTCATTTTCATGCTTCTAGGGAGCCAAATCTCAAGATTGGGCTCATGGTTAAAAGTGATTTAAAAGAACCCAAATGCTCACTTCGAGGGCTTAAAACGTGTTTATTCACTGCGGGAAGAGATATAAACAACATTTAGAGTAAATTATTGTTCATGCGAGAACGTTCAATTTTTCATGCAAAACGATCGATGACCCGCGACCTGATGAAATTACTCTGAGATGACCAAAATGTTCCGTTTTGAAAATTTTCATCTTTCAACTAATTTTGACTCTCAGAGGTGGATCATCACTTTTGGAGATAAAATGAGCATCGTTATCGTCATTTTCATGCTTCTAGGGAACAAAAACTCAAGATTTGGCTTATGGTTAAAAGTGACTTAAAAGGACCCAAATGCTCACTTTGAGGGCTTAAAACGTGTTTATTCACTGCGGAAAGAGATATAAACAATATTTAGAGTAAATTATTGTTCATGCAAGAACGTTCAATTTTTCATGCAAAACGATCGATGACCCGCGACCTGATGAAATTGCTCTGAGATGACCAAAATGGTCAGTTTTGAAAATGTTCATCTTTCAACTAATTTTGACTCACAGAGGTGGATCATCACTTTTGGAGATGAAATGAGCATCGTTATCGTCATTTTCATGCTTCTAGGGAGCCAAAACTCAAGATTGGGCTCATGGTTAAAAGTGACTTAAAAGAACCTAAATGCTCACTTCGAGGGCTTAAAACGTGTTTATTCACTGCGGGAAGAGATATAAACAACATTTAGAGTAAATTATTGTTCATGCGAGAACGTTCAATTTTTCATGCAAAACGATCGATGATCCGCGACCTGATGAAATTGCTCTGAGATGACCAAAATGGTCAGTTTTGAAAATGTTCATCTTTCAACTAATTTTGACTCACAGAGGTGGATCATCACTTTTGGAGATAAAATGAGCATCGTTATCGTCATTTTCATGCTTCTAGGGAGCCAAAACTCAAGATTGGGCTCATGGTTAAAAGTGACTTAAAAGAACCCAAATGCTCACTTCGAGGACTTAAAACGTGTTTATTCACTACGGGAAGAGATATAAACAACATTTAGAGTAAATTATTGTTCATGCGAGAACGTTCAATTTTTCATGCAAAACGATCGATGACCCGCGACCTGATGAAATTACTCTGAGATGACCAAAATGTTCTGTTTTGAAAATTTTCATCTTTCAACTAATTTTGACTCACAGAGGTGGATCATCACTATTGGAGATAAAATGAGCATCTTTATCGTCATTTTCATGCTTCTAGGGAGCCAAAACTCAAGATTGGGCTCATGGTTAAAAGTGACTTAAAAGGACCCAAATGCTCACTTCGAGGGCTTAAAACGTGTTTATTCACTGCGGGAAGAGATATAAACAACATTTAGAGTAAATTATTGTTCAAGCGAGAACGTTCAATTTTTCATGCAAAACGATCGATGACCTGATGAAATTGGTCTGAGATGACCAAAATGGTCTGTTTTGAAAATGTTCATCTTTCAACTAATTTTGACTCTCAGAGGTGGATCATCACTATTGGAGATAAAATGAGCATCGTTATCGCCATTTTCATGCTTCTAGGGAACCAAAACTCAAGATTTGGCTCATGGTTAAAAGTGACTTAAAAGAACCTAAATGCTCACTTCGAGGGCTTAAAACGCGTTTATTCACTGCGGGAAGAGATATAAACAACATTTAGAGTAAATTATTGTTCATGCGAGAACGTTCAATTTTTCATGCAAAACGATCGATGACCCGCGACCTGATGAAATTACTCTGAGATGACCAAAATGCTCTGTTTTGAAAATTTTCATCTTTCAACTAATTTTGACTCACAGAGGTGGATCATCACTATTGGAGATAAAATGAGCATCTTTATCGTCATTTTCATGCTTCTAGGGAACCAAAACTCAAGATTTGGCTCATGGTTAAAAGTGACTTAAAAGGCCCAAAATGCTCACTTCGAGGGCTTAAAACGTGTTTATTCACTGCGGGAAGAGATATAAACAATAGTTAGAGTAAATTAATGTTCATGCGAGAACGTTCAATTTTTCATGCAAAACGATCGATGACCCGCGACCTGATGAAATTACTCTGAGATGACTAAAATGGTCCGTTTTGAAAATTTTCATCTTTCAACTAATTTTGACTCTCAGAGGTGGATCATCACTTTTGGAGATAAAATGAGCATCGTTATCGTCATTTTCATGCTTCTAGGGAGCCAAAACTCAAGATTTGGCTCATGGTTAAAAGTGACTTAAAAGAACCTAAATGCTCACTTCGAGGGCTTAAAACGCGTTTATTCACTGCGGGAAGAGATATAAACAACATTTAGAGTAAATTATTGTTCATGCGAGAACGTTCAATTTTTCATGCAAAACGATCGATGACCCGCGACCTGATGAAATTACTCTGAGATGACCAAAATGTTCCGTTTTGAAAATTTTCATCTTTCAACTAATTTTGACTCTCAAAGGTGGATCATCACTTTTGGAGATAAAATGAGCATCGTTATCGTCATTTTCATGCTTCTAGGGAGCCAAAACTCAAGATTTGGCTCATGGTTAAAAGTGACTTAAAAGGCCCAAAATGCTCACTTCGAGGGCTTAAAACGTGCTTATTCACTGCGGGAAGAGATATACACAATAGTTAGAGTGAATTAATGTTCATGCGAGAACGTTCAATTTTTCATGCAAAACGATCGATGACCCGCGACCTGATGAAATGACTCTGAGATGACCAAAATGTTCCGTTTTGAAAATTTTCATCTTTCAACTAATTTTGACTCTCAGAGGTGGATCATCACTTTTGGAGATAAAATGAGCATCGTTATCGTCATTTTCATGCTTCTAGGGAGCCAAAACACAAGATTTGGCTTATGGTTAAAAGTGACTTAAAAGGACCCAAATGCTCACTTCAAAGGCTTAAAACGTGTTTATTCACTGCGGGAAGAGATATAAACAACATTTAGAGTAAATTATTGTTCATGCGAGAACGTTCAATTTTTCATGCAAAACGATCAATGACCGTCGACCTGATGAAATGATTCTGAGATGACCAAAATGTTCCGTTTTGAAAATTTTCATCTTTCAACTAATTTTGACTCTCAGAGGTGGATCATCACTTTTGGAGATAAAATGAGCATCGTTATCGTCATTTTCATGCTTCTAGGGAGCCAAAACTCAAGATTTGGTCTATGGTTAAAAGTGACTTAAAAGGACCCAAATGCTCACTTTGAGGGCTTAAAACATGTTTATTCACTGAGGGAAGAGATATAAACAACATTTAGAGTAAATTATTGTTCATGCGAGAACGGTCAATTTTTCATTCAAAACGATCGATGACCCGCGACCTGATGAAATTGCTCTGAGATGACCAAAATGGTCAGTTTTGAAAATGTTCATCTTTCAACTAATTTTGACTCACAGAGGTGGATCATCACTTTTGGAGATGAAATGAGCATCGTTATCGTCATTTTCATGCTTCTAGGGAGCCAAAACTCAAGATTGGGCTCATGGTTAAAAGTGACTTAAAAGAACCTAAATGCTCACTTCGAGGGCTTAAAACGTGTTTATTCACTGCGGGAAGAGATATAAACAACATTTAGAGTAAATTATTGTTCATGCGAGAACGTTCAATTTTTCATGCAAAACGATCGATGATCCGCGACCTGATGAAATTGCTCTGAGATGACCAAAATGGTCAGTTTTGAAAATGTTCATCTTTCAACTAATTTTGACTCACAGAGGTGGATCATCACTTTTGGAGATAAAATGAGCATCGTTATCGTCATTTTCATGCTTCTAGGGAGCCAAAACTCAAGATTGGGCTCATGGTTAAAAGTGACTTAAAAGAACCCAAATGCTCACTTCGAGGACTTAAAACGTGTTTATTCACTACGGGAAGAGATATAAACAACATTTAGAGTAAATTATTGTTCATGCGAGAACGTTCAATTTTTCATGCAAAACGATCGATGACCCGCGACCTGATGAAATTACTCTGAGATGACCAAAATGTTCTGTTTTGAAAATTTTCATCTTTCAACTAATTTTGACTCACAGAGGTGGATCATCACTATTGGAGATAAAATGAGCATCTTTATCGTCATTTTCATGCTTCTAGGGAGCCAAAACTCAAGATTGGGCTCATGGTTAAAAGTGACTTAAAAGGACCCAAATGCTCACTTCGAGGGCTTAAAACGTGTTTATTCACTGCGGGAAGAGATATAAACAACATTTAGAGTAAATTATTGTTCAAGCGAGAACGTTCAATTTTTCATGCAAAACGATCGATGACCTGATGAAATTGGTCTGAGATGACCAAAATGGTCTGTTTTGAAAATGTTCATCTTTCAACTAATTTTGACTCTCAGAGGTGGATCATCACTATTGGAGATAAAATGAGCATCGTTATCGCCATTTTCATGCTTCTAGGGAACCAAAACTCAAGATTTGGCTCATGGTTAAAAGTGACTTAAAAGAACCTAAATGCTCACTTCGAGGGCTTAAAACGCGTTTATTCACTGCGGGAAGAGATATAAACAACATTTAGAGTAAATTATTGTTCATGCGAGAACGTTCAATTTTTCATGCAAAACGATCGATGACCCGCGACCTGATGAAATTACTCTGAGATGACCAAAATGCTCTGTTTTGAAAATTTTCATCTTTCAACTAATTTTGACTCACAGAGGTGGATCATCACTATTGGAGATAAAATGAGCATCTTTATCGTCATTTTCATGCTTCTAGGGAGCCAAAACTCAAGATTGGGCTCATGGTTAAAAGTGACTTAAAAGGACCCAAATGCTCACTTCGAGGGCTTAAAACGTGTTTATTCACTGCGGGAAGAGATATAAACAACATTTAGAGTAAATTATTGTTCAAGCGAGAACGTTCAATTTTTCATGCAAAACGATCGATGACCTGATGAAATTGGTCTGAGATGACCAAAATGGTCTGTTTTGAAAATGTTCATCTTTCAACTAATTTTGACTCTCAGAGGTGGATCATCACTATTGGAGATAAAATGAGCATCGTTATCGCCATTTTCATGCTTCTAGGGAACCAAAACTCAAGATTTGGCTCATGGTTAAAAGTGACTTAAAAGGCCCAAAATGCTCACTTCGAGGGCTTAAAACGTGTTTATTCACTGCGGGAAGAGATATAAACAATAGTTAGAGTAAATTAATGTTCATGCGAGAACGTTCAATTTTTCATGCAAAACGATCGATGACCCGCGACCTGATGAAATTACTCTGAGATGACTAAAATGGTCCGTTTTGAAAATTTTCATCTTTCAACTAATTTTGACTCTCAGAGGTGGATCATCACTTTTGGAGATAAAATGAGCATCGTTATCGTCATTTTCATGCTTCTAGGGAGCCAAAACTCAAGATTTGGCTCATGGTTAAAAGTGACTTAAAAGAACCTAAATGCTCACTTCGAGGGCTTAAAACGCGTTTATTCACTGCGGGAAGAGATATAAACAACATTTAGAGTAAATTATTGTTCATGCGAGAACGTTCAATTTTTCATGCAAAACGATCGATGACCCGCGACCTGATGAAATTACTCTGAGATGACCAAAATGTTCCGTTTTGCAAATTTTCATCTTTCAACTAATTTTGACTCTCAAAGGTGGATCATCACTTTTGGAGATAAAATGAGCATCGTTATCGTCATTTTCATGCTTCTAGGGAGCCAAAACTCAAGATTTGGCTCATGGTTAAAAGTGACTTAAAAGGCCCAAAATGCTCACTTCGAGGGCTTAAAACGTGCTTATTCACTGCGGGAAGAGATATACACAATAGTTAGAGTGAATTAATGTTCATGCGAGAACGTTCAATTTTTCATGCAAAACGATCGATGACCCGCGACCTGATGAAATGACTCTGAGATGACCAAAATGTTCCGTTTTGAAAATTTTCATCTTTCAACTAATTTTGACTCTCAGAGGTGGATCATCACTTTTGGAGATAAAATGAGCATCGTTATCGTCATTTTCATGCTTCTAGGGAGCCAAAACACAAGATTTGGCTTATGGTTAAAAGTGACTTAAAAGGACCCAAATGCTCACTTCAAGGGCTTAAAACGTGTTTATTCACTGCGGGAAGAGATATAAACAACATTTAGAGTAAATTATTGTTCATGCGAGAACGTTCAATTTTTCATGCAAAACGATCAATGACCGTCGACCTGATGAAATGATTCTGAGATGACCAAAATGTTCCGTTTTGAAAATTTTCATCTTTCAACTAATTTTGACTCTCAGAGGTGGATCATCACTTTTGGAGATAAAATGAGCATCGTTATCGTCATTTTCATGCTTCTAGGGAGCCAAAACTCAAGATTTGGTCTATGGTTAAAAGTGACTTAAAAGGACCCAAATGCTCACTTCGAGGGCTTAAAACATGTTTATTCACTGAGGGAAGAGATATAAACAACATTTAGAGTAAATTATTGTTCATGCGAGAACGGTCAATTTTTCATTCAAAACGATCGATGACCCGCGACCTGATGAAATTGCTCTGAGATGACCAAAATGTTCCGTTTTGAAAATGTTCATCTTTCAACTAATTTTGACTCTCAGAGGTGGATCATCACTATTGGAGATAAAATGAGCATCTTTATCGTCATTTTCATGCTTCTAGGGAGCCAAAACTCAAGATTGGGCTCATGGTTAAAAGTGACTTAAAATAACCCAAATGCTCACTTCGAGGGCTTAAAACGTGTTTATTCACTGCGGGAAGAGATATAAACAACATTTAGAGTAAATTATTGTTCATGCGAGAACGTTCAATTTTTCATGCAAAAAAATCGATGACCCGCGACCTGATGAAATTACTCTGAGATGACCAAAATGGTCCGTTTTGAAAATTTTCATCTTTCAACTAATTTTGACTCTCAGAGGTGGATCATCACTTTTGGAGATAAAATGAGCATCGTTATCGCCATTTTCATGCTTCTAGGGAGCCAAAACTCAAGATTTGGCTCATGGTTAAAAGTGACTTAAAAGGCCCAAAATGCTCACTTCGAGGGCTTAAAACGTGTTTATTCACTGCGGGAAGAGATATAAACAATAGTTAGAGTGAATTATTGTTCATGCGAGAACTTTCAATTCTTCATGCAAAACGATCGATGACCCGCGACCTGATGAAAGGACTCTGAGATGACCAAAATGTTCCGTTTTGAAAATTTTCATCTTTCAACTAATTTTGACTCTCAGAGGTGGATCATCAATTTTGTAGATAAAATGAGCATCGTTATCGTCATTTTCATGCTTCTAGGGAGCCAAAACTCAAGATTTGGCTCATGGTTAAATGTGACTTAAAAGGCACAAAATGCTCACTTCGAGGGCTTAAAACGTGTTTATTCACTGCGGGAAGAATTATAAACAATAGTTAGAGTGAATTAATGTTCATGCGAGAACGTTCAATTTTTCATGCAAAACAATTGATGACCCGCGACCTGATGAAATTGCTCTGAGATGACCAAAATGGTCCGTTTTGAAAATGTTCATCTTTCAACTAATTTTGACTCTCAGAGGTGGATCATCACTATTGGAGATAAAATGAGCATCTTTATCGTCATTTTCATGCTTCTAGGGAGCCAAATCTCAAGATTGGGCTCATGGTTAAAAGTGATTTAAAAGAACCCAAATGCTCACTTCGAGGGCTTAAAACGTGTTTATTCACTGCGGGAAGAGATATAAACAACATTTAGAGTAAATTATTGTTCATGCGAGAACGTTCAATTTTTCATGCAAAACGATCGATGACCCGCGACCTGATGAAATTACTCTGAGATGACCAAAATGTTCCGTTTTGAAAATTTTCATCTTTCAACTAATTTTGACTCTCAGAGGTGGATCATCACTTTTGGAGATAAAATGAGCATCGTTATCGTCATTTTCATGCTTCTAGGGAGCTAAAACTCAAGATTTGGCTTATGGTTAAAAGTGACTTAAAAGGACCCAAATGCTCACTTTGAGGGCTTAAAACGTGTTTATTCACTGCGGAAAGAGATATAAACAATATTTAGAGTAAATTATTGTTCATGCAAGAACGTTCAATTTTTCATGCAAAACGATCGATGACCCGCGACCTGATGAAATTGCTCTGAGATGACCAAAATGGTCAGTTTTGAAAATGTTCATCTTTCAACTAATTTTGACTCACAGAGGTGGATCATCACTTTTGGAGATAAAATGAGCATCGTTATCGTCATTTTCATGCTTCTAGGGAGCCAAAACTCAAGATTGGGCTCATGGTTAAAAGTGACTTAAAAGAACCCAAATGCTCACTTCGAGGACTTAAAACGTGTTTATTCACTACGGGAAGAGATATAAACAACATTTAGAGTAAATTATTGTTCATGCGAGAACGTTCAATTTTTCATGCAAAACGATCGATGACCCGCGACCTGATGAAATTACTCTGAGATGACCAAAATGTTCTGTTTTGAAAATTTTCATCTTTCAACTAATTTTGACTCACAGAGGTGGATCATCACTATTGGAGATAAAATGAGCATCTTTATCGTCATTTTCATGCTTCTAGGGAGCCAAAACTCAAGATTGGGCTCATGGTTAAAAGTGACTTAAAAGGACCCAAATGCTCACTTCGAGGGCTTAAAACGTGTTTATTCACTGCGGGAAGAGATATAAACAACATTTAGAGTAAATTATTGTTCAAGCGAGAACGTTCAATTTTTCATGCAAAACGATCGATGACCTGATGAAATTGGTCTGAGATGACCAAAATGGTCTGTTTTGAAAATGTTCATCTTTCAACTAATTTTGACTCTCAGAGGTGGATCATCACTTTTGGAGATAAAATGAGCATCGTTATCGCCATTTTCATGCTTCTAGGGAGCCAAAACTCAAGATTTGGCTCATGGTTAAAAGTGACTTAAAAGGCCCAAAATGCTCACTTCGAGGGCTTAAAACGTGTTTATTCACTGCGGGAAGAGATATAAACAATAGTTAGAGTGAATTAATGTTCATGCGAGAACGTTCAATTTTTCATGCAAAACGATCGATGACCCGCGACCTGATGAAATGACTCTGAGATGACCAAAATGTTCAGTTTTGAAAATTTTCATCTTTCAACTAATTTTGACTCTCAGAGGTGGATCATCAATTTTGGAGATAAAATGAGCATCGTTATCGTCATTTTCATGCTTCTAGGGAGCCAAAACTCAAGATTTGGCTTATGGTTAAAAGTGACTTAAAAGGACCCAAATGCTCACTTCGAGGGCTTAAAACTTGTTTATTCACTGCGGGAAGAGATATAAACAACATTTAGAGTAAATTATTGTTCATGCGAGAACGTTCAATTTTTCATGCAAAACGATCGATGACCCGCGACCTGATGAAATTACTCTGAGATGACTAAAATGGTCCGTTTTGAAAATTTTCATCTTTCAACTAATTTTGACTCTCAGAGGTGGATCATCACTTTTGGAGATAAAATGAGCATCGTTATCGTCATTTTCATGCTTCTAGGGAGCCAAAACTCAAGATTTGGCTCATGGTTAAAAGTGACTTAAAAGTACCTAAATGCTCACTTCGAGGGCTTAAAACGTGTTTATTCACTGCGGGAAGAGATATAAACAACATTTAGAGTAAATTATTGTTCATGCGAGAACGTTCAATTTTTCATGCAAAACGATCGATGACCCGCGACCTGATGAAATTACTCTGAGATGACCAAAATGTTCCGTTTTGAAAATTGTCATCTTTCAACTAATTTTGACTCTCAGAGGTGGATCATCACTTTTGGAGATAAAATGAGCATCGTTATCGTCATTTTCATGCTTCTAGGGAGCCAAAACTCAAGATTTGGCTTATGGTTAAAAGTGACTTAAAAGGCCCAAATGCTCACTTCAAGGGCTTAAAACGTGTTTATTCACTGCGGGAAGAGATATAAACAACATTTAGAGTAAATTATTGTTCATGCGAGAACGTTCAATTTTTCATGCAAAACGATCAATGACCGTCGACCTGATGAAATGATTCTGAGATGACCAAAATGTTCCGTTTTGAAAATTTTCATCTTTTAACTAATTTTGACTCTCAGAGGTGGATCATCACTTTTGGAGATAAAATGAGCATCGTTATCGTCATTTTCATGCTTCTAGGGAGCCAAAACTCAAGATTTGGTCTATGGTTAAAAGTGACTTAAAAGGACCCAAATGCTCACTTCGAGGGCTTAAAACATGTTTATTCACTGAGGGAAGAGATATAAACAACATTTAGAGTAAATTATTGTTCATGCGAGAACGGTCAATTTTTCATTCAAAACGATCGATGACCCGCGACCTGATGAAATTGCTCTGAGATGACCAAAATGTTCCGTTTTGAAAATGTTCATCTTTCAACTAATTTTGACTCTCAGAGGTGGATCATCACTTTTGGAGATGAAATGAGCATCGTTATCGTCATTTTCATGCTTCTAGGGAGCCAAAACTCAAGATTGGGCTCATGGTTAAAAGTGACTTAAAAGAACCTAAATGCTCACTTCGAGGGCTTAAAACGTGTTTATTCACTGCGGGAAGAGATATAAACAACATTTAGAGTAAATTATTGTTCATGCGAGAACGTTCAATTTTTCATGCAAAACGATCGATGATCCGCGACCTGATGAAATTGCTCTGAGATGACCAAAATGGTCAGTTTTGAAAATGTTCATCTTTCAACTAATTTTGACTCACAGAGGTGGATCATCACTTTTGGAGATAAAATGAGCATCGTTATCGTCATTTTCATGCTTCTAGGGAGCCAAAACTCAAGATTGGGCTCATGGTTAAAAGTGACTTAAAAGAACCCAAATGCTCACTTCGAGGACTTAAAACGTGTTTATTCACTACGGGAAGAGATATAAACAACATTTAGAGTAAATTATTGTTCATGCGAGAACGTTCAATTTTTCATGCAAAACGATCGATGACCCGCGACCTGATGAAATTACTCTGAGATGACCAAAATGTTCTGTTTTGAAAATTTTCATCTTTCAACTAATTTTGACTCACAGAGGTGGATCATCACTATTGGAGATAAAATGAGCATCTTTATCGTCATTTTCATGCTTCTAGGGAGCCAAAACTCAAGATTGGGCTCATGGTTAAAAGTGACTTAAAAGGACCCAAATGCTCACTTCGAGGGCTTAAAACGTGTTTATTCACTGCGGGAAGAGATATAAACAACATTTAGAGTAAATTATTGTTCAAGCGAGAACGTTCAATTTTTCATGCAAAACGATCGATGACCTGATGAAATTGGTCTGAGATGACCAAAATGGTCTGTTTTGAAAATGTTCATCTTTCAACTAATTTTGACTCTCAGAGGTGGATCATCACTATTGGAGATAAAATGAGCATCGTTATCGCCATTTTCATGCTTCTAGGGAACCAAAACTCAAGATTTGGCTCATGGTTAAAAGTGACTTAAAAGGCCCAAAATGCTCACTTCGAGGGCTTAAAACGTGTTTATTCACTGCGGGAAGAGATATAAACAATAGTTAGAGTAAATTAATGTTCATGCAAGAACGTTCAATTTTTCATGCAAAACGATCGATGACCCGCGACCTGATGAAATTACTCTGAGATGACTAAAATGGTCCGTTTTGAAAATTTTCATCTTTCAACTAATTTTGACTCTCAGAGGTGGATCATCACTTTTGGAGATAAAATGAGCATCGTTATCGTCATTTTCATGCTTCTAGGGAGCCAAAACTCAAGATTTGGCTCATGGTTAAAAGTGACTTAAAAGAACCTAAATGCTCACTTCGAGGGCTTAAAACGCGTTTATTCACTGCGGGAAGAGATATAAACAACATTTAGAGTAAATTATTGTTCATGCGAGAACGTTCAATTTTTCATGCAAAACGATCGATGACCCGCGACCTGATGAAATTACTCTGAGATGACCAAAATGTTCCGTTTTGAAAATTTTCATCTTTCAACTAATTTTGACTCTCAAAGGTGGATCATCACTTTTGGAGATAAAATGAGCATCGTTATCGTCATTTTCATGCTTCTAGGGAGCCAAAACTCAAGATTTGGCTCATGGTTAAAAGTGACTTAAAAGGCCCAAAATGCTCACTTCGAGGGCTTAAAACGTGCTTATTCACTGCGGGAAGAGATATACACAATAGTTAGAGTGAATTAATGTTCATGCGAGAACGTTCAATTTTTCATGCAAAACGATCGATGACCCGCGACCTGATGAAATGACTCTGAGATGACCAAAATGTTCCGTTTTGAAAATTTTCATCTTTCAACTAATTTTGACTCTCAGAGGTGGATCATCACTTTTGGAGATAAAATGAGCATCGTTATCGTCATTTTCATGCTTCTAGGGAGCCAAAACACAAGATTTGGCTTATGGTTAAAAGTGACTTAAAAGGACCCAAATGCTCACTTCAAGGGCTTAAAACGTGTTTATTCACTGCGGGAAGAGATATAAACAACATTTAGAGTAAATTATTGTTCATGCGAGAACGTTCAATTTTTCATGCAAAACGATCAATGACCGTCGACCTGATGAAATGATTCTGAGATGACCAAAATGTTCCGTTTTGAAAATTTTCATCTTTCAACTAATTTTGACTCTCAGAGGTGGATCATCACTTTTGGAGATAAAATGAGCATCGTTATCGTCATTTTCATGCTTCTAGGGAGCCAAAACTCAAGATTTGGTCTATGGTTAAAAGTGACTTAAAAGGACCCAAATGCTCACTTCGAGGGCTTAAAACATGTTTATTCACTGAGGGAAGAGATATAAACAACATTTAGAGTAAATTATTGTTCATGCGAGAACGGTCAATTTTTCATTCAAAACGATCGATGACCCGCGACCTGATGAAATTGCTCTGAGATGACCAAAATGTTCCGTTTTGAAAATGTTCATCTTTCAACTAATTTTGACTCTCAGAGGTGGATCATCACTATTGGAGATAAAATGAGCATCTTTATCGTCATTTTCATGCTTCTAGGGAGCCAAAACTCAAGATTGGGCTCATGGTTAAAAGTGACTTAAAATAACCCAAATGCTCACTTCGAGGGCTTAAAACGTGTTTATTCACTGCGGGAAGAGATATAAACAACATTTAGAGTAAATTATTGTTCATGCGAGAACGTTCAATTTTTCATGCAAAAAAATCGATGACCCGCGACCTGATGAAATTACTCTGAGATGACCAAAATGGTCCGTTTTGAAAATTTTCATCTTTCAAGTAATTTTGACTCTCAGAGGTGGATCATCACTTTTGGAGATAAAATGAGCATCGTTATCGTCATTTTCATGCTTCTAGGGAGCCAAAACTCAAGATTTGGCTTATGGTTAAAAGTGACTTAAAAGGACCCAAATGCTCACTTTAAGGGCTTAAAACGTGTTTATTCACTGCGGAAAAAGATATAAACAATATTTAGAGTGAATTAATGTTCATGCGAGAACGTTCAATTTTTCATGCAAAACAATCGATGACGACCTGATGAAATTGCTCTGAGATGACCAAAATGGTCCGTTTTGAAAATGTTGATCTTTCAACTAATTTTTACTCTCAGAGGTGGATCATCACTATTGGAGATAAAATGAGCATCTTTATCGTCATTTTCATGCTTCTAGGGAGCCAAAACTCAAGATTGGGCTCATGGTTAAAAGTGACTTAAAAGGACCCAAATGCTCACTTCGAGGGCTTAAAACGTGTTTATTCACTGCGGGAAGAGATATAAACAACATTTAGAGTAAATTATTGTTCATGCGAGAACGTTCAATTTTTCATGCAAAACGATCGATGACCCGCGACCTGATGAAATTGGTCTGAGATGACCAAAATGGTCTGTTTTGAAAATGTTCATCTTTCAACTAATTTTGACTCTCAGAGGTGGATCATCACTTTTGGAGATAAAATGAGCATCGTTATCGCCATTTTCATGCTTCTAGGGAGCTAAAACTCAAGATTTGGCTTATGGTTAAAAGTGACTTAAAAGGACCCAAATGCTCACTTTGAGGGCTTAAAACGTGTTTATTCACTGCGGAAAGAGATATAAACAATATTTAGAGTAAATTATTGTTCATGCAAGAACGTTCAATTTTTCATGCAAAACGATCGATGACCCGCGACCTGATGAAATTGCTCTGAGATGACCAAAATGGTCAGTTTTGAAAATGTTCATCTTTCAACTAATTTTGACTCACAGAGGTGGATCATCACTTTTGGAGATAAAATGAGCATCGTTATCGTCATTTTCATGCTTCTAGGGAGCCAAAACTCAAGATTGGGCTCATGGTTAAAAGTGACTTAAAAGAACCCAAATGCTCACTTCGAGGACTTAAAACGTGTTTATTCACTACGGGAAGAGATATAAACAACATTTAGAGTAAATTATTGTTCATGCGAGAACGTTCAATTTTTCATGCAAAACGATCGATGACCCGCGACCTGATGAAATTACTCTGAGATGACCAAAATGTTCTGTTTTGAAAATTTTCATCTTTCAACTAATTTTGACTCACAGAGGTGGATCATCACTATTGGAGATAAAATGAGCATCTTTATCGTCATTTTCATGCTTCTAGGGAGCCAAAACTCAAGATTGGGCTCATGGTTAAAAGTGACTTAAAAGGACCCAAATGCTCACTTCGAGGGCTTAAAACGTGTTTATTCACTGCGGGAAGAGATATAAACAACATTTAGAGTAAATTATTGTTCAAGCGAGAACGTTCAATTTTTCATGCAAAACGATCGATGGCCTGATGAAATTGGTCTGAGATGACCAAAATGGTCTGTTTTGAAAATGTTCATCTTTCAACTAATTTTGACTCTCAGAGGTGGATCATCACTTTTGGAGATAAAATGAGCATCGTTATCGCCATTTTCATGCTTCTAGGGAGCCAAAACTCAAGATTTGGCTCATGGTTAAAAGTGACTTAAAAGGCCCAAAATGCTCACTTCGAGGGCTTAAAACGTGTTTATTCACTGCGGGAAGAGATATAAACAATAGTTAGAGTGAATTAATGTTCATGCGAGAACGTTCAATTTTTCATGCAAAACGATCGATGACCCGCGACCTGATGAAATGACTCTGAGATGACCAAAATGTTCAGTTTTGAAAATTTTCATCTTTCAACTAATTTTGACTCTCAGAGGTGGATCATCAATTTTGGAGATAAAATGAGCATCGTTATCGTCATTTTCATGCTTCTAGGGAGCCAAAACTCAAGATTTGGCTTATGGTTAAAAGTGACTTAAAAGGACCCAAATGCTCACTTCGAGGGCTTAAAACGTGTTTATTCACTGCGGGAAGAGATATAAACAACATTTAGAGTAAATTATTGTTCATGCGAGAACGTTCAATTTTTCATGCAAAACGATCGATGACCCGCGACCTGATGAAATTACTCTGAGATGACTAAAATGGTCCGTTTTGAAAATTTTCATCTTTCAACTAATTTTGACTCTCAGAGGTGGATCATCACTTTTGGAGATAAAATGAGCATCGTTATCGTCATTTTCATGCTTCTAGGGAGCCAAAACTCAAGATTTGGCTCATGGTTAAAAGTGACTTAAAAGAACCTAAATGCTCACTTCGAGGGCTTAAAACGTGTTTATTCACTGCGGGAAGAGATATAAACAACATTTAGAGTAAATTATTGTTCATGCGAGAACGTTCAATTTTTCATGCAAAACGATCGATGACCCGCGACCTGATGAAATTACTCTGAGATGACCAAAATGTTCCGTTTTGAAAATTGTCATCTTTCAACTAATTTTGACTCTCAGAGGTGGATCATCACTTTTGGAGATAAAATGAGCATCGTTATCGTCATTTTCATGCTTCTAGGGAGCCAAAACTCAAGATTTGGCTCATGGTTAAAAGTGACTTAAAAGGCCCAAAATGCTCACTTCGAGGGCTTAAAACGTGCTTATTCACTGCGGGAAGAGATATACACAATAGTTAGAGTGAATTAATGTTCATGCGAGAACGTTCAATTTTTCATGCAAAACGATCGATGACCCGCGACCTGATGAAATGACTCTGAGATGACCAAAATGTTCCGTTTTGAAAATTTTCATCTTTCAACTAATTTTGACTCTCAGAGGTGGATCATCACTTTTGGAGATAAAATGAGCATCGTTATCGTCATTTTCATGCTTCTAGGGAGCCAAAACACAAGATTTGGCTTATGGTTAAAAGTGACTTAAAAGGACCCAAATGCTCACTTCAAGGGCTTAAAACGTGTTTATTCACTGCGGGAAGAGATATAAACAACATTTAGAGTAAATTATTGTTCATGCGAGAACGTTCAATTTTTCATGCAAAACGATCAATGACCGTCGACCTGATGAAATGATTCTGAGATGACCAAAATGTTCCGTTTTGAAAATTTTCATCTTTTAACTAATTTTGACTCTCAGAGGTGGATCATCACTTTTGGAGATAAAATGAGCATCGTTATCGTCATTTTCATGCTTCTAGGGAGCCAAAACTCAAGATTTGGTCTATGGTTAAAAGTGACTTAAAAGGACCCAAATGTTCACTTCGAGGGCTTAAAACATGTTTATTCACTGAGGTAAGAGATATAAACAACATTTAGAGTAAATTATTGTTCATGCGAGAACGGTCAATTTTTCATTCAAAACGATCGATGACCCGCGACCTGATGAAATTGCTCTGAGATGACCAAAATGTTCCGTTTTGAAAATGTTCATCTTTCAACTAATTTTGACTCTCAGAGGTGGATCATCACTATTGGAGATAAAATGAGCATCTTTATCGTCATTTTCATGCTTCTAGGGAGCCAAAACTCAAGATTGGGCTCATGGTTAAAAGTGACTTAAAATAACCCAAATGCTCACTTCGAGGGCTTAAAACGTGTTTATTCACTGCGGGAAGAGATATAAACAACATTTAGAGTAAATTATTGTTCATGCGAGAACGTTCAATTTTTCATGCAAAAAAATCGATGACCCGCGACCTGATGAAATTACTCTGAGATGACCAAAATGGTCCGTTTTGAAAATTTTCATCTTTCAACTAATTTTGACTCTCAGAGGTGGATCATCACTTTTGGAGATAAAATGAGCATCGTTATCGTCATTTTCATGCTTCTAGGGAGCCAAAACTCAAGATTTGGCTTATGGTTAAAAGTGACTTAAAAGGACCCAAATGCTCACTTTGAGAGCTTAAAACGTGTTTATTCACTGCGGAAAAAGATATAAACAATATTTAGAGTGAATTAATGTTCATGCGAGAACGTTCAATTTTTCATGCAAAACAATCGATGACCCGTGACCTGATGAAATTGCTCTGAGATGACCAAAATGGTCCGTTTTGAAAATGTTGATCTTTCAACTAATTTTGACTCTCAGAGGTGCATCATCACTATTGGAGATAAAATGAGCATCTTTATCGTCATTTTCATGCTTCTAGGGAGCCAAAACTCAAGATTGGGCTCATGGTTAAAAGTGACTTAAAAGGACCCAAATGCTCACTTCGAGGGCTTAAAACGTGTTTATTCACTGCGGGAAGAGATATAAACAACATTTAGAGTAAATTATTGTTCATGCGAGAACGTTCAATTTTTCATGCAAAACGATCGATGACCCGCGACCTGATGAAATTGGTCTGAGATGACCAAAATGGTCTGTTTTGAAAATGTTCATCTTTCAACTAATTTTGACTCTCAGAGGTGGATCATCACTTTTGGAGATAAAATGAGCATCGTTATCGCCATTTTCATGCTTCTAGGGAGCCAAAACTCAAGATTTGGCTCATGGTTAAAAGTGACTTAAAAGGCCCAAAATGCTCACTTCGAGGGCTTAAAACGTGTTTATTCACTGCGGGAAGAGATATAAACATTAGTTAGAGTGAATTATTGTTCATGCGAGAACTTTCAATTTTTCATGCAAAACGATCGATGACCCGCGACCTGATGAAATGACTCTGAGATGACCAAAATGTTCCGTTTTGAAAATTTTCATCTTTCAACTAATTTTGACTCTCAGAGGTGGATCATCAATTTTGGAGATAAAAATGAGCATCGTTATCGTCATTTTCATGCTTCTAGGGAGCCAAAACTCAAGATTTGGCTTATGGTTAAAAGTGACTTAAAAGGACCCAAATGCTCACTTCGAGGGCTTAAAACGTGTTTATTCACTGCGGGAAGAGATATAAACAACATTTAGAGTAAATTATTGTTCATTCGAGAACGTTCAATTTTTCATTCAAAACGATCAATGACCGTCGACCTGATGAAATGATTCTGAGATGACCAAAATGTTCCGTTTTGAAAATTTTCATCTTTTAACTAATTTTGACTCTCAGAGGTGGATCATCACTTTTGGAGATAAAATGAGCATCGTTATCGTCATTTTCATGCTTCTAGGGAGCCAAAACTCAAGATTTGGTCTATGGTTAAAAGTGACTTAAAAGGACCCAAATGTTCACTTCGAGGGCTTAAAACATGTTTATTCACTGAGGTAAGAGATATAAACAACATTTAGAGTAAATTATTGTTCATGCGAGAACGGTCAATTTTTCATTCAAAACGATCGATGACCCGCGACCTGATGAAATTGCTCTGAGATGACCAAAATGTTCCGTTTTGAAAATGTTCATCTTTCAACTAATTTTGACTCTCAGAGGTGGATCATCACTATTGGAGATAAAATGAGCATCTTTATCGTCATTTTCATGCTTCTAGGGAGCCAAAACTCAAGATTGGGCTCATGGTTAAAAGTGACTTAAAATAACCCAAATGCTCACTTCGAGGGCTTAAAACGTGTTTATTCACTGCGGGAAGAGATATAAACAACATTTAGAGTAAATTATTGTTCATGCGAGAACGTTCAATTTTTCATGCAAAAAAATCGATGACCCGCGACCTGATGAAATTACTCTGAGATGACCAAAATGGTCCGTTTTGAAAATTTTCATCTTTCAACTAATTTTGACTCTCAGAGGTGGATCATCACTTTTGGAGATAAAATGAGCATCGTTATCGTCATTTTCATGCTTCTAGGGAGCCAAAACTCAAGATTTGGCTTATGGTTAAAAGTGACTTAAAAGGACCCAAATGCTCACTTTGAGAGCTTAAAACGTGTTTATTCACTGCGGAAAAAGATATAAACAATATTTAGAGTGAATTAATGTTCATGCGAGAACGTTCAATTTTTCATGCAAAACAATCGATGACCCGTGACCTGATGAAATTGCTCTGAGATGACCAAAATGGTCCGTTTTGAAAATGTTGATCTTTCAACTAATTTTGACTCTCAGAGGTGCATCATCACTATTGGAGATAAAATGAGCATCTTTATCGTCATTTTCATGCTTCTAGGGAGCCAAAACTCAAGATTGGGCTCATGGTTAAAAGTGACTTAAAAGGACCCAAATGCTCACTTCGAGGGCTTAAAACGTGTTTATTCACTGCGGGAAGAGATATAAACAACATTTAGAGTAAATTATTGTTCATGCGAGAACGTTCAATTTTTCATGCAAAACGATCGATGACCCGCGACCTGATGAAATTGGTCTGAGATGACCAAAATGGTCTGTTTTGAAAATGTTCATCTTTCAACTAATTTTGACTCTCAGAGGTGGATCATCACTTTTGGAGATAAAATGAGCATCGTTATCGCCATTTTCATGCTTCTAGGGAGCCAAAACTCAAGATTTGGCTCATGGTTAAAAGTGACTTAAAAGGCCCAAAATGCTCACTTCGAGGGCTTAAAACGTGTTTATTCACTGCGGGAAGAGATATAAACATTAGTTAGAGTGAATTATTGTTCATGCGAGAACTTTCAATTTTTCATGCAAAACGATCGATGACCCGCGACCTGATGAAATGACTCTGAGATGACCAAAATGTTCCGTTTTGAAAATTTTCATCTTTCAACTAATTTTGACTCTCAGAGGTGGATCATCAATTTTGGAGATAAAATGAGCATCGTTATCGTCATTTTCATGCTTCTAGGGAGCCAAAACTCAAGATTTGGCTTATGGTTAAAAGTGACTTAAAAGGACCCAAATGCTCACTTCGAGGGCTTAAAACGTGTTTATTCACTGCGGGAAGAGATATAAACAACATTTAGAGTAAATTATTGTTCATTCGAGAACGTTCAATTTTTCATTCAAAACGATCAATGACCCGCGACCTGATGAAATTGCTCTGAGATGACCAAAATGTTCCGTTTTGAAAATGTTCATCTTTCAACTAATTTTGACTCTCAGAGGTGGATCATCACTATTGGAGATAAAATGAGCATCTTTATCGTCATTTTCATGCTTCTAGGGAGCCAAAACTCAAGATTGGGCTCATGGTTAAAAGTGACTTAAAAGAACCCAAATGCTCACTTCGAGGGCTTAAAACGTGTTTATTCACTGCGGGAAGAGATATAAACAACATTTAGAGTAAATTATTGTTCATGCGAGAAAGTTCAATTTTTCATGCAAAACGATCGATGACCCGCGACCTGATGAAATTACTCTGAGATGACCAAAATGTTCTGTTTTGAAAATTTTCATCTTTCAACTAATTTTGACTCACAGAGGTGGATCATCACTATTGGAGATAAAATGAGCATCTTTATCGTCATTTTCATGCTTCTAGGGAGCCAAAACTCAAGATTGGGCTCATGGTTAAAAGTGACTTAAAAGGACCCAAATGCTCACTTCGAGGGCTTAAAACGTGTTTATTCACTGCGGGAAGAGATATAAACAACATTTAGAGTAAATTATTGTTCAAGCGAGAACGTTCAATTTTTCATGCAAAACGATCGATGACCTGATGAAATTGGTCTGAGATGACCAAAATGGTCTGTTTTGAAAATGTTCATCTTTCAACTAATTTTGACTCTCAGAGGTGGATCATCACTTTTGGAGATAAAATGAGCATCGTTATCGCCATTTTCATGCTTCTAGGGAGCCAAAACTCAAGATTTGGCTCATGGTTAAAAGTGACTTAAAAGGCCCAAAATGCTCACTTCGAGGGCTTAAAACGTGTTTATTCACTGCGGGAAGAGATATAAACAATAGTTAGAGTGAATTAATGTTCATGCGAGAACGTTCAATTTTTCATGCAAAACGATCGATGACCCGCGACCTGATGAAATGACTCTGAGATGACCAAAATGTTCAGTTTTGAAAATTTTCATCTTTCAACTAATTTTGACTCTCAGAGGTGGATCATCAATTTTGGAGATAAAATGAGCATCGTTATCGTCATTTTCATGCTTCTAGGGAGCCAAAACTCAAGATTTGGCTTATGGTTAAAAGTGACTTAAAAGGACCCAAATGCTCACTTCGAGGGCTTAAAACGTGTTTATTCACTGCGGGAAGAGATATAAACAACATTTAGAGTAAATTATTGTTCATGCGAGAACGTTCAATTTTTCATGCAAAACGATCGATGACCCGCGACCTGATGAAATTACTCTGAGATGACTAAAATGGTCCGTTTTGAAAATTTTCATCTTTCAACTAATTTTGACTCTCAGAGGTGGATCATCACTTTTGGAGATAAAATGAGCATCGTTATCGTAATTTTCATGCTTCTAGGGAGCCAAAACTCAAGATTTGGCTCATGGTTAAAAGTGACTTAAAAGAACCTAAATGCTCACTTCGAGGGCTTAAAACGTGTTTATTCACTGCGGGAAGAGATATAAACAACATTTAGAGTAAATTATTGTTCATGCGAGAACGTTCAATTTTTCATGCAAAACGATCGATGACCCGCGACCTGATGAAATTACTCTGAGATGACCAAAATGTTCCGTTTTGAAAATTGTCATCTTTCAACTAATTTTGACTCTCAGAGGTGGATCATCACTTTTGGAGATAAAATGAGCATCGTTATCGTCATTTTCATGCTTCTAGGGAGCCAAAACTCAAGATTTGGCTCATGGTTAAAAGTAACTTAAAAGGCCCAAAATGCTCACTTCGAGGGCTTAAAACGTGCTTATTCACTGCGGGAAGAGATATACACAATAGTTAGAGTGAATTAATGTTCATGCGAGAACGTTCAATTTTTCATGCAAAACGATCGATGACCCGCGACCTGATGAAATGACTCTGAGATGACCAAAATGTTCCGTTTTGAAAATTTTCATCTTTCAACTAATTTTGACTCTCAGAGGTGGATCATCACTTTTGGAGATAAAATGAGCATCGTTATCGTCATTTTCATGCTTCTAGGGAGCCAAAACACAAGATTTGGCTTATGGTTAAAAGTGACTTAAAAGGACCCAAATGCTCACTTCAAGGGCTTAAAACGTGTTTATTCACTGCGGGAAGAGATATAAACAACATTTAGAGTAAATTATTGTTCATGCGAGAACGTTCAATTTTTCATGCAAAACGATCGATGACCCGCGACCTGATGAAATTGGTCTGAGATGACCAAAATGGTCTGTTTTGAAAATGTTCATCTTTCAACTAATTTTGACTCTCAGAGGTGGATCATCACTTTTGGAGATAAAATGAGCATCGTTATCGCCATTTTCATGCTTCTAGGGAGCCAAAACTCAAGATTTGGCTCATGGTTAAAAGTGACTTAAAAGGCCCAAAATGCTCACTTCGAGGGCTTAAAACGTGTTTATTCACTGCGGGAAGAGATATAAACAATAGTTAGAGTGAATTAATGTTCATGCGAGAACGTTCAATTTTTCATGCAAAACAATTGATGACCCGCGACCTGATGAAATTGCTCTGAGATGACCAAAATGGTCCGTTTTGAAAATGTTCATCTTTCAACTAATTTTGACTCTCAGAGGTGGATCATCACTTTTGGAGATAAAATGAGCATCGTTATCGTCATTTTCATGCTTCTAGGGAGCCAAAACTCAAGATTTGGCTCATGGTTAAATGTGACTTAAAAGGCACAAAATACTCACTTCGAGGGCTTAAAACGTGTTTATTCACTGCGGGAAGAATTATAAACAATAGTTAGAGTGAATTAATGTTCATGCGAGAACGTTCAATTTTTCATGCAAAACAATTGATGACCCGCGACCTGATGAAATTGCTCTGAGATGACCAAAATGGTCCGTTTTGAAAATGTTCATCTTTCAACTAATTTTGACTCTCAGAGGTGGATCATCACTATTGGAGATAAAATGAGCATCTTTATCGTCATTTTCATGCTTCTAGGGAGCCAAATCTCAAGATTGGGCTCATGGTTAAAAGTGATTTAAAAGAACCCAAATGCTCACTTCGAGGGCTTAAAACGTGTTTATTCACTGCGGGAAGAGATATAAACAATATTTAGAGTAAATTATTGTTCATGCAAGAACGTTCAATTTTTCATGCAAAACGATCGATGACCCGCGACCTGATGAAATTGCTCTGAGATGACCAAAATGGTCAGTTTTGAAAATGTTCATCTTTCAACTAATTTTGACTCACAGAGGTGGATCATCACTTTTGGAGATAAAATGAGCATCGTTATCGTCATTTTCATGCTTCTAGGGAGCCAAAACTCAAGATTGGGCTCATGGTTAAAAGTGACTTAAAAGAACCTAAATGCTCACTTCGAGGGCTTAAAACGTGTTTATTCACTGCGGGAAGAGATATAAACAACATTTAGAGTAAATTATTGTTCATGCGAGAACGTTCAATTTTTCATGCAAAACGATCGATGATCCGCGACCTGATGAAATTGCTCTGAGATGACCAAAATGGTCAGTTTTGAAAATGTTCATCTTTCAACTAATTTTGACTCACAGAGGTGGATCATCACTTTTGGAGATAAAATGAGCATCGTTATCGTCATTTTCATGCTTCTAGGGAGCCAAAACTCAAGATTGGGCTCATGGTTAAAAGTGACTTAAAAGAACCCAAATGCTCACTTCGAGGACTTAAATTGTGTTTATTCACTACGGGAAGAGATATAAACAACATTTAGAGTAAATTATTGTTCATGCGAGAACGTTCAATTTTTCATGCAAAACGATCGATGACCCGCGACCTGATGAAATTACTCTGAGATGACCAAAATGTTCTGTTTTGAAAATTTTCATCTTTCAACTAATTTTGACTCACAGAGGTGGATCATCACTATTGGAGATAAAATGAGCATCTTTATCGTCATTTTCATGCTTCTAGGGAGCCAAAACTCAAGATTGGGCTCATGGTTAAAAGTGACTTAAAAGGACCCAAATGCTCACTTCGAGGGCTTAAAACGTGTTTATTCACTGCGGGAAGAGATATAAACAACATTTAGAGTAAATTATTGTTCAAGCGAGAACGTTCAATTTTTCATGCAAAACGATCGATGACCTGATGAAATTGGTCTGAGATGACCAAAATGGTCTGTTTTGAAAATGTTCATCTTTCAACTAATTTTGACTCTCAGAGGTGGATCATCACTTTTGGAGATAAAATGAGCATCGTTATCGCCATTTTCATGCTTCTAGGGAGCCAAAACTCAAGATTTGGCTCATGTTTAAAAGTGACTTAAAAGGCCCAAAATGCTCACTTCGAGGGCTTAAAACGTGTTTATTCACTGCGGGAAGAGATATAAACAATAGTTAGAGTGAATTAATGTTCATGCGAGAACGTTCAATTTTTCATGCAAAACGATCGATGACCCGCGATCTGATGAAATTACTCTGAGATGACCAAAATGTTCCGTTTTGAAAATTTTCATCTTTCAACTAATTTTGACTCTCAGAGGTGGATCATCAATTTTGGAGATAAAATGAGCATCGTTATCGTCATTTTCATGCTTCTAGGGAGCCAAAACTCAAGATTTGGCTTATGGTTAAAAGTGACTTAAAAGGACCCAAATGCTCACTTCGAGGGCTTAAAACGTGTTTATTCACTGCGGGAAGAGATATAAACAACATTTAGAGTAAATTATTGTTCATGCGAGAACGTTCAATTTTCATGCAAAACGATCGATGACCCGCGACCTGATGAAATTACTCTGAGATGACTAAAATGGTCCGTTTTGAAAATTTTCATCTTTCAACTAATTTTGACTCTCAGAGGTGGATCATCACTTTTGGAGATAAAATGAGCATCGTTATCGTCATTTTCATGCTTCTAGGGAGCCAAAACTCAAGATTGGGCTCATGGTTAAAAGTGACTTAAAAGAACCCAAATGCTCACTTCGAGGACTTAAAACGTGTTTATTCACTGCGGGAAGATATATAAACAACATTTAGAGTAAATTATTGTTCATGCGAGAACGTTCAATTTTTCATGCAAAACAATCGATGACGACCTGATGAAATTGCTCTGAGATGACCAAAATGGTCCGTTTTGAAAATGTTGATCTTTCAACTAATTTTGACTCTCAGAGGTGGATCATCACTATTGGAGATAAAATGAGCATCTTTATCGTCATTTTCATGCTTCTAGGGAGCCACAACTCAAGATTTGGCTCATGGTTAAATGTGACTTAAAAGGCACAAAATGCTCACTTCGAGGGCTTAAAACGTGTTTATTCACTGCGGGAAGAATTATAAACAATAGTTAGAGTGAATTAATGTTCATGCGAGAACGTTCAATTTTTCATGCAAAACAATTGATGACCCGCGACCTGATGAAATTGCTCTGAGATGACCAAAATGGTCCGTTTTGAAAATGTTCATCTTTCAACTAATTTTGACTCTCAGAGGTGGATCATCACTATTGGAGATAAAATGAGCATCTTTATCGTCATTTTCATGCTTCTAGGGAGCCAAATCTCAAGATTGGGCTCATGGTTAAAAGTGATTTAAAAGAACCCAAATGCTCACTTCGAGGGCTTAAAACGTGTTTATTCACTGCGGGAAGAGATATAAACAACATTTAGAGTAAATTATTGTTCATGCGAGAACGTTCAATTTTTCATGCAAAACGATCGATGACCCGCGACCTGATGAAATTACTCTGAGATGACCAAAATGTTCCGTTTTGAAAATTTTCATCTTTCAACTAATTTTGACTCTCAGAGGTGGATCATCACTTTTGGAGATAAAATGAGCATCGTTATCGTCATTTTCATGCTTCTAGGGAGCTAAAACTCAAGATTTGGCTTATGGTTAAAAGTGACTTAAAAGGACCCAAATGCTCACTTTGAGGGCTTAAAACGTGTTTATTCACTGCGGAAAGAGATATAAACAATATTTAGAGTAAATTATTGTTCATGCAAGAACGTTCAATTTTTCATGCAAAACGATCGATGACCCGCGACCTGATGAAATTGCTCTGAGATGACCAAAATGGTCAGTTTTGAAAATGTTCATCTTTCAACTAATTTTGACTCACAGAGGTGGATCATCACTTTTGGAGATAAAATGAGCATCGTTATCGTCATTTTCATGCTTCTAGGGAGCCAAAACTCAAGATTGGGCTCATGGTTAAAAGTGACTTAAAAGAACCCAAATGCTCACTTCGAGGACTTAAAACGTGTTTATTCACTACGGGAAGAGATATAAACAACATTTAGAGTAAATTATTGTTCATGCGAGAACGTTCAATTTTTCATGCAAAACGATCGATGACCCGCGACCTGATGAAATTACTCTGAGATGACCAAAATGTTCTGTTTTGAAAATTTTCATCTTTCAACTAATTTTGACTCACAGAGGTGGATCATCACTATTGGAGATAAAATGAGCATCTTTATCGTCATTTTCATGCTTCTAGGGAGCCAAAACTCAAGATTGGGCTCATGGTTAAAAGTGACTTAAAAGGACCCAAATGCTCACTTCGAGGGCTTAAAACGTGTTTATTCACTGCGGGAAGAGATATAAACAACATTTAGAGTAAATTATTGTTCAAGCGAGAACGTTCAATTTTTCATGCAAAACGATCGATGACCTGATGAAATTGGTCTGAGATGACCAAAATGGTCTGTTTTGAAAATGTTCATCTTTCAACTAATTTTGACTCTCAGAGGTGGATCATCACTTTTGGAGATAAAATGAGCATCGTTATCGCCATTTTCATGCTTCTAGGGAGCCAAAACTCAAGATTTGGCTCATGGTTAAAAGTGACTTAAAAGGCCCAAAATGCTCACTTCGAGGGCTTAAAACGTGTTTATTCACTGCGGGAAGAGATATAAACAATAGTTAGAGTGAATTAATGTTCATGCGAGAACGTTCAATTTTTCATGCAAAGCGATCGATGACCCGCGACCTGATGAAATGACTCTGAGATGACCAAAATGTTCAGTTTTGAAAATTTTCATCTTTCAACTAATTTTGACTCTCAGAGGTGGATCATCAATTTTGGAGATAAAATGAGCATCGTTATCGTCATTTTCATGCTTCTAGGGAGCCAAAACTCAAGATTTGGCTTATGGTTAAAAGTGACTTAAAAGGACCCAAATGCTCACTTCGAGGGCTTAAAACGTGTTTATTCACTGCGGGAAGAGATATAAACAACATTTAGAGTAAATTATTGTTCATGCGAGAACGTTCAATTTTTCATGCAAAACGATCGATGACCCGCGACCTGATGAAATTACTCTGAGATGACTAAAATGGTCCGTTTTGAAAATTTTCATCTTTCAACTAATTTTGACTCTCAGAGGTGGATCATCACTTTTGGAGATAAAATGAGCATCGTTATCGTCATTTTCATGCTTCTAGGGAGCCAAAACTCAAGATTTGGCTCATGGTTAAAAGTGACTTAAAAGTACCTAAATGCTCACTTCGAGGGCTTAAAACGTGTTTATTCACTGCGGGAAGAGATATAAACAACATTTAGAGTAAATTATTGTTCATGCGAGAACGTTCAATTTTTCATGCAAAACGATCGATGACCCGCGACCTGATGAAATTACTCTGAGATGACCAAAATGTTCCGTTTTGAAAATTGTCATCTTTCAACTAATTTTGACTCTCAGAGGTGGATCATCACTTTTGGAGATAAAATGAGCATCGTTATCGTCATTTTCATGCTTCTAGGGAGCCAAAACTCAAGATTTGGCTCATGGTTAAAAGTGACTTAAAAGGCCCAAAATGCTCACTTCGAAGGCTTAAAACGTGCTTATTCACTGCGGGAAGAGATATACACAATAGTTAGAGTGAATTAATGTTCATGCGAGAACGTTCAATTTTTCATGCAAAACGATCGATGACCCGCGACCTGATGAAATGACTCTGAGATGACCAAAATGTTCAGTTTTGAAAATTTTCATCTTTCAACTAATTTTGACTCTCAGAGGTGGATCATCACTTTTGGAGATAAAATGAGCATCGTTATCGTCATTTTCATGCTTCTAGGGAGCCAAAACACAAGATTTGGCTTATGGTTAAAAGTGACTTAAAAGGACCCAAATGCTCACTTCAAGGGCTTAAAACGTGTTTATTCACTGCGGGAAGAGATATAAACAACATTTAGAGTAAATTATTGTTCATGCGAGAACGTTCAATTTTTCATGCAAAACGATCAATGACCGTCGACCTGATGAAATGATTCTGAGATGACCAAAATGTTCCGTTTTGAAAATTTTCATCTTTTAACTAATTTTGACTCTCAGAGGTGGATCATCACTTTTGGAGATAAAATGAGCATCGTTATCGTCATTTTCATGCTTCTAGGGAGCCAAAACTCAAGATTTGGTCTATGGTTAAAAGTGACTTAAAAGGACCCAAATGCTCACTTCGAGGGCTTAAAACATGTTTATTCACTGAGGGAAGAGATATAAACAACATTTAGAGTAAATTATTGTTCATGCGAGAACGGTCAATTTTTCATTCAAAACGATCGATGACCCGCGACCTGATGAAATTGCTCTGAGATGACCAAAATGTTCCGTTTTGAAAATGTTCATCTTTCAACTAATTTTGACTCTCAGAGGTGGATCATCACTTTTGGAGATGAAATGAGCATCGTTATCGTCATTTTCATGCTTCTAGGGAGCCAAAACTCAAGATTGGGCTCATGGTTAAAAGTGACTTAAAAGAACCTAAATGCTCACTTCGAGGGCTTAAAACGTGTTTATTCACTGCGGGAAGAGATATAAACAACATTTAGAGTAAATTATTGTTCATGCGAGAACGTTCAATTTTTCATGCAAAACGATCGATGATCCGCGACCTGATGAAATTGCTCTGAGATGACCAAAATGTTCTGTTTTGAAAATGTTCATCTTTCAACTAATTTTGACTCTCAGAGGTGGATCATCACTATTGGAGATAAAATGAGCATCGTTATCGCCATTTTCATGCTTCTAGGGAACCAAAACTCAAGATTTGGCTCTGGGTTAAAAGTGACTTAAAAGGCCCAAAATGCTCACTTCGAGGGCTTAAAACGTGTTTATTCACTGCGGGAAGAGATATAAACAATAGTTAGAGTAAATTAATGTTCATGCAAGAACGTTCAATTTTTCATGCAAAACGATCGATGACCCGCGACCTGATGAAATTACTCTGAGATGACTAAAATGGTCCGTTTTGAAAATTTTCATCTTTCAACTAATTTTGACTCTCAGAGGTGGATCATCACTTTTGGAGATAAAATGAGCATCGTTATCGTCATTTTCATGCTTCTAGGGAGCCAAAACTCAAGATTTGGCTCATGGTTAAAAGTGACTTAAAAGAACCCAAATGCTCACTTCGAGGACTTAAAACGTGTTTATTCACTACGGGAAGAGATATAAACAACATTTAGAGTAAATTATTGTTCATGCGAGAACGTTCAATTTTTCATGCAAAACGATCGATGATCCGCGACCTGATGAAATTACTCTGAGATGACCAAAATGTTCCGTTTTGAAAATTTTCATCTTTCAACTAATTTTGACTCTCAAAGGTGGATCATCACTTTTGGAGATAAAATGAGCATCGTTATCGTCATTTTCATGCTTCTAGGGAGCCAAAACTCAAGATTTGGCTCATGGTTAAAAGTGACTTAAAAGGCCCAAAATGCTCACTTCGAGGGCTTAAAACGTGCTTATTCACTGCGGGAAGAGATATACACAATAGTTAGAGTGAATTAATGTTCATGCGAGAACGTTCAATTTTTCATGCAAAACGATCGATGACCCGCGACCTGATGAAATGACTCTGAGATGACCAAAATGTTCCGTTTTGAAAATTTTCATCTTTCAACTAATTTTGACTCTCAGAGGTGGATCATCACTTTTGGAGATAAAATGAGCATCGTTATCGTCATTTTCATGCTTCTAGGGAGCCAAAACACAAGATTTGGCTTATGGTTAAAAGTGACTTAAAAGGACCCAAATGCTCACTTCAAGGGCTTAAAACGTGTTTATTCACTGCGGGAAGAGATATAAACAACATTTAGAGTAAATTATTGTTCATGCGAGAACGTTCAATTTTTCATGCAAAACGATCAATGACCGTCGACCTGATGAAATGATTCTGAGATGACCAAAATGTTCCGTTTTGAAAATTTTCATCTTTCAACTAATTTTGACTCTCAGAGGTGGATCATCACTTTTGGAGATAAAATGAGCATCGTTATCGTCATTTTCATGCTTCTAGGGAGCCAAAACTCAAGATTTGGTCTATGGTTAAAAGTGACTTAAAAGGACCCAAATGCTCACTTCGAGGGCTTAAAACATGTTTATTCACTGAGGGAAGAGATATAAACAACATTTAGAGTAAATTATTGTTCATGCGAGAACGGTCAATTTTTCATTCAAAACGATCGATGACCCGCGACCTGATGAAATTGCTCTGAGATGACCAAAATGTTCCGTTTTGAAAATGTTCATCTTTCAACTAATTTTGACTCTCAGAGGTGGATCATCACTATTGGAGATAAAATGAGCATCTTTATCGTCATTTTCATGCTTCTAGGGAGCCAAAACTCAAGATTGGGCTCATGGTTAAAAGTGACTTAAAATAACCCAAATGCTCACTTCGAGGGCTTAAAACGTGTTTATTCACTGCGGGAAGAAATATAAACAACATTTAGAGTAAATTATTGTTCATGCGAGAAAGTTCAATTTTTCATGCAAAAAAATCGATGACCCGCGACCTGATGAAATTACTCTGAGATGACCAAAATGGTCCGTTTTGAAAATTTTCATCTTTCAACTAATTTTGACTCTCAGAGGTGGATCATCACTTTTGGAGATAAAATGAGCATCGTTATCGTCATTTTCATGCTTCTAGGGAGCCAAAACTCAAGATTTGGCTTATGGTTAAAAGTGACTTAAAAGGACCCAAATGCTCACTTTGAGGGCTTAAAACGTGTTTATTCACTGCGGAAAAAGATATAAACAATATTTAGAGTGAATTAATGTTCATGCGAGAACGTTCAATTTTTCATGCAAAACAATCGATGACGACCTGATGAAATTGCTCTGAGATGACCAAAATGGTCCGTTTTGAAAATGTTGATCTTTCAACTAATTTTGACTCTCAGAGGTGGATCATCACTATTGGAGATAAAATGAGCATCTTTATCGTCATTTTCATGCTTCTAGGGAGCCAAAACTCAAGATTGGGCTCATGGTTAAAAGTGACTTAAAAGGACCCAAATGCTCACTTCGAGGGCTTAAAACGTGTTTATTCACTGCGGGAAGAGATATAAACAACATTTAGAGTAAATTATTGTTCATGCGAGAACGTTCAATTTTTCATGCAAAACGATCGATGACCCGCGACCTGATGAAATTGGTCTGAGATGACCAAAATGGTCTGTTTTGAAAATGTTCATCTTTCAACTAATTTTGACTCTCAGAGGTGGATCATCACTTTTGGAGATAAAATGAGCATCGTTATCGCCATTTTCATGCTTCTAGGGAGCCAAAACTCAAGATTTGGCTCATGGTTAAAAGTGACTTAAAAGGCCCAAAATGCTCACTTCGAGGGCTTAAAACGTGTTTATTCACTGCGGGAAGAGATATAAACAATAGTTAGAGTGAATTATTGTTCATGCGAGAACTTTCAATTCTTCATGCAAAACGATCGATGACCCGCGACCTGATGAAAGGACTCTGAGATGACCAAAATGTTCCGTTTTGAAAATTTTCATCTTTCAACTAATTTTGACTCTCAGAGGTGGATCATCAATTTTGGAGATAAAATGAGCATCTTTATCGTCATTTTCATGCTTCTAGGGAGCCAAATCTCAAGATTGGGCTCATGGTTAAAAGTGATTTAAAAGAACCCAAATGCTCACTTCGAGGGCTTAAAACGTGTTTATTCACTGCGGGAAGAGATATAAACAACATTTAGAGTAAATTATTGTTCATGCGAGAACGTTCAATTTTTCATGCAAAACGATCGATGACCCGCGACCTGATGAAATTACTCTGAGATGACCAAAATGTTCCGTTTTGAAAATTTTCATCTTTCAACTAATTTTGACTCTCAGAGGTGGATCATCACTTTTGGAGATAAAATGAGCATCGTTATCGTCATTTTCATGCTTCTAGGGAGCTAAAACTCAAGATTTGGCTTATGGTTAAAAGTGACTTAAAAGGACCCAAATGCTCACTTTGAGGGCTTAAAACGTGTTTATTCACTGCGGAAAGAGATATAAACAATATTTAGAGTAAATTATTGTTCATGCAAGAACGTTCAATTTTTCATGCAAAACGATCGATGACCCGCGACCTGATGAAATTGCTCTGAGATGACCAAAATGGTCAGTTTTGAAAATGTTCATCTTTCAACTAATTTTGACTCACAGAGGTGGATCATCACTTTTGGAGATAAAATGAGCATCGTTATCGTCATTTTCATGCTTCTAGGGAGCCAAAACTCAAGATTGGGCTCATGGTTAAAAGTGACTTAAAAGAACCCAAATGCTCACTTCGAGGACTTAAAATGTGTTTATTCACTACGGGAAGAGATATAAACAACATTTAGAGTAAATTATTGTTCATGCGAGAACGTTCAATTTTTCATGCAAAACGATCGATGACCCGCGACCTGATGAAATTACTCTGAGATGACCAAAATGTTCTGTTTTGAAAATGTTCATCTTTCAACTAATTTTGACTCACAGAGGTGGATCATCACTATTGGAGATAAAATGAGCATCTTTATCGTCATTTTCATGCTTCTAGGGAGCCAAAACTCAAGATTGGGCTCATGGTTAAAAGTGACTTAAAAGGACCCAAATGCTCACTTCGAGGGCTTAAAACGTGTTTATTCACTGCGGGAAGAGATATAAACAACATTTAGAGTAAATTATTGTTCAAGCGAGAACGTTCAATTTTTCATGCAAAACGATCGATGACCTGATGAAATTGGTCTGAGATGACCAAAATGGTCTGTTTTGAAAATGTTCATCTTTCAACTAATTTTGACTCTCAGAGGTGGATCATCACTTTTGGAGATAAAATGAGCATCGTTATCGCCATTTTCATGCTTCTAGGGAGCCAAAACTCAAGATTTGGCTCATGGTTAAAAGTGACTTAAAAGGCCCAAAATGCTCACTTTGAGGGCTTAAAACGTGTTTATTCACTGCGGGAAGAGATATAAACAATAGTTAGAGTGAATTAATGTTCATGCGAGAACGTTCAATTTTTCATGCAAAACGATCGATGACCCGCGACCTGATGAAATGACTCTGAGATGACCAAAATGTTCAGTTTTGAAAATTTTCATCTTTCAACTAATTTTGACTCTCAGAGGTGGATCATCAATTTTGGAGATAAAATGAGCATCGTTATCGTCATTTTCATGCTTCTAGGGAGCCAAAACTCAAGATTTGGCTTATGGTTAAAAGTGACTTAAAAGGACCCAAATGCTCACTTCGAGGGCTTAAAACGTGTTTATTCACTGCGGGAAGAGATATAAACAACATTTAGAGTAAATTATTGTTCATGCGAGAACGTTCAATTTTTCATGCAAAACGATCGATGACCCGCGACCTGATGAAATTACTCTGAGATGACTAAAATGGTCCGTTTTGAAAATTTTCATCTTTCAACTAATTTTGACTCTCAGAGGTGGATCATCACTTTTGGAGATAAAATGAGCATCGTTATCGTCATTTTCATGCTTCTAGGGAGCCAAAACTCAAGATTTGGCTCATGGTTAAAAGTGACTTAAAAGTACCTAAATGCTCACTTCGAGGGCTTAAAACGTGTTTATTCACTGCGGGAAGAGATATAAACAACATTTAGAGTAAATTATTGTTCATGCGAGAACGTTCAATTTTTCATGCAAAACGATCGATGACCCGCGACCTGATGAAATTACTCTGAGATGACCAAAATGTTCCGTTTTGAAAATTGTCATCTTTCAACTAATTTTGACTCTCAGAGGTGGATCATCACTTTTGGTGATAAAATGAGCATCGTTATCGTCATTTTCATGCTTCTAGGGAGCCAAAACTCAAGATTTGGCTCATGGTTAAAAGTGACTTAAAAGGCCCAAAATGCTCACTTCGAGGGCTTAAAACGTGCTTATTCACTGCGGGAAGAGATATACACAATAGTTAGAGTGAATTAATGTTCATGCGAGAACGTTCAATTTTTCATGCAAAACGATCGATGACCCGCGACCTGATGAAATGACTCTGAGATGACCAAAATGTTCAGTTTTGAAAATTTTCATCTTTCAACTAATTTTGACTCTCAGAGGTGGATCATCACTTTTGCAGATAAAATGAGCATCGTTATCGTCATTTTCATGCTTCTAGGGAGCCAAAACACAAGATTTGGCTTATGGTTAAAAGTGACTTAAAAGGACCCAAATGCTCACTTCAAGGGCTTAAAACGTGTTTATTCACTGCGGGAAGAGATATAAACAACATTTAGAGTAAATTATTGTTCATGCGAGAACGTTCAATTTTTCATGCAAAACGATCAATGACCGTCGACCTGATGAAATGATTCTGAGATGACCAAAATGTTCCGTTTTGAAAATTTTCATCTTTTAACTAATTTTGACTCTCAGAGGTGGATCATCACTTTTGGAGATAAAATGAGCATCGTTATCGTCATTTTCATGCTTCTAGGGAGCCAAAACTCAAGATTTGGTCTATGGTTAAAAGTGACTTAAAAGGACCCAAATGCTCACTTCGAGGGCTTAAAACATGTTTATTCACTGAGGGAAGAGATATAAACAACATTTAGAGTAAATTATTGTTCATGCGAGAACGGTCAATTTTTCATTCAAAACGATCGATGACCCGCGACCTGATGAAATTGCTCTGAGATGACCAAAATGTTCCGTTTTGAAAATGTTCATCTTTCAACTAATTTTGACTCTCAGAGGTGGATCATCACTATTGGAGATAAAATTAGCATCTTTATCGTCATTTTCATGCTTCTAGGGAGCCAAAACTCAAGATTGGGCTCATGGTTAAAAGTGACTTAAAATAACCCAAATGCTCACTTCGAGGGCTTAAAACATGTTTATTCACTGCGGGAAGAGATATAAACAACATTTAGAGTAAATTATTGTTCATGCGAGAACGTTCAATTTTTCATGCAAAAAAATCGATGACCCGCGACCTGATGAAATTACTCTGAGATGACCAAAATGGTCCGTTTTGAAAATTTTCATCTTTCAACTAATTTTGACTCTCAGAGGTGGATCATCACTTTTGGAGATAAAATGAGCATCGTTATCGTCATTTTCATGCTTCTAGGGAGCCAAAACTCAAGATTTGGCTTATTGTTAAAAGTGACTTAAAAGGACCCAAATGCTCACTTTGAGGGCTTAAAACGTGTTTATTCACTGCGGAAAAAGATATAAACAATATTTAGAGTGAATTAATGTTCATGCGAGAACGTTCAATTTTTCATGCAAAACAATCGATGACCCGTGACCTGATGAAATTGCTCTGAGATGACCAAAATGGTCCGTTTTGAAAATGTTGATCTTTCAACTAATTTTTACTCTCAGAGGTGGATCATCACTATTGGAGATAAAATGAGCATCTTTATCGTCATTTTCATGCTTCTAGGGAGCCAAAACTCAAGATTGGGCTCATGGTTAAAAGTGACTTAAAAGGACCCAAATGCTCACTTCGAGGGCTTAAAACGTGTTTATTCACTGCGGGAAGAGATATAAACAACATTTAGAGTAAATTATTGTTCATGCGAGAACGTTCAATTTTTCATGCAAAACGATCGATGACCCGCGACCTGATGAAATTGGTCTGAGATGACCAAAATGGTCTGTTTTGAAAATGTTCATCTTTCAACTAATTTTGACTCTCAGAGGTGGATCATCACTTTTGGAGATAAAATGAGCATCGTTATCGCCATTTTCATGCTTCTAGGGAGCTAAAACTCAAGATTTGGCTTATGGTTAAAAGTGACTTAAAAGGACCCAAATGCTCACTTTGAGGGCTTAAAACGTGTTTATTCACTGCGGAAAGAGATATAAACAATATTTAGAGTAAATTATTGTTCATGCAAGAACGTTCAATTTTTCATGCAAAACGATCGATGACCCGCGACCTGATGAAATTACTCTGAGATGACCAAAATGTTCTGTTTTGAAAATTTTCATCTTTCAACTAATTTTGACTCACAGAGGTGGATCATCACTATTGGAGATAAAATGAGCATCTTTATCGTCATTTTCATGCTTCTAGGGAGCCAAAACTCAAGATTGGGCTCATGGTTAAAAGTGACTTAAAAGGACCCAAATGCTCACTTCGAGGGCTTAAAACGTGTTTATTCACTGCGGGAAGAGATATAAACAACATTTAGAGTAAATTATTGTTCAAGCGAGAACGTTCAATTTTTCATGCAAAACGATCGATGACCTGATGAAATTGGTCTGAGATGACCAAAATGGTCTGTTTTGAAAATGTTCATCTTTCAACTAATTTTGACTCTCAGAGGTGGATCATCACTTTTGGAGATAAAATGAGCATCGTTATCGCCATTTTCATGCTTCTAGGGAGCCAAAACTCAAGATTTGGCTCATGGTTAAAAGTGACTTAAAAGGCCCAAAATGCTCACTTCGAGGGCTTAAAACGTGTTTATTCACTGCGGGAAGAGATATAAACAATAGTTAGAGTGAATTAATGTTCATGCGAGAACGTTCAATTTTTCATGCAAAACGATCGATGACCCGCGACCTGATGAAATTACTCTGAGATGACCAAAATGTTCAGTTTTGAAAATTTTCATCTTTCAACTAATTTTGACTCTCAGAGGTGGATCATCACTTTTGGAGATAAAATGAGCATCGTTATCGTCATTTTCATGCTTCTAGGGAGCTAAAACTCAAGATTTGGCTTATGGTTAAAAGTGACTTAAAAGGACCCAAATGCTCACTTTGAGGGCTTAAAACGTGTTTATTCACTGCGGAAAGAGATATAAACAATATTTAGAGTAAATTATTGTTCATGCAAGAACGTTCAATTTTTCATGCAAAACGATCGATGACCCGCGACCTGATGAAATTGCTCTGAGATGACCAAAATGGTCAGTTTTGAAAATGTTCATCTTTCAACTAATTTTGACTCACAGAGGTGGATCATCACTTTTGGAGATAAAATGAGCATCGTTATCGTCATTTTCATGCTTCTAGGGAGCCAAAACTCAAGATTGGGCTCATGGTTAAAAGTGACTTAAAAGAACCCAAATGCTCACTTCGAGGACTTAAAACGTGTTTATTCACTACGGGAAGAGATATAAACAACATTTAGAGTAAATTATTGTTCATGCGAGAACGTTCAATTTTTCATGCAAAACGATCGATGACCCGCGACCTGATGAAATTACTCTGAGATGACCAAAATGTTCTGTTTTGAAAATTTTCATCTTTCAACTAATTTTGACTCACAGAGGTGGATCATCACTATTGGAGATAAAATGAGCATCTTTATCGTCATTTTCATGCTTCTAGGGAGCCAAAACTCAAGATTGGGCTCATGGTTAAAAGTGACTTAAAAGGACCCAAATGCTCACTTCGAGGGCTTAAAACGTGTTTATTCACTGCGGGAAGAGATATAAACAACATTTAGAGTAAATTATTGTTCAAGCGAGAACGTTCAATTTTTCATGCAAAACGATCGATGACCTGATGAAATTGGTCTGAGATGACCAAAATGGTCTGTTTTGAAAATGTTCATCTTTCAACTAATTTTGACTCTCAGAGGTGGATCATCACTTTTGGAGATAAAATGAGCATCGTTATCGCCATTTTCATGCTTCTAGGGAGCCAAAACTCAAGATTTGGCTCATGGTTAAAAGTGACTTAAAAGGCCCAAAATGCTCACTTCGAGGGCTTAAAACGTGTTTATTCACTGCGGGAAGAGATATAAACAATAGTTAGAGTGAATTAATGTTCATGCGAGAACGTTCAATTTTTCATGCAAAACGATCGATGACCCGCGACCTGATGAAATGACTCTGAGATGACCAAAATGTTCAGTTTTGAAAATTTTCATCTTTCAACTAATTTTGACTCTCAGAGGTGGATCATCAATTTTGGAGATAAAATGAGCATCGTTATCGTCATTTTCATGCTTCTAGGGAGCCAAAACTCAAGATTTGGCTTATGGTTAAAAGTGACTTAAAAGGACCCAAATGCTCACTTCGAGGGCTTAAAACGTGTTTATTCACTGCGGGAAGAGATATAAACAACATTTAGAGTAAATTATTGTTCATGCGAGAACGTTCAATTTTTCATGCAAAACGATCGATGACCCGCGACCTGATGAAATTACTCTGAGATGACTAAAATGGTCCGTTTTGAAAATTTTCATCTTTCAACTAATTTTGACTCTCAGAGGTGGATCATCACTTTTGGAGATAAAATGAGCATCGTTATCGTCATTTTCATGCTTCTAGGGAGCCAAAACTCAAGATTTGGCTCATGGTTAAAAGTGACTTAAAAGAACCTAAATGCTCACTTCGAGGGCTTAAAACGTGTTTATTCACTGCGGGAAGAGATATAAACAACATTTAGAGTAAATTATTGTTCATGCGAGAACGTTCAATTTTTCATGCAAAACGATCGATGACCCGCGACCTGATGAAATTACTCTGAGATGACCAAAATGTTCCGTTTTGAAAATTGTCATCTTTCAACTAATTTTGACTCTCAGAGGTGGATCATCACTTTTGGAGATAAAATGAGCATCGTTATCGTCATTTTCATGCTTCTAGGGAGCCAAAACTCAAGATTTGGCTCATGGTTAAAAGTGACTTAAAAGGCCCAAAATGCTCACTTCGAGGGCTTAAAACGTGCTTATTCACTGCGGGAAGAGATATACACAATAGTTAGAGTGAATTAATGTTCATGCGAGAACGTTCAATTTTTCATGCAAAACGATCGATGACCCGCGACCTGATGAAATGACTCTGAGATGACCAAAATGTTCCGTTTTGAAAATTTTCATCTTTCAACTAATTTTGACTCTCAGAGGTGGATCATCACTTTTGGAGATAAAATGAGCATCGTTATCGTCATTTTCATGCTTCTAGGGAGCCAAAACACAAGATTTGGCTTATGGTTAAAAGTGACTTAAAAGGACCCAAATGCTCACTTCAAGGGCTTAAAACGTGTTTATTCACTGCGGGAAGAGATATAAACAACATTTAGAGTAAATTATTGTTCATGCGAGAA
This sequence comes from Lissotriton helveticus, assembly GCF_964261635.1. Taxonomy (NCBI): domain Eukaryota; kingdom Metazoa; phylum Chordata; class Amphibia; order Caudata; family Salamandridae; genus Lissotriton; species Lissotriton helveticus. The sequence continues at coordinate 1,163,958,062 of NC_136069.1, read as the reverse complement.
CGTTCAATTTTTCATGCAAAACGATCAATGACCGTCGACCTGATGAAATGATTCTGAGATGACCAAAATGTTCCGTTTTGAAAATTTTCATCTTTTAACTAATTTTGACTCTCAGAGGAGGATCATCACTATTGGAGATAAAATGAGCATCGTTATCGTCATTTTCATGCTTCTAGGGAGCCAAAACTCAAGATTTGGTCTATGGTTAAAAGTGACTTAAAAGGACCCAAATGTTCACTTCGAGGGCTTAAAACATGTTTATTCACTGAGGTAAGAGATATAAACAACATTTAGAGTAAATTATTGTTCATGCGAGAACGGTCAATTTTTCATTCAAAACGATCGATGACCCGCGACCTGATGAAATTGCTCTGAGATGACCAAAATGTTCCGTTTTGAAAATGTTCATCTTTCAACTAATTTTGACTCTCAGAGGTGGATCATCACTATTGGAGATAAAATGAGCATCTTTATCGTCATTTTCATGCTTCTAGGGAGCCAAAACTCAAGATTGGGCTCATGGTTAAAAGTGACTTAAAATAACCCAAATGCTCACTTCGAGGGCTTAAAACGTGTTTATTCACTGCGGGAAGAGATATAAACAACATTTAGAGTAAATTATTGTTCATGCGAGAACGTTCAATTTTTCATGCAAAAAAATCGATGACCCGCGACCTGATGAAATTACTCTGAGATGACCAAAATGGTCCGTTTTGAAAATTTTCATCTTTCAACTAATTTTGACTCTCAGAGGTGGATCATCACTTTTGGAGATAAAATGAGCATCGTTATCGTCATTTTCATGCTTCTAGGGAGCCAAAACTCAAGATTTGGCTTATGGTTAAAAGTGACTTAAAAGGACCCAAATGCTCACTTTGAGAGCTTAAAACGTGTTTATTCACTGCGGAAAAAGATATAAACAATATTTAGAGTGAATTAATGTTCATGCGAGAACGTTCAATTTTTCATGCAAAACAATCGATGACCCGTGACCTGATGAAATTGCTCTGAGATGACCAAAATGGTCCGTTTTGAAAATGTTGATCTTTCAACTAATTTTGACTCTCAGAGGTGCATCATCACTATTAGAGATAAAATGAGCATCTTTATCGTCATTTTCATGCTTCTAGGGAGCCAAAACTCAAGATTGGGCTCATGGTTAAAAGTGACTTAAAAGGACCCAAATGCTCACTTCGAGGGCTTAAAACGTGTTTATTCACTGCGGGAAGAGATATAAACAACATTTAGAGTAAATTATTGTTCATGCGAGAACGTTCAATTTTTCATGCAAAACGATCGATGACCCGCGACCTGATGAAATTGGTCTGAGATGACCAAAATGGTCTGTTTTGAAAATGTTCATCTTTCAACTAATTTTGACTCTCAGAGGTGGATCATCACTTTTGGAGATAAAATGAGCATCGTTATCGCCATTTTCATGCTTCTAGGGAGCCAAAACTCAAGATTTGGCTCATGGTTAAAAGTGACTTAAAAGGCCCAAAATGCTCACTTCGAGGGCTTAAAACGTGTTTATTCACTGCGGGAAGAGATATAAACAATAGTTAGAGTGAATTATTGTTCATGCGAGAACTTTCAATTTTTCATGCAAAACGATCGATGACCCGCGACCTGATGAAATGACTCTGAGATGACCAAAATGTTCCGTTTTGAAAATTTTCATCTTTCAACTAATTTTGACTCTCAGAGGTGGATCATCAATTTTGGAGATAAAATGAGCATCGTTATCGTCATTTTCATGCTTCTAGGGAGCCAAAACTCAAGATTTGGCTTATGGTTAAAAGTGACTTAAAAGGACCCAAATGCTCACTTCGAGGTCTTAAAACGTGTTTATTCACTGCGGGAAGAGATATAAACAACATTTAGAGTAAATTATTGTTCATTCGAGAACGTTCAATTTTTCATTCAAAACGATCAATGACCCGCGACCTGATGAAATTGCTCTGAGATGACCAAAATGTTCCGTTTTGAAAATGTTCATCTTTCAACTAATTTTGACTCTCAGAGGTGGATCATCACTATTGGAGATAAAATGAGCATCTTTATCGTCATTTTCATGCTTCTAGGGAGCCAAAACTCAAGATTGGGCTCATGGTTAAAAGTGACTTAAAAGAACCCAAATGCTCACTTCGAGGGCTTAAAACGTGTTTATTCACTGCGGGAAGAGATATAAACAACATTTAGAGTAAATTATTGTTCATGCGAGAAAGTTCAATTTTTCATGCAAAACGATCGATGACCCGCGACCTGATGAAATTACTCTGAGATGACTAAAATGGTCCGTTTTGAAAATGTTCATCTTTCAACTAATTTTGACTCTCAGAGGTGGATCATCACTTTTGGAGATAAAATGAGCATCGTTATCGTCATTTTCATGCTTCTAGGGAGCCAAAACTCAAGATTTGGCTCATGGTTAAATGTGACTTAAAAGGCACAAAATACTCACTTCGAGGGCTTAAAACGTGTTTATTCACTGCGGGAAGAATTATAAACAATAGTTAGAGTGAATTAATGTTCATGCGAGAACGTTCAATTTTTCATGCAAAACAATTGATGACCCGCGACCTGATGAAATTGCTCTGAGATGACCAAAATGGTCCGTTTTGAAAATGTTCATCTTTCAACTAATTTTGACTCTCAGAGGTGGATCATCACTATTGGAGATAAAATGAGCATCTTTATCGTCATTTTCATGCTTCTAGGGAGCCAAATCTCAAGATTGGGCTCATGGTTAAAAGTGATTTAAAAGAACCCAAATGCTCACTTCGAGGGCTTAAAACGTGTTTATTCACTGCGGGAAGAGATATAAACAATATTTAGAGTAAATTATTGTTCATGCAAGAACGTTCAATTTTTCATGCAAAACGATCGATGACCCGCGACCTGATGAAATTGCTCTGAGATGACCAAAATGGTCAGTTTTGAAAATGTTCATCTTTCAACTAATTTTGACTCACAGAGGTGGATCATCACTTTTGGAGATAAAATGAGCATCGTTATCGTCATTTTCATGCTTCTAGGGAGCCAAAACTCAAGATTGGGCTCATGGTTAAAAGTGACTTAAAAGAACCTAAATGCTCACTTCGAGGGCTTAAAACGTGTTTATTCACTGCGGGAAGAGATATAAACAACATTTAGAGTAAATTATTGTTCATGCGAGAACGTTCAATTTTTCATGCAAAACGATCGATGATCCGCGACCTGATGAAATTGCTCTGAGATGACCAAAATGGTCAGTTTTGAAAATGTTCATCTTTCAACTAATTTTGACTCACAGAGGTGGATCATCACTTTTGGAGATAAAATGAGCATCGTTATCGTCATTTTCATGCTTCTAGGGAGCCAAAACTCAAGATTGGGCTCATGGTTAAAAGTGACTTAAAAGAACCCAAATGCTCACTTCGAGGACTTAAATTGTGTTTATTCACTACGGGAAGAGATATAAACAACATTTAGAGTAAATTATTGTTCATGCGAGAACGTTCAATTTTTCATGCAAAACGATCGATGACCCGCGACCTGATGAAATTACTCTGAGATGACCAAAATGTTCTGTTTTGAAAATTTTCATCTTTCAACTAATTTTGACTCACAGAGGTGGATCATCACTATTGGAGATAAAATGAGCATCTTTATCGTCATTTTCATGCTTCTAGGGAGCCAAAACTCAAGATTGGGCTCATGGTTAAAAGTGACTTAAAAGGACCCAAATGCTCACTTCGAGGGCTTAAAACGTGTTTATTCACTGCGGGAAGAGATATAAACAACATTTAGAGTAAATTATTGTTCAAGCGAGAACGTTCAATTTTTCATGCAAAACGATCGATGACCTGATGAAATTGGTCTGAGATGACCAAAATGGTCTGTTTTGAAAATGTTCATCTTTCAACTAATTTTGACTCTCAGAGGTGGATCATCACTTTTGGAGATAAAATGAGCATCGTTATCGCCATTTTCATGCTTCTAGGGAGCCAAAACTCAAGATTTGGCTCATGGTTAAAAGTGACTTAAAAGGCCCAAAATGCTCACTTCGAGGGCTTAAAACGTGTTTATTCACTGCGGGAAGAGATATAAACAATAGTTAGAGTGAATTAATGTTCATGCGAGAACGTTCAATTTTTCATGCAAAACGATCGATGACCCGCGATCTGATGAAATTACTCTGAGATGACCAAAATGTTCCGTTTTGAAAATTTTCATCTTTCAACTAATTTTGACTCTCAGAGGTGGATCATCAATTTTGGAGATAAAATGAGCATCGTTATCGTCATTTTCATGCTTCTAGGGAGCCAAAACTCAAGATTTGGCTTATGGTTAAAAGTGACTTAAAAGGACCCAAATGCTCACTTCGAGGGCTTAAAACGTGTTTATTCACTGCGGGAAGAGATATAAACAACATTTACAGTAAATTATTGTTCATGCGAGAACGTTCAATTTTTCATGCAAAACGATCGATGACCCGCGACCTGATGAAATTACTCTGAGATGACTAAAATGGTCCGTTTTGAAAATTTTCATCTTTCAACTAATTTTGACTCTCAGAGGTGGATCATCACTTTTGGAGATAAAATGAGCATCGTTATCGTCATTTTCATGCTTCTAGGGAGCCAAAACTCAAGATTGGGCTCATGGTTAAAAGTGACTTAAAAGAACCCAAATGCTCACTTCGAGGACTTAAAACGTGTTTATTCACTGCGGGAAGATATATAAACAACATTTAGAGTAAATTATTGTTCATGCGAGAACGTTCAATTTTTCATGCAAAACAATCGATGACGACCTGATGAAATTGCTCTGAGATGACCAAAATGGTCCGTTTTGAAAATGTTGATCTTTCAACTAATTTTGACTCTCAGAGGTGGATCATCACTATTGGAGATAAAATGAGCATCTTTATCGTCATTTTCATGCTTCTAGGGAGCCACAACTCAAGATTTGGCTCATGGTTAAATGTGACTTAAAAGGCACAAAATGCTCACTTCGAGGGCTTAAAACGTGTTTATTCACTGCGGGAAGAATTATAAACAATAGTTAGAGTGAATTAATGTTCATGCGAGAACGTTCAATTTTTCATGCAAAACAATTGATGACCCGCGACCTGATGAAATTGCTCTGAGATGACCAAAATGGTCCGTTTTGAAAATGTTCATCTTTCAACTAATTTTGACTCTCAGAGGTGGATCATCACTTTTGGAGATAAAATGAGCATCGTTATCGTCATTTTCATGCTTCTAGGGAGCTAAAACTCAAGATTTGGCTTATGGTTAAAAGTGACTTAAAAGGACCCAAATGCTCACTTTGAGGGCTTAAAACGTGTTTATTCACTGCGGAAAGAGATATAAACAATATTTAGAGTAAATTATTGTTCATGCAAGAACGTTCAATTTTTCATGCAAAACGATCGATGACCCGCGACCTGATGAAATTGCTCTGAGATGACCAAAATGGTCAGTTTTGAAAATGTTCATCTTTCAACTAATTTTGACTCACAGAGGTGGATCATCACTTTTGGAGATAAAATGAGCATCGTTATCGTCATTTTCATGCTTCTAGGGAGCCAAAACTCAAGATTGGGCTCATGGTTAAAAGTGACTTAAAAGAACCCAAATGCTCACTTCGAGGACTTAAAACGTGTTTATTCACTACGGGAAGAGATATAAACAACATTTAGAGTAAATTATTGTTCATGCGAGAACGTTCAATTTTTCATGCAAAACGATCGATGACCCGCGACCTGATGAAATTACTCTGAGATGACCAAAATGTTCTGTTTTGAAAATTTTCATCTTTCAACTAATTTTGACTCACAGAGGTGGATCATCACTATTGGAGATAAAATGAGCATCTTTATCGTCATTTTCATGCTTCTAGGGAGCCAAAACTCAAGATTGGGCTCATGGTTAAAAGTGACTTAAAAGGACCCAAATGCTCACTTCGAGGGCTTAAAACGTGTTTATTCACTGCGGGAAGAGATATAAACAACATTTAGAGTAAATTATTGTTCAAGCGAGAACGTTCAATTTTTCATGCAAAACGATCGATGACCTGATGAAATTGGTCTGAGATGACCAAAATGGTCTGTTTTGAAAATGTTCATCTTTCAACTAATTTTGACTCTCAGAGGTGGATCATCACTTTTGGAGATAAAATGAGCATCGTTATCGCCATTTTCATGCTTCTAGGGAGCCAAAACTCAAGATTTGACTCATGGTTAAAAGTGACTTAAAAGGCCCAAAATGCTCACTTCGAGGGCTTAAAACGTGTTTATTCACTGCGGGAAGAGATATAAACAATAGTTAGAGTGAATTAATGTTCATGCGAGAACGTTCAATTTTTCATGCAAAACGATCGATGACCCGCGACCTGATGAAATGACTCTGAGATGACCAAAATGTTCAGTTTTGAAAATTTTCATCTTTCAACTAATTTTGACTCTCAGAGGTGGATCATCAATTTTGGAGATAAAATGAGCATCGTTATCGTCATTTTCATGCTTCTAGGGAGCCAAAACTCAAGATTTGGCTTATGGTTAAAAGTGACTTAAAAGGACCCAAATGCTCACTTCGAGGGCTTAAAACGTGTTTATTCACTGCGGGAAGAGATATAAACAACATTTAGAGTAAATTATTGTTCATGCGAGAACGTTCAATTTTTCATGCAAAACGATCGATGACCCGCGACCTGATGAAATTACTCTGAGATGACTAAAATGGTCCGTTTTGAAAATTTTCATCTTTCAACTAATTTTGACTCTCAGAGGTGGATCATCACTTTTGGAGATAAAATGAGCATCGTTATCGTCATTTTCATGCTTCTAGGGAGCCAAAACTCAAGATTTGGCTCATGGTTAAAAGTGACTTAAAAGTACCTAAATGCTCACTTCGAGGGCTTAAAACGTGTTTATTCACTGCGGGAAGAGATATAAACAACATTTAGAGTAAATTATTGTTCATGCGAGAACGTTCAATTTTTCATGCAAAACGATCGATGACCCGCGACCTGATGAAATTACTCTGAGATGACCAAAATGTTCCGTTTTGAAAATTGTCATCTTTCAACTAATTTTGACTCTCAGAGGTGGATCATCACTTTTGGAGATAAAATGAGCATCGTTATCGTCATTTTCATGCTTCTAGGGAGCCAAAACTCAAGATTTGGCTCATGGTTAAAAGTGACTTAAAAGGCCCAAAATGCTCACTTCGAGGGCTTAAAACGTGCTTATTCACTGCGGGAAGAGATATACACAATAGTTAGAGTGAATTAATGTTCATGCGAGAACGTTCAATTTTTCATGCAAAACGATCGATGACCCGCGACCTGATGAAATGACTCTGAGATGACCAAAATGTTCAGTTTTGAAAATTTTCATCTTTCAACTAATTTTGACTCTCAGAGGTGGATCATCACTTTTGGAGATAAAATGAGCATCGTTATCGTCATTTTCATGCTTCTAGGGAGCCAAAACACAAGATTTGGCTTATGGTTAAAAGTGACTTAAAAGGACCCAAATGCTCACTTCAAGGGCTTAAAACGTGTTTATTCACTGCGGGAAGAGATATAAACAACATTTAGAGTAAATTATTGTTCATGCGAGAACGTTCAATTTTTCATGCAAAACGATCAATGACCGTCGACCTGATGAAATGATTCTGAGATGACCAAAATGTTCCGTTTTGAAAATTTTCATCTTTTAACTAATTTTGACTCTCAGAGGTGGATCATCACTTTTGGAGATAAAATGAGCATCGTTATCGTCATTTTCATGCTTCTAGGGAGCCAAAACTCAAGATTTGGTCTATGGTTAAAAGTGACTTAAAAGGACCCAAATGCTCACTTCGAGGGCTTAAAACATGTTTATTCACTGAGGGAAGAGATATAAACAACATTTAGAGTAAATTATTGTTCATGCGAGAACGGTCAATTTTTCATTCAAAACGATCGATGACCCGCGACCTGATGAAATTGCTCTGAGATGACCAAAATGTTCCGTTTTGAAAATGTTCATCTTTCAACTAATTTTGACTCTCAGAGGTGGATCATCACTTTTGGAGATGAAATGAGCATCGTTATCGTCATTTTCATGCTTCTAGGGAGCCAAAACTCAAGATTGGGCTCATGGTTAAAAGTGACTTAAAAGAACCTAAATGCTCACTTCGAGGGCTTAAAACGTGTTTATTCACTGCGGGAAGAGATATAAACAACATTTAGAGTAAATTATTGTTCATGCGAGAACGTTCAATTTTTCATGCAAAACGATCGATGATCCGCGACCTGATGAAATTGCTCTGAGATGACCAAAATGGTCAGTTTTGAAAATGTTCATCTTTCAACTAATTTTGACTCACAGAGGTGGATCATCACTTTTGGAGATAAAATGAGCATCGTTATCGTCATTTTCATGCTTCTAGGGAGCCAAAACTCAAGATTGGGCTCATGGTTAAAAGTGACTTAAAAGAACCCAAATGCTCACTTCGAGGACTTAAAACGTGTTTATTCACTACGGGAAGAGATATAAACAACATTTAGAGTAAATTATTGTTCATGCGAGAACGTTCAATTTTTCATGCAAAACGATCGATGACCCGCGACCTGATGAAATTACTCTGAGATGACCAAAATGTTCTGTTTTGAAAATTTTCATCTTTCAACTAATTTTGACTCACAGAGGTGGATCATCACTATTGGAGATAAAATGAGCATCTTTATCGTCATTTTCATGCTTCTAGGGAGCCAAAACTCAAGATTGGGCTCATGGTTAAAAGTGACTTAAAAGGACCCAAATGCTCACTTCGAGGGCTTAAAACGTGTTTATTCACTGCGGGAAGAGATATAAACAACATTTAGAGTAAATTATTGTTCAAGCGAGAACGTTCAATTTTTCATGCAAAACGATCGATGACCTGATGAAATTGGTCTGAGATGACCAAAATGGTCTGTTTTGAAAATGTTCATCTTTCAACTAATTTTGACTCTCAGAGGTGGATCATCACTATTGGAGATAAAATGAGCATCGTTATCGCCATTTTCATGCTTCTAGGGAACCAAAACTCAAGATTTGGCTCATGGTTAAAAGTGACTTAAAAGGCCCAAAATGCTCACTTCGAGGGCTTAAAACGTGTTTATTCACTGCGGGAAGAGATATAAACAATAGTTAGAGTAAATTAATGTTCATGCAAGAACGTTCAATTTTTCATGCAAAACGATCGATGACCCGCGACCTGATGAAATTACTCTGAGATGACTAAAATGGTCCGTTTTGAAAATTTTCATCTTTCAACTAATTTTGACTCTCAGAGGTGGATCATCACTTTTGGAGATAAAATGAGCATCGTTATCGTCATTTTCATGCTTCTAGGGAGCCAAAACTCAAGATTTGGCTCATGGTTAAAAGTGACTTAAAAGAACCCAAATGCTCACTTCGAGGACTTAAAACGTGTTTATTCACTACGGGAAGAGATATAAACAACATTTAGAGTAAATTATTGTTCATGCGAGAACGTTCAATTTTTCATGCAAAACGATCGATGATCCGCGACCTGATGAAATTACTCTGAGATGACCAAAATGTTCCGTTTTGAAAATTTTCATCTTTCAACTAATTTTGACTCTCAAAGGTGGATCATCACTTTTGGAGATAAAATGAGCATCGTTATCGTCATTTTCATGCTTCTAGGGAGCCAAAACTCAAGATTTGGCTCATGGTTAAAAGTGACTTAAAAGGCCCAAAATGCTCACTTCGAGGGCTTAAAACGTGCTTATTCACTGCGGGAAGAGATATACACAATAGTTAGAGTGAATTAATGTTCATGCGAGAACGTTCAATTTTTCATGCAAAACGATCGATGACCCGCGACCTGATGAAATGACTCTGAGATGACCAAAATGTTCCGTTTTGAAAATTTTCATCTTTCAACTAATTTTGACTCTCAGAGGTGGATCATCACTTTTGGAGATAAAATGAGCATCGTTATCGTCATTTTCATGCTTCTAGGGAGCCAAAACTCAAGATTTGGTCTATGGTTAAAAGTGACTTAAAAGGACCCAAATGCTCACTTCGAGGGCTTAAAACATGTTTATTCACTGAGGGAAGAGATATAAACAACATTTAGAGTAAATTATTGTTCATGCGAGAACGGTCAATTTTTCATTCAAAACGATCGATGACCCGCGACCTGATGAAATTGCTCTGAGATGACCAAAATGTTCCGTTTTGAAAATGTTCATCTTTCAACTAATTTTGACTCTCAGAGGTGGATCATCACTATTGGAGATAAAATGAGCATCTTTATCGTCATTTTCATGCTTCTAGGGAGCCAAAACTCAAGATTGGGCTCATGGTTAAAAGTGACTTAAAATAACCCAAATGCTCACTTCGAGGGCTTAAAACGTGTTTATTCACTGCGGGAAGAGATATAAACAACATTTAGAGTAAATTATTGTTCATGCGAGAACGTTCAATTTTTCATGCAAAAAAATCGATGACCCGCGACCTGATGAAATTACTCTGAGATGACCAAAATGGTCCGTTTTGAAAATTTTCATCTTTCAACTAATTTTGACTCTCAGAGGTGGATCATCACTTTTGGAGATAAAATGAGCATCGTTATCGTCATTTTCATGCTTCTAGGGAGCCAAAACTCAAGATTTGGCTTATGGTTAAAAGTGACTTAAAAGGACCCAAATGCTCACTTTGAGGGCTTAAAACGTGTTTATTCACTGCGGAAAAAGATATAAACAATATTTAGAGTGAATTAATGTTCATGCGAGAACGTTCAATTTTTCATGCAAAACAATCGATGACGACCTGATGAAATTGCTCTGAGATGACCAAAATGGTCCGTTTTGAAAATGTTGATCTTTCAACTAATTTTGACTCTCAGAGGTGGATCATCACTATTGGAGATAAAATGAGCATCTTTATCGTCATTTTCATGCTTCTAGGGAGCCAAAACTCAAGATTGGGCTCATGGTTAAAAGTGACTTAAAAGGACCCAAATGCTCACTTCAAGGGCTTAAAACGTGTTTATTCACTGCGGGAAGAGATATAAACAACATTTAGAGTAAATTATTGTTCATGCGAGAACGTTCAATTTTTCATGCAAAACGATCGATGACCCGCGACCTGATGAAATTGGTCTGAGATGACCAAAATGGTCTGTTTTGAAAATGTTCATCTTTCAACTAATTTTGACTCTCAGAGGTGGATCATCACTTTTGGAGATAAAATGAGCATCGTTATCGCCATTTTCATGCTTCTAGGGAGCCAAAACTCAAGATTTGGCTCATGGTTAAAAGTGACTTAAAAGGCCCAAAATGCTCACTTCGAGGGCTTAAAACGTGTTTATTCACTGCGGGAAGAGATATAAACAATAGTTAGAGTGAATTATTGTTCATGCGAGAACTTTCAATTCTTCATGCAAAACGATCGATGACCCGCGACCTGATGAAAGGACTCTGAGATGACCAAAATGTTCCGTTTTGAAAATTTTCATCTTTCAACTAATTTTGACTCTCAGAGGTGGATCATCAATTTTGGAGATAAAATGAGCATCGTTATCGTCATTTTCATGCTTCTAGGGAGCCAAAACTCAAGATTTGGCTCATGGTTAAATGTGACTTAAAAGGCACAAAATGCTCACTTCGAGGGCTTAAAACGTGTTTATTCACTGCGGGAAGAATTATAAACAATAGTTAGAGTGAATTAATGTTCATGCGAGAACGTTCAATTTTTCATGCAAAACAATTGATGACCCGCGACCTGATGAAATTGCTCTGAGATGACCAAAATGGTCCGTTTTGAAAATGTTCATCTTTCAACTAATTTTGACTCTCAGAGGTGGATCATCACTATTGGAGATAAAATGAGCATCTTTATCGTCATTTTCATGCTTCTAGGGAGCCAAATCTCAAGATTGGGCTCATGGTTAAAAGTGATTTAAAAGAACCCAAATGCTCACTTCGAGGGCTTAAAACGTGTTTATTCACTGCGGGAAGAGATATAAACAACATTTAGAGTAAATTATTGTTCATGCGAGAACGTTCAATTTTTCATGCAAAACGATCGATGACCCGCGACCTGATGAAATTACTCTGAGATGACCAAAATGTTCCGTTTTGAAAATTTTCATCTTTCAACTAATTTTGACTCTCAGAGGTGGATCATCACTTTTGGAGATAAAATGAGCATCGTTATCGTCATTTTCATGCTTCTAGGGAGCTAAAACTCAAGATTTGGCTTATGGTTAAAAGTGACTTAAAAGGACCCAAATGCTCACTTTGAGGGCTTAAAACGTGTTTATTCACTGCGGAAAGAGATATAAACAATATTTAGAGTAAATTATTGTTCATGCAAGAACGTTCAATTTTTCATGCAAAACGATCGATGACCCGCGACCTGATGAAATTGCTCTGAGATGACCAAAATGGTCAGTTTTGAAAATGTTCATCTTTCAACTAATTTTGACTCACAGAGGTGGATCATCACTTTTGGAGATAAAATGAGCATCGTTATCGTCATTTTCATGCTTCTAGGGAGCCAAAACTCAAGATTGGGCTCATGGTTAAAAGTGACTTAAAAGAACCCAAATGCTCACTTCGAGGACTTAAAATGTGTTTATTCACTACGGGAAGAGATATAAACAACATTTAGAGTAAATTATTGTTCATGCGAGAACGTTCAATTTTTCATGCAAAACGATCGATGACCCGCGACCTGATGAAATTACTCTGAGATGACCAAAATGTTCTGTTTTGAAAATTTTCATCTTTCAACTAATTTTGACTCACAGAGGTGGATCATCACTATTGGAGATAAAATGAGCATCTTTATCGTCATTTTCATGCTTCTAGGGAGCCAAAACTCAAGATTGGGCTCATGGTTAAAAGTGACTTAAAAGGACCCAAATGCTCACTTCGAGGGCTTAAAACGTGTTTATTCACTGCGGGAAGAGATATAAACAACATTTAGAGTAAATTATTGTTCAAGCGAGAACGTTCAATTTTTCATGCAAAACGATCGATGACCTGATGAAATTGGTCTGAGATGACCAAAATGGTCTGTTTTGAAAATGTTCATCTTTCAACTAATTTTGACTCTCAGAGGTGGATCATCACTTTTGGAGATAAAATGAGCATCGTTATCGCCATTTTCATGCTTCTAGGGAGCCAAAACTCAAGATTTGGCTCATGGTTAAAAGTGACTTAAAAGGCCCAAAATGCTCACTTCGAGGGCTTAAAACGTGTTTATTCACTGCGGGAAGAGATATAAACAATAGTTAGAGTGAATTAATGTTCATGCGAGAACGTTCAATTTTTCATGCAAAACGATCGATGACCCGCGACCTGATGAAATGACTCTGAGATGACCAAAATGTTCAGTTTTGAAAATTTTCATCTTTCAACTAATTTTGACTCTCAGAGGTGGATCATCAATTTTGGAGATAAAATGAGCATCGTTATCGTCATTTTCATGCTTCTAGGGAGCCAAAACTCAAGATTTGGCTTATGGTTAAAAGTGACTTAAAAGGACCCAAATGCTCACTTCGAGGGCTTAAAACGTGTTTATTCACTGCGGGAAGAGATATAAACAACATTTAGAGTAAATTATTGTTCATGCGAGAACGTTCAATTTTTCATGCAAAACGATCGATGACCCGCGACCTGATGAAATTACTCTGAGATGACTAAAATGGTCCGTTTTGAAAATTTTCATCTTTCAACTAATTTTGACTCTCAGAGGTGGATCATCACTTTTGGAGATAAAATGAGCATCGTTATCGTCATTTTCATGCTTCTAGGGAGCCAAAACTCAAGATTTGGCTCATGGTTAAAAGTGACTTAAAAGTACCTAAATGCTCACTTCGAGGGCTTAAAACGTGTTTATTCACTGCGGGAAGAGATATAAACAACATTTAGAGTAAATTATTGTTCATGCGAGAACGTTCAATTTTTCATGCAAAACGATCGATGACCCGCGACCTGATGAAATTACTCTGAGATGACCAAAATGTTCCGTTTTGAAAATTGTCATCTTTCAACTAATTTTGACTCTCAGAGGTGGATCATCACTTTTGGTGATAAAATGAGCATCGTTATCGTCATTTTCATGCTTCTAGGGAGCCAAAACTCAAGATTTGGCTCATGGTTAAAAGTGACTTAAAAGGCCCAAAATGCTCACTTCGAGGGCTTAAAACGTGCTTATTCACTGCGGGAAGAGATATACACAATAGTTAGAGTGAATTAATGTTCATGCGAGAACGTTCAATTTTTCATGCAAAACGATCGATGACCCGCGACCTGATGAAATGACTCTGAGATGACCAAAATGTTCAGTTTTGAAAATTTTCATCTTTCAACTAATTTTGACTCTCAGAGGTGGATCATCACTTTTGGAGATAAAATGAGCATCGTTATCGTCATTTTCATGCTTCTAGGGAGCCAAAACACAAGATTTGGCTTATGGTTAAAAGTGACTTAAAAGGACCCAAATGCTCACTTCAAGGGCTTAAAACGTGTTTATTCACTGCGGGAAGAGATATAAACAACATTTAGAGTAAATTATTGTTCATGCGAGAACGTTCAATTTTTCATGCAAAACGATCAATGACCGTCGACCTGATGAAATGATTCTGAGATGACCAAAATGTTCCGTTTTGAAAATGTTCATCTTTTAACTAATTTTGACTCTCAGAGGTGGATCATCACTTTTGGAGATAAAATGAGCATCGTTATCGTCATTTTCATGCTTCTAGGGAGCCAAAACTCAAGATTTGGTCTATGGTTAAAAGTGACTTAAAAGGACCCAAATGCTCACTTCGAGGGCTTAAAACATGTTTATTCACTGAGGGAAGAGATATAAACAACATTTAGAGTAAATTATTGTTCATGCGAGAACGGTCAATTTTTCATTCAAAACGATCGATGACCCGCGACCTGATGAAATTGCTCTGAGATGACCAAAATGTTCCGTTTTGAAAATGTTCATCTTTCAACTAATTTTGACTCTCAGAGGTGGATCATCACTATTGGAGATAAAATTAGCATCTTTATCGTCATTTTCATGCTTCTAGGGAGCCAAAACTCAAGATTGGGCTCATGGTTAAAAGTGACTTAAAATAACCCAAATGCTCACTTCGAGGGCTTAAAACGTGTTTATTCACTGCGGGAAGAGATATAAACAACATTTAGAGTAAATTATTGTTCATGCGAGAACGTTCAATTTTTCATGCAAAAAAATCGATGACCCGCGACCTGATGAAATTACTCTGAGATGACCAAAATGGTCCGTTTTGAAAATTTTCATCTTTCAACTAATTTTGACTCTCAGAGGTGGATCATCACTTTTGGAGATAAAATGAGCATCGTTATCGTCATTTTCATGCTTCTAGGGAGCCAAAACTCAAGATTTGGCTTATGGTTAAAAGTGACTTAAAAGGACCCAAATGCTCACTTTGAGGGCTTAAAACGTGTTTATTCACTGCGGAAAAAGATATAAACAATATTTAGAGTGAATTAATGTTCATGCGAGAACGTTCAATTTTTCATGCAAAACAATCGATGACCCGTGACCTGATGAAATTGCTCTGAGATGACCAAAATGGTCCGTTTTGAAAATGTTGATCTTTCAACTAATTTTTACTCTCAGAGGTGGATCATCACTATTGGAGATAAAATGAGCATCTTTATCGTCATTTTCATGCTTCTAGGGAGCCAAAACTCAAGATTGGGCTCATGGTTAAAAGTGACTTAAAAGGACCCAAATGCTCACTTCGAGGGCTTAAAACGTGTTTATTCACTGCGGGAAGAGATATAAACAACATTTAGAGTAAATTATTGTTCATGCGAGAACGTTCAATTTTTCATGCAAAACGATCGATGACCCGCGACCTGATGAAATTGGTCTGAGATGACCAAAATGGTCTGTTTTGAAAATGTTCATCTTTCAACTAATTTTGACTCTCAGAGGTGGATCATCACTTTTGGAGATAAAATGAGCATCGTTATCGCCATTTTCATGCTTCTAGGGAGCTAAAACTCAAGATTTGGCTTATGGTTAAAAGTGACTTAAAAGGACCCAAATGCTCACTTTGAGGGCTTAAAACGTGTTTATTCACTGCGGAAAGAGATATAAACAATATTTAGAGTAAATTATTGTTCATGCAAGAACGTTCAATTTTTCATGCAAAACGATCGATGACCCGCGACCTGATGAAATTGCTCTGAGATGACCAAAATGGTCAGTTTTGAAAATGTTCATCTTTCAACTAATTTTGACTCACAGAGGTGGATCATCACTTTTGGAGATAAAATGAGCATCGTTATCGTCATTTTCATGCTTCTAGGGAGCCAAAACTCAAGATTGGGCTCATGGTTAAAAGTGACTTAAAAGAACCCAAATGCTCACTTCGAGGACTTAAAACGTGTTTATTCACTACGGGAAGAGATATAAACAACATTTAGAGTAAATTATTGTTCATGCGAGAACGTTCAATTTTTCATGCAAAACGATCGATGACCCGCGACCTGATGAAATTACTCTGAGATGACCAAAATGTTCTGTTTTGAAAATTTTCATCTTTCAACTAATTTTGACTCACAGAGGTGGATCATCACTATTGGAGATAAAATGAGCATCTTTATCGTCATTTTCATGCTTCTAGGGAGCCAAAACTCAAGATTGGGCTCATGGTTAAAAGTGACTTAAAAGGACCCAAATGCTCACTTCGAGGGCTTAAAACGTGTTTATTCACTGCGGGAAGAGATATAAACAACATTTAGAGTAAATTATTGTTCAAGCGAGAACGTTCAATTTTTCATGCAAAACGATCGATGACCTGATGAAATTGGTCTGAGATGACCAAAATGGTCTGTTTTGAAAATGTTCATCTTTCAACTAATTTTGACTCTCAGAGGTGGATCATCACTTTTGGAGATAAAATGAGCATCGTTATCGCCATTTTCATGCTTCTAGGGAGCCAAAACTCAAGATTTGGCTCATGGTTAAAAGTGACTTAAAAGGCCCAAAATGCTCACTTCGAGGGCTTAAAACGTGTTTATTCACTGCGGGAAGAGATATAAACAATAGTTAGAGTGAATTAATGTTCATGCGAGAACGTTCAATTTTTCATGCAAAACGATCGATGACCCGCGACCTGATGAAATTACTCTGAGATGACCAAAATGTTCCGTTTTGAAAATTTTCATCTTTCAACTAATTTTGACTCTCAGAGGTGGATCATCACTTTTGGAGATAAAATGAGCATCGTTATCGTCATTTTCATGCTTCTAGGGAGCTAAAACTCAAGATTTGGCTTATGGTTAAAAGTGACTTAAAAGGACCCAAATGCTCACTTTGAGGGCTTAAAACGTGTTTATTCACTGCGGAAAGAGATATAAACAATATTTAGAGTAAATTATTGTTCATGCAAGAACGTTCAATTTTTCATGCAAAACGATCGATGACCCGCGACCTGATGAAATTGCTCTGAGATGACCAAAATGGTCAGTTTTGAAAATGTTCATCTTTCAACTAATTTTGACTCACAGAGGTGGATCATCACTTTTGGAGATAAAATGAGCATCGTTATCGTCATTTTCATGCTTCTAGGGAGCCAAAACTCAAGATTGGGCTCATGGTTAAAAGTGACTTAAAAGAACCCAAATGCTCACTTCGAGGACTTAAAACGTGTTTATTCACTACGGGAAGAGATATAAACAACATTTAGAGTAAATTATTGTTCATGCGAGAACGTTCAATTTTTCATGCAAAACGATCGATGACCCGCGACCTGATGAAATTACTCTGAGATGACCAAAATGTTCTGTTTTGAAAATTTTCATCTTTCAACTAATTTTGACTCACAGAGGTGGATCATCACTATTGGAGATAAAATGAGCATCTTTATCGTCATTTTCATGCTTCTAGGGAGCCAAAACTCAAGATTGGGCTCATGGTTAAAAGTGACTTAAAAGGACCCAAATGCTCACTTCGAGGGCTTAAAACGTGTTTATTCACTGCGGGAAGAGATATAAACAACATTTAGAGTAAATTATTGTTCAAGCGAGAACGTTCAATTTTTCATGCAAAACGATCGATGACCTGATGAAATTGGTCTGAGATGACCAAAATGGTCTGTTTTGAAAATGTTCATCTTTCAACTAATTTTGACTCTCAGAGGTGGATCATCACTTTTGGAGATAAAATGAGCATCGTTATCGCCATTTTCATGCTTCTAGGGAGCCAAAACTCAAGATTTGGCTCATGGTTAAAAGTGACTTAAAAGGCCCAAAATGCTCACTTCGAGGGCTTAAAACGTGTTTATTCACTGCGGGAAGAGATATAAACAATAGTTAGAGTGAATTAATGTTCATGCGAGAACGTTCAATTTTTCATGCAAAACGATCGATGACCCGCGACCTGATGAAATGACTCTGAGATGACCAAAATGTTCAGTTTTGAAAATTTTCATCTTTCAACTAATTTTGACTCTCAGAGGTGGATCATCAATTTTGGAGATAAAATGAGCATCGTTATCGTCATTTTCATGCTTCTAGGGAGCCAAAACTCAAGATTTGGCTTATGGTTAAAAGTGACTTAAAAGGACCCAAATGCTCACTTCGAGGGCTTAAAACGTGTTTATTCACTGCGGGAAGAGATATAAACAACATTTAGAGTAAATTATTGTTCATGCGAGAACGTTCAATTTTTCATGCAAAACGATCGATGACCCGCGACCTGATGAAATTACTCTGAGATGACTAAAATGGTCCGTTTTGAAAATTTTCATCTTTCAACTAATTTTGACTCTCAGAGGTGGATCATCACTTTTGGAGATAAAATGAGCATCGTTATCGTCATTTTCATGCTTCTAGGGAGCCAAAACTCAAGATTTGGCTCATGGTTAAAAGTGACTTAAAAGTACCTAAATGCTCACTTCGAGGGCTTAAAACGTGTTTATTCACTGCGGGAAGAGATATAAACAACATTTAGAGTAAATTATTGTTCATGCGAGAACGTTCAATTTTTCATGCAAAACGATCGATGACCCGCGACCTGATGAAATTACTCTGAGATGACCAAAATGTTCCGTTTTGAAAATTGTCATCTTTCAACTAATTTTGACTCTCAGAGGTGGATCATCACTTTTGGTGATAAAATGAGCATCGTTATCGTCATTTTCATGCTTCTAGGGAGCCAAAACTCAAGATTTGGCTCATGGTTAAAAGTGACTTAAAAGGCCCAAAATGCTCACTTCGAGGGCTTAAAACGTGCTTATTCACTGCGGGAAGAGATATACACAATAGTTAGAGTGAATTAATGTTCATGCGAGAACGTTCAATTTTTCATGCAAAACGATCGATGACCCGCGACCTGATGAAATGACTCTGAGATGACCAAAATGTTCAGTTTTGAAAATTTTCATCTTTCAACTAATTTTGACTCTCAGAGGTGGATCATCACTTTTGGAGATAAAATGAGCATCGTTATCGTCATTTTCATGCTTCTAGGGAGCCAAAACACAAGATTTGGCTTATGGTTAAAAGTGACTTAAAAGGACCCAAATGCTCACTTCAAGGGCTTAAAACGTGTTTATTCACTGCGGGAAGAGATATAAACAACATTTAGAGTAAATTATTGTTCATGCGAGAACGTTCAATTTTTCATGCAAAACGATCAATGACCGTCGACCTGATGAAATGATTCTGAGATGACCAAAATGTTCCGTTTTGAAAATTTTCATCTTTTAACTAATTTTGACTCTCAGAGGTGGATCATCACTTTTGGAGATAAAATGAGCATCGTTATCGTCATTTTCATGCTTCTAGGGAGCCAAAACTCAAGATTTGGTCTATGGTTAAAAGTGACTTAAAAGGACCCAAATGCTCACTTCGAGGGCTTAAAACATGTTTATTCACTGAGGGAAGAGATATAAACAACATTTAGAGTAAATTATTGTTCATGCGAGAACGGTCAATTTTTCATTCAAAACGATCGATGACCCGCGACCTGATGAAATTGCTCTGAGATGACCAAAATGTTCCGTTTTGAAAATGTTCATCTTTCAACTAATTTTGACTCTCAGAGGTGGATCATCACTATTGGAGATAAAATTAGCATCTTTATCGTCATTTTCATGCTTCTAGGGAGCCAAAACTCAAGATTGGGCTCATGGTTAAAAGTGACTTAAAATAACCCAAATGCTCACTTCGAGGGCTTAAAACGTGTTTATTCACTGCGGGAAGAGATATAAACAACATTTAGAGTAAATTATTGTTCATGCGAGAACGTTCAATTTTTCATGCAAAAAAATCGATGACCCGCGACCTGATGAAATTACTCTGAGATGACCAAAATGGTCCGTTTTGAAAATTTTCATCTTTCAACTAATTTTGACTCTCAGAGGTGGATCATCACTTTTGGAGATAAAATGAGCATCGTTATCGTCATTTTCATGCTTCTAGGGAGCCAAAACTCAAGATTTGGCTTATGGTTAAAAGTGACTTAAAAGGACCCAAATGCTCACTTTGAGGGCTTAAAACGTGTTTATTCACTGCGGAAAAAGATATAAACAATATTTAGAGTGAATTAATGTTCATGCGAGAACGTTCAATTTTTCATGCAAAACAATCGATGACCCGTGACCTGATGAAATTGCTCTGAGATGACCAAAATGGTCCGTTTTGAAAATGTTGATCTTTCAACTAATTTTTACTCTCAGAGGTGGATCATCACTATTGGAGATAAAATGAGCATCTTTATCGTCATTTTCATGCTTCTAGGGAGCCAAAACTCAAGATTGGGCTCATGGTTAAAAGTGACTTAAAAGGACCCAAATGCTCACTTCGAGGGCTTAAAACGTGTTTATTCACTGCGGGAAGAGATATAAACAACATTTAGAGTAAATTATTGTTCATGCGAGAACGTTCAATTTTTCATGCAAAACGATCGATGACCCGCGACCTGATGAAATTGGTCTGAGATGACCAAAATGGTCTGTTTTGAAAATGTTCATCTTTCAACTAATTTTGACTCTCAGAGGTGGATCATCACTTTTGGAGATAAAATGAGCATCGTTATCGCCATTTTCATGCTTCTAGGGAGCTAAAACTCAAGATTTGGCTTATGGTTAAAAGTGACTTAAAAGGACCCAAATGCTCACTTTGAGGGCTTAAAACGTGTTTATTCACTGCGGAAAGAGATATAAACAATATTTAGAGTAAATTATTGTTCATGCAAGAACGTTCAATTTTTCATGCAAAACGATCGATGACCCGCGACCTGATGAAATTGCTCTGAGATGACCAAAATGGTCAGTTTTGAAAATGTTCATCTTTCAACTAATTTTGACTCACAGAGGTGGATCATCACTTTTGGAGATAAAATGAGCATCGTTATCGTCATTTTCATGCTTCTAGGGAGCCAAAACTCAAGATTGGGCTCATGGTTAAAAGTGACTTAAAAGAACCCAAATGCTCACTTCGAGGACTTAAAACGTGTTTATTCACTACGGGAAGAGATATAAACAACATTTAGAGTAAATTATTGTTCATGCGAGAACGTTCAATTTTTCATGCAAAACGATCGATGACCCGCGACCTGATGAAATTACTCTGAGATGACCAAAATGTTCTGTTTTGAAAATTTTCATCTTTCAACTAATTTTGACTCACAGAGGTGGATCATCACTATTGGAGATAAAATGAGCATCTTTATCGTCATTTTCATGCTTCTAGGGAGCCAAAACTCAAGATTGGGCTCATGGTTAAAAGTGACTTAAAAGGACCCAATTGCTCACTTCGAGGGCTTAAAACGTGTTTATTCACTGCGGGAAGAGATATAAACAACATTTAGAGTAAATTATTGTTCAAGCGAGAACGTTCAATTTTTCATGCAAAACGATCGATGACCTGATGAAATTGGTCTGAGATGACCAAAATGGTCTGTTTTGAAAATGTTCATCTTTCAACTAATTTTGACTCTCAGAGGTGGATCATCACTTTTGGAGATAAAATGAGCATCGTTATCGCCATTTTCATGCTTCTAGGGAGCCAAAACTCAAGATTTGGCTCATGGTTAAAAGTGACTTAAAAGGCCCAAAATGCTCACTTCGAGGGCTTAAAACGTGTTTATTCACTGCGGGAAGAGATATAAACAATAGTTAGAGTGAATTAATGTTCATGCGAGAACGTTCAATTTTTCATGCAAAACGATCGATGACCCGCGACCTGATGAAATGACTCTGAGATGACCAAAATGTTCAGTTTTGAAAATTTTCATCTTTCAACTAATTTTGACTCTCAGAGGTGGATCATCAATTTTGGAGATAAAATGAGCATCGTTATCGTCATTTTCATGCTTCTAGGGAGCCAAAACTCAAGATTTGGCTTATGGTTAAAAGTGACTTAAAAGGACCCAAATGCTCACTTCGAGGGCTTAAAACGTGTTTATTCACTGCGGGAAGAGATATAAACAACATTTAGAGTAAATTATTGTTCATGCGAGAACGTTCAATTTTTCATGCAAAACGATCGATGACCCGCGACCTGATGAAATTACTCTGAGATGACTAAAATGGTCCGTTTTGAAAATTTTCATCTTTCAACTAATTTTGACTCTCAGAGGTGGATCATCACTTTTGGAGATAAAATGAGCATCGTTATCGTCATTTTCATGCTTCTAGGGAGCCAAAACTCAAGATTTGGCTCATGGTTAAAAGTGACTTAAAAGAACCTAAATGCTCACTTCGAGGGCTTAAAACGTGTTTATTCACTGCGGGAAGAGATATAAACAACATTTAGAGTAAATTATTGTTCATGCGAGAACGTTCAATTTTTCATGCAAAACGATCGATGACCCGCGACCTGATGAAATTACTCTGAGATGACCAAAATGTTCCGTTTTGAAAATTGTCATCTTTCAACTAATTTTGACTCTCAGAGGTGGATCATCACTTTTGGAGATAAAATGAGCATCGTTATCGTCATTTTCATGCTTCTAGGGAGCCAAAACTCAAGATTTGGCTCATGGTTAAAAGTGACTTAAAAGGCCCAAAATGCTCACTTCGAGGGCTTAAAACGTGCTTATTCACTGCGGGAAGAGATATACACAATAGTTAGAGTGAATTAATGTTCATGCGAGAACGTTCAATTTTTCATGCAAAACGATCGATGACCCGCGACCTGATGAAATGACTCTGAGATGACCAAAATGTTCCGTTTTGAAAATTTTCATCTTTCAACTAATTTTGACTCTCAGAGGTGGATCATCACTTTTGGAGATAAAATGAGCATCGTTATCGTCATTTTCATGCTTCTAGGGAGCCAAAACACAAGATTTGGCTTATGGTTAAAAGTGACTTAAAAGGACCCAAATGCTCACTTCAAGGGCTTAAAACGTGTTTATTCACTGCGGGAAGAGATATAAACAACATTTAGAGTAAATTATTGTTCATGCGAGAACGTTCAATTTTTCATGCAAAACGATCAATGACCGTCGACCTGATGAAATGATTCTGAGATGACCAAAATGTTCCGTTTTGAAAATTTTCATCTTTTAACTAATTTTGACTCTCAGAGGTGGATCATCACTTTTGGAGATAAAATGAGCATCGTTATCGTCATTTTCATGCTTCTAGGGAGCCAAAACTCAAGATTTGGTCTATGGTTAAAAGTGACTTAAAAGGACCCAAATGTTCACTTCGAGGGCTTAAAACATGTTTATTCACTGAGGTAAGAGATATAAACAACATTTAGAGTAAATTATTGTTCATGCGAGAACGGTCAATTTTTCATTCAAAACGATCGATGACCCGCGACCTGATGAAATTGCTCTGAGATGACCAAAATGTTCCGTTTTGAAAATGTTCATCTTTCAACTAATTTTGACTCTCAGAGGTGGATCATCACTATTGGAGATAAAATGAGCATCTTTATCGTCATTTTCATGCTTCTAGGGAGCCAAAACTCAAGATTGGGCTCATGGTTAAAAGTGACTTAAAATAACCCAAATGCTCACTTCGAGGGCTTAAAACG
This sequence comes from Lissotriton helveticus, assembly GCF_964261635.1. Lineage (NCBI taxonomy): Eukaryota > Metazoa > Chordata > Amphibia > Caudata > Salamandridae > Lissotriton > Lissotriton helveticus. The sequence continues at coordinate 1,163,934,014 of NC_136069.1, read as the reverse complement.
TGTTTATTCACTGCGGGAAGAGATATAAACAACATTTAGAGTAAATTATTGTTCATGCGAGAACGTTCAATTTTTCATGCAAAAAAATCGATGACCCGCGACCTGATGAAATTACTCTGAGATGACCAAAATGGTCCGTTTTGAAAATTTTCATCTTTCAACTAATTTTGACTCTCAGAGGTGGATCATCACTTTTGGAGATAAAATGAGCATCGTTATCGTCATTTTCATGCTTCTAGGGAGCCAAAACTCAAGATTTGGCTTATGGTTAAAAGTGACTTAAAAGGACCCAAATGCTCACTTTGAGAGCTTAAAACGTGTTTATTCACTGCGGAAAAAGATATAAACAATATTTAGAGTGAATTAATGTTCATGCGAGAACGTTCAATTTTTCATGCAAAACAATCGATGACCCGTGACCTGATGAAATTGCTCTGAGATGACCAAAATGGTCCGTTTTGAAAATGTTGATCTTTCAACTAATTTTGACTCTCAGAGGTGCATCATCACTATTGGAGATAAAATGAGCATCTTTATCGTCATTTTCATGCTTCTAGGGAGCCAAAACTCAAGATTGGGCTCATGGTTAAAAGTGACTTAAAAGGACCCAAATGCTCACTTCGAGGGCTTAAAACGTGTTTATTCACTGCGGGAAGAGATATAAACAACATTTAGAGTAAATTATTGTTCATGCGAGAACGTTCAATTTTTCATGCAAAACGATCGATGACCCGCGACCTGATGAAATTGGTCTGAGATGACCAAAATGGTCTGTTTTGAAAATGTTCATCTTTCAACTAATTTTGACTCTCAGAGGTGGATCATCACTTTTGGAGATAAAATGAGCATCGTTATCGCCATTTTCATGCTTCTAGGGAGCCAAAACTCAAGATTTGGCTCATGGTTAAAAGTGACTTAAAAGGCCCAAAATGCTCACTTCGAGGGCTTAAAACGTGTTTATTCACTGCGGGAAGAGATATAAACAATAGTTAGAGTGAATTATTGTTCATGCGAGAACTTTCAATTTTTCATGCAAAACGATCGATGACCCGCGACCTGATGAAATGACTCTGAGATGACCAAAATGTTCCGTTTTGAAAATTTTCATCTTTCAACTAATTTTGACTCTCAGAGGTGGATCATCAATTTTGGAGATAAAATGAGCATCGTTATCGTCATTTTCATGCTTCTAGGGAGCCAAAACTCAAGATTTGGCTTATGGTTAAAAGTGACTTAAAAGGACCCAAATGCTCACTTCGAGGGTTTAAAACGTGTTTATTCACTGCGGGAAGAGATATAAACAACATTTAGAGTAAATTATTGTTCATTCGAGAACGTTCAATTTTTCATTCAAAACGATCAATGACCCGCGACCTGATGAAATTGCTCTGAGATGACCAAAATGTTCCGTTTTGAAAATGTTCATCTTTCAACTAATTTTGACTCTCAGAGGTGGATCATCACTATTGGAGATAAAATGAGCATCTTTATCGTCATTTTCATGCTTCTAGGGAGCCAAAACTCAAGATTGGGCTCATGGTTAAAAGTGACTTAAAAGAACCCAAATGCTCACTTCGAGGGCTTAAAACGTGTTTATTCACTGCGGGAAGAGATATAAACAACATTTAGAGTAAATTATTGTTCATGCGAGAAAGTTCAATTTTTCATGCAAAACGATCGATGACCCGCGACCTGATGAAATTACTCTGAGATGACTAAAATGGTCCGTTTTGAAAATGTTCATCTTTCAACTAATTTTGACTCTCAGAGGTGGATCATCACTTTTGGAGATAAAATGAGCATCGTTATCGTCATTTTCATGCTTCTAGGGAGCCAAAACTCAAGATTTGGCTCATGGTTAAATGTGACTTAAAAGGCACAAAATACTCACTTCGAGGGCTTAAAACGTGTTTATTCACTGCGGGAAGAATTATAAACAATAGTTAGAGTGAATTAATGTTCATGCGAGAACGTTCAATTTTTCATGCAAAACAATTGATGACCCGCGACCTGATGAAATTGCTCTGAGATGACCAAAATGGTCCGTTTTGAAAATGTTCATCTTTCAACTAATTTTGACTCTCAGAGGTGGATCATCACTATTGGAGATAAAATGAGCATCTTTATCGTCATTTTCATGCTTCTAGGGAGCCAAATCTCAAGATTGGGCTCATGGTTAAAAGTGATTTAAAAGAACCCAAATGCTCACTTCGAGGGCTTAAAACGTGTTTATTCACTGCGGGAAGAGATATAAACAATATTTAGAGTAAATTATTGTTCATGCAAGAACGTTCAATTTTTCATGCAAAACGATCGATGACCCGCGACCTGATGAAATTGCTCTGAGATGACCAAAATGGTCAGTTTTGAAAATGTTCATCTTTCAACTAATTTTGACTCACAGAGGTGGATCATCACTTTTGGAGATAAAATGAGCATCGTTATCGTCATTTTCATGCTTCTAGGGAGCCAAAACTCAAGATTGGGCTCATGGTTAAAAGTGACTTAAAAGAACCTAAATGCTCACTTCGAGGGCTTAAAACGTGTTTATTCACTGCGGGAAGAGATATAAACAACATTTAGAGTAAATTATTGTTCATGCGAGAACGTTCAATTTTTCATGCAAAACGATCGATGATCCGCGACCTGATGAAATTGCTCTGAGATGACCAAAATAGTCAGTTTTGAAAATGTTCATCTTTCAACTAATTTTGACTCACAGAGGTGGATCATCACTTTTGGAGATAAAATGAGCATCGTTATCGTCATTTTCATGCTTCTAGGGAGCCAAAACTCAAGATTGGGCTCATGGTTAAAAGTGACTTAAAAGAACCCAAATGCTCACTTCGAGGACTTAAATTGTGTTTATTCACTACGGGAAGAGATATAAACAACATTTAGAGTAAATTATTGTTCATGCGAGAACGTTCAATTTTTCATGCAAAACGATCGATGACCCGCGACCTGATGAAATTACTCTGAGATGACCAAAATGTTCTGTTTTGAAAATTTTCATCTTTCAACTAATTTTGACTCACAGAGGTGGATCATCACTATTGGAGATAAAATGAGCATCTTTATCGTCATTTTCATGCTTCTAGGGAGCCAAAACTCAAGATTGGGCTCATGGTTAAAAGTGACTTAAAAGGACCCAAATGCTCACTTCGAGGGCTTAAAACGTGTTTATTCACTGCGGGAAGAGATATAAACAACATTTAGAGTAAATTATTGTTCAAGCGAGAACGTTCAATTTTTCATGCAAAACGATCGATGACCTGATGAAATTGGTCTGAGATGACCAAAATGGTCTGTTTTGAAAATGTTCATCTTTCAACTAATTTTGACTCTCAGAGGTGGATCATCACTTTTGGAGATAAAATGAGCATCGTTATCGCCATTTTCATGCTTCTAGGGAGCCAAAACTCAAGATTTGGCTCATGGTTAAAAGTGACTTAAAAGGCCCAAAATGCTCACTTCGAGGGCTTAAAACGTGTTTATTCACTGCGGGAAGAGATATAAACAATAGTTAGAGTGAATTAATGTTCATGCGAGAACGTTCAATTTTTCATGCAAAACGATCGATGACCCGCGATCTGATGAAATTACTCTGAGATGACCAAAATGTTCCGTTTTGAAAATGTTCATCTTTCAACTAATTTTGACTCTCAGAGGTGGATCATCAATTTTGGAGATAAAATGAGCATCGTTATCGTCATTTTCATGCTTCTAGGGAGCCAAAACTCAAGATTTGGCTTATGGTTAAAAGTGACTTAAAAGGACCCAAATGCTCACTTCGAGGGCTTAAAACGTGTTTATTCACTGCGGGAAGAGATATAAACAACATTTAGAGTAAATTATTGTTCATGCGAGAACGTTCAATTTTTCATGCAAAACGATCGATGACCCGCGACCTGATGAAATTACTCTGAGATGACTAAAATGGTCCGTTTTGAAAATTTTCATCTTTCAACTAATTTTGACTCTCAGAGGTGGATCATCACTTTTGGAGATAAAATGAGCATCGTTATCGTCATTTTCATGCTTCTAGGGAGCCAAAACTCAAGATTGGGCTCATGGTTAAAAGTGACTTAAAAGAACCCAAATGCTCACTTCGAGGACTTAAAACGTGTTTATTCACTGCGGGAAGATATATAAACAACATTTAGAGTAAATTATTGTTCATGCGAGAACGTTCAATTTTTCATGCAAAACGATCGATGATCCGCGACCTGATGAAATTGCTCTGAGATGACCAAAATGGTCAGTTTTGAAAATTTTCATCTTTCAACTAATTTTGACTCACAGAGGTGGATCATCACTTTTGGAGATAAAATGAGCATCGTTATCGTCATTTTCATGCTTCTAGGGAGCCAAAACTCAAGATTGGGCTCATGGTTAAAAGTGACTTAAAAGAACCCAAATGCTCACTTCGAGGACTTAAAACGTGTTTATTCACTACGGGAAGAGATATAAACAACATTTAGAGTAAATTATTGTTCATGCGAGAACGTTTAATTTTTCATGGAAAACGATCGATGACCCGCGACCTGATGAAATTACTCTGAGATGACCAAAATGTTCTGTTTTGAACATTTTCATCTTTCAACTAATTTTGACTCACAGAGGTGGATCATCACTATTGGAGATAAAATGAGCATCTTTATCGTCATTTTCATGCTTCTAGGGAGCCAAAACTCAAGATTGGGCTCATGGTTAAAAGTGACTTAAAAGGACCCAAATGCTCACTTCGAGGGCTTAAAACGTGTTTATTCACTGCGGGAAGAGATATAAACAACATTTAGAGTAAATTATTGTTCAAGCGAGAACGTTCAATTTTTCATGCAAAACGATCGATGACCTGATGAAATTGGTCTGAGATGACCAAAATGGTCTGTTTTGAAAATGTTCATCTTTCAACTAATTTTGACTCTCAGAGGTGGATCATCACTTTTGGACATAAAATGAGCATCGTTATCGCCATTTTCATGCTTCTAGGGAGCCAAAACTCAAGATTTGGCTCATGGTTAAAAGTGACTTAAAAGGCCCAAAATGCTCACTTCGAGGGCTTAAAACGTGTTTATTCACTGCGGGAAGAGATATAAACAATAGTTAGAGTGAATTAATGTTCATGCGAGAACGTTCAATTTTTCATGCAAAACGATCGATGACCCGCGACCTGATGAAATTACTCTGAGATGACCAAAATGTTCTGTTTTGAAAATTTTCATCTTTCAACTAATTTTGACTCACAGAGGTGGATCATCACTATTGGAGATAAAATGAGCATCTTTATCGTCATTTTCATGCTTCTAGGGAGCCAAAACTCAAGATTGGGCTCATGGTTAAAAGTGACTTAAAAGGACCCAAATGCTCACTTCGAGGGCTTAAAACGTGTTTATTCACTGCGGGAAGAGATATAAACAACATTTAGAGTAAATTATTGTTCATGCGAGAACGTTCAATTTTTCATGCAAAACGATCGATGACCTGATGAAATTGGTCTGAGATGACCAAACTGGTCTGTTTTGAAAATGTTCATCTTTCAACTAATTTTGACTCTCAGAGGTGGATCATCACTTTTGGAGATAAAATGAGCATCGTTATCGCCATTTTCATGCTTCTAGGGAGCCAAAACTCAAGATTGGGCTCATGGTTAAAAGTGACTTAAAAGAACCCAAATACTCACTTCGAGGACTTAAAACGTGTTTATTCACTGCGGGAAGAGATATAAACAACATTTAGAGTAAATTATTGTTCATGCGAGAACGTTCAATTTTTCATGCAAAACGATCGATGACCCGCAACCTGATGAAATTACTCTGAGATGACCAAAATGTTCCGTTTTGAAAATTTTCATCTTTCAACTAATTTTGACTCTTAGAGGTGGATCATCACTTTTGGAGATAAAATGAGCATCGTTATCGTCATTTTCATGCTTCTAGGGAGCCAAAACTCAAGATTTGGCTTATGGTTAAAAGTGACTTAAAAGGACCCAAATGCTCACTTCGAGGGCTCAAAACGTGTTTATTCACTGCGGGAAGAGATATAAACAACATTTAGAGTAAATTATTGTTCATGCGAGAACGTTCAATTTTTCATGCAAAACGATCGATGACCCGCGACCTGATGCAATTGCTCTGAGATGACCAAAATGGTCCGTTTTGAAAATGTTCATCTTTCAACTAATTTTGACTCACAGAGGTGGATCATCACTTTTGGAGATAAAATGAGCATCTTTATTGTCATTTTCATGCTTCTAGGGAGCCAAAACTCAAGATTTGGCTCATGGTTAAAAGTGACTTAAAAGGCCCAAAATGCTCACTTTGAGGGCTTAAAACGTGTTTATTCACTGCGGGAAGAGATATAAACAATAGTTAGAGTGAATTAATGTTCATGCGAGAACGTTCAATTTTTCATGCAAATCAATCGATGACCCGTGACCTGATGAAATTGCTCTGAGATGACCAAAATGGTCCGTTTTGAAAATGTTGATCTTTCAACTAATTTTGACTCTCAGAGGTGGATCATCACTATTGGAGATAAAATGAGCATCTTTATCGTCATTTTCATGCTTCTAGGGAGCCAAAACTCAAGATTGGGCTCATGGTTAAAAGTGACTTAAAAGGACCCAAATGCTCACTTCGAGGGCTTAAAACGTGTTTATTCACTGCGGGAAGAGATATAAACAACATTTAGAGTAAATTATTGTTCATGCGAGAACGTTCAATTTTTCATGCAAAACGATCGATGACCCGCGACCTGATGAAATTGGTCTGAGATGACCAAAATGGTCTGTTTTGAAAATGTTCATCTTTCAACTAATTTTGACTCTCAGAGGTGGATCATCACTTTTGGAGATAAAATGAGCATCGTTATCGCCATTTTCATGCTTCTAGGGAGCCAAAACTCAAGATTTGGCTCATGGTTAAAAGTGACTTAAAAGGCCCAAAATGCTCACTTCGAGGGCTTAAAACGTGTTTATTCACTGCGGGAAGAGATATAAACAATAGTTAGAGTGAATTAATGTTCATGCGAGAACGTTCAATTTTTCATGCAAAACGATCGATGACCCGCGACCTGATGAAATTACTCTGAGATGACCAAAATGTTCTGTTTTGAAAATTTTCATCTTTCAACTAATTTTGACTCACAGAGGTGGATCATCACTATTGGAGATAAAATGAGCATCTTTATCGTCATTTTCATGCTTCTAGGGAGCCAAAACTCAAGATTGGGCTCATGGTTAAAAGTGACTTAAAAGGACCCAAATGCTCACTTCGAGGGCTTAAAACGTGTTTATTCACTGCGGGAAGAGATATAAACAACATTTAGAGTAAATTATTGTTCATGCGAGAACGTTCAATTTTTCATGCAAAACGATCGATGACCTGATGAAATTGGTCTGAGATGACCAAACTGGTCTGTTTTGAAAATGTTCATCTTTCAACTAATTTTGACTCTCAGAGGTGGATCATCACTTTTGGAGATAAAATGAGCATCGTTATCGCCATTTTCATGCTTCTAGGGAGCCAAAACTCAAGATTGGGCTCATGGTTAAAAGTGACTTAAAAGAACCCAAATACTCACTTCGAGGACTTAAAACGTGTTTATTCACTGCGGGAAGAGATATAAACAACATTTAGAGTAAATTATTGTTCATGCGAGAACGTTCAATTTTTCATGCAAAACGATCGATGACCCGCAACCTGATGAAATTACTCTGAGATGACCAAAATGTTCCGTTTTGAAAATTTTCATCTTTCAACTAATTTTGACTCTTAGAGGTGGATCATCACTTTTGGAGATAAAATGAGCATCGTTATCGTCATTTTCATGCTTCTAGGGAGCCAAAACTCAAGATTTGGCTTATGGTTAAAAGTGACTTAAAAGGACCCAAATGCTCACTTCGAGGGCTCAAAACGTGTTTATTCACTGCGGGAAGAGATATAAACAACATTTAGAGTAAATTATTGTTCATGCGAGAACGTTCAATTTTTCATGCAAAACGATCGATGACCCGCGACCTGATGCAATTGCTCTGAGATGACCAAAATGGTCCGTTTTGAAAATGTTCATCTTTCAACTAATTTTGACTCACAGAGGTGGATCATCACTTTTGGAGATAAAATGAGCATCTTTATTGTCATTTTCATGCTTCTAGGGAGCCAAAACTCAAGATTTGGCTCATGGTTAAAAGTGACTTAAAAGGCCCAAAATGCTCACTTCGAGGGCTTAAAACGTGTTTATTCACTGCGGGAAGAGATATAAACAATAGTTAGAGTGAATTAATGTTCATGCGAGAACGTTCAATTTTTCATGCAAATCAATCGATGACCCGTGACCTGATGAAATTGCTCTGAGATGACCAAAATGGTCCTTTTTGAAAATGTTGATCTTTCAACTAATTTTGACTCTCAGAGGTGGATCATCACTATTGGAGATAAAATTAGCATCTTTATCGTCATTTTCATGCTTCTAGGGAGCCAAAACTCAAGATTGGGCTCATGGTTAAAAGTGACTTAAAAGGACCCAAATGCTCACTTCGAGGGCTTAAAACGTGTTTATTCACTGCGGGAAGAGATATAAACAACATTTAGAGTAAATTATTGTTCATGCGAGAACGTTCAATTTTTCATGCAAAACGATCGATGACCCGCGACCTGATGAAATTGGTCTGAGATGACCAAAATGGTCTGTTTTGAAAATGTTCATCTTTCAACTAATTTTGACTCTCAGAGGTGGATCATCACTTTTGGAGATAAAATGAGCATCGTTATCGCCATTTTCATGCTTCTAGGGAGCCAAAACTCAAGATTTGGCTCATGGTTAAAAGTGACTTAAAAGGCCCAAAATGCTCACTTCGAGGGCTTAAAACGTGTTTATTCACTGCGGGAAGAGATATAAACAATAGTTAGAGTGAATTATTGTTCATGCGAGAACTTTCAATTTTTCATGCAAAACGATCGATGACCCGCGACCTGATGAAGTGACTCTGAGATGACCAAAATGTTCCGTTTTGAAAATTTTCATCTTTCAACTAATTTTGACTCTCAGAGGTGGATCATCAATTTTGGAGATAAAATGAGCATCGTTATTGTCATTTTCATGCTTGTAGGGAGCCAAAACTCAAGATTTGGCTTATGGTTAAAAGTGACTTAAAAGGACCCAAATGCTCACTTCGAGGGCTTAAAACGTGTTTATTCACTGCGGGAAGAGATATAAACAACATTTAGAGTAAATTATTGTTCATTCGAGAACGTTCAATTTTTCATTCAAAACGATCAATGACCCGCGACCGGATGAAATTACTCTGAGATGACCAAAATGTTCCGTTTTGAAAATGTTCATCTTTCAACTAATTTTGACTCTCAGAGGTGGATCATCACTATTGGAGATAAAATGAGCATCTTTATCGTCATTTTCATGCTTCTAGGGAGCCAAAACTCAAGATTGGGCTCATGGTTAAAAGTGACTTAAAAGAACCCAAATGCTCACTTCGAGGGCTTAAAACGTGTTTATTCACTGCGGGAAGAGATATAAACAACATTTAGAGTATATTATTGTTCATGCGAGAAAGTTCAATTTTTCATGCAAAACGATCGATGACCCGCGACCTGATGAAATTACTCTGAGATGACTAAAATGGTCCGTTTTGAAAATGTTCATCTTTCAACTAATTTTGACTCTCAGAGGTGGATCATCACTTTTGGAGATAAAATGAGCATCGTTATCGTCATTTTCATGCTTCTAGGGAGCCAAAACTCAAGATTTGGCTCATGGTTAAATGTGACTTAAAAGGCACAAAATGCTCACTTCGAGGGCTTAAAACGTGTTTATTCACTGCGGGAAGAATTATAAACAATAGTTAGAGTGAATTAATGTTCATGCGAGAACGTTCAATTTTTCATGCAAAACAATTGATGACCCGCGACCTGATGAAATTGCTCTGAGATGACCAAAATGGTCCGTTTTGAAAATGTTCATCTTTCAACTAATTTTGACTCTCAGAGGTGGATCATCACTATTGGAGATAAAATGAGCATCTTTATCGTCATTTTCATGCTTCTAGGGAGCCAAATCTCAAGATTGGGCTCATGGTTAAAAGTGATTTAAAAGAACCCAAATGCTCACTTCGAGGGCTTAAAACGTGTTTATTCACTGCGGGAAGAGATATAAACAACATTTAGAGTAAATTATTGTTCATGCGAGAACGTTCAATTTTTCATGCAAAACGATCGATGACCCGCGACCTGATGAAATTACTCTGAGATGACCAAAATGTTCTGTTTTGAAAATTTTCATCTTTCAACTAATTTTGACTCTCAGAGGTGGATCATCACTTTTGGAGATAAAATGAGCATCGTTATCGTCATTTTCATGCTTCTAGGGAGCTAAAACTCAAGATTTGGCTTATGGTTAAAAGTGACTTAAAAGGACCCAAATGCTCACTTTGAGGGCTTAAAACGTGTTTATTCACTGCGGAAAGAGATATAAACAATATTTAGAGTAAATTATTGTTCATGCAAGAACGTTCAATTTTTCATGCAAAACGATCGATGACCCGCAACCTGATGAAATTGCTCTGAGATGACCAAAATGGTCAGTTTTGAAAATGTTCATCTTTCAACTAATTTTGACTCACAGAGGTGGATCATCACTTATGGAGATAAAATGAGCATCGTTATCGTCATTTTCATGCTTCTAGGGAGCCAAAACTCAAGATTGGGCTCATGGTTAAAAGTGACTTAAAAGAACCTAAATGCTCACTTCGAGGGCTTAAAACGTGTTTATTCACTGCGGGAAGAGATATAAACAACATTTAGAGTAAATTATTGTTCATGCGAGAACGTTCAATTTTTCATGCAAAACGATCGATGATCCGCGACCTGATGAAATTGCTCTGAGATGACCAAAATGGTCAGTTTTGAAAATGTTCATCTTTCAACTAATTTTGACTCACAGAGGTGGATCATCACTTTTGGAGATAAAATGAGCATCGTTATCGTCATTTTCATGCTTCTAGGGAGCCAAAACTCAAGATTGGGCTCATGGTTAAAAGTGACTTAAAAGAACCCAAATGCTCACTTCGAGGACTTAAAACGTGTTTATTCACTACGGGAAGAGATATAAACAACATTTAGAGTAAATTATTGTTCATGCGAGAACGTTCAATTTTTCATGCAAAACGATCGATGACCCGCGACCTGATGAAATTACTCTGAGATGACCAAAATGTTCTGTTTTGAAAATTTTCATCTTTCAACTAATTTTGACTCACAGAGGTGGATCATCACTATTGGAGATAAAATGAGCATCTTTATCGTCATTTTCATGCTTCTAGGGAGCCAAAACTCAAGATTGGGCTCATGGTTAAAAGTGACTTAAAAGGACCCAAATGCTCACTTCGAGGGCTTAAAACGTGTTTATTCACTGCGGGAAGAGATATAAACAACATTTAGAGTAAATTATTGTTCAAGCGAGAACGTTCAATTTTTCATGCAAAACGATCGATGACCTGATGAAATTGGTCTGAGATGACCAAAATGGTCTGTTTTGAAAATGTTCATCTTTCAACTAATTTTGACTCTCAGAGGTGGATCATCACTTTTGGAGATAAAATGAGCATCGTTATCGCCATTTTCATGCTTCTAGGGAGCCAAAACTCAAGATTTGGCTCATGGTTAAAAGTGACTTAAAAGGCCCAAAATGCTCACTTCGAGGGCTTAAAACGTGTTTATTCACTGCGGGAAGAGATATAAACAATAGTTAGAGTGAATTAATGTTCATGCGAGAACGTTCCATTTTTCATGCAAAACGATCGATGACCCGCGACCTGATGAAATGACTCTGAGATGACCAAAATGTTCCGTTTTGAAAATTTTCATCTTTCAACTAATTTTGACTCTCAGAGGTGGATCATCAATTTTGGAGATAAAATGAGCATCGTTATCGTCATTTTCATGCTTCTAGGGAGCCAAAACTCAAGATTTGGCTTATGGTTAAAAGTGACTTAAAAGGACCCAAATGCTCACTTCGAGGGCTTAAAACGTGTTTATTCACTGCGGGAAGAGATATAAACAACATTTAGAGTAAATTATTGTTCATGCGAGAACGTTCAATTTTTCATGCAAAACGATCGATGACCCGCGACCTGATGAAATTACTCTGAGATGACTAAAATGGTCCGTTTTGAAAATTTTCATCTTTCAACTAATTTTGACTCACAGAGGTGGATCATCACTATTGGAGATAAAATGAGCATCTTTATCGTCATTTTCATGCTTCTAGGGAGCCAAAACTCAAGATTGGGCTCATGGTTAAAAGTGACTTAAAAGGACCCAAATGCTCACTTCGAGGGCTTAAAACGTGTTTATTCACTGCGGGAAGAGATATAAACAACATTTAGAGTAAATTATTGTTCATGCGAGAACGTTCAATTTTTCATGCAAAACGATCGATGACCTGATGAAATTGCTCTGAGATGACCAAAATGTTCCGTTTTGAAAATGTTCATCTTTCAACTAATTTTGACTCTCAGAGGTGGATCATCACTATTGGAGATGAAATGAGCATCTTTATCATCATTTTCATGCTTCTAGGGAGCCAAAACTCAAGATTTGGCTCATGGTTAAAAGTGACTTAAAAGGCCCAAAATGCTCACTTCGAGGGCTTAAAACGTGTTTATTCACTGCGGGAAGAGATATAAACAACATTTAGAGTAAATTATTGTTCATGCGAGAACGTTCAATTTTTCATGCAAAACGATCGATGATCCGCGACCTGATGAAATTGCTCTGAGATGACCAAAATGGTCAGTTTTGAAAATTTTCATCTTTCAACTAATTTTGACTCACAGAGGTGGATCATCACTTTTGGAGATAAAATGAGCATCGTTATCGTCATTTTCATGCTTCTAGGGAGCCAAAACTTAAGATTGGGCTCATGGTTAAAAGTGACTTAAAAGGACCCAAATGCTCACTTCGAGGGCTTAAAACATGTTTATTCACTGCGGGAAGAGATATAAACAACATTTAGAGTAAATTATTGTTCAAGCGAGAACGTTCAATTTTTCATGCAAAACGATCGATGACCTGATGAAATTGGTCTGAGATGACCAAAATGGTCTGTTTTGAAAATGTTCATCTTTCAACTAATTTTGACTCTCAGAGGTGGATCATCACTTTTGGAGATGAAATGAGCATCTTTATCGTCATTTTCATGCTTCTAGGGAGCCAAAACTCAAGATTTGGCTCATGGTTAAAAGTGACTTAAAAGGCCCAAAATGCTCACTTCGAGGGCTTAAAACGTGTTTATTCACTGCGGGAAGAGATATAAACAACATTTAGAGTAAATTATTGTTCATGCGAGAACGTTCAATTTTTCATGCAAAACGATCGATGATCCGCGACCTGATAACATTGCTCTGAGATGACCAAAATGGTCTGTTTTGAAAATGTTCATCTTTCAACTAATTTTGACTCTCAGAGGTGGATCATCACTTTTGGAGATAAAATGAGCATCGTTATCGCCATTTTCATGCTTCTAGGGAGCCAAAACTCAAGATTTGGCTCATGGTTAAAAGTGACTTAAAAGGCCCAAAATGCTCACTTCGAGGGCTTAAAACGTGTTTATTCACTGCGGGAAGAGATATAAACAATAGTTAGAGTGAATTAATTTTCATGCGAGAACGTTCAATTTTTCATGCAAAACGATCGATGACCCGCGACCTGATGAAATTACTCTGAGATGACTAAAATGGTCCGTTTTGAAAATTTTCATCTTTCAACTAATTTTGACTCTCAGAGGTGGATCATCACTTTTGGAGATAAAATGAGCATCGTTATCGTCATTTTCATGCTTCTAGGGAGCCAAAACTCAAGATTGGGCTCATGGTTAAAAGTGACTTAAAAGAACCCAAATGCTCACTTCGAGGACTTAAAACGTGTTTATTCACTGCGGGAAGATATATAAACAACATTTAGAGTAAATTATTGTTCATGCGAGAACGTTCAATTTTTCATGCAAAACGATCGATGATCCGCGACCTGATGAAATTGCTCTGAGATGACCAAAATGGTCAGTTTTGAAAATGTTCATCTTTCAACTAATTTTGACTCACAGAGGTGGATCATCACTTTTGGAGATAAAATGAGCATCGTTATCGTCATTTTCATGCTTCTAGGGAGCCAAAACTCAAGATTGGGCTCATGGTTAAAAGTGACTTAAAAGAACCCAAATGCTCACTTCGAGGACTTAAAACGTGTTTATTCACTACGGGAAGAGATATAAACAACATTTAGAGTAAATTATTGTTCATGCGAGAACGTTCAATTTTTCATGCAAAACGATCGATGACCCGCGACCTGATGAAATTACTCTGAGATGACCAAAATGTTCTGTTTTGAAAATTTTCATCTTTCAACTAATTTTGACTCACAGAGGTGGATCATCACTATTGGAGATAAAATGAGCATCTTTATCGTCATTTTCATGCTTCTAGGGAGCCAAAACTCAAGATTGGGCTCATGGTTAAAAGTGACTTAAAAGGACCCAAATGCTCACTTCGAGGGCTTAAAACGTGTTTATTCACTGCGGGAAGAGATATAAACAACATTTAAAGTAAATTATTGTTCAAGCGAGAACGTTCAATTTTTCATGCAAAACGATCGATGACCTGATGAAATTGGTCTGAGATGACCAAAATGGTCTGTTTTGAAAATGTTCATCTTTCAACTAATTTTGACTCTCAGAGGTGGATCATCACTTTTGGAGATAAAATGAGCATCGTTATCGCCATTTTCATGCTTCTAGGGAGCCAAAACTCAAGATTTGGCTCATGGTTAAAAGTGACTTAAAAGGCCCAAAATGCTCACTTCGAGGGCTTAAAAAGTGTTTATTCACTGCGGGAAGAGATATAAACAATAGTTAGAGTGAATTAATGTTCATGCGAGAACGTTCAATTTTTCATGCAAAACGATCGATGACCCGCGACCTGATGAAATTACTCTGAGATGACCAAAATGTTCCGTTTTGAAAATTTTCATCTTTCAACTAATTTTGACTCTCAGAGGTGGATCATCAATTTTGGAGATAAAATAAGCATCGTTATCGTCATTTTCATGCTTCTAGGGAGCCAAAACTCAAGATTTGGCTTATGGTTAAAAGTGACTTAAAAGGACCCAAATGCTCACTTCGAGGGCTTAAAACGTGTTTATTCACTGCGGGAAGAGATATAAACAACATTTAGAGTAAATTATTGTTCATGCGAGAACGTTCAATTTTTCATGCAAAACGATCGATGACCCCGCGACCTGATGAAATTACTCTGAGATGACTAAAATGGTCCGTTTTGAAAATTTTCATCTTTCAACTAATTTTGACTCTCAGAGGTGGATCATCACTTTTGGAGATAAAATGAGCATCGTTATCGTCATTTTCATGCTTCTAGGGAGCCAAAACTCAAGATTGGGCTCATGGTTAAAAGTGACTTAAAAGAACCCAAATGCTCACTTCGAGGACTTAAAACGTGTTTATTCACTGCAGGAAGATATATAAACAACATTTAGAGTAAATTATTGTTCATGCGAGAACGTTCAATTTTTCATGCAAAACGATCGATGATCCGCGACCTGATGAAATTGCTCTGAGATGACCAAAATGGTCAGTTTTGAAAATTTTCATCTTTCAACTAATTTTGACTCACAGAGGTGGATCATCACTATTGGAGATAAAATGAGCATCTTTATCGTCATTTTCATGCTTCTAGGGAGCCAAAACTCAAGATTGGGCTCATGGTTAAAAGTGACTTAAAAGGACCCAAATGCTCACTTCGAGGGCTTAAAACGTGTTTATTCACTGCGGGAAGAGATATAAACAACATTTAGAGTAAATTATTGTTCATGCGAGAATGTTCAATTTTTCATGCAAAACGATCGATGACCTGATGAAATTGGTCTGAGATGACCAAAATGGTCTGTTTTGAAAATGTTCATCTTTCAACTAATTTTGACTCTCAGAGGTGGATCATCACTTTTGGAGATAAAATGAGCATCGTTATCGCCATTTTCATGCTTCTAGGGAGCCAAAACTCAAGATTTGGCTCATGGTTAAAAGTGACTTAAAAGGCCCAAAATGCTCACTTTGAGGGCTTAAAACGTGTTTATTCACTGCGGGAAGAGATATAAACAACATTTAGAGTAAATTATTGTTCATGCGAGAACGTTCAATTTTTCATGCAAAACGATCGATGACCCGCGACCTGATGAAATTACTCTGAGATGACCAAAATGGTCCGTTTTGAAAATGTTCATCTTTCAACTAATTTTGACTCACAGAGGTGGATCATCACTTTTGGAGATAAAATGAGCATCGTTATTGTCATTTTCATGCTTCTAGGGAGCCAAAACTCAAGATTTGGCTCATGGTTAAAAGTGACTTAAAAGGCCCAAAATGCTCACTTTGAGGGCTTAAAACGTGTTTATTCACTGCGGGAAGAGATATAAACAATAATTAGAGTGAATTAATGTTCATGCGAGAACGTTCAATTTTTCATGCAAAACAATCGATGACCCGTGACCTGATGAAATTGCTCTAAGATGACCAAAATGGTCCGTTTTGAAAATGTTGATCTTTCAACTAATTTTGACTCTCAGAGGTGGATCATCACTATTGGAGATAAAATGAGCATCTTTATCGTCATTTTCATGCTTCTAGGGAGCCAAAACTCAAGATTGGGCTCATGGTTAAAAGTGACTTAAAAGGACCCAAATGCTCACTTCGAGGGCTTAAAACGTGTTTATTCACTGCGGGAAGAGATATAAACAACATTTAGAGTAAATTATTGTTCAAGCGAGAACGTTCAATTTTTCATGCAAAACGATCGATGACCTGATGAAATTGGTCTGAGATGACCAAAATGGTCTGTTTTGAAAATGTTCATCTTTCAACTAATTTTGACTCTCAGAGGTGGATCATCACTTTTGGAGATAAAATGAGCATCGTTATCGCCATTTTCATGCTTCTAGGGAGCCAAAACTCAAGATTTGGCTCATGGTTAAAAGTGACTTAAAAGGCCCAAAATGCTCACTTCGAGGGCTTAAAACGTGTTTATTCACTGCGGGAAGAGATATAAACAATAGTTAGAGTGAATTAATGTTCATGCGAGAACGTTCAATTTTTCATGCAAAACGATCGATGACCCGCGACCTGATGAAATGACTCTGAGATGACCAAAATGTTCCATTTTGAAAATTTTCATCTTTCATTTAATTTTGACTCTCAGAGGTGGATCATCAATTTTGGAGATAAAATGAGCATCGTTATCGTCATTTTCATGTTTCTAGGGAGCCAAAACTCAAGATTTGGCTTATGGTTAAAAGTGACTTAAAAGGACCCAAATGCTCACTTCGAGGGCTTAAAACGTGTTTATTCACTGCGGGAAGAGATATAAACAACATTTAGAGTAAATTATTGTTCATGCGAGAACGTTCAATTTTTCATGCAAAACGATCGATGACCCGCGACCTGATGAAATTACTCTGAGATGACTAAAATGGTCCGTTTTGAAAATTTTCATCTTTCAACTAATTTTGACTCTCAGAGGTGGATCATCACTTTTGGAGATAAAATGAGCATCGTTATCGTCATTTTCATGCTTCTAGGGAGCCAAAACTCAAGATTGGGCTCATGGTTAAAAGTGACTTAAAAGAATCCAAATGCTCACTTCGAGGACTTAAAACGTGTTTATTCACTACGGGAAGAGATATAAACAACATTTAGAGTAAATTATTGTTCATGCGAGAACGTTCAATTTTTCATGCAAAACGATCGATGACCCGCGACCTGATGAAATTACTCTGAGATGACCAAAATGTTCTGTTTTGAAAATTTTCATCTTTCAACTAATTTTGACTCACAGAGGTGGATCATCACTATTGGAGATAAAATGAGCATCTTTATCGTCATTTTCATGCTTCTAGGGAGCCAAAACTCAAGATTGGGCTCATGGTTAAAAGTGACTTAAAAGGACCCAAATGCTCACTTCGAGGGCTTAAAACATGTTTATTCACTGCGGGAAGAGATATAAACAACATTTAGAGTAAATTATTGTTCATGCGAGAACGTTCAATTTTTCATGCAAAACGATCGATGACCTGATGAAATTGCTCTGAGATGACCAAAATGTTCCGTTTTGAAAATGTTCATCTTTCAACTAATTTTGACTCTCAGAGGTGGATCATCACTATTGGAGATGAAATGAGCATCTTTATCGTCATTTTCATGCTTCTAGGGAGCCAAAACTCAAGATTTGGCTCATGGTTAAAAGTGACTTAAAAGGCCCAAAATGCTCACTTCGAGGGCTTAAAACGTGTTTATTCACTGCGGGAAGAGATATAAACAATAGTTAGAGTGAATTAATGTTCATGCGAGAACGTTCAATTTTTCATGCAAAACGATCAATGATCCGCGACCTGATGAAATTGCTCTGAGATGACCAAAATGTTCCGTTTTGAAAATTTTCATCTTTCAACTAATTTTGACTCTCAGAGGTGGATCATCACTTTTGGAGATAAAATGAGCATCGTTATCGCCATTTTCATGCTTCTAGGGAGCCAAAACTCAAGATTTGGCTCATGGTTAAAAGTGACTTAAAAGGCCCAAAATGCTCACTTTGAGGGCTTAAAACGTGTTTATTCACTGCGGGAAGAGATATAAACAACATTTAGAGTAAATTATTGTTCATGCGAGAACGTTCAATTTTTCATGCAAAACGATCGATGACCCGCGACCTGATGAAATTACTCTGAGATGACCAAAATGGTCCGTTTTGAAAATGTTCATCTTTCAACTAATTTTGACTCACAGAGGTGGATCATCACTTTTGGAGATAAAATGAGCATCGTTATTGTCATTTTCATGCTTCTAGGGAGCCAAAACTCAAGATTTGGCTCATGGTTAAAAGTGACTTAAAAGGCCCAAAATGCTCACTTTGAGGGCTTAAAACGTGTTTATTCACTGCGGGAAGAGAAATAAACAATAATTAGAGTGAATTAATGTTCATGCGAGAACGTTCAATTTTTCATGCAAAACAATCGATGACCCGTGACCTGATGAAATTGCTCTAAGATGACCAAAATGGTCCGTTTTGAAAATGTTGATCTTTCAACTAATTTTGACTCTCAGAGGTGGATCATCACTATTGGAGATAAAATGAGCATCTTTATCGTCATTTTCATGCTTCTAGGGAGCCAAAACTCAAGATTGGGCTCATGGTTAAAAGTGACTTAAAAGGACCCAAATGCTCACTTCGAGGGCTTAAAACGTGTTTATTCACTGCGGGAAGAGATATAAACAACATTTAGAGTAAATTATTGTTCAAGCGAGAACGTTCAATTTTTCATGCAAAACGATCGATGACCTGATGAAATTGGTCTGAGATGACCAAAATGGTCTGTTTTGAAAATGTTCATCTTTCAACTAATTTTGACTCTCAGAGGTGGATCATCACTTTTGGAGATAAAATGAGCATCGTTATCGCCATTTTCATGCTTCTAGGGAGCCAAAACTCAAGATTTGGCTCATGGTTAAAAGTGACTTAAAAGGCCCAAAATGCTCACTTCGAGGGCTTAAAACGTGTTTATTCACTGCGGGAAGAGATATAAACAATAGTTAGAGTGAATTAATGTTCATGCGAGAACGTTCAATTTTTCATGCAAAACGATCGATGACCCGCGACCTGATGAAATGACTCTGAGATGACCAAAATGTTCCGTTTTGAAAATTTTCATCTTTCAACTAATTTTGACTCTCAGAGGTGGATCATCAATTTTGGAGATAAAATGAGCATCGTTATCGTCATTTTCATGTTTCTAGGGAGCCAAAACTCAAGATTTGGCTTATGGTTAAAAGTGACTTAAAAGGACCCAAATGCTCACTTCGAGGGCTTAAAACGTGTTTATTCACTGCGGGAAGAGATATAAACAACATTTAGAGTAAATTATTGTTCATGCGAGAACGTTCAATTTTTCATGCAAAACGATCGATGACCCGCGACCTGATGAAATTACTCTGAGATGACTAAAATGGTCCGTTTTGAAAATTTTCATCTTTCAACTAATTTTGACTCTCAGAGGTGGATCATCACTTTTGGAGATAAAATGAGCATCGTTATCGTCATTTTCATGCTTCTAGGGAGCCAAAACTCAAGATTGGGCTCATGGTTAAAAGTGACTTAAAAGAATCCAAATGCTCACTTCGAGGACTTAAAACGTGTTTATTCACTACGGGAAGAGATATAAACAACATTTAGAGTAAATTATTGTTCATGCGAGAACGTTCAATTTTTCATGCAAAACGATCGATGACCCGCGACCTGATGAAATTACTCTGAGATGACCAAAATGTTCTGTTTTGAAAATTTTCATCTTTCAACTAATTTTGACTCACAGAGGTGGATCATCACTATTGGAGATAAAATGAGCATCTTTATCGTCATTTTCATGCTTCTAGGGAGCCAAAACTCAAGATTGGGCTCATGGTTAAAAGTGACTTAAAAGGACCCAAATGCTCACTTCGAGGGCTTAAAACATGTTTATTCACTGCGGGAAGAGATATAAACAACATTTAGAGTAAATTATTGTTCATGCGAGAACGTTCAATTTTTCATGCAAAACGATCGATGACCTGATGAAATTGCTCTGAGATGACCAAAATGTTCCGTTTTGAAAATGTTCATCTTTCAACTAATTTTGACTCTCAGAGGTGGATCATCACTATTGGAGATGAAATGAGCATCTTTATCGTCATTTTCATGCTTCTAGGGAGCCAAAACTCAAGATTTGGCTCATGGTTAAAAGTGACTTAAAAGGCCCAAAATGCTCACTTCGAGGGCTTAAAACGTGTTTATTCACTGCGGGAAGAGATATAAACAATAGTTAGAGTGAATTAATGTTCATGCGAGAACGTTCAATTTTTCATGCAAAACGATCAATGATCCGCGACCTGATGAAATTGCTCTGAGATGACCAAAATGTTCCGTTTTGAAAATTTTCATCTTTCAACTAATTTTGACTCTCAGAGGTGGATCATCACTTTTGGAGATAAAATGAGCATCGTTATCGTCATTTTCATGCTTCTAGGGAGCCAAAACTCAAGATTGGGCTCATGGTTAAAAGTGACTTAAAAGAATCCAAATGCTCACTTCGAGGACTTAAAACGTGTTTATTCACTACGGGAAGAGATATAAACAACATTTAGAGTAAATTATTGTTCATGCGAGAACGTTCAATTTTTCATGCAAAACGATCGATGACCCGCGACCTGATGAAATTACTCTGAGATGACCAAAATGTTCTGTTTTGAAAATTTTCATCTTTCAACTAATTTTGACTCACAGAGGTGGATCATCACTATTGGAGATAAAATGAGCATCTTTATCGTCATTTTCATGCTTCTAGGGAGCCAAAACTCAAGATTGGGCTCATGGTTAAAAGTGACTTAAAAGGACCCAAATGCTCACTTCGAGGGCTTAAAACATGTTTATTCACTGCGGGAAGAGATATAAACAACATTTAGAGTAAATTATTGTTCATGCGAGAACGTTCAATTTTTCATGCAAAACGATCGATGACCTGATGAAATTGCTCTGAGATGACCAAAATGTTCCGTTTTGAAAATGTTCATCTTTCAACTAATTTTGACTCTCAGAGGTGGATCATCACTATTGGAGATGAAATGAGCATCTTTATCGTCATTTTCATGCTTCTAGGGAGCCAAAACTCAAGATTTGGCTCATGGTTAAAAGTGACTTAAAAGGCCCAAAATGCTCACTTCGAGGGCTTAAAACGTGTTTATTCACTGCGGGAAGAGATATAAACAATAGTTAGAGTGAATTAATGTTCATGCGAGAACGTTCAATTTTTCATGCAAAACGATCAATGATCCGCGACCTGATGAAATTGCTCTGAGATGACCAAAATGTTCCGTTTTGAAAATTTTCATCTTTCAACTAATTTTGACTCTCAGAGGTGGATCATCACTTTTGGAGATAAAATGAGCATCGTTATCGTCATTTTCTTGCTTCTAGGGAGCCAAATCTCAAGATTGGGCTCATGGTTAAAAGTGACTTAAAAGAACCCAAATACTCACTTCGAGGACTTAAAACGTGTTTATTCACTGCGGGAAGAGATATAAACAACATTTAGAGTAAATTATTGTTCATGCGAGAACGTTCAATTTTTCATGCAAAACGATCGATGACCCGCGACCTGATGAAATTACTCTGAGATGACCAAAATGTTCAGTTTTGAAAATTTTCATCTTTCAACTAATTTTGACTCTTAGAGGTGGATCATCACTTTTGGAGATAAAATGAGCATCGTTATCATCATTTTCATGCTTCTAGGGAGCCAAAACTCAAGATTTGGCTTATGGTTAAAAGTGACTTAAAAGGACCCAAATGCTCACTTCGAGGGCTTAAAATGTGTTTATTCACTGCGGGAAGAGATATAAACAACATTTAGAGTAAATTATTGTTCATGCGAGAACGTTCAATTTTTCATGCAAAACGATCGATGACCCGCGACCTGATGCAATTGCTCTGAGATGACCAAAATGGTCCGTTTTGAAAATGTTCATCTTTCAACTAATTTTGACTCACAGAGGTGGATCATCACTTTTGGAGATAAAATGAGCATCGTTATTGTCATTTTCATGCTTCTAGGGAGCCAAAACTCAAGATTTGGCTCATGGTTAAAAGTGACTTAAAAGGCCCAAAATGCTCACTTCGAGGGCTTAAAACGTGTTTATTCACTGCGGGAAGAGATATAAACAATAGTTAGAGTGAATTAATGTTCATGCGAGAACGTTCAATTTTTTATGCAAAACGATCGATGACCCGCGACCTGATGAAATTGCTCTGAGATGACCAAAATGTTCCGTTTTGAAAATGTTCATCTTTCAACTAATTTTGACTCTCAGAGGTGGATCATCACTATTGGAGATGAAATGAGCATCTTTATCGTCATTTTCATGCTTCTAGGGAGCCAAAACTCAAGATTTGGCTCATGGTTAAAAGTGACTTAAAAGGCCCAAAATGCTCACTTCGAGGGCTTAAAACGTGTTTATTCACTGCGGGAAGAGATATAAACAATAGTTAGAGTGAATTAATGTTCATGCGAGAACGTTCAATTTTTCATGCAAAACGATCAATGATCCGCGACCTGATGAAATTGCTCTGAGATGACCAAAATGTTCCGTTTTGAAAATTTTCATCTTTCAACTAATTTTGACTCTCAGAGGTGGATCATCACTTTTGGAGATAAAATGAGCATCGTTATCGTCATTTTCTTGCTTCTAGGGAGCCAAATCTCAAGATTGGGCTCATGGTTAAAAGTGACTTAAAAGAACCCAAATACTCACTTCGAGGACTTAAAACGTGTTTATTCACTGCGGGAAGAGATATAAACAACATTTAGAGTAAATTATTGTTCATGCGAGAACGTTCAACTTTTCATGCAAAACGATCGATGACCCGCGACCTGATGAAATTACTCTGAGATGACCAAAATGTTCAGTTTTGAAAATTTTCATCTTTCAACTAATTTTGACTCTTAGAGGTGGATCATCACTTTTGGAGATAAAATGAGCATCGTTATCGTCATTTTCATGCTTCTAGGGAGCCAAAACTCAAGATTTGGCTTATGGTTAAAAGTGACTTAAAAGGACCCAAATGCTCACTTCGAGGGCTTAAAACGTGTTTATTCACTGCGGGAAGAGATATAAACAACATTTAGAGTAAATTATTGTTCATGCGAGAACGTTCAATTTTTCATGCAACACGATCGATGACCCGCGACCTGATGCAATTGCTCTGAGATGACCAAAATGTTCCGTTTTGAAAATGTTCATCTTTCAACTAATTTTGACTCTCAGAGGTGGATCATCACTATTGGAGATGAAATGAGCATCTTTATCGTCATTTTCATGCTTCTAGGGAGCCAAAACTCAAGATTGGGCTCATGGTTAAAAGTGACTTAAAAGAACCCAAATGCTCACTTCGAGGGCTTAAAACGTGTTTATTCACTGCGGGAAGAGATATAAACAACATTTAGAGTAAATTATTGTTCATGCGAGAACGTTCAATTTTTCATGCAAAACGATCGATGACCCGCGACCTGATGAAATTACTCTGAGATGACCAAAATGTTCCGTTTTGAAAATGTTCATCTTTCAACTAATTTTGACTCTCAGAGGTGGATCATCACTTTTGGAGATAAAATGAGCATCGTTATCGTCATTTTCTTGCTTCTAGGGAGCCAAATCTCAAGATTGGGCTCATGGTTAAAAGTGACTTAAAAGAACCCAAATGCTCACTTCGAGGGCTTAAAACGTGTTTATTCACTGCGGGAAGAGATATAAACAACATTTAGAGTAAATTATTGTTCATGCGAGAACGTTCAATTTTTCATGCAAAACGATCGATGATCCGCGACCTGATGAAATTGCTCTGAGATGACCAAAATGGTCAGTTTTGAAAATGTTCATCTTTCAACTAATTTTGACTCACAGAGGTGGATCATCACTTTTGGAGATAAAATGAGCATCGTTATCGTCATTTTCATGCTTCTAGGGAGCCAAAACTCAAGATTGGGCTCATGGTTAAAAGTGACTTAAAAGAACCCAAATGCTCACTTCGAGGACTTAAAACGTGTTTATTCACTGCGGAAAGAGATATAAACAACATTTAGAGTAAATTATTGTTCATGCGAGAACGTTCAATTTTTCATGCAAAACGATCGATGACCCGCGACCTGATGAAATTACTCTGAGATGACCAAAATGTTCCGTTTTGAAAATGTTCATCTTTCAACTAATTTTGACTCACAGAGGTGGATCATCACTATTGGAGATAAAATGAGCATCTTTATCGTCATTTTCATGCTTCTAGGGAGCCAAAACTCAAGATTGGGCTCATGGTTAAAAGTGACTTAAAAGGACCCAAATGCTCACTTCGAGGGCTTAAAACGTGTTTATTCACTGCGGGAAGAGATATAAACAACATTTAGAGTAAATTATTGTTCATGCGAGAACGTTCAATTTTTCATGCAAAATGATCGATGACCTGATGAAATTGGTCTGAGATGACCAAAATGGTCTGTTTTGAAAATGTTCATCTTTCAACTAATTTTGACTCTCAGAGGTGGATCATCACTTTTGGAGATAAAATGAGCATCGTTATCGCCATTTTCATGCTTCTAGGGAGCCAAAACTCAAGATTTGGCTCATGGTTAAAAGTGACTTAAAAGGCCCAAAATGCTCACTTCGAGGGCTTAAAACGTGTTTATTCACTGCGGGAAGAGATATAAACAACATTTAGAGTAAATTATTGTTCATGCGAGAACGTTCAATTTTTCATTCAAAACGATCGATGACCCGCGACCTGATGAAATTGCTCTGAGATGACCAAAATGTTCCGTTTTGAAAATGTTCATCTTTCAACTAATTTTGACTCTCAGAGGTGGATCATCACTATTGGAGATAAAATGAGCATCTTTATCGTCATTTTCATGCTTCTAGGGAGCCAAAACTCAAGATTGGGCTCATGGTTAAAAGTGACTTAAAAGAACCCAAATGCTCACTTCGAGGGCTTAAAACGTGTTTATTCACTGCGGGAAGAGATATAAACAACATTTAGAGTAAATTATTGTTCATGCGAGAACGTTCAATTTTTCATGCAAAACGATCGATGACCCGCGACCTGATGAAATTACTCTGAGATGACCAAAATGTTCCGTTTTGAAAATTTTCATCTTTCAACTAATTTTGACTCTCAGAGGTGGATCATCACTTTTGGAGATAAAATGAGCATCGTTATTGTCATTTTCTTGCTTCTAGGGAGCCAAATCTCAAGATTGGGCTCATGGTTAAAAGTGACTTAAAAGAACCCAAATGCTCACTTCGAGGGCTTAAAACGTGTTTATTCACTGCGGGAAGAGATATAAACAACATTTAGAGTAAATTATTGTTCATGCGAGAACGTTCAATTTTTCATGCAAAACGATCAATGATCCGCGACCTGATGAAATTGCTCTGAGATGACCAAAAAGGTCAGTTTTGAAAATGTTTATCTTTCAACTAATTTTGACTCTCAGAGGTGGATCATCACTTTTGGAGATAAAATGAGCATCTTTATCGCCATTTTCATGCTTCTAGGGAGCCAAAACTCAAGATTTGGCTCATTGTTAATAGTGACTTAAAAGGCCCAAAATGCTCACTTCGAGGGCTTAAAATGTGTTTATTCACTGCGGGAAGAGATATAAACAATAGTTAGAGTGAATTAATGTTCATGCGAGAACGTTCAATTTTTCATGCAAAACGATCAATGACCCGCGACCTGATGAAATGACTCTGAGATGACCAAAATGTTCCGTTTTGAAAATTTTCATCTTTCAACTAATTTTGACTCTCAGAGGTGGATCATCACTTTTGGAGATAAAATGAGCATCGTTATCGTCATTTTCATGCTTCTAGGGAGCCAAAACTCAAGATTGGGCTCATGGTTAAAAGTGACTTAAAAGAACCCAAATGCTCACTTCGAGGGCTTAAAACGTGTTTATTCACTGCGGGAAGAGATATAAACAATATTTAGAGTAAATTATTGTTCATGCGAGAACGTTCAATTTTTCATGCAAAACGATCGATGACCCGCGACCTGATGAAATTGCTCTGAGATTACCAAAATGGTCAGTTTTGAAAATGTTCATCTTTCAACTAATTTTGACTCACAGAGGTGGATCATCACTTTTGGGGATAAAATGAGCATCGTTATCGTCATTTTCATGCTTCTAGGGAGCCAAAACTCAAGATTTGGTTTATGGTTAAAAGTGACTTAAAAGGACCCAAATGCTCACTTCGAGGGCGTAAAACATGTTTATTCACTGCGGGAAGAGATATAAACAACATTTAGAGTAAATTATTGTTCATGCGAGAACGTTCAATTTTTCATTCAAAACGATCGATGACCCGCGACCTGATGAAATTGCTCTGTGATGACCAAAATGTTCCGTTTTGAAAATGTTCATCTTTCAACTAATTTTGACTCTCAGAGGTGGATCATCACTATTGGAGATAAAATGAGCATCTTTATCGTCATTTTCATGCTTCTAGGGAGCCAAAACTCAAGATTGGGCTCATGGTTAAAAGTGACTTAAAAGAACCCAAATGCTCACTTCGAGGGCTTAAAACGTGTTTATTCACTGCGGGAAGAGATATAAACAATATTTAGAGTAAATTATTGTTCATGCGAGAACGTTCAATTTTTCATGCAAAACGATCGATGACCCGCGACCTGATGAAATTGCTCTGAGATGACCAAAATGGTCAGTTTTGAAAATGTTCATCTTTCAACTAATTTTGACTCACAGAGGTGGATCATCACTTTTGGAGATAAAATGAGCATCGTTATCGTCATTTTCATGCTTCTAGGGAGCCAAAACTCAAGATTGGGCTCATGGTTAAAAGTGACTTAAAAGAACCCAAATGCTCACTTCGAGGGCTTAAAACGTGTTTATTCACTGCGGGAAGAGATATAAACAATAGTTAGAGTGAATTAATGTTCATGCGAGAACGTTCAATTTTTCATGCAAAACGATCGATGACCCGCGACCTGATGAAATGACTCTGAGATGACCAAAATGTTCCGTTTTGAAAATTTTCATCTTTCAACTAATTTTGACTCTCAGAGGTGGATCATCAATTTTGGAGATAAAATTAGCATCGTTATCGTCATTTTCATGCTTCTAGGGAGCCAAAACTCAAGATTTGGCTTATGGTTAAAAGTGACTTAAAAGGACCCAAATGCTCACTTTGAGGGCTTAAAACGTGTTTATTCACTGCGGGAAGAGATATAAACAACATTTAGAGTAAATTATTGTTCATTCGAGAACGTTCAATTTTTCATTCAAAACGATCGATGACCCGCGACCTGATGAAATTGCTCTGAGATGACCAAAATGTTCCGTTTTGAAAATGTTCATCTTTCAACTAATTTTGACTCTCAGAGGTGGATCATCACTATTGGAGATGAAATGAGCATCTTTATCGTCATTTTCATGCTTCTAGGGAGCCAAAACTCAAGATTGGGCTCATGGTTAAAAGTGACTTAAAAGAACCCAAATGCTCACTTCGAGGGCTTAAAACGTGTTTATTCACTGCGGGAAGATATATAAACAACATTTAGAGTAAATTATTGTTCATGCGAGAACGTTCAATTTTTCATGCAAAACGATCGATGACCCGCGACCTGAGGAAATTACTCTGAGATGACTAAAATGGTCCGTTTTGAAAATTTTCATCTTTCAACTAATTTTGACTCTCAGAGGTGGATCATCAATTTTGGAGATAAAATGAGCATCGTTATCGTCATTTTCATGCTTCTAGGGAGCCAAAACTCAAGATTTGGCTTATGGTTAAAAGTGACTTAAAAGGACCCAAATGCTCACTTTGAGGGCTTAAAACGTGTTTATTCACTGCGGGAAGAGATATAAACAACATTTAGAGTAAATTATTGTTCATTCGAGAACGTTCAATTTTTCATTCAAAACGATCGATGACCCGCGACCTGATGAAATTGCTCTGAGATGACCAAAATGTTCCGTTTTGAAAATGTTCATCTTTCAACTAATTTTGACTCTCAGAGGTGGATCATCACTATTGGAGATGAAATGAGCATCTTTATCATCATTTTCATGCTTCTAGGGAGCCAAAACTCAAGATTGGGCTCATGGTTAAAAGTGACTTAAAAGAACCCAAATGCTCACTTCGAGGGCTTAAAACGTGTTTATTCACTGCGGGAAGAGATATAAACAACATTTAGAGTAAATTATTGTTCATGCGAGAACGTTCAATTTTTCATGCAAAACGATCGATGACCCGCGACCTGATGAAATTACTCTGAGATGACCAAAATGTTCCGTTTTGAAAATTTTCATCTTTCAACTAATTTTGACTCTCAGAGGTGGATCATCACTTTTGGAGATAAAATGAGCATCGTTATCTTCATTTTCTTGCTTCTAGGGAGCCAAATCTCAAGATTGGGCTCATGGTTAAAAGTGACTTAAAAGAACCCAAATGCTCACTTCGAGGGCTTAAAACGTGTTTATTCACTGCGGGAAGAGATATAAACAACATTTAGAGTAAATTATTGTTCATGCGAGAACGTTCAATTTTTCATGCAAAACGATCAATGATCCGCGACCTGATGAAATTGCTCTGAGATGACCAAAAAGGTCAGTTTTGAAAATGTTCATCTTTCAACTAATTTTGACTCACAGAGGTGGATCATCACTATTGGAGATAAAATGAGCATCGTTATCGTCATTTTCATGCTTCTAGGGAGCCAAAACTCAAGATTGGGCTCATGGTTAAAAGTGACCTAAAAGAACCCAAATGCTCACTTCGAGGGCTTAAAACGTGTTTATTCACTGCGGAAAGAGATATAAACAATATTTAGAGTAAATTATTGTTCATGCGAGAACGTTCAATTTTTCATGCAAAACGATCGATGACCCGCGACCTGATGAAATTGCTGTGAGATGACCAAAATGGTCAGTTTTGAAAATGTTCATCTTTCAACTAATTTTGACTCACAGAGGTGGATCATCACTTTTGGAGATAAAATGAGCATCGTTATCATCATTTTCATGCTTCTAGGGAGCCAAAACTCAAGATTGGGCTCATGGTTAAAAGTGACTTAAAAGAACCCAAATGCTCACTTCGAGGGCTTAAAACGTGTTTATTCACTGCGGGAAGAGATATAAACAACATTTAGAGTAAATTATTGTTCATGCGAGAACGTTCAATTTTTCATGCAAAACGATCGATGACCCGCGACCTGATGAAATTACTCTGAGATGACCAAAATGTTCCGTTTTGAAAATTTTCATCTTTCAACTAATTTTGACTCTCAGAGGTGGATCATCACTTTTGGAGATAAAATGAGCATCGTTATCGTCATTTTCTTGCTTCTAGGGAGCCAAATCTCAAGATTGGGCTCATGGTTAAAAGTGACTTAAAAGAACCCAAATGCTCACTTCGAGGGCTTAAAACGTGTTTATTCACTGCGGGAAGAGATATAAACAACATTTAGAGTAAAACATTGTTCATGCGAGAACGTTCAATTTTTCATGCAAAATGATCGATGACCTGATGAAATTGGTCTGAGATGACCAAAATGGTCTGTTTTGAAAATGTTCATCTTTCAACTAATTTTGACTCTCAGAGGTGGATCATCACTTTTGGAGATAAAATGAGCATCGTTATCGCCATTTTCATGCTTCTAGGGAGCCAAAACTCAAGATTTGGCTCATGGTTAAAAGTGACTTAAAAGGCCCAAAATGCTCACTTCGAGGGCTTAAAACGTGTTTATTCACTGCGGGAAGAGATATAAACAACATTTAGAGTAAATTATTGTTCATGCGAGAACGTTCAATTTTCCATTCAAAACGATCGATGACCCACGACCTGATGAAATTGCTCTGAGATGACCAAAATGTTCCGTTTTGAAAATGTTCATCTTTCAACTAATTTTGACTCTCAGAGGTGGATCATCACTATTGGAGATAAAATGAGCATCTTTATCGTCATTTTCATGCTTCTAGGGAGCCAAAACTCAAGATTGGGCTCATGGTTAAAAGTGACTTAAAAGAACCCAAATGCTCACTTCGAGGGCTTAAAACGTGTTTATTCACTGCGGGAAGAGATATAAACAACATTTAGAGTAAATTATTGTTCATGCGATAACGTTCAATTTTTCATGCAAAACGATCGATGACCCGCGACCTGATGAAATTACTCTGAGATGACCAAAATGTTCCGTTTTGAAAATTTTCATCTTTCAACTAATTTTGACTCTCAGAGGTGGATCATCACTTTTGGAGATAAAATGAGCATCGTTATCGTCATTTTCTTGCTTCTAGGGAGCCAAATCTCAAGATTGGGCTCATGGTTAAAAGTGACTTAAAAGAACCCAAATGCTCACTTCGAGGGCTTAAAACGTGTTTATTCACTGCGGGAAGAGATATAAACAACATTTAGAGTAAATTATTGTTCATGCGAGAACGTTCAATTTTTCATGCAAAACGATCAATGATCCGCGACCTGATGAAATTGCTCTGAGATGACCAAAAAGGTCAGTTTTGAAAATGTTTATCTTTCAACTAATTTTGACTCACAGAGGTGGATCATCACTATTGGAGATAAAATGAGCATCGTTATCGTCATTTTCATGCTTCTAGGGAGCCAAAACTCAAGATTGGGCTCATGGTTAAAAGTGACTTAAAAGAACCCAAATGCTCACTTCGAGGACTTAAAACGTGTTTATTCACTGTGGGAAGAGATATAAACAACATTTAGAGTAAATTATTGTTCATGCGAGAACGTTCAATTTTTCATGCATAACGATCGATGACCCGCGACCTGATGAAATTACTCTGAGATGACCAAAATGTTCCGTTTTGAAAATTTTCATCTTTCAACTAATTTTGACTCTTAGAGGTGGATCATCACTTTTGGAGATAAAATGAGCATCGTTATCGTCATTTTCATGCTTCTAGGGAGCCAAAACTCAAGATTTGGCTTATGGTTAAAAGTGACTTAAAAGGACCCAAATGCTCACTTCGAGGGCTTAAAACGTGTTTATTCACTGCGGGAAGAGATATAAACAACATTTAGAGTAAATTATTGTTCATGCGAGAACGTTCAATTTTTCATGCAAAACGATCCCGCGACCTGATGAAATTACTCTGAGATGACTAAAATGGTCCGTTTTGAAAATTTTCATCTTTCAACTAATTTTGACTCTCAGAGGTGGATCATCAATTTTGGAGATAAAATGAGCATCGTTATCGTCATTTTCATGCATCTAGGGAGCCAAAACTCAAGATTTGGCTTATGGTTAAAAGTGACTTAAAAGGACCCAAATGCTCACTTTGAGGGCTTAAAACGTGTTTATTCACTGCGGGAAGAGATATAAACAACATTTAGAGTAAATTATTGTTCATTCGAGAACGTTCAATTTTTCATTCAAAACGATCGATGACCCGCGACCTGATGAAATTGCTCTGAGATGACCAAAATGTTCCGTTTTGAAAATGTTCATCTTTCAACTAATTTTGACTCTCAGAGGTGGATCATCACTATTGGAGATGAAATGAGCATCTTTATCATCATTTTCATGCTTCTAGGGAGCCAAAACTCAAGATTGGGCTCATGGTTAAAAGTGACTTAAAAGAACCCAAATGCTCACTTCGAGGGCTTAAAACGTGTTTATTCACTGCGGGAAGAGATATAAACAACATTTAGAGTAAATTATTGTTCATGCGAGAACGTTCAATTTTTCATGCAAAACGATCGATGACCCGCGACCTGATGAAATTACTCTGAGATGACCAAAATGTTCCGTTTTGAAAATTTTCATCTTTCAACTAATTTTGACTCTCAGAGGTGGATCATCACTTTTGGAGATAAAATGAGCATCGTTATCTTCATTTTCTTGCTTCTAGGGAGCCAAATCTCAAGATTGGGCTCATGGTTAAAAGTGACTTAAAAGAACCCAAATGCTCACTTCGAGGGCTTAAAACGTGTTTATTCACTGCGGGAAGAGATATAAACAACATTTAGAGTAAATTATTGTTCATGCGAGAACGTTCAATTTTTCATGCAAAACGATCAATGATCCGCGACCTGATGAAATTGCTCTGAGATGACCAAAAAGGTCAGTTTTGAAAATGTTCATCTTTCAACTAATTTTGACTCACAGAGGTGGATCATCACTATTGGAGATAAAATGAGCATCGTTATCGTCATTTTCATGCTTCTAGGGAGCCAAAACTCAAGATTGGGCTCATGGTTAAAAGTGACCTAAAAGAACCCAAATGCTCACTTCGAGGGCTTAAAACGTGTTTATTCACTGCGGAAAGAGATATGAACAATATTTAGAGTAAATTATTGTTCATGCGAGAACGTTCAATTTTTCATGCAAAACGATCGATGACCCGCGACCTGATGAAATTGCTGTGAGATGACCAAAATGGTCAGTTTTGAAAATGTTCATCTTTCAACTAATTTTGACTCACAGAGGTGGATCATCACTTTTGGAGATAAAATGAGCATCGTTATCATCATTTTCATGCTTCTAGGGAGCCAAAACTCAAGATTGGGCTCATGGTTAAAAGTGACTTAAAAGAACCCAAATGCTCACTTCGAGGGCTTAAAACGTGTTTATTCACTGCGGGAAGAGATATAAACAACATTTAGAGTAAATTATTGTTCATGCGAGAACGTTCAATTTTTCATGCAAAACGATCGATGACCCGCGACCTGATGAAATTACTCTGAGATGACCAAAATGTTCCGTTTTGAAAATTTTCATCTTTCAACTAATTTTGACTCTCAGAGGTGGATCATCACTTTTGGAGATAAAATGAGCATCGTTATCGTCATTTTCTTGCTTCTAGGGAGCCAAATCTCAAGATTGGGCTCATGGTTAAAAGTGACTTAAAAGAACCCAAATGCTCACTTCGAGGGCTTAAAACGTGTTTATTCACTGCGGGAAGAGATATAAACAACATTTAGAGTAAAATATTGTTCATGCGAGAACGTTCAATTTTTCATGCAAAATGATCGATGACCTGATGAAATTGGTCTGAGATGACCAAAATGGTCTGTTTTGAAAATGTTCATCTTTCAACTAATTTTGACTCTCAGAGGTGGATCATCACTTTTGGAGATAAAATGAGCATCGTTATCGCCATTTTCATGCTTCTAGGGAGCCAAAACTCAAGATTTGGCTCATGGTTAAAAGTGACTTAAAAGGCCCAAAATGCTCACTTCGAGGGCTTAAAACGTGTTTATTCACTGCGGGAAGAGATATAAACAACATTTAGAGTAAATTATTGTTCATGCGAGAACGTTCAATTTTTCATTCAAAACGATCGATGACCCACGACCTGATGAAATTGCTCTGAGATGACCAAAATGTTCCGTTTTGAAAATGTTCATCTTTCAACTAATTTTGACTCTCAGAGGTGGATCATCACTATTGGAGATAAAATGAGCATCTTTATCGTCATTTTCATGCTTCTAGGGAGCCAAAACTCAAGATTGGGCTCATGGTTAAAAGTGACTTAAAAGAACCCAAATGCTCACTTCGAGGGCTTAAAACGTGTTTATTCACTGCGGGAAGAGATATAAACAACATTTAGAGTAAATTATTGTTCATGCGATAACGTTCAATTTTTCATGCAAAACGATCGATGACCCGCGACCTGATGAAATTACTCTGAGATGACCAAAATGTTCCGTTTTGAAAATTTTCATCTTTCAACTAATTTTGACTCTCAGAGGTGGATCATCACTTTTGGAGATAAAATGAGCATCGTTATCGTCATTTTCTTGCTTCTAGGGAGCCAAATCTCAAGATTGGGCTCATGGTTAAAAGTGACTTAAAAGAACCCAAATGCTCACTTCGAGGGCTTAAAACGTGTTTATTCACTGCGGGAAGAGATATAAACAACATTTAGAGTAAATTATTGTTCATGCGAGAACGTTCAATTTTTCATGCAAAACGATCAATGATCCGCGACCTGATGAAATTGCTCTGAGATGACCAAAAAGGTCAGTTTTGAAAATGTTTATCTTTCAACTAATTTTGACTCACAGAGGTGGATCATCACTATTGGAGATAAAATGAGCATCGTTATCGTCATTTTCATGCTTCTAGGGAGCCAAAACTCAAGATTGGGCTCATGGTTAAAAGTGACTTAAAAGAACCCAAATGCTCACTTCGAGGACTTAAAACGTGTTTATTCACTGTGGGAAGAGATATAAACAACATTTAGAGTAAATTATTGTTCATGCGAGAACGTTCAATTTTTCATGCATAACGATCGATGACCCGCGACCTGATGAAATTACTCTGAGATGACCAAAATGTTCCGTTTTGAAAATTTTCATCTTTCAACTAATTTTGACTCTTAGAGGTGGATCATCACTTTTGGAGATAAAATGAGCATCGTTATCGTCATTTTCATGCTTCTAGGGAGCCAAAACTCAAGATTTGGCTTATGGTTAAAAGTGACTTAAAAGGACCCAAATGCTCACTTCGAGGGCTTAAAACGTGTTTATTCACTGCGGGAAGAGATATAAACAACATTTAGAGTAAATTATTGTTCATGCGAGAACGTTCAATTTTTCATGCAAAACGATCCCGCGACCTGATGAAATTACTCTGAGATGACTAAAATGGTCCGTTTTGAAAATTTTCATCTTTCAACTAATTTTGACTCTCAGAGGTGGATCATCAATTTTGGAGATAAAATGAGCATCGTTATCGTCATTTTCATGCATCTAGGGAGCCAAAACTCAAGATTTGGCTTATGGTTAAAAGTGACTTAAAAGGACCCAAATGCTCACTTTGAGGGCTTAAAACGTGTTTATTCACTGCGGGAAGAGATATAAACAACATTTAGAGTAAATTATTGTTCATTCGAGAACGTTCAATTTTTCATTCAAAACGATCGATGACCCGCGACCTGATGAAATTGCTCTGAGATGACCAAAATGTTCCGTTTTGAAAATGTTCATCTTTCAACTAATTTTGACTCTCAGAGGTGGATCATCACTATTGGAGATGAAATGAGCATCTTTATCGTCATTTTCATGCTTCTAGGGAGCCAAAACTCAAGATTGGGCTCATGGTTAAAAGTGACTTAAAAGAACCCAAATGCTCACTTCGAGGGCTTAAAACGTGTTTATTCACTGCGGGAAGAGATATAAACAACATTTAGAGTAAATTATTGTTCATGCGAGAACGTTCAATTTTTCATGCAAAACGATTGATGACCCGCGACCTGATGAAATTACTCTGAGATGACCAAAATGTTCCGTTTTGAAAATGTTCATCTTTCAACTAATTTTGACTCTCAGAGGTGGATCATCACTTTTGGAGATAAAATGAGCATCGTTATCGTCATTTTCTTGCTTCTAGGGAGCCAAATCTCAAGATTGGGCTCATGGTTAAAAGTGACTTAAAAGAACCCAAATGCTCACTTCGAGGGCTTAAAACGTGTTTATTCACTGCGGGAAGAGATATAAACAACATTTAGAGTAAATTATTGTTCATGCGAGAACGTTCAATTTTTCATGCAAAACGATCGATGATCCGCGACCTGATGAAATTGCTCTGAGATGACCAAAATGGTCAGTTTTGAAAATGTTCATCTTTCAACTAATTTTGACTCACAGAGGTGGATCATCACTTTTGGAGATAAAATGAGCATCGTTATCGT
The DNA here is from genome assembly GCF_964261635.1 of Lissotriton helveticus. Lineage (NCBI taxonomy): Eukaryota > Metazoa > Chordata > Amphibia > Caudata > Salamandridae > Lissotriton > Lissotriton helveticus. The sequence continues at coordinate 1,163,897,670 of NC_136069.1, read as the reverse complement.
CATTTTCATGCTTCTAGGGAGCCAAAACTCAAGATTGGGCTCATGGTTAAAAGTGACTTAAAAGAACCCAAATGCTCACTTCGAGGACTTAAAACGTGTTTATTCACTGCGGAAAGAGATATAAACAACATTTAGAGTAAATTATTGTTCATGCGAGAACGTTCAATTTTTCATGCAAAACGATCGATGACCCGCGACCTGATGAAATTACTCTGAGATGACCAAAATGTTCCGTTTTGAAAATGTTCATCTTTCAACTAATTTTGACTCACAGAGGTGGATCATCACTATTGGAGATAAAATGAGCATCTTTATCGTCATTTTCATGCTTCTAGGGAGCCAAAACTCAAGATTGGGCTCATGGTTAAAAGTGACTTAAAAGGACCCAAATGCTCACTTCGAGGGCTTAAAACGTGTTTATTCACTGCGGGAAGAGATATAAACAACATTTAGAGTAAATTATTGTTCATGCGAGAACGTTCAATTTTTCATGCAAAATGATCGATGACCTGATGAAATTGGTCTGAGATGACCAAAATGGTCTGTTTTGAAAATGTTCATCTTTCAACTAATTTTGACTCTCAGAGGTGGATCATCACTTTTGGAGATAAAATGAGCATCGTTATCGCCATTTTCATGCTTCTAGGGAGCCAAAACTCAAGATTTGGCTCATGGTTAAAAGTGACTTAAAAGGCCCAAAATGCTCACTTCGAGGGCTTAAAACGTGTTTATTCACTGCGGGAAGAGATATAAACAACATTTAGAGTAAATTATTGTTCATGCGAGAACGTTCAATTTTTCATTCAAAACGATCGATGACCCGCGACCTGATGAAATTGCTCTGAGATGACCAAAATGTTCCGTTTTGAAAATGTTCATCTTTCAACTAATTTTGACTCTCAGAGGTGGATCATCACTATTGGAGATAAAATGAGCATCTTTATCGTCATTTTCATGCTTCTAGGGAGCCAAAACTCAAGATTGGGCTCATGGTTAAAAGTGACTTAAAAGAACCCAAATGCTCACTTCGAGGGCTTAAAACGTGTTTATTCACTGCGGGAAGAGATATAAACAACATTTAGAGTAAATTATTGTTCATGCGATAACGTTCAATTTTTCATGCAAAACGATCGATAACCCGCGACCTGATGAAATTACTCTGAGATGACCAAAATGTTCCGTTTTGAAAATTTTCATCTTTCAACTAATTTTGACTCTCAGAGGTGGATCAACACTTTTGGAGATAAAATGAGCATCGTTATCGTCATTTTCTTGCTTCTAGGGAGCCAAATCTCAAGATTGGGCTCATGGTTAAAAGTGACTTAAAAGAACCCAAATGCTCACTTCGAGGGCTTAAAACGTGTTTATTCACTGCGGGAAGAGATATAAACAACATTTAGAGTAAATTATTGTTCATGCGAGAACGTTCAATTTTTCATGCAAAACGATCAATGATCCGCGACCTGATGAAATTGCTCTGAGATGACCAAAAAGGTCAGTTTTGAAAATGTTTATCTTTCAACTAATTTTGACTCTCAGAGGTGGATCATCACTTTTGGAGATAAAATGAGCATCGTTATCGTCATTTTCATGCTTCTAGGGAGCCAAAACTCAAGATTGGGCTCATGGTTAAAAGTGACTTAAAAGAACCCAAATGCTCACTTCGAGGACTTAAAACGTGTTTATTCACTGCGGAAAGAGATATAAACAACATTTAGAGTAAATTATTGTTCATGCGAGAACGTTCAATTTTTCATGCAAAACGATCGATGACCCGCGACCTGATGAAATTACTCTGAGATGACCAAAATGTTCCGTTTTGAAAATGTTCATCTTTCAACTAATTTTGACTCACAGAGGTGGATCATCACTATTGGAGATAAAATGAGCATCTTTATCGTCATTTTCATGCTTCTAGGGAGCCAAAACTCAAGATTGGGCTCATGGTTAAAAGTGACTTAAAAGGACCCAAATGCTCACTTCGAGGGCTTAAAACGTGTTTATTCACTGCGGGAAGAGATATAAACAACATTTAGAGTAAATTATTGTTCATGCGAGAACGTTCAATTTTTCATGCAAAATGATCGATGACCTGATGAAATTGGTCTGAGATGACCAAAATGGTCTGTTTTGAAAATGTTCATCTTTCAACTAATTTTGACTCTCAGAGGTGGATCATCACTTTTGGAGATAAAATGAGCATCGTTATCGCCATTTTCATGCTTCTAGGGAGCCAAAACTCAAGATTTGGCTCATGGTTAAAAGTGACTTAAAAGGCCCAAAATGCTCACTTCGAGGGCTTAAAACGTGTTTATTCACTGCGGGAAGAGATATAAACAACATTTAGAGTAAATTATTGTTCATGCGAGAACGTTCAATTTTTCATTCAAAACGATCGATGACCCGCGACCTGATGAAATTGCTCTGAGATGACCAAAATGTTCCGTTTTGAAAATGTTCATCTTTCAACTAATTTTGACTCTCAGAGGTGGATCATCACTATTGGAGATAAAATGAGCATCTTTATCGTCATTTTCATGCTTCTAGGGAGCCAAAACTCAAGATTGGGCTCATGGTTAAAAGTGACTTAAAAGAACCCAAATGCTCACTTCGAGGGCTTAAAACGTGTTTATTCACTGCGGGAAGAGATATAAACAACATTTAGAGTAAATTATTGTTCATGCGATAACGTTCAATTTTTCATGCAAAACGATCGATAACCCGCGACCTGATGAAATTACTCTGAGATGACCAAAATGTTCCGTTTTGAAAATTTTCATCTTTCAACTAATTTTGACTCTCAGAGGTGGATCAACACTTTTGGAGATAAAATGAGCATCGTTATCGTCATTTTCTTGCTTCTAGGGAGCCAAATCTCAAGATTGGGCTCATGGTTAAAAGTGACTTAAAAGAACCCAAATGCTCACTTCGAGGGCTTAAAACGTGTTTATTCACTGCGGGAAGAGATATAAACAACATTTAGAGTAAATTATTGTTCATGCGAGAACGTTCAATTTTTCATGCAAAACGATCAATGATCCGCGACCTGATGAAATTGCTCTGAGATGACCAAAAAGGTCAGTTTTGAAAATGTTTATCTTTCAACTAATTTTGACTCTCAGAGGTGGATCATCACTTTTGGAGATAAAATGAGCATTGTTATCGTCATTTTCATGCTTCTAGGGAGCCAAAACTCAAGATTTGGCTTATGGTTAAAAGTGACTTAAAAGGCCCAAAATGCTCACTTCGAGGGCTTAAAACGTGTTTATTCACTGCGGGAAGAGATATAAACAATAGTTAGAGTGAATTAATGTTCATGCGAGAACGTTCAATTTTTTATGCAAAACAATCGATGACCCGCGACCTGATGAAATTGCTCTGAGATGACCAAAATGTTCCGTTTTGAAAATTTTCATCTTTCAACTAATTTTGACTCTCAGAGGTGGATCATCACTTTTGGAGATAAAATGAGCATCTTTATCGCCATTTTCATGCTTCTAGGGAGCCAAAACTCAAGATTTGGCTCATTGTTAATAGTGACTTAAAAGGCCCAAAATGCTCACTTCGAGGGCTTAAAATGTGTTTATTCACTGCGGGAAGAGATATAAACAATAGTTAGAGTGAATTAATGTTCATGCGAGAACGTTCAATTTTTCATGCAAAACGATCAATGACCCGCGACCTGATGAAATGACTCTGAGATGACCAAAATGTTCCGTTTTGAAAATTTTCATCTTTCAACTAATTTTGACTCTCAGAGGTGGATCATCACTTTTGGAGATAAAATGAGCATCGTTATCGTCATTTTCATGCTTCTAGGGAGCCAAAACTCAAGATTGGGCTCATGGTTAAAAGTGACTTAAAAGAACCCAAATGCTCACTTCGAGGGCTTAAAACGTGTTTATTCACTGCGGGAAGAGATATAAACAATATTTAGAGTAAATTATTGTTCATGCGAGAACGTTCAATTTTTCATGCAAAACGATCGATGACCCGCGACCTGATGAAATTGCTCTGAGATGACCAAAATGGTCAGTTTTGAAAATGTTCATCTTTCAACTAATTTTGACTCACAGAGGTGGATCATCACTTTTGGGGATAAAATGAGCATCGTTATCGTCATTTTCATGCTTCTAGGGAGCCAAAACTCAAGATTTGGTTTATGGTTAAAAGTGACTTAAAAGGACCCAAATGCTCACTTTGAGGGCGTAAAACATGTTTATTCACTGCGGGAAGAGATATAAACAACATTTAGAGTAAATTATTGTTCATGCGAGAACGTTCAATTTTTCATTCAAAACGATCGATGACCCGCGACCTGATGAAATTGCTCTGTGATGACCAAAATGTTCCGTTTTGAAAATGTTCATCTTTCAACTAATTTTGACTCTCAGAGGTGGATCATCACTATTGGAGATAAAATGAGCATCTTTATCGTCATTTTCATGCTTCTAGGGAGCCAAAACTCAAGATTGGGCTCATGGTTAAAAGTGACTTAAAAGAACCCAAATGCTCACTTCGAGGGCTTAAAACGTGTTTATTCACTGCGGGAAGAGATATAAACAATATTTAGAGTAAATTATTGTTCATGCGAGAACGTTCAATTTTTCATGCAAAACGATCGATGACCCGCGACCTGATGAAATTGCTCTGAGATGACCAAAATGGTCAGTTTTGAAAATGTTCATCTTTCAATTAATTTTGACTCACAGAGGTGGATCATCACTTTTGGAGATAAAATGAGCATCGTTATCGTCATTTTAATGCTTCTAGGGAGCCAAAACTCAAGATTGGGCTCATGGTTAAAAGTGACTTAAAAGAACCCAAATGCTCACTTCGAGGGCTTAAAACGTGTTTATTCACTGCGGGAAGAGATATAAACAATAGTTAGAGTGAATTAATGTTCATGCGAGAACGTTCAATTTTTCATGCAAAACGATCGATGACCCGCGACCTGATGAAATGACTCTGAGATGACCAAAATGTTCCGTTTTGAAAATTTTCATCTTTCAACTAATTTTGACTCTCAGAGGTGGATCATCAATTTTGGAGATAAAATTAGCATCGTTATCGTCATTTTCATGCTTCTAGGGAGCCAAAACTCAAGATTTGGCTTATGGTTAAAAGTGACTTAAAAGGACCCAAATGCTCACTTTGAGGGCTTAAAACGTGTTTATTCACTGCGGGAAGAGATATAAACAACATTTAGAGTAAATTATTGTTCATTCGAGAACGTTCAATTTTTCATTCAAAACGATCGATGACCCGCGACCTGATGAAATTGCTCTGAGATGACCAAAATGTTCCGTTTTGAAAATGTTCATCTTTCAACTAATTTTGACTCTCAGAGGTGGATCATCACTATTGGAGATGAAATGAGCATCTTTATCGTCATTTTCATGCTTCTAGGGAGCCAAAACTCAAGATTGGGCTCATGGTTAAAAGTGACTTAAAAGAACCCAAATGCTCACTTCGAGGGCTTAAAACGTGTTTATTCACTGCGGGAAGAGATATAAACAACATTTAGAGTAAATTATTGTTCATGCGAGAACGTTCAATTTTTCATGCAAAACGATCGATGACCCGCGACCTGAGGAAATTACTCTGAGATGACTAAAATGGTCCGTTTTGAAAATTTTCATCTTTCAACTAATTTTGACTCTCAGAGGTGGATCATCAATTTTGGAGATAAAATGAGCATCGTTATCGTCATTTTCATGCTTCTAGGGAGCCAAAACTCAAGATTTGGCTTATGGTTAAAAGTGACTTAAAAGGACCCAAATGCTCACTTTGAGGGCTTAAAACGTGTTTATTCACTGCGGGAAGAGATATAAACAACATTTAGAGTAAATTATTGTTCATTCGAGAACGTTCAATTTTTCATTCAAAACGATCGATGACCCGCGACCTGATGAAATTGCTCTGAGATGACCAAAATGTTCCGTTTTGAAAATGTTCATCTTTCAACTAATTTTGACTCTCAGAGGTGGATCATCACTATTGGAGATGAAATGAGCATCTTTATCGTCATTTTCATGCTTCTAGGGAGCCAAAACTCAAGATTGGGCTCATGTTTAAAAGTGACTTAAAAGAACCCAAATGCTCACTTCGAGGGCTTAAAACGTGTTTATTCACTGCGGGAAGAGATATAAACAACATTTAGAGTAAATTATTGTTCATGCGAGAACGTTCAATTTTTCATGCAAAACGATCGATGACCCGCGACCTGATGAAATTACTCTGAGATGACCAAAATGTTCCGTTTTGAAAATTTTCATCTTTCAACTAATTTTGACTCTCAGAGGTGGATCATCACTTTTGGAGATAAAATGAGCATCGTTATCGTCATTTTCTTGCTTCTAGGGAGCCAAATCTCAAGATTGGGCTCATGGTTAAAAGTGACTTAAAAGAACCCAAATGCTCACTTCGAGGGCTTAAAACGCGTTTATTCACTGCGGGAAGAGATATAAACAACATTTAGAGTAAATTATTGTTCATGCGAGAACGTTCAATTTTTCATGCAAAACGATCAATGATCCGCGACCTGATGAAATTGCTCTGAGATGACCAAAATGGTCAGTTTTGAAAATGTTCATCTTTCAACTAATTTTGACTCACAGAGGTGGATCATCACTTTTGGAGATAAAATGAGCATCGTTATCGTCATTTTCATGCTTCTAGGGAGGCAAAACTCAAGATTGGGCTCATGGTTAAAAGTGACTTAAAAGAACCCAAATGCTCACTCCGAGGACTTAAAACGTGTTTATTCACTGCGGAAAGAGATATAAAAAACATTTAGAGTAAATTATTGTTCATGCGAGAACGTTCAATTTTTCATGCAAAACGATCGATGACCCGCGACCTGATGAAATTACTCTGAGATGACCAAAATGTTCCGTTTTGAAAATTTTCATCTTTCAACTAATTTTGACTCACAGAGGTGGATCATCACTATTGGAGATAAAATGAGCATCTTTATTGTCATTTTCATGCTTCTAGGGAGCCAAAACTCAAGATTGGGCTCATGGTTAAAAGTGACTTAAAAGGACCCAAATGCTCACTTCGAGGGCTTAAAACGTGTTTATTCACTGCGGGAAGAGATATTAACAACATTTAGAGTAAATTATTGTTCATGCGAGAACGTTCAATTTTTCATGCAAAACGATCGATGAGCCGCGACCTGATGAAATTACTCTGAGATGACCAAAATGTTCCGTTTTGAAAATTTTCATCTTTCAACTAATTGTGACTCTCAGAGGTGGATCATCACTTTTGGAGATAAAATGAGCATCGTTATCGTCATTTTCTTGCTTCTAGGGAGCCAAATCTCAAGATTGGGCTCATGGTTAAAAGTGACTTAAAAGAACCCAAATGCTCACTTCGAGGGCTTAAAACGTGTTTATTCACTGCGGGAAGAGATATAAACAACATTTAGAGTAAATTATTGTTCATGCGAGAACGTTCAATTTTTCATGCAAAACGATCAATGATCCGCGACCTGATGAAATTGCTCTGAGATGACCAAAAAGGTCAGTTTTGAAAATGTTCATCTTTCAACTAATTTTGACTCACAGAGGTGGATCATCACTATTGGAGATAAAATGAGCATCGTTATCGTCATTTTCATGCTTCTAGGGAGCCAAAACTCAAGATTGGGCTCATGGTTAAAAGTGACTTAAAAGAACCCAAATGCTCACTTCGAGGACTTAAAACGTGTTTATTCACTGCGGGAAGAGATATAAACAACATTTAGAGTAAATTATTGTTCATGCGAGAACGTTCAATTTTTCATGCAAAACGATCGATGACCCGCGACCTGATGAAATTACTCTGAGATGACCAAAATGTTCCGTTTTGAAAATTTTCATCTTTCAACTAATTTTGACTCTTAGAGGTGGATCATCACTTTTGGAGATAAAATTAGCATCGTTATCGTCATTTTCATGCTTCTAGGGAGCCAAAACTCAAGATTTGGCTTATGGTTAAAAGTGACTTAAAAGGACCCAAATGCTCACTTCGAGGGCTTAAAACGTGTTTATTCACTGCGGGAAGAGATATAAACAACATTTAGAGTAAATTATTGTTCATGCGAGAACGTTCAATTTTTCATGCAAAACGATCGATGACCCGCGACCTGATGAAATTACTCTGAGATGACTAAAATGGTCAGTTTTGAAAATTTTCATCTTTCAACTAATTTTGACTCTCAGAGGTGGATCATCAATTTTGGAGATAAAATGAGCATCGTTATCGTCATTTTCATGCTTCTAGGGAGCCAAAACTCAAGATTTGGCTTATGGTTAAAAGTGACTTAAAAGGACCCAAATGCTCACTTTGAGGGCTTAAAACGTGTTTATTCACTGCAGGAAGAGATATAAACAACATTTAGAGTAAATTATTGTTCATTCGAGAACGTTCAATTTTTCATTCAAAACGATCGATGACCCGCGACCTGATGAAATTGCTCTGAGATGACCAAAATGTTCCGTTTTGAAAATGTTCATCTTTCAACTAATTTTGACTCTCAGAGGTGGATCATCACTATTGGAGATGAAATGAGCATCTTTATCGTCATTTTCATGCTTCTAGGGAGACAAAACTCAAGATTGGGCTCATGGTTAAAAGTGACTTAAAAGAACCCAAATGCTCACTTCGAGGGCTTAAAACGTGTTTATTCACTGCGGGAAGAGATATAAACAACATTTAGAGTAAATTATTGTTCATGCGAGAACGTTCAATTTTTCATGCAAAACGATCGATGACCCGCGACCTGATGAAATTACTCTGAGATGACCAAAATGTTCCGTTTTGAAAATTTTCATCTTTCAACTAATTTTGACTCTCAGAGGTGGATCATCACTTTTGGAGATAAAATGAGCATCGTTATCGTCATTTTCTTGCTTCTAGGGAGCCAAATCTCAAGATTGGGCTCATGGTTAAAAGTGACTTAAAAGAACCCAAATGCTCACTTCGAGGGCTTAAAACGCGTTTATTCACTGCGGGAAGAGATATAAACAACATTTAGAGTAAATTATTGTTCATGCGAGAACGTTCAATTTTTCATGCAAAACGATCAATGATCCGCGACCTGATGAAATTGCTCTGAGATGACCAAAAAGGTCAGTTTTGAAAATGTTCATCTTTCAACTAATTTTGACTCACAGAGGTGGATCATCACTATTGAAGATAAAATGAGCATCGTTATCGTCATTTTCATGCTTCTAGGGAGCCAAAACTCAAGATTGGGCTCATGGTTAAAAGTGACCTAAAAGAACCCAAATGCTCACTTCGAGGGCTTAAAACGTGTTTATTCACTGCGGAAAGAGATATAAACAATATTTAGAGTAAATTATTGTTCATGCGAGAACGTTCAATTTTTCATGCAAAACGATCGATGACCCGCGACCTGATGAAATTGCTGTGAGATGACCAAAATGGTCAGTTTTGAAAATGTTCATCTTTCAACTAATTTTGACTCACAGAGGTGGATCATCACTTTTGGAGATAAAATGAGCATCGTTATCATCATTTTCATGCTTCTAGGGAGCCAAAACTCAAGATTGGGCTCATGGTTAAAAGTGACTTAAAAGAACTCAAATGCTCACTTCGAGGGCTTAAAACGTGTTTATTCACTGTGGGAAGAGATATAAACAACATTTAGAGTAAATTATTGTTCATGCGAGAACGTTCAATTTTTCATGCAAAACGATCGATGACCCGCGACCTGATGAAATTACTCTGAGATGACCAAAATGTTCCGTTTTGAAAATTTTCATCTTTCAACTAATTTTGACTCTCAGAGGTGGATCATCACTTTTGGAGATAAAATGAGCATCGTTATCGTCATTTTCTTGCTTCTAGGGAGCCAAATCTCAAGATTGGGCTCATGGTTAAAAGTGACTTAAAAGAACCCAAATGCTCACTTCGAGGGCTTAAAACGTGTTTATTCACTGCGGGAAGAGATATAAACAACATTTAGAGTAAATTATTGTTCATGCGAGAACGTTCAATTTTTCATGCAAAACGATCGATGATCCGCGACCTGATGAAATTGCTCTGAGATGACCAAAATGGTCAGTTTTGAAAATGTTCATCTTTCAACTAATTTTGACTCACAGAGGTGGATCATCACTTTTGGAGATAAAATGAGCATCGTTATCGTCATTTTCATGCTTTTAGGGAGGCAAAACTCAAGATTGGGCTCATGGTTAAAAGTGACTTAAAAGAACCCAAATGCTCACTCCGAGGACTTAAAACGTGTTTATTCACTGCGGAAAGAGATATAAAAAACATTTAGAGTAAATTATTGTTCATGCGAGAACGTTCAATTTTTCATGCAAAACGATCGATGACCCGCGACCTGATGAAATTGCTCTGAGATGACCAAAATGTTCCGTTTTGAAAATGTTCATCTTTCAACTAATTTTGACTCTCAGAGGTGGATCATCACTATTTGAGATAAAATGAGCATCTTTATCGTCATTTTCATGCTTCTAGGGAGCCAAAACTCAAGATTGGGCTCTTGGTTAAAAGTGACTTAAAAGAACCCAAATGCTCACTTCGAGGGCTTAAAACGTGTTTATTCACTGCGGGAAGAGATATAAACAACATTTAGAGTAAATTATTGTTCATGCGAGAACGTTCAATTTTTCATGCAAAACGATCGATGACCCGCGACCTGATGAAATTACTCTGAGATGACTAAAATGGTCCGTTTTGAAAATTTTCATCTTTCAACTAATTTTGACTCTCAGAGGTGGATCATCACTTTTGGAGATAAAATGAGCATCGTTATCGTCATTTTCATGCTTCTAGGGAGCCAAAACTCAAGATTGGGCTCATGGTTAAAAGTGACTTAAAAGAACCCAAATGCTCACTTCGAGGGCTTAAAACGTGTTTATTCACTGCGGGAAGAGATATAAACAACATTTAGAGTAAATTATTGTTCATGCGAGAACGTTCAATTTTTCATGCAAAACGATCGATGACCCGCGACCTGATGAAATTACTCTGAGATGACCAAAATGTTCCGTTTTGAAAATTTTCATCTTTCAACTAATTGTGACTCTCAGAGGTGGATCATCACTTTTGGAGATAAAATGAGCATCGTTATCGTCATTTTCTTGCTTCTAGGGAGCCAAATCTCAAGATTGGGCTCATGGTTAAAAGTGACTTAAAAGAACCCAAATGCTCACTTCGAGGGCTTAAAACGTGTTTATTCACTGCGGGAAGAGATATAAACAACATTTAGAGTAAATTATTGTTCATGCGAGAACGTTCAATTTTTCAAGCAAAACGATCAATGATCCGCGACCTGATGAAATTGCTCTGAGATGACCAAAAAGGTCAGTTTTGAAAATGTTCATCTTTCAACTAATTTTGACTCACAGAGGTGGATCATCACTATTGGAGATAAAATGAGCATCGTTATCGTCATTTTCATGCTTCTAGGGAGCCAAAACTCAAGATTGGGCTCATGGTTAAAAGTGACTTAAAAGAACCCAAATGCTCACTTCGAGGACTTAAAACGTGTTTATTCACTGCGGGAAGAGATATAAACAACATTTAGAGTAAATTATTGTTCATGCGAGAACGTTCAATTTTTCATGCAAAACGATCGATGACCCGCGACCTGATGAAATTACTCTGAGATGACCAAAATGTTCCGTTTTGAAAATTTTCATCTTTCAACTAATTTTGACTCTTAGAGGTGGATCATCACTTTTGGAGATAAAATGAGCATCGTTATCGTCATTTTCATGCTTCTAGGGAGCCAAAACTCAAGATTTGGCTTATGGTTAAAAGTGACTTAAAAGGACCCAAATGCTCACTTCGAGGGCTTAAAACGATTTTATTCACTGCGGGAAGAGATATAAACAACATTTAGAGTAAATTATTGTTCATGCGAGAACGTTCAATTTTTCATTCAAAACGATCGATGACCCGCGACCTGATGAAATTGCTCTGAGATGACCAAAAAGGTCAGTTTTGAAAATGTTCATCTTTCAACTAATTTTGACTCACAGAGGTGGATCATCACTATTGGAGATAAAATGAGCATCGTTATCGTCATTTTCATGCTTCTAGGGAGCCAAAACTCAAGATTGGGCTCATGGTTAAAAGTGACTTAAAAGAACCCAAATGCTCACTTCGAGGACTTAAAACGTGTTTATTCACTGCGGGAAGAGATATAAACAACATTTAGAGTAAATTATTGTTCATGCGAGAACGTTCAATTTTTCATGCAAAACGATCGATGACCCGCGACCTGATGAAATTACTCTGAGATGACCAAAATGTTCCGTTTTGAAAATTTTCATCTTTCAACTAATTTTGACTCTTAGAGGTGGATCATCACTTTTGGAGATAAAATGAGCATCGTTATCGTCATTTTCATGCTTCTAGGGAGCCAAAACTCAAGATTTGGCTTATGGTTAAAAGTGACTTAAAAGGACCCAAATGCTCACTTCGAGGGCTTAAAACGTGTTTATTCACTGCGGGAAGAGATATAAACAACATTTAGAGTAAATTATTGTTCATGCGAGAACGTTCAATTTTTCATTCAAAACGATCGATGACCCGCGACCTGATGAAATTGCTCTGAGATGACCAAAATGTTCCGTTTTGAAAATGTTCATCTTTCAACTAATTTTGACTCTCAGAGGTGGATCATCACTATTGGAGATGAAATGAGCATCTTTATCGTCATTTTCATGCTTCTAGGGAGCCAAAACTCAAGATTGGGCTCATGTTTAAAAGTGACTTAAAAGAACCCAAATGCTCACTTCGAGGGCTTAAAACGTGTTTATTCACTGCGGGAAGAGATATAAACAACATTTAGAGTAAATTATTGTTCATGCGAGAACGTTCAATTTTTCATGCAAAACGATCGATGACCCGCGACCTGATGAAATTACTCTGAGATGACCAAAATGTTCCGTTTTGAAAATTTTCATCTTTCAACTAATTTTGACTCTCAGAGGTGGATCATCACTTTTGGAGATAAAATGAGCATCGTTATCGTCATTTTCTTGCTTCTAGGGAGCCAAATCTCAAGATTGGGCTCATGGTTAAAAGTGACTTAAAAGAACCCAAATGCTCACTTCGAGGGCTTAAAACGCGTTTATTCACTGCGGGAAGAGATATAAACAACATTTAGAGTAAATTATTGTTCATGCGAGAACGTTCAATTTTTCATGCAAAACGATCAATGATCCGCGACCTGATGAAATTGCTCTGAGATGACCAAAAAGGTCAGTTTTGAAAATGTTCATCTTTCAACTAATTTTGACTCACAGAGGTGGATCATCACTATTGGAGATAAAATGAGCATCGTTATCGTCATTTTCATGCTTCTAGGGAGCCAAAACTCAAGATTGGGCTCATGGTTAAAAGTGACCTAAAAGAACCCAAATGCTCACTTCGAGGGCTTAAAACGTGTTTATTCACTGCGGAAAGAGATATAAACAATATTTAGAGTAAATTATTGTTCATGCGAGAACGTTCAATTTTTCATGCAAAACGATCGATGACCCGCGACCTGATGAAATTGCTGTGAGATGACCAAAATGGTCAGTTTTGAAAATGTTCATCTTTCAACTAATTTTGACTCACAGAGGTGGATCATCACTTTTGGAGATAAAATGAGCATCGTTATCATCATTTTCTTGCTTCTAGGGAGCCAAAACTCAAGATTGGGCTCATGGTTAAAAGTGACTTAAAAGAACCCAAATGCTCACTTCGAGGGCTTAAAACGTGTTTATTCACTGTGGGAAGAGATATAAACAACATTTAGAGTAAATTATTGTTCATGCGAGAACGTTCAATTTTTCATGCAAAACGATCGATGACCCGCGACCTGATGAAATTACTCTGAGATGACCAAAATGTTCCGTTTTGAAAATTTTCATCTTTCAACTAATTTTGACTCTCAGAGGTGGATCATCACTTTTGGAGATAAAATGAGCATCGTTATCGTCATTTTCTTGCTTCTAGGGAGCCAAATCTCAAGATTGGGCTCATGGTTAAAAGTGACTTAAAAGAACCCAAATGCTCACTTCGAGGGCTTAAAACGTGTTTATTCACTGCGGGAAGAGATATAAACAACATTTAGAGTAAATTATTGTTCATGCGAGAACGTTCAATTTTTCATGCAAAACGATCGATGATCCGCGACCTGATGAAATTGCTCTGAGATGACCAAAATGGTCAGTTTTGAAAATGTTCATCTTTCAACTAATTTTGACTCACAGAGGTGGATCATCACTTTTGGAGATAAAATGAGCATCGTTATTGTCATTTTCATGCTTCTAGGGAGGCAAAACTCAAGATTGGGCTCATGGTTAAAAGTGACTTAAAAGAACCCAAATGCTCACTCCGAGGACTTAAAACGTGTTTATTCACTGCGGAAAGAGATATAAAAAACATTTAGAGTAAATTATTGTTCATGCGAGAACGTTCAATTTTTCATGCAAAACGATCGATGACCCGCGACCTGATGAAATTACTCTGAGATGACCAAAATGTTCCGTTTTGAAAATTTTCATCTTTCAACTAATTTTGACTCACAGAGGTGGATCATCACTATTGGAGATAAAATGAGCATCTTTATCGTCATTTTCATGCTTCTAGGGAGCCAAAACTCAAGATTGGGCTCATGGTTAAAAGTGACTTAAAAGGACCCAAATGCTCACTTCGAGGGCTTAAAACGTGTTTATTCACTGCGGGAAGAGATATAAACAACATTTAGAGTAAATTATTGTTCATGCGAGAACGTTCAATTTTTCATGCAAAACGATCGATGACCCGCGACCTGATGAAATTACTCTGAGATGACCAAAATGTTCCGTTTTGAAAATTTTCATCTTTCAACTAATTTTGACTCTTAGAGGTGGATCATCACTTTTGGAGATAAAATTAGCATCGTTATCGTCATTTTCATGCTTCTAGGGAGCCAAAACTCAAGATTTGGCTTATGGTTAAAAGTGACTTAAAAGGACCCAAATGCTCACTTCGAGGGCTTAAAACGTGTTTATTCACTGCGGGAAGAGATATAAACAACATTTAGAGTAAATTATTGTTCATGCGAGAACGTTCAATTTTTCATGCAAAACGATCGATGACCCGCGACCTGATGAAATTACTCTGAGATGACTAAAATGGTCAGTTTTGAAAATTTTCATCTTTCAACTAATTTTGACTCTCAGAGGTGGATCATCAATTTTGGAGATAAAATGAGCATCGTTATCGTCATTTTCATGCTTCTAGGGAGCCAAAACTCAAGATTTGGCTTATGGTTAAAAGTGACTTAAAAGGACCCAAATGCTCACTTTGAGGGCTTAAAACGTGTTTATTCACTGCAGGAAGAGATATAAACAACATTTAGAGTAAATTATTGTTCATTCGAGAACGTTCAATTTTTCATTCAAAACGATCGATGACCCGCGACCTGATGAAATTGCTCTGAGATGACCAAAATGTTCCGTTTTGAAAATGTTCATCTTTCAACTAATTTTGACTCTCAGAGGTGGATCATCACTATTGGAGATGAAATGAGCATCTTTATCGTCATTTTCATGCTTCTAGGGAGACAAAACTCAAGATTGGGCTCATGGTTAAAAGTGACTTAAAAGAACCCAAATGCTCACTTCGAGGGCTTAAAACGTGTTTATTCACTGCGGGAAGAGATATAAACAACATTTAGAGTAAATTATTGTTCATGCGAGAACGTTCAATTTTTCATGCAAAACGATCGATGACCCGCGACCTGATGAAATTACTCGGAGATGACCAAAATGTTCCGTTTTGAAAATTTTCATCTTTCAACTAATTTTGACTCTCAGAGGTGGATCATCACTTTTGGAGATAAAATGAGCATCGTTATCGTCATTTTCTTGCTTCTAGGGAGCCAAATCTCAAGATTGGGCTCATGGTTAAAAGTGACTTAAAAGAACCCAAATGCTCACTTCGAGGGCTTAAAACGCGTTTATTCACTGCGGGAAGAGATATAAACAACATTTAGAGTAAATTATTGTTCATGCGAGAACGTTCAATTTTTCATGCAAAACGATCAATGATCCGCGACCTGATGAAATTGCTCTGAGATGACCAAAAAGGTCAGTTTTGAAAATGTTCATCTTTCAACTAATTTTGACTCACAGAGGTGGATCATCACTATTGAAGATAAAATGAGCATCGTTATCGTCATTTTCATGCTTCTAGGGAGCCAAAACTCAAGATTGGGCTCATGGTTAAAAGTGACCTAAAAGAACCCAAATGCTCACTTCGAGGGCTTAAAACGTGTTTATTCACTGCGGAAAGAGATATAAACAATATTTAGAGTAAATTATTGTTCATGCGAGAACGTTCAATTTTTCATGCAAAACGATCGATGACCCGCGACCTGATGAAATTGCTGTGAGATGACCAAAATGGTCAGTTTTGAAAATGTTCATCTTTCAACTAATTTTGACTCACAGAGGTGGATCATCACTTTTGGAGATAAAATGAGCATCGTTATCATCATTTTCATGCTTCTAGGGAGCCAAAACTCAAGATTGGGCTCATGGTTAAAAGTGACTTAAAAGAACCCAAATGCTCACTTCGAGGGCTTAAAACGTGTTTATTCACTGTGGGAAGAGATATAAACAACATTTAGAGTAAATTATTGTTCATGCGAGAACGTTCAATTTTTCATGCAAAACGATCGATGACCCGCGACCTGATGAAATTACTCTGAGATGACCAAAATGTTCCGTTTTGAAAATTTTCATCTTTCAACTAATTTTGACTCTCAGAGGTGGATCATCACTTTTGGAGATAAAATGAGCATCGTTATCGTCATTTTCTTGCTTCTAGGGAGCCAAATCTCAAGATTGGGCTCATGGTTAAAAGTGACTTAAAAGAACCCAAATGCTCACTTCGAGGGCTTAAAACGTGTTTATTCACTGCGGGAAGAGATATAAACAACATTTAGAGTAAATTATTGTTCATGCGAGAACGTTCAATTTTTCATGCAAAACGATCGATGATCCGCGACCTGATGAAATTGCTCTGAGATGACCAAAATGGTCAGTTTTGAAAATGTTCATCTTTCAACTAATTTTGACTCACAGAGGTGGATCATCACTTTTGGAGATAAAATGAGTATCGTTATCGTCATTTTCATGCTTTTAGGGAGGCAAAACTCAAGATTGGGCTCATGGTTAAAAGTGACTTAAAAGAACCCAAATGCTCACTTCGAGGGCTTAAAACGTGTTTATTCACTGCGGGAAGAGATATAAACAACATTTAGAGTAAATTATTGTTCATGCGAGAACGTTCAATTTTTCATGCAAAACGATCGATGACCCGCGACCTGATGAAATTACTCTGAGATGACCAAAATGTTCCGTTTTGAAAATTTTCATCTTTCAACTAATTGTGACTCTCAGAGGTGGATCATCACTTTTGGAGATAAAATGAGCATCGTTATCGTCATTTTCTTGCTTCTAGGGAGCCAAATCTCAAGATTGGGCTCATGGTTAAAAGTGACTTAAAAGAACCCAAATGCTCACTTCGAGGGCTTAAAACGTGTTTATTCACTGCGGGAAGAGATATAAACAACATTTAGAGTAAATTATTGTTCATGCGAGAACGTTCAATTTTTCAAGCAAAACGATCAATGATCCGCGACCTGATGAAATTGCTCTGAGATGACCAAAAAGGTCAGTTTTGAAAATGTTCATCTTTCAACTAATTTTGACTCACAGAGGTGGATCATCACTATTGGAGATAAAATGAGCATCGTTATCGTCATTTTCATGCTTCTAGGGAGCCAAAACTCAAGATTGGGCTCATGGTTAAAAGTGACTTAAAAGAACCCAAATGCTCACTTCGAGGACTTAAAACGTGTTTATTCACTGCGGGAAGAGATATAAACAACATTTAGAGTAAATTATTGTTCATGCGAGAACGTTCAATTTTTCATGCAAAACGATCGATGACCCGCGACCTGATGAAATTACTCTGAGATGACCAAAATGTTCCGTTTTGAAAATTTTCATCTTTCAACTAATTTTGACTCTTAGAGGTGGATCATCACTTTTGGAGATAAAATGAGCATCGTTATCGTCATTTTCATGCTTCTAGGGAGCCAAAACTCAAGATTTGGCTTATGGTTAAAAGTGACTTAAAAGGACCCAAATGCTCACTTCGAGGGCTTAAAACGTGTTTATTCACTGCGGGAAGAGATATGAACAACATTTAGAGTAAATTATTGTTCATGCGAGAACGTTCAATTTTTCATGCAAAACGATCGATGACCCGCGACCTGATGAAATTACTCTGAGATGACTAAAATGGTCAGTTTTGAAAATTTTCATCTTTCAACTAATTTTGACTCTCAGAGGTGGATCATCAATTTTGGAGATAAAATGAGCATCGTTATCGTCATTTTCATGCTTCTAGGGAGCCAAAACTCAAGATTTGGCTTATGGTTAAAAGTGACTTAAAAGGACCCAAATGCTCACTTTGAGGGCTTAAAACGTGTTTATTCACTGCGGGAAGAGATATAAACAACATTTAGAGTAAATTATTGTTCATTCGAGAACGTTCAATTTTTCATTCAAAACGATCGATGACCCGCGACCTGATGAAATTGCTCTGAGATGACCAAAATGTTCCGTTTTGAAAATGTTCATCTTTCAACTAATTTTGACTCTCAGAGGTGGATCATCACTATTGGAGATGAAATGAGCATCTTTATCGTCATTTTCATGCTTCTAGGGAGCCAAAACTCAAGATTGGGCTCATGTTTAAAAGTGACTTAAAAGAACCCAAATGCTCACTTCGAGGGCTTAAAACGTGTTTATTCACTGCGGGAAGAGATATAAACAACATTTAGAGTAAATTATTGTTCATGCGAGAACGTTCAATTTTTCATGCAAAACGATCGATGACCCGCGACCTGATGAAATTACTCTGAGATGACCAAAATGTTCCGTTTTGAAAATTTTCATCTTTCAACTAATTTTGACTCTCAGAGGTGGATCATCACTTTTGGAGATAAAATGAGCATCGTTATCGTCATTTTCTTGCTTCTAGGGAGCCAAATCTCAAGATTGGGCTCATGGTTAAAAGTGACTTAAAAGAACCCAAATGCTCACTTCGAGGGCTTAAAACGCGTTTATTCACTGCGGGAAGAGATATAAACAACATTTAGAGTAAATTATTGTTCATGCGAGAACGTTCAATTTTTCATGCAAAACGATCAATGATCCGCGACCTGATGAAATTGCTCTGAGATGACCAAAAAGGTCAGTTTTGAAAATGTTCATCTTTCAACTAATTTTGACTCACAGAGGTGGATCATCACTATTGGAGATAAAATGAGCATCGTTATCGTCATTTTCATGCTTCTAGGGAGCCAAAACTCAAGATTGGGCTCATGGTTAAAAGTGACCTAAAAGAACCCAAATGCTCACTTCGAGGGCTTAAAACGTGTTTATTCACTGCGGAAAGAGATATAAACAATATTTAGAGTAAATTATTGTTCATGCGAGAACGTTCAATTTTTCATGCAAAACGATCGATGACCCGCGACCTGATGAAATTGCTGTGAGATGACCAAAATGGTCAGTTTTGAAAATGTTCATCTTTCAACTAATTTTGACTCACAGAGGTGGATCATCACTTTTGGAGATAAAATGAGCACCGTTATCATCATTTTCTTGCTTCTAGGGAGCCAAAACTCAAGATTGGGCTCATGGTTAAAAGTGACTTAAAAGAACCCAAATGCTCACTTCGAGGGCTTAAAACGTGTTTATTCACTGTGGGAAGAGATATAAACAACATTTAGAGTAAATTATTGTTCATGCGAGAACGTTCAATTTTTCATGCAAAACGATCGATGACCCGCGACCTGATGAAATTACTCTGAGATGACCAAAATGTTCCGTTTTGAAAATTTTCATCTTTCAACTAATTTTGACTCTCAGAGGTGGATCATCACTTTTGGAGATAAAATGAGCATCGTTATCGTCATTTTCTTGCTTCTAGGGAGCCAAATCTCAAGATTGGGCTCATGGTTAAAAGTGACTTAAAAGAACCCAAATGCTCACTTCGAGGGCTTAAAACGTGTTTATTCACTGCGGGAAGAGATATAAACATCATTTAGAGTAAATTATTGTTCATGCGAGAACGTTCAATTTTTCATGCAAAACGATCGATGATCCGCGACCTGATGAAATTGCTCTGAGATGACCAAAATGGTCAGTTTTGAAAATGTTCATCTTTCAACTAATTTTGACTCACAGAGGTGGATCATCACTTTTGGAGATAAAATGAGCATCGTTATCGTCATTTTCATGCTTCTAGGGAGGCAAAACTCAAGATTGGGCTCATGGTTAAAAGTGACTTAAAAGAACCCAAATGCTCACTCCGAGGACTTAAAACGTGTTTATTCACTGCGGAAAGAGATATAAAAAACATTTAGAGTAAATTATTGTTCATGCGAGAACGTTCAATTTTTCATGCAAAACGATCGATGACCCGCGACCTGATGAAATTACTCTGAGATGACCAAAATGTTCCGTTTTGAAAATTTTCATCTTTCAACTAATTTTGACTCACAGAGGTGGATCATCACTATTGGAGATAAAATGAGCATCTTTATCGTCATTTTCATGCTTCTAGGGAGCCAAAACTCAAGATTGGGCTCATGGTTAAAAGTGACTTAAAAGGACCCAAATGCTCACTTCGAGGGCTTAAAACGTGTTTATTCACTGCGGGAAGAGATATAAACAACATTTAGAGTAAATTATTGTTCATGCGAGAACGTTCAATTTTTCATGCAAAATGATCGATGACCTGATGAAATTGGTCTGAGATGACCAAAATGGTCTGTTTTGAAAATGTTCATCTTTCAACTAATTTTGACTCTCAGAGGTGGATCATCACTTTTGGAGATAAAATGAGCATCATTATCGCCATTTTCATGCTTCTAGGGAGCCAAAACTCAAGATTTGGCTCATGGTTAAAATTGACTTAAAAGGCCCAAAATGCTCACTTCGAGGGCTTAAAACGTGTTTATTCACTGCGGGAAGAGATATAAACAACATTTAGAGTAAAATATTGTTCATGCGAGAACGTTCAATTTTTCATTCAAAACGATCGATGACCCGCGACCTGATGAAATTGCTCTGAGATGACCAAAATGTTCCGTTTTGAAAATGTTCATCTTTCAACTAATTTTGACTCTCAGAGGTGGATCATCACTATTGGAGATAAAATGAGCATCTTTATCGTCATTTTCATGCTTCTAGGGAGCCAAAACTCAAGATTGGGCTCATGGTTAAAAGTGACTTAAAAGAACCCAAATGCTCACTTCGAGGGCTTAAAACGTGTTTATTCACTGCGGGAAGAGATATAAACAACATTTAGAGTAAATTATTGTTCATGCGAGAACGTTCAATTTTTCATGCAAAACGATCGATGACCCGCGACCTGATGAAATTACTCTGAGATGACTAAAATGGTCCGTTTTGAAAATGTTCATCTTTCAACTAATTTTGACTCTCAGAGGTGGATCATCACTTTTGGAGATAAAATGAGCATCGTTATCGTCATTTTCATGCTTCTAGGGAGCCAAAACTCAAGATTGGGCTCATGGTTAAAAGTGACTTAAAAGAACCCAAATGCTCACTTCGAGGGCTTAAAACGTGTTTATTCACTGCGGGAAGAGATATAAACAACATTTAGAGTAAATTATTGTTCATGCGAGAACGTTCAATTTTTCATGCAAAACGATCGATGACCCGCGACCTGATGAAATTACTCTGAGATGACTAAAATGGTCCGTTTTGAAAATTTTCATCTTTCAACTAATTTTGACTCTCAGAGGTGGATCATCACTTTTGGAGATAAAATGAGCATCGTTATCGTCATTTTCATGCTTCTAGGGAGCCAAAACTCAAGATTGGGCTCATGGTTAAAAGTGACTTAAAAGAACCCAAATGCTCACTTCGAGGGCTTAAAACGTGTTTATTCACTGCGGGAAGAGATATAAACAACATTTAGAGTAAATTATTGTTCATGCGAGAACGTTCAATTTTTCATGCAAAACGATCGATGACCCGCGACCTGATGAAATTACTCTGAGATGACCAAAATGTTCCGTTTTGAAAATTTTCATCTTTCAACTAATTTTGACTCTCAGAGGTGGATCATCACTTTTGGAGATAAAATGAGCATCGTTATCGTCATTTTCTTGCTTCTAGGGAGCCAAATCTCAAGATTGGGCTCATGGTTAAAAGTGACTTAAAAGAACCCAAATGCTCACTTCGAGGGCTTAAAACGTGTTTATTCACTGCGGGAAGAGATATAAACAACATTTAGAGTAAATTATTGTTCATGCGAGAACGTTCAATTTTTCATGCAAAACGATCAATGATCCGCGACCTGATGAAATTGCTCTGAGATGACCAAAAAGGTCAGTTTTGAAAATGTTCATCTTTCAACTAATTTTGACTCACAGAGGTGGATCATCACTATTGGAGATAAAATGAGCATCGTTATCGTCATTTTCATGCTTCTAGGGAGCCAAAACTCAAGATTGGGCTCATGGTTAAAAGTGACTTAAAAGAACCCAAATGCTCACTTCGAGGGCTTAAAACGTGTTTATTCACTGCGGGAAGAGATATAAACAACATTTAGAGTAAATTATTGTTCATGCGAGAACGTTCAATTTTTCATGCAAAACGATCGATGACCCGCGACCTGATGAAATTACTCTGAGATGACCAAAATGTTCCGTTTTGAAAATTTTCATCTTTCAACTAATTGTGACTCTCAGAGGTGGATCATCACTTTTGGAGATAAAATGAGCATCGTTATCGTCATTTTCTTGCTTCTAGGGAGCCAAATCTCAAGATTGGGCTCATGGTTAAAAGTGACTTAAAAGAACCCAAATGCTCACTTCGAGGGCTTAAAACGTGTTTATTCACTGCGGGAAGAGATATAAACAACATTTAGAGTAAATTATTGTTCATGCGAGAACGTTCAATTTTTCAAGCAAAACGATCAATGATCCGCGACCTGATGAAATTGCTCTGAGATGACCAAAAAGGTCAGTTTTGAAAATGTTCATCTTTCAACTAATTTTGACTCACAGAGGTGGATCATCACTATTGGAGATAAAATGAGCATCGTTATCGTCATTTTCATGCTTCTAGGGAGCCAAAACTCAAGATTGGGCTCATGGTTAAAAGTGACTTAAAAGAACCCAAATGCTCACTTCGAGGACTTAAAACGTGTTTATTCACTGCGGGAAGAGATATAAACAACATTTAGAGTAAATTATTGTTCATGCGAGAACGTTCAATTTTTCATGCAAAACGATCGATGACCCGCGACCTGATGAAATTACTCTGAGATGACCAAAATGTTCCGTTTTGAAAATTTTCATCTTTCAACTAATTTTGACTCTTAGAGGTGGATCATCACTTTTGGAGATAAAATGAGCATCGTTATCGTCATTTTCATGCTTCTAGGGAGCCAAAACTCAAGATTTGGCTTATGGTTAAAAGTGACTTAAAAGGACCCAAATGCTCACTTCGAGGGCTTAAAACGTGTTTATTCACTGCGGGAAGAGATATGAACAACATTTAGAGTAAATTATTGTTCATGCGAGAACGTTCAATTTTTCATGCAAAACGATCGATGACCCGCGACCTGATGAAATTACTCTGAGATGACTAAAATGGTCAGTTTTGAAAATTTTCATCTTTCAACTAATTTTGACTCTCAGAGGTGGATCATCAATTTTGGAGATAAAATGAGCATCGTTATCGTCATTTTCATGCTTCTAGGGAGCCAAAACTCAAGATTTGGCTTATGGTTAAAAGTGACTTAAAAGGACCCAAATGCTCACTTTGAGGGCTTAAAACGTGTTTATTCACTGCGGGAAGAGATATAAACAACATTTAGAGTAAATTATTGTTCATTCGAGAACGTTCAATTTTTCATTCAAAACGATCGATGACCCGCGACCTGATGAAATTGCTCTGAGATGACCAAAATGTTCCGTTTTGAAAATGTTCATCTTTCAACTAATTTTGACTCTCAGAGGTGGATCATCACTATTGGAGATGAAATGAGCATCTTTATCGTCATTTTCATGCTTCTAGGGAGCCAAAACTCAAGATTGGGCTCATGTTTAAAAGTGACTTAAAAGAACCCAAATGCTCACTTCGAGGGCTTAAAACGTGTTTATTCACTGCGGGAAGAGATATAAACAACATTTAGAGTAAATTATTGTTCATGCGAGAACGTTCAATTTTTCATGCAAAACGATCGATGACCCGCGACCTGATGAAATTACTCTGAGATGACCAAAATGTTCCGTTTTGAAAATTTTCATCTTTCAACTAATTTTGACTCTCAGAGGTGGATCATCACTTTTGGAGATAAAATGAGCATCGTTATCGTCATTTTCTTGCTTCTAGGGAGCCAAATCTCAAGATTGGGCTCATGGTTAAAAGTGACTTAAAAGAACCCAAATGCTCACTTCGAGGGCTTAAAACGCGTTTATTCACTGCGGGAAGAGATATAAACAACATTTAGAGTAAATTATTGTTCATGCGAGAACGTTCAATTTTTCATGCAAAACGATCAATGATCCGCGACCTGATGAAATTGCTCTGAGATGACCAAAAAGGTCAGTTTTGAAAATGTTCATCTTTCAACTAATTTTGACTCACAGAGGTGGATCATCACTATTGGAGATAAAATGAGCATCGTTATCGTCATTTTCATGCTTCTAGGGAGCCAAAACTCAAGATTGGGCTCATGGTTAAAAGTGACCTAAAAGAACCCAAATGCTCACTTCGAGGGCTTAAAACGTGTTTATTCACTGCGGAAAGAGATATAAACAATATTTAGAGTAAATTATTGTTCATGCGAGAACGTTCAATTTTTCATGCAAAACGATCGATGACCCGCGACCTGATGAAATTGCTGTGAGATGACCAAAATGGTCAGTTTTGAAAATGTTCATCTTTCAACTAATTTTGACTCACAGAGGTGGATCATCACTTTTGGAGATAAAATGAGCACCGTTATCATCATTTTCTTGCTTCTAGGGAGCCAAAACTCAAGATTGGGCTCATGGTTAAAAGTGACTTAAAAGAACCCAAATGCTCACTTCGAGGGCTTAAAACGTGTTTATTCACTGTGGGAAGAGATATAAACAACATTTAGAGTAAATTATTGTTCATGCGAGAACGTTCAATTTTTCATGCAAAACGATCGATGACCCGCGACCTGATGAAATTACTCTGAGATGACCAAAATGTTCCGTTTTGAAAATTTTCATCTTTCAACTAATTTTGACTCTCAGAGGTGGATCATCACTTTTGGAGATAAAATGAGCATCGTTATCGTCATTTTCTTGCTTCTAGGGAGCCAAATCTCAAGATTGGGCTCATGGTTAAAAGTGACTTAAAAGAACCCAAATGCTCACTTCGAGGGCTTAAAACGTGTTTATTCACTGCGGGAAGAGATATAAACATCATTTAGAGTAAATTATTGTTCATGCGAGAACGTTCAATTTTTCATGCAAAACGATCGATGATCCGCGACCTGATGAAATTGCTCTGAGATGACCAAAATGGTCAGTTTTGAAAATGTTCATCTTTCAACTAATTTTGACTCACAGAGGTGGATCATCACTTTTGGAGATAAAATGAGCATCGTTATCGTCATTTTCATGCTTCTAGGGAGGCAAAACTCAAGATTGGGCTCATGGTTAAAAGTGACTTAAAAGAACCCAAATGCTCACTCCGAGGACTTAAAACGTGTTTATTCACTGCGGAAAGAGATATAAAAAACATTTAGAGTAAATTATTGTTCATGCGAGAACGTTCAATTTTTCATGCAAAACGATCGATGACCCGCGACCTGATGAAATTACTCTGAGATGACCAAAATGTTCCGTTTTGAAAATTTTCATCTTTCAACTAATTTTGACTCACAGAGGTGGATCATCACTATTGGAGATAAAATGAGCATCTTTATCGTCATTTTCATGCTTCTAGGGAGCCAAAACTCAAGATTGGGCTCATGGTTAAAAGTGACTTAAAAGGACCCAAATGCTCACTTCGAGGGCTTAAAACGTGTTTATTCACTGCGGGAAGAGATATAAACAACATTTAGAGTAAATTATTGTTCATGCGAGAACGTTCAATTTTTCATGCAAAATGATCGATGACCTGATGAAATTGGTCTGAGATGACCAAAATGGTCTGTTTTGAAAATGTTCATCTTTCAACTAATTTTGACTCTCAGAGGTGGATCATCACTTTTGGAGATAAAATGAGCATCGTTATCGCCATTTTCATGCTTCTAGGGAGCCAAAACTCAAGATTTGGCTCATGGTTAAAATTGACTTAAAAGGCCCAAAATGCTCACTTCGAGGGCTTAAAACGTGTTTATTCACTGCGGGAAGAGATATAAACAACATTTAGAGTAAAATATTGTTCATGCGAGAACGTTCAATTTTTCATTCAAAACGATCGATGACCCGCGACCTGATGAAATTGCTCTGAGATGACCAAAATGTTCCGTTTTGAAAATGTTCATCTTTCAACTAATTTTGACTCTCAGAGGTGGATCATCACTATTGGAGATAAAATGAGCATCTTTATCGTCATTTTCATGCTTCTAGGGAGCCAAAACTCAAGATTGGGCTCATGGTTAAAAGTGACTTAAAAGAACCCAAATGCTCACTTCGAGGGCTTAAAACGTGTTTATTCACTGCGGGAAGAGATATAAACAACATTTAGAGTAAATTATTGTTCATGCGAGAACGTTCAATTTTTCATGCAAAACGATCGATGACCCGCGACCTGATGAAATTACTCTGAGATGACTAAAATGGTCCGTTTTGAAAATGTTCATCTTTCAACTAATTTTGACTCTCAGAGGTGGATCATCACTTTTGGAGATAAAATGAGCATCGTTATCGTCATTTTCATGCTTCTAGGGAGCCAAAACTCAAGATTGGGCTCATGGTTAAAAGTGACTTAAAAGAACCCAAATGCTCACTTCGAGGGCTTAAAACGTGTTTATTCACTGCGGGAAGAGATATAAACAACATTTAGAGTAAATTATTGTTCATGCGAGAACGTTCAATTTTTCATGCAAAACGATCGATGACCCGCGACCTGATGAAATTACTCTGAGATGACTAAAATGGTCCGTTTTGAAAATTTTCATCTTTCAACTAATTTTGACTCTCAGAGGTGGATCATCACTTTTGGAGATAAAATGAGCATCGTTATCGTCATTTTCATGCTTCTAGGGAGCCAAAACTCAAGATTGGGCTCATGGTTAAAAGTGACTTAAAAGAACCCAAATGCTCACTTCGAGGGCTTAAAACGTGTTTATTCACTGCGGGAAGAGATATAAACAACATTTAGAGTAAATTATTGTTCATGCGAGAACGTTCAATTTTTCATGCAAAACGATCGATGACCCGCGACCTGATGAAATTACTCTGAGATGACCAAAATGTTCCGTTTTGAAAATTTTCATCTTTCAACTAATTTTGACTCTCAGAGGTGGATCATCACTTTTGGAGATAAAATGAGCATCGTTATCGTCATTTTCTTGCTTCTAGGGAGCCAAATCTCAAGATTGGGCTCATGGTTAAAAGTGACTTAAAAGAACCCAAATGCTCACTTCGAGGGCTTAAAACGTGTTTATTCACTGCGGGAAGAGATATAAACAACATTTAGAGTAAATTATTGTTCATGCGAGAACGTTCAATTTTTCATGCAAAACGATCAATGATCCGCGACCTGATGAAATTGCTCTGAGATGACCAAAAAGGTCAGTTTTGAAAATGTTCATCTTTCAACTAATTTTGACTCACAGAGGTGGATCATCACTATTGGAGATAAAATGAGCATCGTTATCGTCATTTTCATGCTTCTAGGGAGCCAAAACTCAAGATTGGGCTCATGGTTAAAAGTGACTTAAAAGAACCCAAATGCTCACTTCGAGGGCTTAAAACGTGTTTATTCACTGCGGGAAGAGATATAAACAACATTTAGAGTAAATTATTGTTCATGCGAGAACGTTCAATTTTTCATGCAAAACGATCAATGATCCGCGACCTGATGAAATTGCTCTGAGATGACCAAAAAGGTCAGTTTTGAAAATGTTCATCTTTCAACTAATTTTGACTCACAGAGGTGGATCATCACTATTGGAGATAAAATGAGCATCGTTATCGTCATTTTCATGCTTCTAGGGAGCCAAAACTCAAGATTGGGCTCATGGTTAAAAGTGACTTAAAAGAACCCAAATGCTCACTTCGAGGACTTAAAACGTGTTTATTCACTGCGGGAAGAGATATAAACAACATTTAGAGTAAATTATTGTTCATGCGAGAACGTTCAATTTTTCATGCAAAACGATCGATGACCCGCGACCTGATGAAATTACTCTGAGATGACCAAAATGTTCCGTTTTGAAAATTTTCATCTTTCAACTAATTTTGACTCACAGAGGTGGATCATCACTATTGGAGATAAAATGAGCATCTTTATCGTCATTTTCATGCTTCTAGGGAGCCAAAACTCAAGATTGGGCTCATGGTTAAAAGTGACTTAAAAGGACCCAAATGCTCACTTCGAGGGCTTAAAACGTGTTTATTCACTGCGGGAAGAGATATAAACAACATTTAGAGTAAATTATTGTTCATGCGAGAACGTTCAATTTTTCATGCAAAATGATCGATGACCTGATGAAATTGGTCTGAGATGACCAAAATGGTCTGTTTTGAAAATGTTCATCTTTCAACTAATTTTGACTCTCAGAGGTGGATCATCACTTTTGGAGATAAAATGAGCATCGTTATCGCCATTTTCATGCTTCTAGGGAGCCAAAACTCAAGATTTGGCTCATGGTTAAAATTGACTTAAAAGGCCCAAAATGCTCACTTCGAGGGCTTAAAACGTGTTTATTCACTGCGGGAAGAGATATAAACAACATTTAGAGTAAAATATTGTTCATGCGAGAACGTTCAATTTTTCATTCAAAACGATCGATGACCCGCGACCTGATGAAATTGCTCTGAGATGACCAAAATGTTCCGTTTTGAAAATGTTCATCTTTCAACTAATTTTGACTCTCAGAGGTGGATCATCACTATTGGAGATAAAATGAGCATCTTTATCGTCATTTTCATGCTTCTAGGGAGCCAAAACTCAAGATTGGGCTCATGGTTAAAAGTGACTTAAAAGAACCCAAATGCTCACTTCGAGGGCTTAAAACGTGTTCATTCACTGCGGGAAGAGATATAAACAACATTTAGAGTAAATTATTGTTCATGCGAGAACGTTCAATTTTTCATGCAAAACGATCGATGACCCGCGACCTGATGAAATTACTCTGAGATGACTAAAATGGTCCGTTTTGAAAATGTTCATCTTTCAACTAATTTTGACTCTCAGAGGTGGATCATCACTTTTGGAGATAAAATGAGCATCGTTATCGTCATTTTCATGCTTCTAGGGAGCCAAAACTCAAGATTGGGCTCATGGTTAAAAGTGACTTAAAAGAACCCAAATGCTCACTTCGAGGGCTTAAAACGTGTTTATTCACTGCGGGAAGAGATATAAACAACATTTAGAGTAAATTATTGTTCATGCGAGAACGTTCAATTTTTCATGCAAAACGATCGATGACCCGCGACCTGATGAAATTACTCTGAGATGACTAAAATGGTCAGTTTTGAAAATTTTCATCTTTCAACTAATTTTGACTCTCAGAGGTGGATCATCACTTTTGGAGATAAAATGAGCATCGTTATCGTCATTTTCATGCTTCTAGGGAGCCAAAACTCAAGATTGGGCTCATGGTTAAAAGTGACTTAAAAGAACCCAAATGCTCACTTCGAGGGCTTAAAACGTGTTTATTCACTGCGGGAAGAGATATAAACAACATTTAGAGTAAATTATTGTTCATGCGAGAACGTTCAATTTTTAATGCAAAACGATCGATGACCCGCGACCTGATGAAATTACTCTGAGATGACCAAAATGTTCCGTTTTGAAAATTTTCATCTTTCAACTAATTTTGACTCTCAGAGGTGGATCATCACTTTTGGAGATAAAATGAGCATCGTTATCGTCATTTTCTTGCTTCTAGGGAGCCAAATCTCAAGATTGGGCTCATGGTTAAAAGTGACTTAAAAGAACCCAAATGCTCACTTCGAGGGCTTAAAACGTGTTTAATCACTGCGGGAAGAGATATAAACAACATTTAGAGTAAATTATTGTTCATGCGAGAACGTTCAATTTTTCATGCAAAACGATCAATGATCCGCGACCTGATGAAATTGCTCTGAGATGACCAAAAAGGTCAGTTTTGAAAATGTTCATCTTTCAACTAATTTTGACTCACAGAGGTGGATCATCACTATTGGAGATAAAATGAGCATCGTTATCGTCATTTTCATGCTTCTAGGGAGCCAAAACTCAAGATTGGGCTCATGGTTAAAAGTGACTTAAAAGAACCCAAATGCTCACTTCGAGGACTTAAAACGTGTTTATTCACTGCGGGAAGAGATATAAACAACATTTAGAGTAAATTATTGTTCATGCGAGAACGTTCAATTTTTCATGCAAAACGATCGATGACCCGCGACCTGATGAAATTACTCTGAGATGACCAAAATGTTCCGTTTTGAAAATTTTCATCTTTCAACTAATTTTGACTCTTAGAGGTGGATCATCACTTTTGGAGATAAAATGAGCATCGTTATCGTCATTTTCATGCTTCTAGGGAGCCAAAACTCAAGATTTGGCTTATGGTTAAAAGTGACTTAAAAGGACCCAAATGCTCACTTCGAGGGCTTAAAACGTGTTTATTCACTGCGGGAAGAGATATAAACAACATTTAGAGTAAATTATTGTTCATGCGAGAACGTTCAATTTTTCATGCAAAACGATCGATGACCCGCGACCTGATGAAATTGCTCTGAGATGACCAAAAAGGTCAGTTTTGAAAATGTTCATCTTTCAACTAATTTTGACTCACAGAGGTGGATCATCACTATTGGAGATAAAATGAGCATCGTTATCGTCATTTTCATGCTTCTAGGGAGCCAAAACTCAAGATTGGGCTCATGGTTAAAAGTGACTTAAAAGAACCCAAATGCTCACTTCGAGGACTTAAAACGTGTTTATTCACTGCGGGAAGAGATATAAACAACATTTAGAGTAAATTATTGTTCATGCGAGAACGTTCAATTTTTCATGCAAAACGATCGATGACCCGCGACCTGATGAAATTGCTCTGAGATGACCAAAATGGTCAGTTTTGAAAATGTTCATCTTTCAACTAATTTTGACTCACAGAGGTGGATCATCACTATTGGAGATAAAATGAGCATCGTTATCGTCATTTTCATGCTTCTAGGGAGCCAAAACTCAAGATTGGGCTCATGGTTAAAAGTGACTTAAAAGAACCCAAATGCTCACTTCGAGGGCTTAAAACGTGTTTATTCACTGCGGGAAGAGATATAAACAACATTTAGAGTAAATTATTGTTCATGCGAGAACGTTCAATTTTTCATGCAAAACGATCAATGATCCGCGACCTGATGAAATTGCTCTGAGATGACCAAAAAGGTCAGTTTTGAAAATGTTCATCTTTCAACTAATTTTGACTCACAGAGGTGGATCATCACTATTGGAGATACAATGAGCATCGTTATCGTCATTTTCATGCTTCTAGGGAGCCAAAACTCAAGATTGGGCTCATGGTTAAAAGTGACTTAAAAGAACCCAAATACTCACTTCGAGGACTTAAAACGTGTTTATTCACTGCGGGAAGAGATATAAACAACATTTAGAGTAAATTATTGTTCATGCGAGAACGTTCAATTTTTCATGCAAAACGATCGATGACCCGCGACCTGATGAAATTACTCTGAGATGACCAAAATGTTCCGTTTTGAAAATTTTCATCTTTCAACTAATTTTGACTCTTAGAGGTGGATCATCACTTTTGGAGATAAAATGAGCATCGTTATCGTCATTTTCATGCTTCTAGGGAGCCAAAACTCAAGATTTGGCTTATGGTTAAAAGTGACTTAAAAGGACCCAAATGCTCACTTCGAGGGCTTAAAACGTGTTTATTCACTGCGGGAAGAGATATAAACAACATTTAGAGTAAATTATTGTTCATGCGAGAACGTTCAATTTTTCATGCAAAACGATCGATGACCCGCGACCTGATGAAATTACTCTGAGATGACCAAAATGTTCCGTTTTGAAAATTTTCATCTTTCAACTAATTTTGACTCTCAGAGGTGGATCATCACTTTTGGAGATAAAATGAGCATCGTTATCGTCATTTTCTTGCTTCTAGGGAGCCAAATCTCAAGATTGGGCTCATGGTTAAAAGTGACTTAAAAGAACCCAAATGCTCACTTCGAGGGCTTAAAACGTGTTTATTCACTGCGGGAAGAGATATAAACAACATTTAGAGTAAATTATTGTTCATGCGAGAACGTTCAATTTTTCATGCAAAACGATCAATGATCCGCGACCTGATGAAATTGCTCTGAGATGACCAAAAAGGTCAGTTTTGAAAATGTTCATCTTTCAACTAATTTTGACTCACAGAGGTGGATCATCACTATTGGAGATAAAATGAGCATCGTTATCGTCATTTTCATGCTTCTAGGGAGCCAAAACTCAAGATTGGGCTCATGGTTAAAAGTGACTTAAAAGAACCCAAATGCTCACTTCGAGGGCTTAAAACGTGTTTATTCACTGCGGGAAGAGATATAAACAACATTTAGAGTAAATTATTGTTCATGCGAGAACGTTCAATTTTTCATGCAAAACGATCAATGATCCGCGACCTGATGAAATTGCTCTGAGATGACCAAAAAGGTCAGTTTTGAAAATGTTCATCTTTCAACTAATTTTGACTCACAGAGGTGGATCATCACTATTGGAGATAAAATGAGCATCGTTATCGTCATTTTCATGCTTCTAGGGAGCCAAAACTCAAGATTGGGCTCATGGTTAAAAGTGACTTAAAAGAACCCAAATGCTCACTTCGAGGACTTAAAACGTGTTTATTCACTGCGGGAAGAGATATAAACAACATTTAGAGTAAATTATTGTTCATGCGAGAACGTTCAATTTTTCATGCAAAACGATCGATGACCCGCGACCTGATGAAATTACTCTGAGATGACCAAAATGTTCCGTTTTGAAAATTTTCATCTTTCAACTAATTTTGACTCACAGAGGTGGATCATCACTATTGGAGATAAAATGAGCATCTTTATCGTCATTTTCATGCTTCTAGGGAGCCAAAACTCAAGATTGGGCTCATGGTTAAAAGTGACTTAAAAGGACCCAAATGCTCACTTCGAGGGCTTAAAACGTGTTTATTCACTGCGGGAAGAGATATAAACAACATTTAGAGTAAATTATTGTTCATGCGAGAACGTTCAATTTTTCATGCAAAATGATCGATGACCTGATGAAATTGGTCTGAGATGACCAAAATGGTCTGTTTTGAAAATGTTCATCTTTCAACTAATTTTGACTCTCAGAGGTGGATCATCACTTTTGGAGATAAAATGAGCATCGTTATCGCCATTTTCATGCTTCTAGGGAGCCAAAACTCAAGATTTGGCTCATGGTTAAAATTGACTTAAAAGGCCCAAAATGCTCACTTCGAGGGCTTAAAACGTGTTTATTCACTGCGGGAAGAGATATAAACAACATTTAGAGTAAAATATTGTTCATGCGAGAACGTTCAATTTTTCATTCAAAACGATCGATGACCCGCGACCTGATGAAATTGCTCTGAGATGACCAAAATGTTCCGTTTTGAAAATGTTCATCTTTCAACTAATTTTGACTCTCAGAGGTGGATCATCACTATTGGAGATAAAATGAGCATCTTTATCGTCATTTTCATGCTTCTAGGGAGCCAAAACTCAAGATTGGGCTCATGGTTAAAAGTGACTTAAAAGAACCCAAATGCTCACTTCGAGGGCTTAAAACGTGTTTATTCACTGCGGGAAGAGATATAAACAACATTTAGAGTAAATTATTGTTCATGCGAGAACGTTCAATTTTTCATGCAAAACGATCGATGACCCGCGACCTGATGAAATTACTCTGAGATGACTAAAATGGTCCGTTTTGAAAATGTTCATCTTTCAACTAATTTTGACTCTCAGAGGTGGATCATCACTTTTGGAGATAAAATGAGCATCGTTATCGTCATTTTCATGCTTCTAGGGAGCCAAAACTCAAGATTGGGCTCATGGTTAAAAGTGACTTAAAAGAACCCAAATGCTCACTTCGAGGGCTTAAAACGTGTTTATTCACTGCGGGAAGAGATATAAACAACATTTAGAGTAAATTATTGTTCATGCGAGAACGTTCAATTTTTCATGCAAAACGATCGATGACCCGCGACCTGATGAAATTACTCTGAGATGACTAAAATGGTCAGTTTTGAAAATTTTCATCTTTCAACTAATTTTGACTCTCAGAGGTGGATCATCACTTTTGGAGATAAAATGAGCATCGTTATCGTCATTTTCATGCTTCTAGGGAGCCAAAACTCAAGATTGGGCTCATGGTTAAAAGTGACTTAAAAGAACCCAAATGCTCACTTCGAGGGCTTAAAACGTGTTTATTCACTGCAGGAAGAGATATAAACAACATTTAGAGTAAATTATTGTTCATGCGAGAACGTTCAATTTTTAATGCAAAACGATCGATGACCCGCGACCTGATGAAATTACTCTGAGATGACCAAAATGTTCCGTTTTGAAAATTTTCATCTTTCAACTAATTTTGAATCTCAGAGGTGGATCATCACTTTTGGAGATAAAATGAGCATCGTTATCGTCATTTTCTTGCTTCTAGGGAGCCAAATCTCAAGATTGGGCTCATGGTTAAAAGTGACTTAAAAGAACCCAAATGCTCACTTCGAGGGCTTAAAACGTGTTTAATCACTGCGGGAAGAGATATAAACAACATTTAGAGTAAATTATTGTTCATGCGAGAACGTTCAATTTTTCATGCAAAACGATCAATGATCCGCGACCTGATGAAATTGCTCTGAGATGACCAAAAAGGTCAGTTTTGAAAATGTTCATCTTTCAACTAATTTTGACTCACAGAGGTGGATCATCACTATTGGAGATAAAATGAGCATCGTTATCGTCATTTTCATGCTTCTAGGGAGCCAAAACTCAAGATTGGGCTCATGGTTAAAAGTGACTTAAAAGAACCCAAATGCTCACTTCGAGGACTTAAAACGTGTTTATTCACTGCGGGAAGAGATATAAACAACATTTAGAGTAAATTATTGTTCATGCGAGAACGTTCAATTTTTCATGCAAAACGATCGATGACCCGCGACCTGATGAAATTACTCTGAGATGACCAAAATGTTCCGTTTTGAAAATTTTCATCTTTCAACTAATTTTGACTCTTAGAGGTGGATCATCACTTTTGGAGATAAAATGAGCATCGTTATCGTCATTTTCATGCTTCTAGGGAGCCAAAACTCAAGATTTGGCTTATGGTTAAAAGTGACTTAAAAGGACCCAAATGCTCACTTCGAGGGCTTAAAACGTGTTTATTCACTGCGGGAAGAGATATAAACAACATTTAGAGTAAATTATTGTTCATGCGAGAACGTTCAATTTTTCATGCAAAACGATCGATGACCCGCGACCTGATGAAATTGCTCTGAGATGACCAAAAAGGTCAGTTTTGAAAATGTTCATCTTTCAACTAATTTTGACTCACAGAGGTGGATCATCACTATTGGAGATAAAATGAGCATCGTTATCGTCATTTTCATGCTTCTAGGGAGCCAAAACTCAAGATTGGGCTCATGGTTAAAAGTGACTTAAAAGAACCCAAATGCTCACTTCGAGGACTTAAAACGTGTTTATTCACTGCGGGAAGAGATATAAACAACATTTAGAGTAAATTATTGTTCATGCGAGAACGTTCAATTTTTCATGCAAAACGATCGATGACCCGCGACCTGATGAAATTGCTCTGAGATGACCAAAATGGTCAGTTTTGAAAATGTTCATCTTTCAACTAATTTTGACTCACAGAGGTGGATCATCACTATTGGAGATAAAATGAGCATCGTTATCGTCATTTTCATGCTTCTAGGGAGCCAAAACTCAAGATTGGGCTCATGGTTAAAAGTGACTTAAAAGAACCCAAATGCTCACTTCGAGGGCTTA
This sequence comes from Lissotriton helveticus, assembly GCF_964261635.1. NCBI lineage: Eukaryota > Metazoa > Chordata > Amphibia > Caudata > Salamandridae > Lissotriton > Lissotriton helveticus. Next base: position 1,163,861,369 of record NC_136069.1, on the reverse strand, counting down.
AAACGTGTTTATTCACTGCGGGAAGAGATATAAACAACATTTAGAGTAAATTATTGTTCATGCGAGAACGTTCAATTTTTCATGCAAAACGATCAATGATCCGCGACCTGATGAAATTGCTCTGAGATGACCAAAAAGGTCAGTTTTGAAAATGTTCATCTTTCAACTAATTTTGACTCACAGAGGTGGATCATCACTATTGGAGATACAATGAGCATCGTTATCGTCATTTTCATGCTTCTAGGGAGCCAAAACTCAAGATTGGGCTCATGGTTAAAAGTGACTTAAAAGAACCCAAATGCTCACTTCGAGGGCTTAAAACGTGTTTATTCACTGCGGGAAGAGATATAAACAACATTTAGAGTAAATTATTGTTCATGCGAGAACGTTCAATTTTTCATGCAAAACGATCGATGACCCGCGACCTGATGCAATTGCTCTGAGATGACCAAAATGGTCCGTTTTGAAAATGTTCATCTTTCAACTAATTTTGACTCTTAGAGGTGGATCATCACTTTTGGAGATAAAATGAGCATCGTTATTGTCATTTTCATGCTTCTAGGGAGCCAAAACTCAAGATTTGGCTCATGGTTAAAAGTGACTTAAAAGGCCCAAAATGCTCACTTCGAGGGCTTAAAACGTGTTTATTCACTGCGGGAAGAGATACAAACAATAGTTAGAGTGAATTATTGTTCATGCGAGAACGTTCAATTTTTCATGCAAAACGATCGATGACCCGCGACCTGATGAAATTACTCTGAGATGACCAAAATGTTCCGTTTTGAAAATTTTCATCTTTCAACTAATTTTGACTCACAGAGGTGGATCATCACTATTGGAGATAAAATGAGCATCTTTATCGTCATTTTCATGCTTCTAGGGAGCCAAAACTCAAGATTGGGCTCATGGTTAAAAGTGACTTAAAAGGACCCAAATGCTCACTTCGAGGGCTTAAAACGTGTTTATTCACTGCGGGAAGAGATATAAACAACATTTAGAGTAAATTATTGTTCATGCGAGAACGTTCAATTTTTCATGCAAAATGATCGATGACCTGATGAAATTGGTCTGAGATGACCAAAATGGTCTGTTTTGAAAATGTTCATCTTTCAACTAATTTTGACTCTCAGAGGTGGATCATCACTTTTGGAGATAAAATGAGCATCGTTATCGCCATTTTCATGCTTCTAGGGAGCCAAAACTCAAGATTTGGCTCATGGTTAAAATTGACTTAAAAGGCCCAAAATGCTCACTTCGAGGGCTTAAAACGTGTTTATTCACTGCGGGAAGAGATATAAACAACATTTAGAGTAAAATATTGTTCATGCGAGAACGTTCAATTTTTCATTCAAAACGATCGATGACCCGCGACCTGATGAAATTGCTCTGAGATGACCAAAATGTTCCGTTTTGAAAATGTTCATCTTTCAACTAATTTTGACTCTCAGAGGTGGATCATCACTATTGGAGATAAAATGAGCATCTTTATCGTCATTTTCATGCTTCTAGGGAGCCAAAACTCAAGATTGGGCTCATGGTTAAAAGTGACTTAAAATAACCCAAATGCTCACTTCGAGGGCTTAAAACGTGTTTATTCACTGCGGGAAGAGATATAAACAACATTTAGAGTAAATTATTGTTCATGCGAGAACGTTCAATTTTTCATGCAAAACGATCGATGACCCGCGACCTGATGAAATTACTCTGAGATGACCAAAATGTTCCGTTTTGAAAATTTTCATCTTTCAACTAATTTTGACTCTCAGAGGTGGATCATCACTTTTGGAGATAAAATGAGCATCGTTATCGTCATTTTCTTGCTTCTAGGGAGCCAAATCTCAAGATTGGGCTCATGGTTAAAAGTGACTTAAAAGAACCCAAATGCTCACTTCGAGGGCTTAAAACATGTTTATTCACTGCGGGAAGAGATATAAACAACATTTAGAGTAAATTATTGTTCATGCGAGAACGTTCAATTTTTCATGCAAAACGATCAATGATCCGCGACCTGATGAAATTGCTCTGAGATGACCAAAAAGGTCAGTTTTGAAAATGTTCATCTTTCAACTAATTTTGACTCACAGAGGTGGATCATCACTATTGGAGATAAAATGAGCATCGTTATCGTCATTTTCATGCTTCTAGGGAGCCAAAACTCAAGATTGGGCTCATGGTTAAAAGTGACTTAAAAGAACCCAAATGCTCACTTCGAGGACTTAAAACGTGTTTATTCACTGCGGGAAGAGATATAAACAACATTTAGAGTAAATTATTGTTCATGCGAGAACGTTCAATTTTTCATGCAAAACGATCGATGACCCGCGACCTGATGAAATTACTCTGAGATGACCAAAAAGGTCAGTTTTGAAAATGTTCATCTTTCAACTAATTTTGACTCACAGAGGTGGATCATCACTATTGGAGATAAAATGAGCATCGTTATCGTCATTTTCATGCTTCTAGGGAGCCAAAACTCAAGATTGGGCTCATGGTTAAAAGTGACTTAAAAGAACCCAAATGCTCACTTCGAGGGCTTAAAACGTGTTTATTCACTGCGGGAAGAGATATAAACAACATTTAGAGTAAATTATTGTTCATGCGAGAACGTTCAATTTTTCATGCAAAACGATCAATGATCCGCGACCTGATGAAATTGCTCTGAGATGACCAAAAAGGTCAGTTTTGAAAATGTTCATCTTTCAACTAATTTTGACTCACAGAGGTGGATCATCACTATTGGAGATAAAATGAGCATCGTTATCGTCATTTTCATGCTTCTAGGGAGCCAAAACTCAAGATTGGGCTCATGGTTAAAAGTGACTTAAAAGAACCCAAATGCTCACTTCGAGGACTTAAAACGTGTTTATTCACTGCGGGAAGAGATATAAACAACATTTAGAGTAAATTATTGTTCATGCGAGAACGTTCAATTTTTCATGCAAAACGATCGATGACCCGCGACCTGATGAAATTACTCTGAGATGACCAAAATGTTCCGTTTTGAAAATTTTCATCTTTCAACTAATTTTGACTCACAGAGGTGGATCATCACTATTGGAGATAAAATGAGCATCTTTATCGTCATTTTCATGCTTCTAGGGAGCCAAAACTCAAGATTGGGCTCATGGTTAAAAGTGACTTAAAAGGACCCAAATGCTCACTTCGAGGGCTTAAAACGTGTTTATTCACTGCGGGAAGAGATATAAACAACATTTAGAGTAAATTATTGTTCATGCGAGAACGTTCAATTTTTCATGCAAAATGATCGATGACCTGATGAAATTGGTCTGAGATGACCAAAATGGTCTGTTTTGAAAATGTTCATCTTTCAACTAATTTTGACTCTCAGAGGTGGATCATCACTTTTGGAGATAAAATGAGCATCGTTATCGCCATTTTCATGCTTCTAGGGAGCCAAAACTCAAGATTTGGCTCATGGTTAAAATTGACTTAAAAGGCCCAAAATGCTCACTTCGAGGGCTTAAAACGTGTTTATTCACTGCGGGAAGAGATATAAACAACATTTAGAGTAAAATATTGTTCATGCGAGAACGTTCAATTTTTCATTCAAAACGATCGATGACCCGCGACCTGATGAAATTGCTCTGAGATGACCAAAATGTTCCGTTTTGAAAATGTTCATCTTTCAACTAATTTTGACTCTCAGAGGTGGATCATCACTATTGGAGATAAAATGAGCATCTTTATCGTCATTTTCATGCTTCTAGGGAGCCAAAACTCAAGATTGGGCTCATGGTTAAAAGTGACTTAAAAGAACCCAAATGCTCACTTCGAGGGCTTAAAACGTGTTTATTCACTGCGGGAAGAGATATAAACAACATTTAGAGTAAATTATTGTTCATGCGAGAACGTTCAATTTTTCATGCAAAACGATCGATGACCCGCGACCTGATGAAATTACTCTGAGATGACTAAAATGGTCCGTTTTGAAAATGTTCATCTTTCAACTAATTTTGACTCTCAGAGGTGGATCATCACTTTTGGAGATAAAATGAGCATCGTTATCGTCATTTTCATGCTTCTAGGGAGCCAAAACTCAAGATTGGGCTCATGGTTAAAAGTGACTTAAAAGAACCCAAATGCTCACTTCGAGGGCTTAAAACGTGTTTATTCACTGCGGGAAGAGATATAAACAACATTTAGAGTAAATTATTGTTCATGCGAGAACGTTCAATTTTTCATGCAAAACGATCGATGACCCGCGACCTGATGAAATTACTCTGAGATGACTAAAATGGTCAGTTTTGAAAATTTTCATCTTTCAACTAATTTTGACTCTCAGAGGTGGATCATCACTTTTGGAGATAAAATGAGCATCGTTATCGTCATTTTCATGCTTCTAGGGAGCCAAAACTCAAGATTGGGCTCATGGTTAAAAGTGACTTAAAAGAACCCAAATGCTCACTTCGAGGGCTTAAAACGTGTTTATTCACTGCGGGAAGAGATATAAACAACATTTAGAGTAAATTATTGTTCATGCGAGAACGTTCAATTTTTAATGCAAAACGATCGATGACCCGCGACCTGATGAAATTACTCTGAGATGACCAAAATGTTCCGTTTTGAAAATTTTCATCTTTCAACTAATTTTGACTCTCAGAGGTGGATCATCACTTTTGGAGATAAAATGAGCATCGTTATCGTCATTTTCTTGCTTCTAGGGAGCCAAATCTCAAGATTGGGCTCATGGTTAAAAGTGACTTAAAAGAACCCAAATGCTCACTTCGAGGGCTTAAAACGTGTTTAATCACTGCGGGAAGAGATATAAACAACATTTAGAGTAAATTATTGTTCATGCGAGAACGTTCAATTTTTCATGCAAAACGATCAATGATCCGCGACCTGATGAAATTGCTCTGAGATGACCAAAAAGGTCAGTTTTGAAAATGTTCATCTTTCAACTAATTTTGACTCACAGAGGTGGATCATCACTATTGGAGATAAAATGAGCATCGTTATCGTCATTTTCATGCTTCTAGGGAGCCAAAACTCAAGATTGGGCTCATGGTTAAAAGTGACTTAAAAGAACCCAAATGCTCACTTCGAGGACTTAAAACGTGTTTATTCACTGCGGGAAGAGATATAAACAACATTTAGAGTAAATTATTGTTCATGCGAGAACGTTCAATTTTTCATGCAAAACGATCGATGACCCGCGACCTGATGAAATTACTCTGAGATGACCAAAATGTTCCGTTTTGAAAATTTTCATCTTTCAACTAATTTTGACTCTTAGAGGTGGATCATCACTTTTGGAGATAAAATGAGCATCGTTATCGTCATTTTCATGCTTCTAGGGAGCCAAAACTCAAGATTTGGCTTATGGTTAAAAGTGACTTAAAAGGACCCAAATGCTCACTTCGAGGGCTTAAAACGTGTTTATTCACTGCGGGAAGAGATATAAACAACATTTAGAGTAAATTATTGTTCATGCGAGAACGTTCAATTTTTCATGCAAAACGATCGATGACCCGCGACCTGATGAAATTGCTCTGAGATGACCAAAAAGGTCAGTTTTGAAAATGTTCATCTTTCAACTAATTTTGACTCACAGAGGTGGATCATCACTATTGGAGATAAAATGAGCATCGTTATCGTCATTTTCATGCTTCTAGGGAGCCAAAACTCAAGATTGGGCTCATGGTTAAAAGTGACTTAAAAGAACCCAAATGCTCACTTCGAGGACTTAAAACGTGTTTATTCACTGCGGGAAGAGATATAAACAACATTTAGAGTAAATTATTGTTCATGCGAGAACGTTCAATTTTTCATGCAAAACGATCGATGACCCGCGACCTGATGAAATTGCTCTGAGATGACCAAAATGGTCAGTTTTGAAAATGTTCATCTTTCAACTAATTTTGACTCACAGAGGTGGATCATCACTATTGGAGATAAAATGAGCATCGTTATCGTCATTTTCATGCTTCTAGGGAGCCAAAACTCAAGATTGGGCTCATGGTTAAAAGTGACTTAAAAGAACCCAAATGCTCACTTCGAGGGCTTAAAACGTGTTTATTCACTGCGGGAAGAGATATAAACAACATTTAGAGTAAATTATTGTTCATGCGAGAACGTTCAATTTTTCATGCAAAACGATCAATGATCCGCGACCTGATGAAATTGCTCTGAGATGACCAAAAAGGTCAGTTTTGAAAATGTTCATCTTTCAACTAATTTTGACTCACAGAGGTGGATCATCACTATTGGAGATACAATGAGCATCGTTATCGTCATTTTCATGCTTCTAGGGAGCCAAAACTCAAGATTGGGCTCATGGTTAAAAGTGACTTAAAAGAACCCAAATACTCACTTCGAGGACTTAAAACGTGTTTATTCACTGCGGGAAGAGATATAAACAACATTTAGAGTAAATTATTGTTCATGCGAGAACGTTCAATTTTTCATGCAAAACGATCGATGACCCGCGACCTGATGAAATTACTCTGAGATGACCAAAATGTTCCGTTTTGAAAATTTTCATCTTTCAACTAATTTTGACTCTTAGAGGTGGATCATCACTTTTGGAGATAAAATGAGCATCGTTATCGTCATTTTCATGCTTCTAGGGAGCCAAAACTCAAGATTTGGCTTATGGTTAAAAGTGACTTAAAAGGACCCAAATGCTCACTTCGAGGGCTTAAAACGTGTTTATTCACTGCGGGAAGAGATATAAACAACATTTAGAGTAAATTATTGTTCATGCGAGAACGTTCAATTTTTCATGCAAAACGATCGATGACCCGCGACCTGATGCAATTGCTCTGAGATGACCAAAATGGTCTGTTTTGAAAATGTTCATCTTTCAACTAATTTTGACTCTTAGAGGTGGATCATCACTTTTGGAGATAAAATGAGCATCGTTATTGTCATTTTCATGCTTCTAGGGAGCCAAAACTCAAGATTTGGCTCATGGTTAAAAGTGACTTAAAAGGCCCAAAATGCTCACTTCGAGGGCTTAAAACGTGTTTATTCACTGCGGGAAGAGATACAAACAATAGTTAGAGTGAATTATTGTTCATGCAAGAACGTTCAATTTTTCATGCAAAACGATCGATGACCCGCGACCTGATGAAATTACTCTGAGATGACCAAAATGTTCCGTTTTGAAAATTTTCATCTTTCAACTAATTTTGACTCACAGAGGTGGATCATCACTATTGGAGATAAAATGAGCATCTTTATCGTCATTTTCATGCTTCTAGGGAGCCAAAACTCAAGATTGGGCTCATGGTTAAAAGTGACTTAAAAGGACCCAAATGCTCACTTCGAGGGCTTAAAACGTGTTTATTCACTGCGGGAAGAGATATAAACAACATTTAGAGTAAATTATTGTTCATGCGAGAACGTTCAATTTTTCATGCAAAATGATCGATGACCTGATGAAATTGGTCTGAGATGACCAAAATGGTCTGTTTTGAAAATGTTCATCTTTCAACTAATTTTGACTCTCAGAGGTGGATCATCACTTTTGGAGATAAAATGAGCATCGTTATCGCCATTTTCATGCTTCTAGGGAGCCAAAACTCAAGATTTGGCTCATGGTTAAAATTGACTTAAAAGGCCCAAAATGCTCACTTCGAGGGCTTAAAACGTGTTTATTCACTGCGGGAAGAGATATAAACAACATTTAGAGTAAAATATTGTTCATGCGAGAACGTTCAATTTTTCATTCAAAACGATCGATGACCCGCGACCTGATGAAATTGCTCTGAGATGACCAAAATGTTCCGTTTTGAAAATGTTCATCTTTCAACTAATTTTGACTCTCAGAGGTGGATCATCACTATTGGAGATAAAATGAGCATCTTTATCGTCATTTTCATGCTTCTAGGGAGCCAAAACTCAAGATTGGGCTCATGGTTAAAAGTGACTTAAAATAACCCAAATGCTCACTTCGAGGGCTTAAAACGTGTTTATTCACTGCGGGAAGAGATATAAACAACATTTAGAGTAAATTATTGTTCATGCGAGAACGTTGAATTTTTCATGCAAAACGATCGATGACCCGCGACCTGATGAAATTACTCTGAGATGACCAAAATGTTCCGTTTTGAAAATTTTCATCTTTCAACTAATTTTGACTCTCAGAGGTGGATCATCACTTTTGGAGATAAAATGAGCATCGTTATCGTCATTTTCTTGCTTCTAGGGAGCCAAATCTCAAGATTGGGCTCATGGTTAAAAGTGACTTAAAAGAACCCAAATGCTCACTTCGAGGGCTTAAAACATGTTTATTCACTGCGGGAAGAGATATAAACAACATTTAGAGTAAATTATTGTTCATGCGAGAACGTTCAATTTTTCATGCAAAACGATCAATGATCCGCGACCTGATGAAATTGCTCTGAGATGACCAAAAAGGTCAGTTTTGAAAATGTTCATCTTTCAACTAATTTTGACTCACAGAGGTGGATCATCACTATTGGAGATAAAATGAGCATCGTTATCGTCATTTTCATGCTTCTAGGGAGCCAAAACTCAAGATTGGGCTCATGGTTAAAAGTGACTTAAAAGAACCCAAATGCTCACTTCGAGGACTTAAAACGTGTTTATTCACTGCGGGAAGAGATATAAACAACATTTAGAGTAAATTATTGTTCATGCGAGAACGTTCAATTTTTCATGCAAAACGATCGATGACCCGCGACCTGATGAAATTACTCTGAGATGACCAAAATGTTCCGTTTTGAAAATTTTCATCTTTCAACTAATTTTGACTCTTAGAGGTGGATCATCACTTTTGGAGATAAAATGAGCATCGTTATCGTCATTTTCATGCTTCTAGGGAGCCAAAACTCAAGATTTGGCTTATGGTTAAAAGTGACTTAAAAGGACCCAAATGCTCACTTCGAGGGCTTAAAACGTGTTTATTCACTGCGGGAAGAGATATAAACAACATTTAGAGTAAATTATTGTTCATGCGAGAACGTTCAATTTTTCATGCAAAACGATCGATGACCCGCGACCTGATGAAATTGCTCTGAGATGACCAAAAAGGTCAGTTTTGAAAATGTTCATCTTTCAACTAATTTTGACTCACAGAGGTGGATCATCACTATTGGAGATAAAATGAGCATCGTTATCGTCATTTTCATGCTTCTAGGGAGCCAAAACTCAAGATTGGGCTCATGGTTAAAAGTGACTTAAAAGAACCCAAATGCTCACTTCGAGGACTTAAAACGTGTTTATTTACTGCGGGAAGAGATATAAACAACATTTAGAGTAAATTATTGTTCATGCGAGAACGTTCAATTTTTCATGCAAAACGATCGATGACCCGCGACCTGATGAAATTGCTCTGAGATGACCAAAAAGGTCAGTTTTGAAAATGTTCATCTTTCAACTAATTTTGACTCACAGAGGTGGATCATCACTTTTGGAGATAAAATGAGCATCGTTATCGTCATTTTCATGCTTCTAGGGAGCCAAAACTCAAGATTGGGCTCATGGTTAAAAGTGACTTAAAAGAACCCAAATGCTCACTTCGAGGGCTTAAAACGTGTTTATTCACTGCGGGAAGAGATATAAACAACATTTAGAGTAAATTATTGTTCATGCGAGAACGTTCAATTTTTCATGCAAAACGATCAATGATCCGCGACCTGATGAAATTGCTCTGAGATGACCAAAAAGGTCAGTTTTGAAAATGTTCATCTTTCAACTAATTTTGACTCACAGAGGTGGATCATCACTATTGGAGATACAATGAGCATCGTTATCGTCATTTTCATGCTTCTAGGGAGCCAAAACTCAAGATTGGGCTCATGGTTAAAAGTGACTTAAAAGAACCCAAATACTCACTTCGAGGACTTAAAACGTGTTTATTCACTGCGGGAAGAGATATAAACAACATTTAGAGTAAATTATTGTTCATGCGAGAACGTTCAATTTTTCATGCAAAACGATCGATGACCCGCGACCTGATGAAATTACTCTGAGATGACCAAAATGTTCCGTTTTGAAAATTTTCATCTTTCAACTAATTTTGACTCTTAGAGGTGGATCATCACTTTTGGAGATAAAATGAGCATCGTTATCGTCATTTTCATGCTTCTAGGGAGCCAAAACTCAAGATTTGGCTTATGGTTAAAAGTGACTTAAAAGGACCCAAATGCTCACTTCGAGGGCTTAAAACGTGTTTATTCACTGCGGGAAGAGATATAAACAACATTTAGAGTAAATTATTGTTCATGCGAGAACGTTCAATTTTTCATGCAAAACGATCGATGACCCGCGACCTGATGCAATTGCTCTGAGATGACCAAAATGGTCCGTTTTGAAAATGTTCATCTTTCAACTAATTTTGACTCTTAGAGGTGGATCATCACTTTTGGAGATAAAATGAGCATCGTTATTGTCATTTTCATGCTTCTAGGGAGCCAAAACTCAAGATTTGGCTCATGGTTAAAAGTGACTTAAAAGGCCCAAAATGCTCACTTCGAGGGCTTAAAACGTGTTTATTCACTGCGGGAAGAGATACAAACAATAGTTAGAGTGAATTAATGTTCATGCGAGAACGTTCAATTTTTTATGCAAAACAATCGATGACCCGCGACCTGATGAAATTGCTCTGAGATGACCAAAATGTTCCGTTTTAAAAATTTTCATCTTTCAACTAATTTTGACTCTCAGAGGTGGATCATCACTTTTGGAGATAAAATGAGCATCTTTATCGCCATTTTCATGCTTCTAGGGAGCCAAAACTCAAGATTTGGCTCATTGTTAATAGTGACTTAGAAGGCCCAAAATGCTCACTTCGAGGGCTTAAAATGTGTTTATTCACTGCGGGAAGAGATATAAACAATAGTTAGAGTGAATTAATGTTCATGCGAGAACGTTCAATTTTTCATGCAAAACGATCAATGACCCGCGACCTGATGAAATGACTCTGAGATGACCAAAATGTTCCGTTTTGAAAATTTTCATCTTTCAACTAATTTTGACTCTCAGAGGTGGATCATCACTTTTGGAGATAAAATGAGCATCGTTATCGTCATTTTCATGCTTCTAGGGAGCCAAAACTCAAGATTTGGTTTATGGTTAAAAGTGACTTAAAAGGACCCAAATGCTCACTTCGAGGGCGTAAAACATGTTTATTCACTGCGGGAAGAGATATAAACAACATTTAGAGTAAATTATTGTTCATGCGAGAACGTTCAATTTTTCATTCAAAACGATCGATGACCCGCGACCTGATGAAATTGGTCTGTGATGACCAAAATGTTCCGTTTTGAAAATGTTCATCTTTCAACTAATTTTGACTCTCAGAGGTGGATCATCACTATTGGAGATAAAATGAGCATCTTTATCGTCATTTTCATGCTTCTAGGGAGCCAAAACTCAAGATTGGGCTCATGGTTAAAAGTGACTTAAAAGAACCCAAATGCTCACTTCGAGGGCTTAAAACGTGTTTATTCACTGCGGGAAGAGATATAAACAATATTTAGAGTAAATTATTGTTCATGCGAGAACGTTCAATTTTTCATGCAAAACGATCGATGACCCGCGACCTGATGAAATTGCTCTGAGATGACCAAAATGGTCAGTTTTGAAAATGTTCATCTTTCAACTAATTTTGACTCACAGAGGTGGATCATCACTTTTGGAGATAAAATGAGCATCGTTATCGTCATTTTCATGCTTCTAGGGAGCCAAAACTCAAGATTGGGCTCATGGTTAAAAGTGACTTAAAAGAACCCAAATGCTCACTTCGAGGGCTTAAAACGTGTTTATTCACTGCGGGAAGAGATATAAACAACATTTAGAGTAAATTATTGTTCATGCGAGAACGTTCAGTTTTTCATGCAAAACGATCGATGACCCGCGACCTGATGAAATTACTCTGAGATGACCAAAATGTTCCGTTTTGAAAATCTTCATCTTTCAACTAATTTTGACTCTCAGAGGTGGATCATCACTTTTGGAGATAAAATGAGTATCGTTATCGTCATTTTCATGCTTCTAGGGAGCCAAAACTCAAGATTTGGCTCATGGTTAAAAGTGACTTAAAAGGCCCAAAATGCTCACTTCGAGGGCTTAAAACGTGTTTATTCACTGCGGGAAGAGATATAAACAATAGTTAGAGTGAATTAATGTTCATGCGAGAACGTTCAATTTTTCATGCAAAACAATCGATGACCCGCGACCTGATGAAATTGCTCTGAGATGACCAAAATGGTCCGTTTTGAAAATGTTCATCTTTCAACTAATTTTGACTCTCAGAGGTGGATCATCACTTTTGGAGATAAAATGAGCATCGTTATCGCCATTTTCATGCTTCTAGGGAGCCAAAACTCAAGATTTGGCTCATGGTTAAAAGTGACTTAAAAGGCCCAAAATGCTCACTTCGAGGGCTTAAAACGTGTTTATTCACTGCGGGAAGAGATATAAACAATAGTTAGAGTGAATTAATGTTCATGCGAGAACGTTCAATTTTTCATGCAAAACGATCGATGACCCGCGACCTGATGAAATGACTCTGAGATGACCAAAATGTTCCGTTTTGAAAATTTTCATCTTTCAACTAATTTTGACTCTCAGAGGTGGATCATCAATTTTGGAGTTAAAATGAGCATCGTTATCGTCATTTTCATGCTTCTAGGGAGCCAAAACTCAAGATTTGGCTTATGGTTAAAAGTGACTTAAAAGGACCCAAATGCTCACTTTGAGGGCTTAAAACGTGTTTATTCACTGCAGGAAGAGATATAAACAACATTTAGAGTAAATTATTGTTCATTCGAGAACGTTCAATTTTTCATTCAAAACGATCGATGACCCGCGACCTGATGAAATTGCTCTGAGATGACCAAAATGTTCCGTTTTGAAAATGTTTATCTTTCAACTAATTTTGACTCTCAGAGGTGGATCATCACTATTGGAGATGAAATGAGCATCTTTATCGTCATTTTCATGCTTCTAGGGAGCCAAAACTCAAGATTGGGCTCATGGTTAAAAGTGACTTAAAAGAACCCAAATGCTCACTTCGAGGGCTTAAAACGTGTTTATTCACTGCGGGAAGAGATATAAACAACATTTAGAGTAAATTATTGTTCATGCGAGAACGTTCAATTTTTCATGCAAAACGATCGATGACCCGCGACCTGATGAAATTACTCTGAGATGACTAAAATGGTCCGTTTTGAAAATTTTCATCTTTCAACTAATTTTGACTCTCAGAGGTGGATCATCAATTTTGGAGATAAAATGAGCATCGTTATCGTCATTTTCATGCTTTTAGGGAGCCAAAACTCAAGATTTGGCTTATGGTTAAAAGTGACTTAAAAGGACCCAAATGCTCACTTTGAGGGCTTAAAACGTGTTTATTCACTGCGGGAAGAGATATAAACAACATTTAGAGTAAATTATTGTTCATTCGAGAACGTTCAATTTTTCATTCAAAACAATCGATGACCCGCGACCTGATGAAATTGCTCTGAGATGACCAAAATGTTCCGTTTTGAAAATGTTCATCTTTCAACTAATTTTGACTCTCAGAGGTGGATCATCACTATTGGAGATGAAATGAGCATCTTTATCGTCATTTTCATGCTTCTAGGGAGCCAAAACTCAAGATTGGGCTCATGGTTAAAAGTGACTTAAAAGAACCCAAATGCTCACTCCGAGGGCTTAAAACGTGTTTATTCACTGCGGGAAGAGATATAAACAACATTTAGAGTAAATTATTGTTCATGCGAGAACGTTAAATTTTTCATGCAAAACGATCGATGACCCGCGACCTGATGAAATTACTCTGAGATGACCAAAATGTTCCGTTTTGAAAATTTTCATCTTTCAACTAATTTTGACTCTCAGAGGTGGATCATCACTTTTGGAGATAAAATGAGCATCGTTATCGTCATTTTCTTGCTTCTAGGGAGCCAAATCTCAAGATTGGGCTCATGGTTAAAAGTGACTTAAAAGAACCCAAATGCTCACTTCGAGGGCTTAAAACGTGTTTATTCACTGCGGGAAGAGATATAAACAACATTTAGAGTAAATGATTGTTCATGCGAGAACGTTCAATTTTTCATGCAAAACGATCAATGATCCGCGACCTGATGAAATTGCTCTGAGATGACCAAAAAGGTCAGTTTTGAAAAATGTTCATCTTTCAACTAATTTTGACTCACAGAGGTGGATCATCACTATTGGAGATAAAATGAGCATCGTTATCGTCATTTTCATGCTTCTAGGGAGCCAAAACTCAAGATTGGGCTCATGGTTAAAAGTGACCTAAAAGAACCCAAATGCTCACTTCGAGGGCTTAAAACGTGTTTATTCACTGCGGAAAGAGATATAAACAATATTTAGAGTAAATTATTGTTCATGCGAGAACGTTCAATTTTTCATGCAAAACGATCGATGACCCGCGACCTGATGAAATTGCTGTGAGATGACCAAAATGGTCAGTTTTGAAAATGTTCATCTTTCAACTAATTTTGACTCACAGAGGTGGATCATCACTTTTGGAGATAAAATGAGCATCGTTATCATCATTTTCATGCTTCTAGGGAGCCAAAACTCAAGATTTGGCTCATGGTTAAAAGTGACTTAAAAGGCCCAAAATGCTCACTTCGAGGGCTTAAAACGTGTTTATTCACTGCGGGAAGAGATATAAACAATAGTTAGAGTGAATTAATGTTCATGCGAGAACGTTCAATTTTTCATGCAAAACGATCGATGACCCGCGACCTGATGAAATGACTCTGAGATGACCAAAATGTTCCGTTTTGAAAATTTTCATCTTTCAACTAATTTTGACTCTCAGAGGTGGATCATCAATTTTGGAGTTAAAATGAGCATCGTTATCGTCATTTTCATGCTTCTAGGGAGCCAAAACTCAAGATTTGGCTTATGGTTAAAAGTGACTTAAAAGGACCCAAATGCTCACTTTGAGGGCTTAAAACGTGTTTATTCACTGCGGGAAGAGATATAAACAACATTTAGAGTAAATTATTGTTCATTCGAGAACGTTCAATTTTTCATTCAAAACGATCGATGACCCGCGACCTGATGAAATTGCTCTGAGATGACCAAAATGTTCCGTTTTGAAAATGTTTATCTTTCAACTAATTTTGACTCTCAGAGGTGGATCATCACTATTGGAGATGAAATGAGCATCTTTATCGTCATTTTCATGCTTCTAGGGAGCCAAAACTCAAGATTGGGCTCATGGTTAAAAGTAACTTAAAAGAACCCAAATGCTCACTTCGAGGGCTTAAAACGTGTTTATTCACTGCGGGAAGAGATATAAACAACATTTAGAGTAAATTATTGTTCATGCGAGAACGTTCAATTTTTCATGCAAAACGATCGATGACCCGCGACCTGATGAAATTACTCTGAGATGACTAAAATGGTCCGTTTTGAAAATTTTCATCTTTCAACTAATTTTGACTCTCAGAGGTGGATCATCAATTTTGGAGATAAAATGAGCATCGTTATCGTCATTTTCATGCTTTTAGGGAGCCAAAACTCAAGATTTGGCTTATGGTTAAAAGTGACTTAAAAGGACCCAAATGCTCACTTTGAGGGCTTAAAACGTGTTTATTCACTGCGGGAAGAGATATAAACAACATTTAGAGTAAATTATTGTTCATTCGAGAACGTTCAATTTTTCATTCAAAACGATCGATGACCCGCGACCTGATGAAATTGCTCTGAGATGACCAAAATGTTCCGTTTTGAAAATGTTCATCTTTCAACTAATTTTGACTCTCAGAGGTGGATCATCACTATTGGAGATGAAATGAGCATCTTTATCGTCATTTTCATGCTTCTAGGGAGCCAAAACTCAAGATTGGGCTCATGGTTAAAAGTGACTTAAAAGAACCCAAATGCTCACTTCGAGGGCTTAAAACGTGTTTATTCACTGCGGGAAGAGATATAAACAACATTTAGAGTAAATTATTGTTCATGCGAGAACGTTAAATTTTTCATGCAAAACGATCGATGACCCGCGACCTGATGAAATTACTCTGAGATGACCAAAATGTTCCGTTTTGAAAATGTTCATCTTTCAACTAATTTTGACTCTCAGAGGTGGATCATCACTTTTGGAGATAAAATGAGCATCGTTATCGTCATTTTCTTGCTTCTAGGGAGCCAAATCTCAAGATTGGGCTCATGGTTAAAAGTGACTTAAAAGAACCCAAATGCTCACTTCGAGGGCTTAAAACGTGTTTATTCACTGCGGGAAGAGATATAAACAACATTTAGAGTAAATGATTGTTCATGCGAGAACGTTCAATTTTTCATGCAAAACGATCAATGATCCGCGACCTGATGAAATTGCTCTGAGATGACCAAAAAGGTCAGTTTTGAAAAATGTTCATCTTTCAACTAATTTTGACTCACAGAGGTGGATCATCACTATTGGAGATAAAATGAGCATCGTTATCGTCATTTTCATGCTTCTAGGGAGCCAAAACTCAAGATTGGGCTCATGGTTAAAAGTGACCTAAAAGAACCCAAATGCTCACTTCGAGGGCTTAAAACGTGTTTATTCACTGCGGAAAGAGATATAAACAATATTTAGAGTAAATTATTGTTCATGCGAGAACGTTCAATTTTTCATGCAAAACGATCGATGACCCGCGACCTGATGAAATTGCTGTGAGATGACCAAAATGGTCAGTTTTGAAAATGTTCATCTTTCAACTAATTTTGACTCACAGAGGTGGATCATCACTTTTGGAGATAAAATGAGCATCGTTATCATCATTTTCATGCTTCTAGGGAGCCAAAACTCAAGATTTGGCTCATGGTTAAAAGTGACTTAAAAGGCCCAAAATGCTCACTTCGAGGGCTTAAAACGTGTTTATTCACTGCGGGAAGAGATATAAACAATAGTTAGAGTGAATTAATGTTCATGCGAGAACGTTCAATTTTTCATGCAAAACGATCGATGACCCGCGACCTGATGAAATGACTCTGAGATGACCAAAATGTTCCGTTTTGAAAATTTTCATCTTTCAACTAATTTTGACTCTCAGAGGTGGATCATCAATTTTGGAGTTAAAATGAGCATCGTTATCGTCATTTTCATGCTTCTAGGGAGCCAAAACTCAAGATTTGGCTTATGGTTAAAAGTGACTTAAAAGGACCCAAATGCTCACTTTGAGGGCTTAAAACGTGTTTATTCACTGCGGGAAGAGATATAAACAACATTTAGAGTAAATTATTGTTCATTCGAGAACGTTCAATTTTTCATTCAAAACGATCGATGACCCGCGACCTGATGAAATTGCTCTGAGATGACCAAAATGTTCCGTTTTGAAAATGTTTATCTTTCAACTAATTTTGACTCTCAGAGGTGGATCATCACTATTGGAGATGAAATGAGCATCTTTATCGTCATTTTCATGCTTCTAGGGAGCCAAAACTCAAGATTGGGCTCATGGTTAAAAGTGACTTAAAAGAACCCAAATGCTCACTTCGAGGGCTTAAAACGTGTTTATTCACTGCGGGAAGAGATATAAACAACATTTAGAGTAAATTATTGTTCATGCGAGAACGTTCAATTTTTCATGCAAAACGATCGATGACCCGCGACCTGATGAAATTACTCTGAGATGACTAAAATGGTCCGTTTTGAAAATTTTCATCTTTCAACTAATTTTGACTCTCAGAGGTGGATCATCAATTTTGGAGATAAAATGAGCATCGTTATCGTCATTTTCATGCTTTTAGGGAGCCAAAACTCAAGATTTGGCTTATGGTTAAAAGTGACTTAAAAGGACCCAAATGCTCACTTTGAGGGCTTAAAACGTGTTTATTCACTGTGGGAAGAGATATAAACAACATTTAGAGTAAATTATTGTTCATTCGAGAACGTTCAATTTTTCATTCAAAACGATCGATGACCCGCGACCTGATGAAATTGCTCTGAGATGACCAAAATGTTCCGTTTTGAAAATTTTCATCTTTCAACTAATTTTGACTCTCAGAGGTGGATCATCACTATTGGAGATGAAATGAGCATCTTTATCGTCATTTTCATGCTTCTAGGGAGCCAAAACTCAAGATTGGGCTCATGGTTAAAAGTGACTTAAAAGAACCCCAATGCTCACTTCGAGGGCTTAAAACGTGTTTATTCACTGCGGGAAGAGATATAAACAACATTTAGAGTAAATTATTGTTCATGCGAGAACGTTAAATTTTTCATGCAAAACGATCGATGACCCGCGACCTGATGAAATTACTCTGAGATGACCAAAATGTTCCGTTTTGAAAATTTTCATCTTTCAACTAATTTTGACTCTCAGAGGTGGATCATCACTTTTGGAGATAAAATGAGCATCGTTATCGTCATTTTCTTGCTTCTAGGGAGCCAAATCTCAAGATTGGGCTCATGGTTAAAAGTGACTTAAAAGAACCCAAATGCTCACTTCGAGGGCTTAAAACGTGTTTATTCACTGCGGGAAGAGATATAAACAACATTTAGAGTAAATGATTGTTCATGCGAGAACGTTCAATTTTTCATGCAAAACGATCAATGATCCGCGACCTGATGAAATTGCTCTGAGATGACCAAAAAGGTCAGTTTTGAAAAATGTTCATCTTTCAACTAATTTTGACTCACAGAGGTGGATCATCACTATTGGAGATAAAATGAGCATCGTTATCGTCATTTTCATGCTTCTAGGGAGCCAAAACTCAAGATTGGGCTCATGGTTAAAAGTGACCTAAAAGAACCCAAATGCTCACTTCGAGGGCTTAAAACGTGTTTATTCACTGCGGAAAGAGATATAAACAATATTTAGAGTAAATTATTGTTCATGCGAGAACGTTCAATTTTTCATGCAAAACGATCGATGACCCGCGACCTGATGAAATTGCTGTGAGATGACCAAAATGGTCAGTTTTGAAAATGTTCATCTTTCAACTAATTTTGACTCACAGAGGTGGATCATCACTTTTGGAGATAAAATGAGCATCGTTATCATCATTTTCATGCTTCTAGGGAGCCAAAACTCAAGATTGGGCTCATGGTTAAAAGTGACTTAAAAGAACCCAAATGCTCACTTCGAGGGCTTAAAACGTGTTTATTCACTGCGGGAAGAGATATAAACAACATTTAGAGTAAATTATTGTTCATGCAAGAACGTTCAATTTTTCATGCAAAACGATCGATGACCCGCGACCTGATGAAATTACTCTGAGATGACCAAAATGTTCAGTTTTGAAAATTTTCATCTTTCAACTAATTTTGACTCTCAGAGGTGGATCTTCACTTTTGGAGATAAAATGAGCATCGTTATCGTCATTTTCTTGCTTCTAGGGAGCCAAATCTCAAGATTGGGCTCATGGTTAAAAGTGACTTAAAAGAACCCAAATGCTCACTTCGAGGGCTTAAAACGTGTTTATTCACTGCGGGAAGAGATATAAACAACATTTAGAGTAAATTATTGTTCATGCGAGAACGTTCAATTTTTCATGCAAAACGATCGATGATCCGCGACCTGATGAAATTGCTCTGAGATGACCAAAATGGTCAGTTTTGAAAATGTTCATCTTTCAACTAATTTTGACTCACAGAGGTGGATCATCACTTTTGGGAGCCAAAACTCAAGATTGGGCTTATGGTTAAAAGTGACTTAAAAGAACCCAAATGCTCACTTCGAGGACTTAAAACGTGTTTATTCACTGCGGAAAGAGATATAAACAACATTTAGAGTAAATTATTGTTCATGCGAGAACGTTCAATTTTTCATGCAAAACGATCGATGACCCGCGACCTGATGAAATTACTCTGAGATGACCAAAATGTTCCGTTTTGAAAATTTTCATCTTTCAACTAATTTTGACTCACAGAGGTGGATCATCACTATTGGAGATAAAATGAGCATCTTTATCGTCATTTTCATGCTTCTAGGGAGCCAAAACTCAAGATTGGGCTCATGGTTAAAAGTGACTTAAAAGGACCCAAATGCTCACTTCGAGGGCTTAAAACGTGTTTATTCATTGCGGGAAGAGATATAAACAACATTTAGAGTAAATTATTGTTCATGCGAGAACGTTCAATTTTTCATGCAAAATGATCGATGACCTGATGAAATTGGTCTGAGATGACCAAAATGGTCTGTTTTGAAAATGTTCATCTTTCAACTAATTTTGACTCTCAGAGGTGGATCATCACTTTTGGAGATAAAATGAGCATCGTTATCGCCATTTTCATGCTTCTAGGGAGCCAAAACTCAAGATTTGGCTCATGGTTAAAAGTGACTTAAAAGGCCCAAAATGCTCACTTCGAGGGCTTAAAACGTGTTCATTCACTGCGGGAAGAGATATAAACAACATTTAGAGTAAATTATTGTTCATGCGAGAACGTTCAATTTTTCATTCAAAACGATCGATGACCCGCGACCTGATGAAATTGCTCTGAGATGACCAAAATGTTCCGTTTTGAAAATGTTCATCTTTCAACTAATTTTGACTCTCAGAGGTGGATCATCACTATTGGAGATAAAATGAGCATCTTTATCGTCATTTTCATGCTTCTAGGGAGCCAAAACTCAAGATTGGGCTCATGGTTAAAAGTGACTTAAAAGAACCCAAATGCTCACTTCGAGGGCTTAAAACGTGTTTATTCACTGCGGGAAGAGATATAAACAACATTTAGAGTAAATTATTGTTCATGCGAGAACGTTCAATTTTTCATGCAAAACGATCGATGACCCGCGACCTGATGAAATTACTCTGAGATGACTAAAATGGTCCGTTTTGAAAATTTTCATCTTTCAACTAATTTTGACTCTCAGAGGTGGATCATCACTTTTGGAGATAAAATGAGCATCGTTATCGTCATTTTCATGCTTCTAGGGAGCCAAAACTCAAGATTGGGCTCATGGTTAAAAGTGACTTAAAAGAACCCAAATGCTCACTTCGAGGGCTTAAAACGTGTTTATTCACTGCGGGAAGAGATATAAACAACATTTAGAGTAAATTATTGTTCATGCGAGAACGTTCAATTTTTCATGCAAAACGATCGATGACCCGCGACCTGATGAAATTACTCTGAGATGACCAAAATGTTCCGTTTTGAAAATTTTCATCTTTCAACTAATTTTGACTCTTAGAGGTGGATCATCACTTTTGGAGATAAAATGAGCATCGTTATCGTCATTTTCTTGCTTCTAGGGAGCCAAATCTCAAGATTGGGCTCATGGTTAAAAGTGACTTAAAAGAACCCAAATGCTCACTTCGAGGGCTTAAAACGTGTTTATTCACTGCGGGAAGAGATATAAACAACATTTAGAGTAAATTATTGTTCATGCGAGAACGTTCAATTTTTCATGCAAAACGATCAATGATCCGCGACCTGATGAAATTGCTCTGAGATGACCAAAAAGGTCAGTTTTGAAAATGTTCATCTTTCAACTAATTTTGACTCACAGAGGTGGATCATCACTATTGGAGATAAAATGAGCATCGTTATCGTCATTTTCATGCTTCTAGGGAGCCAAAACTCAAGATTGGGCTCATGGTTAAAAGTGACTTAAAAGAACCCAAATGCTCACTTCGAGGACTTAAAACGTGTTTATTCACTGCGGGAAGAGATATAAACAACATTTAGAGTAAATTATTGTTCATGCGAGAACGTTCAATTTTTCATGCAAAACGATCGATGACACGCGACCTGATGAAATTACTCTGAGATGACCAAAATGTTCCGTTTTGAAAATTTTCATCTTTCAACTAATTTTGACTCACAGAGGTGGATCATCACTATTGGAGATAAAATGAGCATCGTTATCGTCATTTTCATGCTTCTAGGGAGCCAAAACTCAAGATTGGGCTCATGGTTAAAAGTGACTTAAAAGAACCCAAATACTCACTTCGAGGACTTAAAACGTGTTTATTCACTGCGGGAAGAGATATAAACAACATTTAGAGTAAATTATTGTTCATGCTAGAACGTTCAATTTTTCATGCAAAACGATCGATGACCCGCGACCTGATGAAATTGCTCTGAGATGACCAAAAAGGTCAGTTTTGAAAATGTTCATCTTTCAACTAATTTTGACTCACAGAGGTGGATCATCACTATTGGAGATAAAATGAGCATCGTTATCGTCATTTTCATGCTTCTAGGGAGCCAAAACTCAAGATTGGGCTCATGGTTAAAAGTGACTTAAAAGAACCCAAATGCTCACTTCGAGGGCTTAAAACGTGTTTATTCACTGCGGGAAGAGATATAAACAACATTTAGAGTAAATTATTGTTCATGCGAGAACGTTCAATTTTTCATGCAAAACGATCAATGATCCGCGACCTGATGAAATTGCTCTGAGATGACCAAAAAGGTCAGTTTTGAAAATGTTCATCTTTCAACTAATTTTGACTCACAGAGGTGGATCATCACTATTGGAGATAAAATGAGCATCGTTATCGTCATTTTCATGCTTCTAGGGAGCCAAAACTCAAGATTGGGCTCATGGTTAAAAGTGACTTAAAAGAACCCAAATACTCACTTCGAGGACTTAAAACGTGTTTATTCACTGCGGGAAGAGATATAAACAACATTTAGAGTAAATTATTGTTCATGCGAGAACGTTCAATTTTTCATGCAAAACGATCGATGACCCGCGACCTGATGAAATTACTCTGAGATGACCAAAATGTTCCGTTTTGAAAATTTTCATCTTTCAACTAATTTTGACTCACAGAGGTGGATCATCACTTTTGGAGATAAAATGAGCATCGTTATTGTCATTTTCATGCTTCTAGGGAGCCAAAACTCAAGATTTGGCTCATGGTTAAAAGTGACTTAAAAGGCCCAAAATGCTCACTTCGAGGGCTTAAAACGTGTTTATTCACTGCGGGAAGAGATATAAACAATAGTTAGAGTGAATTAATGTTCATGCGAGAACGTTCAATTTTTTATGCAAAACAATCGATGACCCGCGACCTGATGAAATTGCTCTGAGATGACCAAAATGTTCCGTTTTGAAAATTTTCATCTTTCAACTAATTTTGACTCTCAGAGGTGGATCATCACTTTTGGAGATAAAATGAGCATCTTTATCGCCATTTTCATGCTTCTAGGGAGCCAAAACTCAAGATTTGGCTCATTGTTAATAGTGACTTAAAAGGCCCAAAAGGCTCACTTCGAGGGCTTAAAATGTGTTTATTCACTGCGGGAAGAGATATAAACAATAGTTAGAGTGAATTAATGTTCATGCGAGAACGTTCAATTTTTCATGCAAAACGATCAATGACCCGCGACCTGATGAAATGACTCTGAGATGACCAAAATGTTCCGTTTTGAAAATTTTCATCTTTCAACTAATTTTGACTCTCAGAGGTGGATCATCACTTTTGGAGATAAAATGAGCATCGTTATCGTCATTTTCATGCTTCTAGGGAGCCAAAACTCAAGATTTGGTTTATGGTTAAAAGTGACTTAAAAGGACCCAAATGCTCACTTCGAGGGCGTAAAACATGTTTATTCACTGCGGGAAGAGATATAAACAACATTTAGAGTAAATTATTGTTCATGCGAGAACGTTCAATTTTTCATTCAAAACGATCGATGACCCGCGACCTGATGAAATTGCTCTGTGATGACCAAAATGTTCCGTTTTGAAAATGTTTATCTTTCAACTAATTTTGACTCTCAGAGGTGGATCATCACTATTGGAGATAAAATGAGCATCTTTATCGTCATTTTCATGCTTCTAGGGAGCCAAAACTCAAGATTGGGCTCATGGTTAAAAGTGACTTAAAAGAACCCAAATGCTCACTTCGAGGGCTTAAAACGTGTTTATTCACTGCGGGAAGAGATATAAACAATATTTAGAGTAAATTATTGTTCATGCGAGAACGTTCAATTTTTCATGCAAAACAATCGATGACCCGCGACCTGATGAAATTGCTCTGAGATGACCAAAATGGTCAGTTTTGAAAATGTTCATCTTTCAACTAATTTTGACTCTCAGAGGTGGATCATCACTTTTGGAGATAAAATGAGCATCGTTATCGTCATTTTCATGCTTCTAGGGAGCCAAAACTCAAGATTGGGCTCATGGTTAAAAGTGACTTAAAAGAACCCAAATGCTCACTTCGAGGGCTTAAAACGTGTTTATTCACTGCGGGAAGAGATATAAACAACATTTAGAGTAAATTATTGTTCATGCGAGAACGTTCAATTTTTCATGCAAAACGATCGATGACCCGCGACCTGATGAAATTACTCTGAGATGACCAAAATGTTCTGTTTTGAAATTTTTCATCTTTCAACTAATTTTGACTCTTAGAGGTGGATCATCACTTTTGGAGATAAAATGAGCATCGTTATCGTCATTTTCTTGCTTCTAGGGAGCCAAATCTCAAGATTGGGCTCATGGTTAAAAGTGACTTAAAAGAACCCAAATGCTCACTTCGAGGGCTTAAAACGTGTTTATTCACTGCGGGAAGAGATATAAACAACATTTAGAGTAAATTATTGTTCATGCGAGAACGTTCAATTTTTCATGCAAAACGATCAATGATCCGCGACCTGATGAAATTGCTCTGAGATGACCAAAAAGGTCAGTTTTGAAAATGTTCATCTTTCAACTAATTTTGACTCACAGAGGTGGATCATCACTATTGGAGATAAAATGAGCATCGTTATCGTCATTTTCATGCTTCTAGGGAGCCAAAACTCAAGATTGGGCTCATGGTTAAAAGTGACTTAAAAGAACCCAAATGCTCACTTCGAGGACTTAAAACGTGTTTATTCACTGCGGGAAGAGATATAAACAACATTTAGAGTAAATTATTGTTCATGCGAGAACGTTCAATTTTTCATGCAAAACGATCGATGACCCGCGACCTGATGAAATTACTCTGAGATGACCAAAATGTTCCGTTTTGAAAATTTTCATCTTTCAACTAATTTTGACTCACAGAGGTGGATCATCACTATTGGAGATAAAATGAGCATCGTTATCGTCATTTTCATGCTTCTAGGGAGCCAAAACTCAAGATTGGGCTCATGGTTAAAAGTGACTTAAAAGAACCCAAATACTCACTTCGAGGACTTAAAACATGTTTATTCACTGCGGGAAGAGATATAAACAACATTTAGAGTAAATTATTGTTCATGCTAGAACGTTCAATTTTTCATGCAAAACGATCGATGACCCGCGACCTGATGAAATTGCTCTGAGATGACCAAAAAGGTCAGTTTTGAAAATGTTCATCTTTCAACTAATTTTGACTCACAGAGGTGGATCATCACTATTGGAGATAAAATGAGCATCGTTATCGTCATTTTCATGCTTCTAGGGAGCCAAAACTCAAGATTGGGCTCATGGTTAAAAGTGACTTAAAAGAACCCAAATGCTCACTTCGAGGGCTTAAAACGTGTTTATTCACTGCGGGAAGAGATATAAACAACATTTAGAGTAAATTATTGTTCATGCGAGAACGTTCAATTTTTCATGCAAAACGATCAATGATCCGCGACCTGATGAAATTGCTCTGAGATGACCAAAAAGGTCAGTTTTGAAAATGTTCATCTTTCAACTAATTTTGACTCACAGAGGTGGATCATCACTATTGGAGATAAAATGAGCATCGTTATCGTCATTTTCATGCTTCTAGGGAGCCAAAACTCAAGATTGGGCTCATGGTTAAAAGTGACTTAAAAGAACCCAAATACTCACTTCGAGGACTTAAAACGTGTTTATTCACTGCGGGAAGAGATATAAACAACATTTAGAGTAAATTATTGTTCATGCGAGAACGTTCAATTTTTCATGCAAAACGATCGATGACCCGCGACCTGATGAAATTACTCTGAGATGACCAAAATGATCCGTTTTGAAAATTTTCATCTTTCAACTAATTTTGACTCACAGAGGTGGATCATCACTTTTGGAGATAAAATGAGCATCGTTATTGTCATTTTCATGCTTCTAGGGAGCCAAAACTCAAGATTTGGCTCATGGTTAAAAGTGACTTAAAAGGCCCAAAATGCTCACTTCGAGGGCTTAAAACGTGTTTATTCACTGCGGGAAGAGATATAAACAATAGTTAGAGTGAATTAATGTTCATGCGAGAACGTTCAATTTTTTATGCAAAACAATCGATGACCCGCGACCTGATGAAATTGCTCTGAGATGACCAAAATGTTCCGTTTTGAAAATTTTCATCTTTCAACTAATTTTGACTCTCAGAGGTGGATCATCACTTTTGGAGATAAAATGAGCATCTTTATCGCCATTTTCATGCTTCTAGGGAGCCAAAACTCAAGATTTGGCTCATTGTTAATAGTGACTTAAAAGGCCCAAAAGGCTCACTTCGAGGGCTTAAAATGTGTTTATTCACTGCGGGAAGAGATATAAACAATAGTTAGAGTGAATTAATGTTCATGCGAGAACGTTCAATTTTTCATGCAAAACGATCAATGACCCGCGACCTGATGAAATGACTCTGAGATGACCAAAATGTTCCGTTTTGAAAATTTTCATCTTTCAACTAATTTTGACTCTCAGAGGTGGATCATCACTTTTGGAGATAAAATGAGCATCGTTATCGTCATTTTCATGCTTCTAGGGAGCCAAAACTCAAGATTTGGTTTATGGTTAAAAGTGACTTAAAAGGACCCAAATGCTCACTTCGAGGGCGTAAAACATGTTTATTCACTGCGGGAAGAGATATAAACAACATTTAGAGTAAATTATTGTTCATGCGAGAACGTTCAATTTTTCATTCAAAACGATCGATGACCCGCGACCTGATGAAATTGCTCTGTGATGACCAAAATGTTCCGTTTTGAAAATGTTTATCTTTCAACTAATTTTGACTCTCAGAGGTGGATCATCAC
Organism: Lissotriton helveticus; assembly: GCF_964261635.1. Lineage (NCBI taxonomy): Eukaryota > Metazoa > Chordata > Amphibia > Caudata > Salamandridae > Lissotriton > Lissotriton helveticus. The sequence continues at coordinate 1,163,834,527 of NC_136069.1, read as the reverse complement.
TATAGGAGATAAAATGAGCATCTTTATCGTCATTTTCATGCTTCTAGGGAGCCAAAACTCAAGATTGGGCTCATGGTTAAAAGTGACTTAAAAGAACCCAAATGCTCACTTCGAGGGCTTAAAACGTGTTTATTCACTGCGGGAAGAGATATAAACAATATTTAGAGTAAATTATTGTTCATGCGAGAACGTTCAATTTTTCATGCAAAACAATCGATGACCCGCGACCTGATGAAATTGCTCTGAGATGACCAAAATGGTCAGTTTTGAAAATGTTCATCTTTCAACTAATTTTGACTCTCAGAGGTGGATCATCACTTTTGGAGATAAAATGAGCATCGTTATCGTCATTTTCATGCTTCTAGGGAGCCAAAACTCAAGATTGGGCTCATGGTTAAAAGTGACTTAAAAGAACCCAAATGCTCACTTCGAGGGCTTAAAACGTGTTTATTCACTGCGGGAAGAGATATAAACAACATTTAGAGTAAATTATTGTTCATGCGAGAACGTTCAATTTTTCATGCAAAACGATCGATGACCCGCGACCTGATGAAATTACTCTGAGATGACCAAAATGTTCTGTTTTGAAAATTTTCATCTTTCAACTAATTTTGACTCTTAGAGGTGGATCATCACTTTTGGAGATAAAATGAGCATCGTTATCGTCATTTTCTTGCTTCTAGGGAGCCAAATCTCAAGATTGGGCTCATGGTTAAAAGTGACTTAAAAGAACCCAAATGCTCACTTCGAGGGCTTAAAACGTGTTTATTCACTGCGGGAAGAGATATAAACAACATTTAGAGTAAATTATTGTTCATGCGTGAACGTTCAATTTTTCATGCAAAACGATCAATGATCCGCGACCTGATGAAATTGCTCTGAGATGACCAAAAAGGTCAGTTTTGAAAATGTTCATCTTTCAACTAATTTTGACTCACAGAGGTGGATCATCACTATTGGAGATAAAATGAGCATCGTTATCGTCATTTTCATGCTTCTAGGGAGCCAAAACTCAAGATTGGGCTCATGGTTAAAAGTGACTTAAAATAACCCAAATGCTCACTTCGAGGACTTAAAACGTGTTTATTCACTGCGGGAAGAGATATAAACAACATTTAGAGTAAATTATTGTTCATGCGAGAACGTTCAATTTTTCATGCAAAACGATCAATGATCCGCGACCTGATGAAATTGCTCTGAGATGACCAAAAAGGTCAGTTTTGAAAATGTTCATCTTTCAACTAATTTTGACTCACAGAGGTGGATCATCACTATTGGAGATAAAATGAGCATCGTTATCGTCATTTTCATGCTTCTAGGGAGCCAAAACTCAAGATTGGGCTCATGGTTAAAAGTGACTTAAAAGAACCCAAATACTCACTTCGAGGACTTAAAACGTGTTTATTCACTGCGGGAAGAGATATAAACAACATTTAGAGTAAATTATTGTTCATGCGAGAACGTTCAATTTTTCATGCAAAACGATCGATGACCCGCGACCTGATGAAATTACTCTGAGATGACCAAAATGTTCCGTTTTGAAAATTTTCATCTTTCAACTAATTTTGACTCACAGAGGTGGATCATCACTTTTGGAGATAAAATGAGCATCGTTATTGTCATTTTCATGCTTCTAGGGAGCCAAAACTCAAGATTTGGCTCATGGTTAAAAGTGACTTAAAAGGCCCAAAATGCTCACTTCGAGGGCTTAAAACGTGTTTATTCACTGCGGGAAGAGATATAAACAATAGTTAGAGTGAATTAATGTTCATGCGAGAACGTTCAATTTTTTATGCAAAACAATCGATGACCCGCGACCTGATGAAATTGCTCTGAGATGACCAAAATGTTCCGTTTTGAAAATTTTCATCTTTCAACTAATTTTGACTCTCAGAGGTGGATCATCACTTTTGGAGATAAAATGAGCATCGTTATCGTCATTTTCATGCTTCTAGGGAGCCAAAACTCAAGATTTGGTTTATGGTTAAAAGTGACTTAAAAGGACCCAAATGCTCACTTCGAGGGCGTAAAACATGTTTATTCACTGCGGGAAGAGATATAAACAACATTTAGAGTAAATTATTGTTCATGCGAGAACGTTCAATTTTTCATTCAAAACGATCGATGACCCGCGACCTGATGAAATTGCTCTGTGATGACCAAAATGTTCCGTTTTGAAAATGTTTATCTTTCAACTAATTTTGACTCTCAGAGGTGGATCATCACTATAGGAGATAAAATGAGCATCTTTATCGTCATTTTCATGCTTCTAGGGAGCCAAAACTCAAGATTGGGCTCATGGTTAAAAGTGACTTAAAAGAACCCAAATGCTCACTTCGAGGGCTTAAAACGTGTTTATTCACTGCGGGAAGAGATATAAACAATATTTAGAGTAAATTATTGTTCATGCGAGAACGTTCAATTTTTCATGCAAAACAATCGATGACCCGCGACCTGATGAAATTGCTCTGAGATGACCAAAATGGTCAGTTTTGAAAATGTTCATCTTTCAACTAATTTTGACTCTCAGAGGTGGATCATCACTTTTGGAGATAAAATGAGCATCGTTATCGTCATTTTCATGCTTCTAGGGAGCCAAAACTCAAGATTGGGCTCATGGTTAAAAGTGACTTAAAAGAACCCAAATGCTCACTTCGAGGGCTTAAAACGTGTTTATTCACTGCGGGAAGAGATATAAACAACATTTAGAGTAAATTATTGTTCATGCGAGAACGTTCAATTTTTCATGCAAAACGATCGATGACCCGCGACCTGATGAAATTACTCTGAGATGACCAAAATGTTCTGTTTTGAAAATTTTCATCTTTCAACTAATTTTGACTCTTAGAGGTGGATCATCACTTTTGGAGATAAAATGAGCATCGTTATCGTCATTTTCTTGCTTCTAGGGAGCCAAATCTCAAGATTGGGCTCATGGTTAAAAGTGACTTAAAAGAACCCAAATGCTCACTTCGAGGGCTTAAAACGTGTTTATTCACTGCGGGAAGAGATATAAACAACATTTAGAGTAAATTATTGTTCATGCGAGAACGTTCAATTTTTCATGCAAAACGATCAATGATCCGCGACCTGATGAAATTGCTCTGAGATGACCAAAAAGGTCAGTTTTGAAAATGTTCATCTTTCAACTAATTTTGACTCACAGAGGTGGATCATCACTATTGGAGATAAAATGAGCATCATTATCGTCATTTTCATGCTTCTAGGGAGCCAAAACTCAAGATTGGGCTCATGGTTAAAAGTGACTTAAAATAACCCAAATGCTCACTTCGAGGACTTAAAACGTGTTTATTCACTGCGGGAAGAGATATAAACAACATTTAGAGTAAATTATTGTTCATGCGAGAACGTTCAATTTTTCATGCAAAACGATCGATGACCCGCGACCTGATGAAATTACTCTGAGATGACCAAAATGTTCCGTTTTGAAAATTTTCATCTTTCAACTAATTTTGACTCACAGAGGTGGATCATCACTATTGGAGATAAAATGAGCATGGTTATCGTCATTTTCATGCTTCTAGGGAGCCAAAACTCAAGATTGGGCTCATGGTTAAAAGTGACTTAAAAGAACCCAAATACTCACTTCGAGGACTTAAAACGTGTTTATTCACTGCGGGAAGAGATATAAACAACATTTAGAGTAAATTATTGTTCATGCTAGAACGTTCAATTTTTCATGCAAAACGATCGATGACCCGCGACCTGATGAAATTGCTCTGAGATGACCAAAAAGGTCAGTTTTGAAAATGTTCATCTTTCAACTAATTTTGACTCACAGAGGTGGATCATCACTATTGGAGATAAAATGAGCATCGTTATCGTCATTTTCATGCTTCTAGGGAGCCAAAACTCAAGATTGGGCTCATGGTTAAAAGTGACTTAAAAGAACCCAAATGCTCACTTCGAGGGCTTAAAACGTGTTTATTCACTGCGGGAAGAGATATAAACAACATTTAGAGTAAATTATTGTTCATGCGAGAACGTTCAATTTTTCATGCAAAACGATCAATGATCCGCGACCTGATGAAATTGCTCTGAGATGACCAAAAAGGTCAGTTTTGAAAATGTTCATCTTTCAACTAATTTTGACTCACAGAGGTGGATCATCACTATTGGAGATAAAATGAGCATCGTTATCGTCATTTTCATGCTTCTAGGGAGCCAAAACTCAAGATTGGGCTCATGGTTAAAAGTGACTTAAAAGAACCCAAATACTCACTTCGAGGACTTAAAACGTGTTTATTCACTGCGGGAAGAGATATAAACAACATTTAGAGTAAATTATTGTTCATGCGAGAACGTTCAATTTTTCATGCAAAACGATCGATGACCCGCGACCTGATGAAATTACTCTGAGATGACCAAAATGTTCCGTTTTGAAAATTTTCATCTTTCAACTAATTTTGACTCACAGAGGTGGATCATCACTTTTGGAGATAAAATGAGCATCGTTATTGTCATTTTCATGCTTCTAGGGAGCCAAAACTCAAGATTTGGCTCATGGTTAAAAGTGACTTAAAAGGCCCAAAATGCTCACTTCGAGGGCTTAAAACGTGTTTATTCACTGCGGGAAGAGATATAAACAATAGTTAGAGTGAATTAATGTTCATGCGAGAACGTTCAATTTTTTATGCAAAACAATCGATGACCCGCGACCTGATGAAATTGCTCTGAGATGACCAAAATGTTCCGTTTTGAAAATTTTCATCTTTCAACTAATTTTGACTCTCAGAGGTGGATCGTCACTTTTGGAGATAAAATGAGCATCTTTATCGCCATTTTCATGCTTCTAGGGAGCCAAAACTCAAGATTTGGCTCATTGTTAATAGTGACTTAAAAGGCCCAAAAGGCTCACTTCGAGGGCTTAAAATGTGTTTATTCACTGCGGGAAGAGATATAAACAATAGTTAGAGTGAATTAATGTTCATGCGAGAACGTTCAATTTTTCATGCAAAACGATCAATGACCCGCGACCTGATGAAATGACTCTGAGATGACCAAAATGTTCCGTTTTGAAAATTTTCATCTTTCAACTAATTTTGACTCTCAGAGGTGGATCATCACTTTTGGAGATAAAATGAGCATCGTTATCGTCATTTTCATGCTTCTAGGGAGCCAAAACTCAAGATTTGGTTTATGGTTAAAAGTGACTTAAAAGGACCCAAATGCTCACTTCGAGGGCGTAAAACATGTTTATTCACTGCGGGAAGAGATATAAACAACATTTAGAGTAAATTATTGTTCATGCGAGAACGTTCAATTTTTCATTCAAAACGATCGATGACCCGCGACCTGATGAAATTGCTCTGTGATGACCAAAATGTTCCGTTTTGAAAATGTTTATCTTTCAACTAATTTTGACTCTCAGAGGTGGATCATCACTATTGGAGATAAAATGAGCATCTTTATCGTCATTTTCATGCTTCTAGGGAGCCAAAACTCAAGATTGGGCTCATGGTTAAAAGTGACTTAAAGGAACCCAAATGCTCACTTCGAGGGCTTAAAACGTGTTTATTCACTGCGGGAAGAGATATAAACAATATTTAGAGTAAATTATTGTTCATGCGAGAACGTTCAATTTTTCATGCAAAACAATCGATGACCCGCGACCTGATGAAATTGCTCTGAGATGACCAAAATGGTCAGTTTTGAAAATGTTCATCTTTCAACTAATTTTGACTCACAGAGGTGGATCATCACTTTTGGGAGCCAAAACTCAAGATTGGGCTCATGGTTAAAAGTGACTTAAAAGAACCCAAATGCTCACTTCGAGGACTTAAAACGTGTTTATTCACTGCGGAAAGAGATATAAACAACATTTAGAGTAAATTATTGTTCATGCGAGAACGTTCAATTTTTCATGCAAAACGATCGATGACCCGCGACCTGATGAAATTACTCTGAGATGACCAAAATGTTCCGTTTTGAAAATTTTCATCTTTCAACTAATTTTGACTCACAGAGGTGGATCATCACTATTGGAGATAAAATGAGCATCTTTATCGTCATTTTCATGCTTCTAGGGAGCCAAAACTCAAGATTGGGCTCATGGTTAAAAGTGACTTAAAAGGACCCAAATGCTCACTTCGAGGGCTTAAAACGTGTTTATTCATTGCGGGAAGAGATATAAACAACATTTAGAGTAAATTATTGTTCATGCGAGAACGTTCAATTTTTCATGCAAAATGATCGATGACCTGATGAAATTGGTCTGAGATGACCAAAATGGTCTGTTTTGAAAATGTTCATCTTTCAACTAATTTTGACTCTCAGAGGTGGATCATCACTTTTGGAGATAAAATGAGCATCGTTATCGCCATTTTCATGCTTCTAGGGAGCCAAAACTCAAGATTTGGCTCATGGTTAAAAGTGACTTAAAAGGCCCAAAATGCTCACTTTGAGGGCTTAAAACGTGTTTATTCACTGCGGGAAGAGATATAAACAACATTTAGAGTAAATTATTGTTCATGCGAGAACGTTCAATTTTTCATTCAAAACGATCGATGACCCGCGACCTGATGAAATTGCTCTGAGATGACCAAAATGTTCCGTTTTGAAAATGTTCATCTTTCAACTAATTTTGACTCTCAGAGGTGGATCATCACTATTGGAGATAAAATGAGCATCTTTATCGTCATTTTCATGCTTCTAGGGAGCCAAAACTCAAGATTGGGCTCATGGTTAAAAGTGACTTAAAAGAACCCAAATGCTCACTTCGAGGGCTTAAAACGTGTTTATTCACTGCGGGAAGAGATATAAACAACATTTAGAGTAAATTATTGTTCATGCGAGAACGTTCAATTTTTCATGCAAAACGATCGATGACCCGCGACCTGATGAAATTACTCTGAGATGACTAAAATGGTCCGTTTTGAAAATTTTCATCTTTCAACTAATTTTGACTCTCAGAGGTGGATCATCACTTTTGGAGATAAAATGAGCATCGTTATCGTCATTTTCATGCTTCTAGGGAGCCAAAACTCAAGATTGGGCTCATGGTTAAAAGTGACTTAAAAGAACCCAAATGCTCACTTCGAGGGCTTAAAACGTGTTTATTCACTGCGGGAAGAGATATAAACAACATTTAGAGTAAATTATTGTTCATGCAAGAACGTTCAATTTTTCATGCAAAACGATCGATGACCCGCGACCTGATGAAATTACTCTGAGATGACCAAAATGTTCCGTTTTGAAAATTTTCATCTTTCAACTAATTTTGACTCTTAGAGGTGGATCATCACTTTTGGAGATAAAATGAGCATCGTTATCGTCATTTTCTTGCTTCTAGGGAGCCAAATCTCAAGATTGGGCTCATGGTTAAAAGTGACTTAAAAGAACCCAAATGCTCACTTCGAGGGCTTAAAACGTGTTTATTCACTGCGGGAAGAGATATAAACAACATTTAGAGTAAATTATTGTTCATGCGAGAACGTTCAATTTTTCATGCAAAACGATCAATGATCCGCGACCTGATGAAATTGCTCTGAGATGACCAAAAAGGTCAGTTTTGAAAATGTTCATCTTTCAACTAATTTTGACTCACAGAGGTGGATCATCACTATTGGAGATAAAATGAGCATCGTTATCGTCATTTTCATGCTTCTAGGGAGCCAAAACTCAAGATTGGGCTCATGGTTAAAAGTGACTTAAAAGAACCCAAATGCTCACTTCGAGGACTTAAAACGTGTTTATTCACTGCGGGAAGAGATATAAACAACATTTAGAGTAAATTATTGTTCATGCGACAACGTTCAATTTTTCATGCAAAACGATCGATGACCCGCGACCTGATGAAATTACTCTGAGATGACCAAAATGTTCCGTTTTGAAAATTTTCATCTTTCAACTAATTTTGACTCTTAGAGGTGGATCATCACTTTTGGAGATAAAATGAGCATCGTTATCGTCATTTTCATGCTTCTAGGGAGCCAAAACTCAAGATTTGGCTTATGGTTAAAAGTGACTTAAAAGGACCCAAATGCTCACTTCGAGGGCTTAAAACGTGTTTATTCACTGCGGGAAGAGATATAAACAACATTTAGAGTAAATTATTGTTCATGCGAGAACGTTCAATTTTTCATGCAAAACGATCGATGACCCGCGACCTGATGAAATTGCTCTGAGATGACCAAAAAGGTCAGTTTTGAAAATGTTCATCTTTCAACTAATTTTGACTCACAGAGGTGGATCATCACTATTGGAGATAAAATGAGCATCGTTATCGTCATTTTCATGCTTCTAGGGAGCCAAAACTCAAGATTGGGCTCATGGTTAAAAGTGACTTAAAAGAACCCAAATGCTCACTTCGAGGACTTAAAACGTGTTTATTCACTGCGGGAAGAGATATAAACAACATTTAGAGTAAATTATTGTTCATGCGAGAACGTTCAATTTTTCATGCAAAACGATCGATGACCCGCGACCTGATGAAATTGCTCTGAGATGACCAAAAAGGTCAGTTTTGAAAATGTTCATCTTTCAACTAATTTTGACTCACAGAGGTGGATCATCACTATTGGAGATAAAATGAGCATCGTTATCGTCATTTTCATGCTTCTAGGGAGCCAAAACTCAAGATTGGGCTCATGGTTAAAAGTGACTTAAAAGAACCCAAATGCTCACTTCGAGGGCTTAAAACGTGTTTATTCACTGCGGGAAGAGATATAAACAACATTTAGAGTAAATTATTGTTCATGCGAGAACGTTCAATTTTTCATGCAAAACGATCAATGATCCGCGACCTGATGAAATTGCTCTGAGATGACCAAAAAGGTCAGTTTTGAAAATGTTCATCTTTCAACTAATTTTGACTCACAGAGGTGGATCATCACTTTTGGAGATAAAATGAGCATCGTTATCGTCATTTTCATGCTTCTAGGGAGCCAAAACTCAAGATTTGGCTTATGGTTAAAAGTGACTTAAAAGGACCCAAATGCTCACTTCGAGGGCTTAAAACGTGTTTATTCACTGCGGGAAGAGATATAAACAACATTTAGAGTAAATTATTGTTCATGCGAGAACGTTCAATTTTTCATGCAAAACGATCGATGACCCGCGACCTAATGCAATTGCTCTGAGATGACCAAAATGGTCCGTTTTGAAAATGTTCATCTTTCAACTAAATTTGACTCACAGAGGTGGATCATCACTTTTGGAGATAAAATGAGCATCGTTATTGTCATTTTCATGCTTCTAGGGAGCCAAAACTCAAGATTTGGCTCATGGTTAAAAGTGACTTAAAAGGCCCAAAATGCTCACTTTGAGGGCTTAAAACGTGTTTATTCACTGCGGGAAGAGATATAAACAATAGTTAGAGTGAATTAATGTTCATGCGAGAACGTTCAATTTTTTATGCAAAACAATCGATGACCCGCGACCTGATGAAATTACTCTGAGATGACCAAAATGTTCCGTTTTGAAAATTTTCATCTTTCAACTAATTTTGACTCACAGAGGTGGATCATCACTATTGGAGATAAAATGAGCATCGTTATCGTCATTTTCATGCTTCTAGGGAGCCAAAACTCAAGATTGGGCTCATGGTTAAAAGTGACTTAAAAGAACCCAAATGCTCACTTCGAGACTTAAAACGTGTTTATTCACTGCGGGAAGAGATATAAACAACATTTAGAGTAAATTATTGTTCATGCGAGAACGTTCAATTTTTCATGCAAAACGATCGATGACCCGCGACCTGATGAAATTGCTCTGAGATGACCAAAAAGGTCAGTTTTGAAAATGTTCATCTTTCAACTAATTTTGACTCACAGAGGTGGATCATCACTATTGGAGATAAAATGAGCATCGTTATCGTCATTTTCATGCTTCTAGGGAGCCAAAACTCAAGATTGGGCTCATGGTTAAAAGTGACTTAAAAGAACCCAAATGCTCACTTCGAGGGCTTAAAACGTGTTTATTCACTGCAGGAAGAGATATAAACAACATTTAGAGTAAATTATTGTTCATGCGAGAACGTTCAATTTTTCATGCAAAACGATCAATGATCCGCAACTTGATGAAATTGCTCTGAGATGACCAAAAAGGTCAGTTTTGAAAATGTTCATCTTTCAACTAATTTTGACTCACAGAGGTGGATCATCACTATTGGAGATAAAATGAGCATCGTTATCGTCATTTTCATGCTTCTAGGGAGCCAAAACTCAAGATTGGGCTCATGGTTAAAAGTGACTTAAAAGAACCCAAATACTCACTTCGAGGACTTAAAACGTGTTTATTCACTGCGGGAAGAGATATAAACAACATTTAGAGTAAATTATTGTTCATGCGAGAACGTTCAATTTTTCATGCAAAACGATCGATGACCCGCGACCTGATGAAATTACTCTGAGATGACCAAAATGTTCCGTTTTGAAAATTTTCATCTTTCAACTAATTTTGACTCTTAGAGGTGGATCATCACTTTTGGAGATAAAATGAGCATCGTTATCGTCATTTTCATGCTTCTAGGGAGCCAAAACTCAAGATTTGGCTTATGGTTAAAAGTGACTTAAAAGGACCCAAATGCTCACTTCGAGGGCTTAAAACGTGTTTATTCACTGCGGGAAGAGATATAAACAACATTTAGAGTAAATTATTGTTCATGCGAGAACGTTCAATTTTTCATGCAAAACGATCGATGACCCGCGACCTGATGCAATTGCTCTGAGATGACCAAAATGGTCCGTTTTGAAAATGTTCATCTTTCAACTAATTTTGACTCACAGAGGTGTTTCATCACTTTTGGAGATAAAATGAGCATCGTTATTGTCATTTTCATGCTTCTAGGGAGCCAAAACTCAAGATTTGGCTCATGGTTAAAAGTGACTTAAAAGGCCCAAAATGCTCACTTCGAGGGCTTAAAACGTGTTTATTCACTGCGGGAAGAGATATAAACAATAGTTAGAGTGAATTAATGTTCATGCGAGAACGTTCAATTTTTTATGCAAAACAATCGATGACCCGCGACCTGATGAAATTGCTCTGAGATGACCAAACTGTTCCGTTTTGAAAATTTTCATCTTTCAACTAATTTTGACTCTCAGAGGTGGATCATCACTTTTGGAGATAAAATGAGCATCTTTATTGCCATTTTCATGCTTCTAGGGAGCCAAAACTCAAGATTTGGCTCATTGTTAATAGTGACTTAAAAGGCCCAAAAGGCTCACTTCGAGGGCTTAAAATGTGTTTATTCACTGCGGGAAGAGATATAAACAATAGTTAGAGTGAATTAATGTTCATGCGAGAACGTTCAATTTTTCATGCAAAACGATCAATGACCCGCGACCTGATGAAATGACTCTGAGATGACCAAAATGTTCCGTTTTGAAAATTTTCATCTTTCAACTAATTTTGACTCTCAGAGGTGGATCATCACTTTTGGAGATAAAATGAGCATCGTTATCGTCATTTTCATGCTTCTAGGGAGCCAAAACTCAAGATTTGGTTTATGGTTAAAAGTGACTTAAAAGGACCCAAATGCTCACTTCGAGGGCGTAAAACATGTTTATTCACTGCGGGAAGAGATATAAACAACATTTAGAGTAAATTATTGTTCATGCGAGAACGTTCAATTTTTCATTCAAAACGATCGATGACCCGCGACCTGATGAAATTGCTCTGTGATGACCAAAATGTTCCGTTTTGAAAATGTTCATCTTTCAACTAATTTTGACTCTCAGAGGTGGATCATCACTATTGGAGATAAAATGAGCATCTTTATCGTCATTTTCATGCTTCTAGGGAGCCAAAACTCAAGATTGGGCTCATGGTTAAAAGTGACTTAAAAGAACCCAAATGCTCACTTCGAGGGCTTAAAACGTGTTTATTCACTGCGGGAAGAGATATAAACAATATTTAGAGTAAATTATTGTTCATGCGAGAACGTTCAATTTTTCATGCAAAACAATCGATGACCCGCGACCTGATGAAATTGCTCTGAGATGACCAAAATGGTCAGTTTTGAAAATGTTCATCTTTCAACTAATTTTGACTCACAGAGGTGGATCATCACTTTTGGGAGCCAAAACTCAAGATTGGGCTCATGGTTAAAAGTGACTTAAAAGAACCCAAATGCTCACTTCGAGGACTTAAAACGTGTTTATTCACTGCGGAAAGAGATATAAACAACATTTAGAGTAAATTATTGTTCATGCGAGAACGTTCAATTTTTCATGCAAAACGATCGATGACCCGCGACCTGATGAAATTACTCTGAGATGACCAAAATGTTCCGTTTTGAAAATTTTCATCTTTCAACTAATTTTGACTCACAGAGGTGGATCATCACTATTGGAGATAAAATGAGCATCTTTATCGTCATTTTCATGCTTCTAGGGAGCCAAAACTCAAGATTGGGCTCATGGTTAAAAGTGACTTAAAAGGACCCAAATGCTCACTTCGAGGGCTTAAAACGTGTTTATTCATTGCGGGAAGAGATATAAACAACATTTAGAGTAAATTATTGTTCATGCGAGAACGTTCAATTTTTCATGCAAAATGATCGATGACCTGATGAAATTGGTCTGAGATGACCAAAATGGTCTGTTTTGAAAATGTTCATCTTTCAACTAATTTTGACTCTCAGAGGTGGATCATCACTTTTGGAGATAAAATGAGCATCGTTATCGCCATTTTCATGCTTCTAGGGAGCCAAAACTCAAGATTTGGCTCATGGTTAAAAGTGACTTAAAAGGCCCAAAATGCTCACTTTGAGGGCTTAAAACGTTTTTATTCACTGCGGGAAGAGATATAAACAACATTTAGAGTAAATTATTGTTCATGCGAGAACGTTCAATTTTTCATTCAAAACGATCGATGACCCGCGACCTGATGAAATTGCTCTGAGATGACCAAAATGTTCCGTTTTGAAAATGTTCATCTTTCAACTAATTTTGACTCTCAGAGGTGGATCATCACTATTGGAGATAAAATGAGCATCTTTATCGTCATTTTCATGCTTCTAGGGAGCCAAAACTCAAGATTGGGCTCATGGTTAAAAGTGACTTAAAAGAACCCAAATGCTCACTTCGAGGGCTTAAAACGTGTTTATTCACTGCGGGAAGAGATATAAACAACATTTAGAGTAAATTATTGTTCATGCGAGAACGTTCAATTTTTCATGCAAAACGATCGATGACCCGCGACCTGATGAAATTACTCTGAGATGACTAAAATGGTCCGTTTTGAAAATTTTCATCTTTCAACTAATTTTGACTCTCAGAGGTGGATCATCACTTTTGGAGATAAAATGAGCATCGTTATCGTCATTTTCATGCTTCTAGGGAGCCAAAACTCAAGATTGGGCTCATGGTTAAAAGTGACTTAAAAGAACCCAAATGCTCACTTCGAGGGCTTAAAACGTGTTTATTCACTGCGGGAAGAGATATAAACAACATTTAGAGTAAATTATTGTTCATGCGAGAACGTTCAATTTTTCATGCAAAACGATCGATGACCCGCGACCTGATGAAATTACTCTGAGATGACCAAAATGTTCCGTTTTGAAAATTTTCATCTTTCAACTAATTTTGACTCTTAGAGGTGGATCATCACTTTTGGAGATAAAATGAGCATCGTTATCGTCATTTTCTTGCTTCTAGGGAGCCAAATCTCAAGATTGGGCTCATGGTTAAAAGTGACTTAAAAGAACCCAAATGCTCACTTCGAGGGCTTAAAACGTGTTTATTCACTGCGGGAAGAGATATAAACAACATTTAGAGTAAATTATTGTTCATGCGAGAACGTTCAATTTTTCATGCAAAACGATCAATGATCTGCGACCTGATGAAATTGCTCTGAGATGACCAAAAAGGTCAGTTTTGAAAATGTTCATCTTTCAACTAATTTTGACTCACAGAGGTGGATCATCACTATTGGAGATAAAATGAGCATCGTTATCGTCATTTTCATGCTTCTAGGGAGCCAAAACTCAAGATTGGGCTCATGGTTAAAAGTGACTTAAAAGAACCCAAATGCTCACTTCGAGGACTTAAAACGTGTTTATTCACTGCGGGAAGAGATATAAACAACATTTAGAGTAAATTATTGTTCATGCGAGAACGTTCAATTTTTCATGCAAAACGATCGATGACCCGCGACCTGATGAAATTACTCTGAGATGACCAAAATGTTCCGTTTTGAAAATTTTCATCTTTCAACTAATTTTGACTCTTAGAGGTGGATCATCACTTTTGGAGATAAAATGAGCATCGTTATCGTCATTTTCATGCTTCTAGGGAGCCAAAACTCAAGATTTGGCTTATGGTTAAAAGTGACTTAAAAGGACCCAAATGCTCACTTCGAGGGCTTAAAACGTGTTTATTCACTGCGTGAAGAGATATAAACAACATTTAGAGTAAATTATTGTTCATGCGAGAACGTTCAATTTTTCATGCAAAACGATCGATGACCCGCGACCTGATGAAATTGCTCTGAGATGACCAAAAAGGTCAGTTTTGAAAATGTTCATCTTTCAACTAATTTTGACTCACAGAGGTGGATCATCACTTTTGGAGATAAAATGAGCATCGTTATCGTCATTTTCTTGCTTCTAGGGAGCCAAATCTCAAGATTGGGCTCATGGTTAAAAGTGACTTAAAAGAACCCAAATGCTCACTTCGAGGGCTTAAAACGTGTTTATTCACTGCGGGAAGAGATATAAACAACATTTAGAGTAAATTATTGTTCATGCGAGAACGTTCAATTTTTCATGCAAAACGATCAATGATCTGCGACCTGATGAAATTGCTCTGAGATGACCAAAAAGGTCAGTTTTGAAAATGTTCATCTTTCAACTAATTTTGACTCACAGAGGTGGATCATCACTATTGGAGATAAAATGAGCATCGTTATCGTCATTTTCATGCTTCTAGGGAGCCAAAACTCAAGATTGGGCTCATGGTTAAAAGTGACTTAAAAGAACCCAAATGCTCACTTCGAGGACTTAAAACGTGTTTATTCACTGCGGGAAGAGATATAAACAACATTTAGAGTAAATTATTGTTCATGCGAGAACGTTCAATTTTTCATGCAAAACGATCGATGACCCGCGACCTGATGAAATTACTCTGAGATGACCAAAATGTTCCGTTTTGAAAATTTTCATCTTTCAACTAATTTTGACTCTTAGAGGTGGATCATCACTTTTGGAGATAAAATGAGCATCGTTATCGTCATTTTCATGCTTCTAGGGAGCCAAAACTCAAGATTTGGCTTATGGTTAAAAGTGACTTAAAAGGACCCAAATGCTCACTTCGAGGGCTTAAAACGTGTTTATTCACTGCGGGAAGAGATATAAACAACATTTAGAGTAAATTATTGTTCATGCGAGAACGTTCAATTTTTCATGCAAAACGATCGATGACCCGCGACCTGATGAAATTGCTCTGAGATGACCAAAAAGGTCAGTTTTGAAAATGTTCATCTTTCAACTAATTTTGACTCACAGAGGTGGATCATCACTATTGGAGATAAAATGAGCATCGTTATCGTCATTTTCATGCTTCTAGGGAGCCAAAACTCAAGATTGGGCTCATGGTTAAAAGTGACTTAAAAGAACCCAAATGCTCACTTCGAGGACTTAAAACGTGTTTATTCACTGCGGGAAGAGATATAAACAACATTTAGAGTAAATTATTGTTCATGCGAGAACGTTCAATTTTTCATGCAAAACGATCGATGACCCGCGACCTGATGAAATTGCTCTGAGATGACCAAAAAGGTCAGTTTTGAAAATGTTCATCTTTCAACTAATTTTGACTCACAGAGGTGGATCATCACTATTGGAGATAAAATGAGCATCCTTATCGTCATTTTCATGCTTCTAGGGAGCCAAAACTCAAGATTGGGCTCATGGTTAAAAGTGACTTAAAAGAACCCAAATGCTCACTTCGAGGGCTTAAAACGTGTTTATTCATTGCGGGAAGAGATATAAACAACATTTAGAGTAAATTATTGTTCATGCGAGAACGTTCAATTTTTCATGCAAAACGATCAATGATCCGCGACCTGATGAAATTGCTCTGAGATGACCAAAAAGGTCAGTTTTGAAAATGTTCATCTTTCAACTAATTTTGACTCACAGAGGTGGATCATCACTATTGGAGACAAAATGAGCATCGTTATCGTCATTTTCATGCTTCTAGGGAGCCAAAACTCAAGATTGGGCTCATGGTTAAAAGTGACTTAAAAGAACCCAAATACTCACTTCGAGGACTTAAAACGTGTTTATTCACTGCGGGAAGAGATATAAACAACATTTAGAGTAAATTATTGTTCATGCGAGAACGTTCAATTTTTCGTGCAAAACGATCGATGACCCGCGACCTGATGAAATTACTCTGAGATGACCAAAATGTTCCGTTTTGAAATTTTCATCTTTCAACTAATTTTGACTCTTAGAGGTGGATCATCACTTTTGGAGATAAAATGAGCATCGTTATCGTCATTTTCATGCTTCTAGGGAGCCAAAACTCAAGATTTGGCTTATGGTTAAAAGTGACTTAAAAGGACCCAAATGCTCACTTCGAGGGCTTAAAACGTGTTTATTCACTGCGGGAAGAGATATAAACAACATTTAGAGTAAAATATTGTTCATGCGAGAACGTTCAATTTTTCATGCAAAACGATCGATGACCCGCGACCTGATGCAATTGCTCTGAGATGACCAAAATGGTCCGTTTTGAAAATGTTCATCTTTCAACTAATTTTGACTCACAGAGGTGGATCATCACTTTTGGAGATAAAATGAGCATCGTTATTGTCATTTTCATGCTTCTAGTGAGCCAAAACTCAAGATTTGGCTCATGGTTAAAAGTGACTTAAAAGGCCCAAAATGCTCACTTCGAGGGCTTAAAAAGTTTTTATTCACTGCGGGAAGAGATATAAACAACATTTAGAGTAAATTATTGTTCATGCGAGAACGTTCAATTTTTCATGCAAAACGATCGATGACCCGCGACCTGATGCAATTGCTCTGAGATGACCAAAATGGTCCGTTTTGAAAATGTTCATCTTTCAACTAAATTTGACTCACAGAGGTGGATCATCACTTTTGGAGATAAAATGAGCATCGTTATTGTCATTTTCATGCTTCTAGGGAGCCAAAACTCAAGATTTGGCTCATGGTTAAAAGTGACTTAAAAGGCCCAAAATGCTCACTTTGAGGGCTTAAAACGTGTTTATTCACTGCGGGAAGAGATATAAACAATAGTTAGAGTGAATTAATGTTCATGCGAGAACGTTCAATTTTTTATGCAAAACAATCGATGACCCGCGACCTGATGAAATTACTCTGAGATGACCAAAATGTTCCGTTTTGAAAATTTTCATCTTTCAACTAATTTTGACTCACAGAGGTGGATCATCACTATTGGAGATAAAATGAGCATCGTTATCGTCATTTTCATGCTTCTAGGGAGCCAAAACTCAAGATTGGGCTCATGGTTAAAAGTGACTTAAAAGAACCCAAATGCTCACTTCGAGACTTAAAACGTGTTTATTCACTGCGGGAAGAGATATAAACAACATTTAGAGTAAATTATTGTTCATGCGAGAACGTTCAATTTTTCATGCAAAACGATCGATGACCCGCGACCTGATGAAATTGCTCTGAGATGACCAAAAAGGTCAGTTTTGAAAATGTTCATCTTTCAACTAATTTTGACTCACAGAGGTGGATCATCACTATTGGAGATAAAATGAGCATCGTTATCGTCATTTTCATGCTTCTAGGGAGCCAAAACTCAAGATTGGGCTCATGGTTAAAAGTGACTTAAAAGAACCCAAATGCTCACTTCGAGGGCTTAAAACGTGTTTATTCACTGCAGGAAGAGATATAAACAACATTTAGAGTAAATTATTGTTCATGCGAGAACGTTCAATTTTTCATGCAAAACGATCAATGATCCGCAACTTGATGAAATTGCTCTGAGATGACCAAAAAGGTCAGTTTTGAAAATGTTCATCTTTCAACTAATTTTGACTCACAGAGGTGGATCATCACTATTGGAGATAAAATGAGCATCGTTATCGTCATTTTCATGCTTCTAGGGAGCCAAAACTCAAGATTGGGCTCATGGTTAAAAGTGACTTAAAAGAAACAAAATACTCACTTCGAGGACTTAAAACGTGTTTATTCACTGCGGGAAGAGATATAAACAACATTTAGAGTAAATTATTGTTCATGCGAGAACGTTCAATTTTTCATGCAAAACGATCGATGACCCGCGACCTGATGAAATTACTCTGAGATGACCAAAATGTTCCGTTTTGAAAATTTTCATCTTTCAACTAATTTTGACTCTTAGAGGTGGATCATCACTTTTGGAGATAAAATGAGCATCGTTATCGTCATTTTCATGCTTCTAGGGAGCCAAAACTCAAGATTTGGCTTATGGTTAAAAGTGACTTAAAAGGACCCAAATGCTCACTTCGAGGGCTTAAAACGTGTTTATTCACTGCGGGAAGAGATATAAACAACATTTAGAGTAAATTATTGTTCATGCGAGAACGTTCAATTTTTCATGCAAAACGATCGATGACCCGCGACCTGATGCAATTGCTCTGAGATGACCAAAATGGTCCGTTTTGAAAATGTTCATCTTTCAACTAATTTTGACTCACAGAGGTGTTTCATCACTTTTGGAGATAAAATGAGCATCGTTATTGTCATTTTCATGCTTCTAGGGAGCCAAAACTCAAGATTTGGCTCATGGTTAAAAGTGACTTAAAAGGCCCAAAATGCTCACTTCGAGGGCTTAAAACGTGTTTATTCACTGCGGGAAGAGATATAAACAATAGTTAGAGTGAATTAATGTTCATGCGAGAACGTTCAATTTTTTATGCAAAACAATCGATGACCCGCGACCTGATGAAATTGCTCTGAGATGACCAAACTGTTCCGTTTTGAAAATTTTCATCTTTCAACTAATTTTGACTCTCAGAGGTGGATCATCACTTTTGGAGATAAAATGAGCATCTTTATTGCCATTTTCATGCTTCTAGGGAGCCAAAACTCAAGATTTGGCTCATTGTTAATAGTGACTTAAAAGGCCCAAAAGGCTCACTTCGAGGGCTTAAAATGTGTTTATTCACTGCGGGAAGAGATATAAACAATAGTTAGAGTGAATTAATGTTCATGCGAGAACGTTCAATTTTTCATGCAAAACGATCAATGACCCGCGACCTGATGAAATGACTCTGAGATGACCAAAATGTTCCGTTTTGAAAATTTTCATCTTTCAACTAATTTTGACTCTCAGAGGTGGATCATCACTTTTGGAGATAAAATGAGCATCGTTATCGTCATTTTCATGCTTCTAGGGAGCCAAAACTCAAGATTTGGTTTATGGTTAAAAGTGACTTAAAAGGACCCAAATGCTCACTTCGAGGGCGTAAAACATGTTTATTCACTGCGGGAAGAGATATAAACAACATTTAGAGTAAATTATTGTTCATGCGAGAACGTTCAATTTTTCATTCAAAACGATCGATGACCCGCGACCTGATGAAATTGCTCTGTGATGACCAAAATGTTCCGTTTTGAAAATGTTCATCTTTCAACTAATTTTGACTCTCAGAGGTGGATCATCACTATTGGAGATAAAATGAGCATCTTTATCGTCATTTTCATGCTTCTAGGGAGCCAAAACTCAAGATTGGGCTCATGGTTAAAAGTGACTTAAAAGAACCCAAATGCTCACTTCGAGGGCTTAAAACGTGTTTATTCACTGCGGGAAGAGATATAAACAATATTTAGAGTAAATTATTGTTCATGCGAGAACGTTCAATTTTTCATGCAAAACAATCGATGACCCGCGACCTGATGAAATTGCTCTGAGATGACCAAAATGGTCAGTTTTGAAAATGTTCATCTTTCAACTAATTTTGACTCACAGAGGTGGATCATCACTTTTGGGAGCCAAAACTCAAGATTGGGCTCATGGTTAAAAGTGACTTAAAAGAACCCAAATGCTCACTTCGAGGACTTAAAACGTGTTTATTCACTGCGGAAAGAGATATAAACAACATTTAGAGTAAATTATTGTTCATGCGAGAACGTTCAATTTTTCATGCAAAACGATCGATGACCCCGCGACCTGATGAAATTACTCTGAGATGACCAAAATGTTCCGTTTTGAAAATTTTCATCTTTCAACTAATTTTGACTCACAGAGGTGGATCATCACTATTGGAGATAAAATGAGCATCTTTATCGTCATTTTCATGCTTCTAGGGAGCCAAAACTCAAGATTGGGCTCATGGTTAAAAGTGACTTAAAAGGACCCAAATGCTCACTTCGAGGGCTTAAAACGTGTTTATTCATTGCGGGAAGAGATATAAACAACATTTAGAGTAAATTATTGTTCATGCGAGAACGTTCAATTTTTCATGCAAAATGATCGATGACCTGATGAAATTGGTCTGAGATGACCAAAATGGTCTGTTTTGAAAATGTTCATCTTTCAACTAATTTTGACTCTCAGAGGTGGATCATCACTTTTGGAGATAAAATGAGCATCGTTATCGCCATTTTCATGCTTCTAGGGAGCCAAAACTCAAGATTTGGCTCATGGTTAAAAGTGACTTAAAAGGCCCAAAATGCTCACTTTGAGGGCTTAAAACGTTTTTATTCACTGCGGGAAGAGATATAAACAACATTTAGAGTAAATTATTGTTCATGCGAGAACGTTCAATTTTTCATTCAAAACGATCGATGACCCGCGACCTGATGAAATTGCTCTGAGATGACCAAAATGTTCCGTTTTGAAAATGTTCATCTTTCAACT
The DNA here is from genome assembly GCF_964261635.1 of Lissotriton helveticus. Classification (NCBI taxonomy): domain Eukaryota; kingdom Metazoa; phylum Chordata; class Amphibia; order Caudata; family Salamandridae; genus Lissotriton; species Lissotriton helveticus. The sequence continues at coordinate 1,163,813,717 of NC_136069.1, read as the reverse complement.
AATTTTGACTCTCAGAGGTGGATCATCACTATTGGAGATAAAATGAGCATCTTTATCGTCATTTTCATGCTTCTAGGGAGCCAAAACTCAAGATTGGGCTCATGGTTAAAAGTGACTTAAAAGAACCCAAATGCTCACTTCGAGGGCTTAAAACGTGTTTATTCACTGCGGGAAGAGATATATACAACATTTAGAGTAAATTATTGTTCATGCGAGAACGTTCAATTTTTCATGCAAAACGATCGATGACCCGCGACCTGATGAAATTACTCTGAGATGACTAAAATGGTCCGTTTTGAAAATTTTCATCTTTCAACTAATTTTGACTCTCAGAGGTGGATCATCACTTTTGGAGATAAAATGAGCATCGTTATCGTCATTTTCATGCTTCTAGGGAGCCAAAACTCAAGATTGGGCTCATGGTTAAAAGTGACTTAAAAGAACCCAAATGCTCACTTCGAGGGCTTAAAACGTGTTTATTCACTGCGGGAAGAGATATAAACAACATTTAGAGTAAATTATTGTTCATGCGAGAACGTTCAATTTTTCATGCAAAACGATCGATGACCCGCGACCTGATGAAATTACTCTGAGATGACCAAAATGTTCCGTTTTGAAAATTTTCATCTTTCAACTAATTTTGACTCTTAGAGGTGGATCATCACTTTTGGAGATAAAATGAGCATCGTTATCGTCATTTTCTTGCTTCTAGGGAGCCAAATCTCAAGATTGGGCTCATGGTTAAAAGTGACTTAAAAGAACCCAAATGCTCACTTCGAGGGCTTAAAACGTGTTTATTCACTGCGGGAAGAGATATAAACAACATTTAGAGTAAATTATTGTTCATGCGAGAACGTTCAATTTTTCATGCAAAACGATCAATGATCTGCGACCTGATGAAATTGCTCTGAGATGACCAAAAAGGTCAGTTTTGAAAATGTTCATCTTTCAACTAATTTTGACTCACAGAGGTGGATCATCACTATTGGAGATAAAATGAGCATCGTTATCGTCATTTTCATGCTTCTAGGGAGCCAAAACTCAAGATTGGGCTCATGGTTAAAAGTGACTTAAAAGAACCCAAATGCTCACTTCGAGGACTTAAAACGTGTTTATTCACTGCGGGAAGAGATATAAACAACATTTAGAGTAAATTATTGTTCATGCGAGAACGTTCAATTTTTCATGCAAAACGATCGATGACCCGCGACCTGATGAAATTACTCTGAGATGACCAAAATGTTCCGTTTTGAAAATTTTCATCTTTCAACTAATTTTGACTCTTAGAGGTGGATCATCACTTTTGGAGATAAAATGAGCATCGTTATCGTCATTTTCATGCTTCTAGGGAGCCAAAGCTCAAGATTTGGCTTATGGTTAAAAGTGACTTAAAAGGACCCAAATGCTCACTTCGAGGGCTTAAAACGTGTTTATTCACTGCGTGAAGAGATATAAACAACATTTAGAGTAAATTATTGTTCATGCGAGAACGTTCAATTTTTCATGCAAAACGATCGATGACCCGCGACCTGATGAAATTGCTCTGAGATGACCAAAAAGGTCAGTTTTGAAAATGTTCATCTTTCAACTAATTTTGACTCACAGAGGTGGATCATCACTTTTGGAGATAAAATGAGCATCGTTATCGTCATTTTCTTGCTTCTAGGGAGCCAAATCTCAAGATTGGGCTCATGGTTAAAAGTGACTTAAAAGAACCCAAATGCTCACTTCGAGGGCTTAAAACGTGTTTATTCACTGCGGGAAGAGATATAAACAACATTTAGAGTAAATTATTGTTCATGCGAGAACGTTCAATTTTTCATGCAAAACGATCAATGATCTGCGACCTGATGAAATTGCTCTGAGATGACCAAAAAGGTCAGTTTTGAAAATGTTCATCTTTCAACTAATTTTGACTCACAGAGGTGGATCATCACTATTGGAGATAAAATGAGCATCGTTATCGTCATTTTCATGCTTCTAGGGAGCCAAAACTCAAGATTGGGCTCATGGTTAAAAGTGACTTAAAAGAACCCAAATGCTCACTTCGAGGACTTAAAACGTGTTTATTCACTGCGGGAAGAGATATAAACAACATTTAGAGTAAATTATTGTTCATGCGAGAACGTTCAATTTTTCATGCAAAACGATCGATGACCCGCGACCTGATGAAATTACTCTGAGATGACCAAAATGTTCCGTTTTGAAAATTTTCATCTTTCAACTAATTTTGACTCTTAGAGGTGGATCATCACTTTTGGAGATAAAATGAGCATCGTTATCGTCATTTTCATGCTTCTAGGGAGCCAAAACTCAAGATTTGGCTTATGGTTAAAAGTGACTTAAAAGGACCCAAATGCTCACTTCGAGGGCTTAAAACGTGTTTATTCACTGCGGGAAGAGATATAAACAACATTTAGAGTAAATTATTGTTCATGCGAGAACGTTCAATTTTTCATGCAAAACGATCGATGACCCGCGACCTGATGAAATTGCTCTGAGATGACCAAAAAGGTCAGTTTTGAAAATGTTCATCTTTCAACTAATTTTGACTCACAGAGGTGGATCATCACTATTGGAGATAAAATGAGCATCGTTATCGTCATTTTCATGCTTCTAGGGAGCCAAAACTCAAGATTGGGCTCATGGTTAAAAGTGACTTAAAAGAACCCAAATGCTCACTTCGAGGACTTAAAACGTGTTTATTCACTGCGGGAAGAGATATAAACAACATTTAGAGTAAATTATTGTTCATGCGAGAACGTTCAATTTTTCATGCAAAACGATCGATGACCCGCGACCTGATGAAATTGCTCTGAGATGACCAAAAAGGTCAGTTTTGAAAATGTTCATCTTTCAACTAATTTTGACTCACAGAGGTGGATCATCACTATTGGAGATAAAATGAGCATCCTTATCGTCATTTTCATGCTTCTAGGGAGCCAAAACTCAAGATTGGGCTCATGGTTAAAAGTGACTTAAAAGAACCCAAATGCTCACTTCGAGGGCTTAAAACGTGTTTATTCATTGCGGGAAGAGATATAAACAACATTTAGAGTAAATTATTGTTCATGCGAGAACGTTCAATTTTTCATGCAAAACGATCAATGATCCGCGACCTGATGAAATTGCTCTGAGATGACCAAAAAGGTCAGTTTTGAAAATGTTCATCTTTCAACTAATTTTGACTCACAGAGGTGGATCATCACTATTGGAGACAAAATGAGCATCGTTATCGTCATTTTCATGCTTCTAGGGAGCCAAAACTCAAGATTGGGCTCATGGTTAAAAGTGACTTAAAAGAACCCAAATACTCACTTCGAGGACTTAAAACGTGTTTATTCACTGCGGGAAGAGATATAAACAACATTTAGAGTAAATTATTGTTCATGCGAGAACGTTCAATTTTTCGTGCAAAACGATCGATGACCCGCGACCTGATGAAATTACTCTGAGATGACCAAAATGTTCCGTTTTGAAATTTTCATCTTTCAACTAATTTTGACTCTTAGAGGTGGATCATCACTTTTGGAGATAAAATGAGCATCGTTATCGTCATTTTCATGCTTCTAGGGAGCCAAAACTCAAGATTTGGCTTATGGTTAAAAGTGACTTAAAAGGACCCAAATGCTCACTTCGAGGGCTTAAAACGTGTTTATTCACTGCGGGAAGAGATATAAACAACATTTAGAGTAAAATATTGTTCATGCGAGAACGTTCAATTTTTCATGCAAAACGATCGATGACCCGCGACCTGATGCAATTGCTCTGAGATGACCAAAATGGTCCGTTTTGAAAATGTTCATCTTTCAACTAATTTTGACTCACAGAGGTGGATCATCACTTTTGGAGATAAAATGAGCATCGTTATTGTCATTTTCATGCTTCTAGTGAGCCAAAACTCAAGATTTGGCTCATGGTTAAAAGTGACTTAAAAGGCCCAAAATGCTCACTTCGAGGGCTTAAAAAGTTTTTATTCACTGCGGGAAGAGATATAAACAATAGTTAGAGTGAATTAATGTTCATGCGAGAACGTTCAATTTTTTATGCAAAACAATCGATGACCCGCGACCTGATGAAATTGCTCTGAGATGACCAAAATGTTCCGTTTTGAAAATTTTCATCTTTCAACTAATTTTGACTCTCAGAGGTGGATCATCACTTTTGGAGATAAAATGAGCATCTTTATCGCCATTTTCATGCTTCTAGGGAGCCAAAACTCAAGATTTGGCTCATTGTTAATAGTGACTTAAAAGGCCCAAAAGGCTCACTTCGAGGGCTTAAAATGTGTTTATTCACTGCAGGAAGAGATATAAACAATAGTTAGAGTGAATTAATGTTCATGCGAGAACGTTCAATTTTTCATGCAAAACGATCAATGACCTGCGACCTGATGAAATGACTCTGAGATGACCAAAATGTTCCGTTTTGAAAATTTTCATCTTTCAACTAATTTTGACTCTCAGAGGTGGATCATCACTTTTGGAGATAAAATGAGCATCGTTATCGTCATTTTCATGCTTCTAGGGAGCCAAAACTCAAGATTTGGTTTATGGTTAAAAGTGACTTAAAAGGACCCAAATGCTCACTTCGAGGGCGTAAAACATGTTTATTCACTGCGGGAAGAGATATAAACAACATTTAGAGTAAATTATTGTTCATGCGAGAACGTTCAATTTTTCATTCAAAACGATCGATGACCCGCGACCTGATGAAATTGCTCTGTGATGACCAAAATGTTCCGTTTTGAAAATGTTCATCTTTCAACTAATTTTGACTCTCAGAGGTGGATCATCACTATTGGAGATAAAATGAGCATCTTTATCGTCATTTTCATGCTTCTAGGGAGCCAAAACTCAAGATTGGGCTCATGGTTAAAAGTGACTTAAAAGAACCCAAATGCTCACTTCGAGGGCTTAAAACGTGTTTATTCACTGCGGGAAGAGATATAAACAATATTTAGAGTAAATTATTGTTCATGCGAGAACGTTCAATTTTTCATGCAAAACAATCGATGACCCGCGACCTGATGAAATTGCTCTGAGATGACCAAAATGGTCAGTTTTGAAAATGTTCATCTTTCAACTAATTTTGACTCACAGAGGTGGATCATCACTTTTGGAGATAAAATGAGCATCGTTATCGTCATTTTCATGCTTCTAGGGAGCCAAAACTCAAGATTGGGCTCATGGTTAAAAGTGACTTAAAAGAACCCAAATGCTCACTTCGAGGGCTTAAAACGTGTTTATTCACTGCGGGAAGAGATATAAACAACATTTAGAGTAAATTATTGTTCATGCGAGAACGTTCAGTTTTTCATGCAAAACGATCGATGACCCGCGACCTGATGAAATTACTCTGAGATGACCAAAATGTTCCGTTTTGAAAATCTTCATCTTTCAACTAATTTTGACTCTCAGAGGTGGATCATCACTTTTGGAGATAAAATGAGTATCGTTATCGTCATTTTCATGCTTCTAGGGAGCCAAAACTCAAGATTTGGCTCATGGTTAAAAGTGACTTAAAAGGCCCAAAATGCTCACTTCGAGGGCTTAAAACGTGTTTATTCACTGCGGGAAGAGATATAAACAATAGTTAGAGTGAATTAATGTTCATGCGAGAACGTTCAATTTTTCATGCAAAACGATCGATGACCCGCGACCTGATGAAATGACTCTGAGATGACCAAAATGTTCCGTTTTGAAAATTTTCATCTTTCAACTAATTTTGACTCTCAGAGGTGGATCATCAATTTTGGAGATAAAATGAGCATCGTTATCGTCATTTTCATGCTTCTAGGGAGCCAAAACTCAAGATTTGGCTTATGGTTAAAAGTGACTTAAAAGGACCCAAATGCTCACTTTGATGGCTTAAAACGTGTTTATTCACTGCGGGAAGAGATATAAACAACATTTAGAGTAAATTATTGTTCATTCGAGAACGTTCAATTTTTCATTCAAAACGATCGATGACCCACAACCTGATGAAATTGCTCTGAGATGACCAAAATGTTCCGTTTTGAAAATGTTCATCTTTCAACTAATTTTGACTCTCAGAGGTGGATCATCACTATTGGAGATGAAATGAGCATCTTTATCGTCATTTTCATGCTTCTAGGGATCCAAAACTCAAGATTGGGCTCCTGGTTAAAAGTGACTTAAAAGAACCCAAATGCTCACTTCGAGGGCTTAAAACGTGTTTATTCACTGCGGGAAGAGATATAAACAACATTTAGAGTAAATTATTGTTCATGCGAGAACGTTCAATTTTTCATGCAAAACGATCGATGACCCGCGACCTGATGAAATTACTCTGAGATGACTAAAATGGTCCGTTTTGAAAATTTTCATCTTTCAACTAATTTTGACTCTCAGAGGTGGATCATCACTTTTGGAGATAAAATGAGCATCGTTATCGTCATTTTCATGCTTCTAGGGAGCCAAAACTCAAGATTTGGCTCATGGTTAAATGTGACTTAAAAGGCACAAAATGCTCACTTCGTGGGCTTAAAACGTGTTTATTCACTGCGGGAAGAATTATAAACAATAGTTAGAGTGAATTAATGTTCATGCGAGAACGTTCAATTTTTCATGCAAAACAATCGATGACCCGCGACCTGATGAAATTGCTCTGAGATGACCAAAATGGTCAGTTTTGAAAATGTTCATCTTTCAACTAATTTTGACTCACAGAGGTGGATCATCACTTTTGGAGATAAAATGAGCATCGTTATCGTCATTTTCATGCTTCTAGGGAGCCAAAACTCAAGATTGGGCTCATGGTTACTTAAAAGAACCCAAATGCTCACTTCGAGGGCTTAAAACGTGTTTATTCACTGCGGGAAGAGATATAAACAACATTTAGAGTAAATTATTGTTCATGCGAGAACGTTCAATTTTTCATGCAAAACGATCGATGATCCGCGACCTGATGAAATTGCTCTGAGATGACCAAAATGGTCAGTTTTGAAAATGTTCATCTTTCAACTAATTTTGACTCACAGAGGTGGATCATCACTTTTGGAGATAAAATGAGCATCGTTATCGTCATTTTCATGCTTCTAGGGAGCCAAAACTCAAGATTGGGCTCATGGTTAAAAGTGACTTAAAAGAACCCAAATGCTCACTTCGAGGACTTAAAACGTGTTTATTCACTACGGGAAGAGATATAAACAACATTTAGACTAAATTATTGTTCATGCGAGAACGTTCAATTTTTCATGCAAAACGATCGATGACCCGCGACCTGATGAAATTACTCTGAGATGACCAAAATGTTCCGTTTTGAAAATTTTCATCTTTCAACTAATTTTGACTCACAGAGGTGGATCAACACTATTGGAGATAAAATGAGCATCTTTATCGTCATTTTCATGCTTCTAGGGAGCCAAATCTCAAGATTGGGCTCATGGTTAAAAGTGAATTAAAAGAACCCAAATGCTCACTTCGAGGGCTTAAAACATGTTTATTCACTGCGGGAAGAGATATAAACAACATTTAGAGTAAATTATTGTTCATGCGAGAACGTTCAATTTTTCATGCAAAACGATCGATGACCTGATGAAATTGGTCTGAGATGACCAAAATGGTCCGTTTTGAAAATGTTCATCTTTCAACTAATTTTGACTCTCAGAGGTGGATCATCACTTTTGGAGATAAAATGAGCATCGTTATCGCCATTTTCATGCTTCTAGGGAGCCAAAACTCAAGATTTGGCTCATGGTTAAAAGTGACTTAAAAGGCCCAAAATGCTCACTTCGAGGGCTTAAAACATGTTTATTCACTGCGGGAAGAGATATAAACAATAGTTAGAGTGAATTAATGTTCATGCGAGAACGTTCAATTTTTCATGCAAAACGATCGATGACCCGCGACCTGATGAAATGACTCTGAGATGACCAAAATGTTCCGTTTTGAAAATTTTCATCTTTCAACTAATTTTGACTCTCAGAGGTGGATCATCAATTTTGGAGATAAAATGAGCATCGTTATCGTCATTTTCATGCTTCTAGGGAGCCAAAACTCAAGATTTGGCTTATGGTTAAAAGTGACTTAAAAGGACCCAAATGCTCACTTCGAGGGCTTAAAACGTGTTTATTCACTGCGGGAAGAGATATAAACAACAGTTAGAGTAAATTATTGTTCATGCGAGAACGTTCAATTTTTCATGCAAAACGATCGATGACCCGCGACCTGATGAAATTACTCTGAGATGACTAAAATGGTCCGTTTTGAAAATTTTCATCTTTCAACTAATTTTGACTCTCAGAGGTGGATCATCACTTTTGGAGATAAAATGAGCATCGTTATCGTCATTTTCATGCTTCTAAGGAGCCAAAACTCAAGATTTGGCTCATGGTTAAATGTGACTTAAAAGGCACAAAATGCTCACTTCGAGGGCTTAAAACGTGTTTATTCACTGCGGGAAGAATTATAAACAATAGTTAGAGTAAATTAATGTTCATGCGAGAACGTTCAATTTTTCATGCAAAACAATCGATGACCCGCGACCTGATGAAATTGCTCTGAGATGACCAAAATGGTCCGTTTTGAAAATGTTCATCTTTCAACTAATTTTGACTCTCAGAGGTGGATCATCACTATTGGAGATAAAATGAGCATCTTTATCGTCATTTTCATGCTTCTAGGGAGCCAAATCTCAAGATTGGGCTCATGGTTAAAAGTGAATTAAAAGAACCCAAATGCTCACTTCGAGGGCTTAAAGCGTGTTTATTTACTGCGGGAAGAGATATAAACAACATTTAGAGTAAATTATTGTTCATGCGAGAACGTTCAATTTTTCCTGCAAAACGATCGATGACACGCGATCTGATGAAATTACTCTGAGATGACCAAAATGTTCCGTTTTGAACATTTTCATCTTTCAACTAATTTTGACTCTCAGAGGTGGATCATCACTTTTGGAGATAAAATGAGCATCGTTATCGTCATTTTCATGCTTCTAGGGAGCCAAAACTCAAGATTTGGCTTATGGTTAAAAGTGACTTAAAAGGACCCAAATGCTCACTTTGAGGGCTTAAAACGTGTTTATTCACTGCGGAAAGAGATATAAACAATATTTAGAGTAAATTATTGTTCATGCGAGAACGTTCAATTTTTCATGCAAAACGATCGATGACCCGCGACCTGATGAAATTGCTCTGAGATGACCAAAATGGTCAGTTTTGAAAATGTTCATCTTTCAACTAATTTTGACTCACAGAGGTGGATCATCACTTTTGGAGATAAAATGAGCATCGTTATCGTCATTTTCATGCTTCTAGGGAGCCAAAACTCAAGATTGGGCTCATGGTTAAAAGTGACTTAAAAGAACCCAAATGCTCACTTCGAGGGCTTAAAACATGTTTATTCACTGCGGGAAGAGATATAAACAACATTTAGAGTAAATTATTGTTCATGCAAGAACGTTCCATTTTTCATGCAAAACGATCGATGATCCGCGACCTGATGAAATTGCTCTGAGATGACCAAAATGGTCAGTTTTGAAAATGTTCATCTTTCAACTAATTTTGACTCACAGAGGTGGATCATCACTTTTGGAGATAAAATGAGCATCGTTATCGTCATTTTCATGCTTCTAGGGAGCCAAAACTCAAGATTGGGCTCATGGTTAAAAGTGACTTAAAGGAACCCAATTGCTCACTTCGAGGACTTAAAACGTGTTTATTCACTAGGGGAAGAGATATAAACAACATTTAGAGTAAATTATTGTTCATGCGAGAACGTTCAATTTTTCATGCAAAACGATCGATGACCTGATGAAATTGGTCTGAGATGACCAAAATGGTCTGTTTTGAAAATGTTCATCTTTCAACTAATTTTGACTCTCAGATGTGGATCATCACTTTTGGAGATAAAATGAGCATCGTTATCGCCATTTTCATGCTTCTAGGGAGCCAAAACTCAAGATTTGGCTCATGATTAAAAGTGACTTAAAAGGCCCAAAATGCTCACTTCGAGGGCTTAAAACGTGTTTATTCACTGCGGGAAGAGATATAAACAATAGTTAGAGTGAATTAATGTTCATTCGAGAACGTTCAATTTTTCATGCAAAACAATCGATGACCCGCGACCTGATGAAATTGCTCTGAGATGACCAAAATGGTCTGTTTTGAAAATGTTCAACTAATTTTGACGCTCAGAGGTGGATCATCACTATTGGAGATAAAATGAGCATCGTTATTGTCATTTTCATGCTTCTAGGGAGCCAAAACTCAAGATTTGGCTCATGGTTAAAAGTGACTTAAAAGGCCTAAAATGCTCACTTCGAGGGCTTAAAACGTGTTTATTCACTGCGGGAAGAGATATAAACAATAGTTAGAGTGAATTAATGTTCATGCGAGAACGTTCAATTTTTCATGCAAAACGATCAATGACCCGCGACCTGATGAAATGACTCTGAGATGACCAAAATGTTCCGTTTTGAAAATTTTCATCTTTCAACTAATTTTGACTCTCAGAGGTGGATCATCACTTTTGGAGATAAAATGAGCATCGTTATCGTCATTTTCATGCTTCTAGGGATCCAAAACTCAAGATTTGGTTTATGGTTAAAAGTGACTTAAAAGGACCCAAATGCTCACTTCGAGGGCTTAAAACATGTTTATTCACTGCGGGAAGAGATATAAACAACATTTGGAGTAAATTATTGTTCATGCGAGAACGTTCAATTTTTCATTCAAAACGATCGATGACCCGCGACCTGATGAAATTGCTCTGAGATGACCAAAATGTTCCGTTTTGAAAATGTTCATCTTTCAACTAATTTTGACTCTCAGAGGTGGATCATCACTATTGGAGATAAAATGAGCATCTTTATCGTCATTTTCATGCTTCTAGGGAGCCAAAACTCAAGATTGGGCTCAAGGTTAAAAGTGACTTAAAAGAACCCAAATGCTCACTTCGAGGGCTTAAAACGTGTTTATTCACTGCGGGAAGAGATATAAACAATATTTAGAGTAAATTATTGTTCATGCGAGAACGTTCAATTTTTCATGCAAAACGATCGATGACCCGCGACCTGATGAAATTGCTCTGAGATGACCAAAATGGTCAGTTTTGAAAATGTTCATCTTTCAACTAATTTTGACTCACAGAGGTGGATCATCACTTTTGGAGATAAAATGAGCATCGTTATCGTCATTTTCATGCTTCTAGGGAGCCAAAACTCAAGATTGGGCTCATGGTTAAAAGTGACTTAAAAGAACCCAAATGCTCACTTCGAGGGCTTAAAACGTGTTTATTCACTGCGGGAAGAGATATAAACAACATTTAGAGTAAATTATTGTTCATGCGAGAACGTTCAATTTTTCATGCAAAACGATCGATGATCGATGACCTGATGAAATTACTCTGAGATGACCAAAATGGTCCGTTTTGAAAATGTTCATCTTTCAACTAATTTTGACTCTTAGAGGTGGATCATCACTTTTGGAGATAAAATGAGCATCGTTATCGTCATTTTCATGCTTCTAGGGAGCCAAAACTCAAGATTTGGTTTATGGTTAAAAGTGACTTAAAAGGACCCAAATGCTCACTTCGAGGGCTTAAAACGTGTTTATTCACTGCGGGAAGAGATATAAACAACATTTAGAGTAAATTATTGTTCATGCGAGAACGTTCAATTTTTCATGCAAAACGATCGATGATCCGCGACCTGATGAAATTGCTCTGAGATGACCAAAATGGTCCGTTTTGAAAATGTTCATCTTTCAACTAATTTTGACTCACAGAGGTGGATCATCACTTTTGGAGATAAAATGAGCATCGTTATTGTCATTTTCATGCTTCTAGGGAGCCAAAACTCAAGATTTGGCTCATGGTTAAAAGTGACTTAAAAGGCCCAAAATGCTCACTTCGAGGGCTTGTTCCGTTTTGAAAATGTTCATCTTTCAACTAATTTTGACTCTCAGAGGTGGATCATCACTATTGGAGATAAAATGAGCATCTTTATCGTCATTTTCATGCTTCTAGGGAGCCAAAACTCAAGATTGGGCTCATGGTTAAAAGTGACTTAAAAGAACCCAAATGCTCACTTCGAGGACTTAAAACGTGTTTATTCACTGCGGGAAGAGATATAAACAACATTTAGAGTAAATTATTGTTCATGCGAGAACGTTCAATTTTTCATGCAAAACGATCGATGACCCGCGACCTGATGAAATTGCTCTGAGATGACCAAAAAGGTCAGTTTTGAAAATGTTCATCTTTCAACTAATTTTGACTCACAGAGGTGGATCATCACTATTGGAGATAAAATGAGCATCGTTATCGTCATTTTCATGCTTCTAGGGAGCCAAAACTCAAGATTGGGCTCATGGTTAAAAGTGACTTAAAAGAACCCAAATGCTCACTTCGAGGGCTTAAAACGTGTTTATTCATTGCGGGAAGAGATATAAACAACATTTAGAGTAAATTATTGTTCATGCGAGAACGTTCAATTTTTCATGCAAAACGATTGATGACCCGCGACCTGATGAAATTACTCTGAGATGACCAAAATGTTCCGTTTTGAAAATTTTCATCTTTCAACTAATTTTGACTCTTAGAGGTGGATCATCACTTTTGGAGATAAAATGAGCATCGTTATCGTCATTTTCATGCTTCTAGGGAGCCAAAACTCAAGATTTGGCTTATGGTTAAAAGTGACTTAAAAGGACCCAAATGCTCACTTCGAGGGCTTAAAACGTGTTTATTCACTGCGGGAAGAGATATAAACAACATTTAGAGTAAATTATTGTTCATGCGAGAACGTTCAATTTTTCATGCAAAACGATCGATGACCCGTGACCTTATGAAATTGGTCTGAGATGACCAAAATGGTCTGTTTTGAAAATGTTCATCTTTCAACTAATTTTGACTCACAGAGGTGGATCATCACTTTTGGAGATAAAATGAGCATCGTTATTGTCATTTTCATGCTTCTAGGGAGCCAAAACTCAAGATTTGGCTCATGGTTAAAAGTGACTTAAAAGGCCCAAAATGCTCACTTCGAGGGCTTAAAACGTGTTTATTCACTGCGGGAAGAGATATAAACAATAGTTAGAGTGAATTAATGTTCATGCGAGAACGTTCAATTTTTTATGCAAAACAATCGATGACCCGCGACCTGATGAAATTGCTCTGAGATGACCAAAATGTTCCGTTTTGAAAATTTTCATCTTTCAACTAATTTTGACTCTCAGAGGTGGATCATCACTTTTGGAGATAAAATGAGCATCTTTATCGCCATTTTCATGCTTCTAGGGAGCCAAAACTCAAGATTTGGCTCATTGTTAATAGTGACTTAAAAGGCCGAAAAGGCTCACTTCGAGGGCTTAAAATGTGTTTATTCACTGCGGGAAGAGATATAAACAATAGTTAGAGTGAATTAATGTTCATGCGAGAACGTTCAATTTTTCATGCAAAACGATCAATGACCCGCGACCTGATGAAATGACTCTGAGATGACCAAAATGTTCCGTTTTGAAAATTTTCATCTTTCAACTAATTTTGACTCTCAGAGGTGGATCATCACTTTTGGAGATAAAATGAGCATCGTTATCGTCATTTTCATGCTTTAGGGAGCCAAAACTCAAGATTGGGCTCATGGTTAAAAGTGACTTAAAAGAACCCAAATGCTCACTTCGAGGGCTTAAAACGTGTTTATTCACTGCGGGAAGAGATATAAACAATATTTAGAGTAAATTATTGTTCATGCGAGAACGTTCAATTTTTCATGCAAAACAATCGATGACCCGCGACCTGATGAAATTGCTCTGAGATGACCAAAATGGTCAGTTTTGAAAATGTTCATCTTTCAACTAATTTTGACTCACAGAGGTGGATCATCACTTTTGGGAGCCAAAACTCAAGATTGGGCTCATGGTTAAAAGTGACTTAAAAGAACCCAAATGCTCACTTCGAGGACTTAAAACGTGTTTATTCACTGCGGAAAGAGATATAAACAACATTTAGAGTAAATTATTGTTCATGCGAGAACGTTCAATTTTTCATGCAAAACGATCGATGACCCGCGACCTGATGAAATTACTCTGAGATGACCAAAATGTTCCGTTTTGAAAATTTTCATCTTTCAACTAATTTTGACTCACAGAGGTGGATCATCACTATTGGAGATAAAATGAGCATCTTTATCGTCATTTTCATGCTTCTAGGGAGCCAAAACTCAAGATTGGGCTCATGGTTAAAAGTGACTTAAAAGGACCCAAATGCTCACTTCGAGGGCTTAAAACGTGTTTATTCATTGCGGGAAGAGATATAAACAACATTTAGAGTAAATTATTGTTCATGCGAGAACGTTCAATTTTTCATGCAAAATGATCGATGACCTGATGAAATTGGTCTGAGATGACCAAAATGGTCTGTTTTGAAAATGTTCATCTTTCAACTAATTTTGACTCACAGAGGTGGATCATCACTTTTGGAGATAAAATGAGCATCGTTATTGTCATTTTCATGCTTCTAGGGAGCCAAAACTCAAGATTTGGCTCATGGTTAAAAGTGACTTAAAAGGCCCAAAATGCTCCCTTCGAGGGCTTAAAACGTGTTTATTCACTGCGGGAAGAGATATAAACAATAGTTAGAGTGAATTAATGTTCATGCGAGAACGTTCAATTTTTTATGCAAAACAATCGATGACCCGCGACCTGATGAAATTGCTCTGAGATGACCAAAATGTTCCATTTTGAAAATTTTCATCTTTCAACTAATTTTGACTCTCAGAGGTGGATCATCACTTTTGGAGATAAAATGAGCATCTTTATCGCCATTTTCATGCTTCTAGGGAGCCAAAACTCAAGATTTGGCTCATTGTTAATAGTGACTTAAAAGGCCCAAAAGGCTCACTTCGAGGGCTTAAAATGTGTTTATTCACTGCGGGAAGAGATATAAACAATAGTTAGAGTGAATTAATGTTCATGCGAGAACGTTCAATTTTTCATGCAAAACGATCAATGACCCGCGACCTGATGAAATGACTCTGAGATGACCAAAATGTTCCGTTTTGAAAATTTTCATCTTTCAACTAATTTTGACTCTCAGAGGTGGATCATCACTTTTGGAGATAAAATGAGCATCGTTATCGTCATTTTCATGCTTCTAGGGAGCCAAAACTCAAGATTGGGCTCATGGTTAAAAGTGACTTAAAAGGACCCAAATGCTCACTTCGAGGGCGTAAAACATGTTTATTCACTGCGGGAAGAGATATAAACAACATTTAGAGTAAATTATTGTTCATGCGAGAACGTTCAATTTTTCATTCAAAACGATCGATGACCCGCGACCTGATGAAATTGCTCTGTGATGACCAAAATGTTCCGTTTTGAAAATGTTCATCTTTCAACTAATTTTGACTCTCAGAGGTGGATCATCACTATTGGAGATAAAATGAGCATCTTTATCGTCATTTTCATGCTTCTAGGGAGCCAAAACTCAAGATTGGGCTCATGGTTAAAAGTGACTTAAAAGAACCCAAATGCTCACTTCGAGGGCTTAAAACGTGTTTATTCACTGCGGGAAGAGATATAAACAATATTTAGAGTAAATTATTGTTCATGCGAGAACGTTCAATTTTTCATGCAAAACAATCGATGACCCGCGACCTGATGAAATTGCTCTGAGATGACCAAAATGGTCAGTTTTGAAAATGTTCATCTTTCAACTAATTTTGACTCACAGAGGTGGATCATCACTTTTGGGAGCCAAAACTCAAGATTGGGCTCATGGTTAAAAGTGACTTAAAAGAACCCAAATGCTCACTTCGAGGACTTAAAACGTGTTTATTCACTGCGGAAAGAGATATAAACAACATTTAGAGTAAATTATTGTTCATGCGAGAACGTTCAATTTTTCATGCAAAACGATCGATGACCCGCGACCTGATGAAATTACTCTGAGATGACCAAAATGTTCCGTTTTGAAAATTTTCATCTTTCAACTAATTTTGACTCACAGAGGTGGATCATCACTATTGGAGATAAAATGAGCATCTTTATCGTCATTTTCATGCTTCTAGGGAGCCAAAACTCAAGATTGGGCTCATGGTTAAAAGTGACTTAAAAGGACCCAAATGCTCACTTCGAGGGCTTAAAACGTGTTTATTCATTGCGGGAAGAGATATAAACAACATTTAGAGTAAATTATTGTTCATGCGAGAACGTTCAATTTTTCATGCAAAATGATCGATGACCTGATGAAATTGGTCTGAGATGACCAAAATGGTCTGTTTTGAAAATGTTCATCTTTCAACTAATTTTGACTCTCAGAGGTGGATCATCACTTTTGGAGATAAAATGAGCATCGTTATCGCCATTTTCATGCTTCTAGGGAGCCAAAACTCAAGATTTGGCTCATGGTTAAAAGTGACTTAAAAGGCCCAAAATGCTCACTTTGAGGGCTTAAAACGTGTTTATTCACTGCGGGAAGAGATATAAACAACATTTAGAGTAAATTATTGTTCATGCGAGAACGTTCAATTTTTCATGCAAAACGATCGATGACCCGCGACCTGATGAAATTACTCTGAGATGACTAAAATGGTCCGTTTTGAAAATTTTCATCTTTCAACTAATTTTGACTCTCAGAGGTGGATCATCACTTTTGGAGATAAAATGAGCATCGTTATCGTCATTTTCATGCTTCTAGGGAGCCAAAACTCAAGATTGGGCTCATGGTTAAAAGTGACTTAAAAGAACCCAAATGCTCACTTCGAGGGCTTAAAACGTGTTTATTCACTGCGGGAAGAGATATAAACAACATTTAGAGTAAATTATTGTTCATGCGAGAACGTTCAATTTTTCATGCAAAACGATCGATGACCCGCGACCTGATGAAATTACTCTGAGATGACCAAAATGTTCCGTTTTGAAAATTTTCATCTTTCAACTAATTTTGACTCTTAGAGGTGGATCATCACTTTTGGAGATAAAATGAGCATCGTTATCGTCATTTTCTTGCTTCTAGGGAGCCAAATCTCAAGATTGGGCTCATGGTTAAAAGTGACTTAAAAGAACCCAAATGCTCACTTCGAGGGCTTAAAACGTGTTTATTCACTGCGGGAAGAGATATAAACAACATTTAGAGTAAATTATTGTTCATGCGAGAACGTTCAATTTTTCATGCAAAACGATCAATGATCTGCGACCTGATGAAATTGCTCTGAGATGACCAAAAAGGTCAGTTTTGAAAATGTTCATCTTTCAACTAATTTTGACTCACAGAGGTGGATCATCACTATTGGAGATAAAATGAGCATCGTTATCGTCATTTTCATGCTTCTAGGGAGCCAAAACTCAAGATTGGGCTCATGGTTAAAAGTGACTTAAAAGAACCCAAATGCTCACTTCGAGGACTTAAAACGTGTTTATTCACTGCGGGAAGAGATATAAACAACATTTAGAGTAAATTATTGTTCATGCGAGAACGTTCAATTTTTCATGCAAAACGATCGATGACCTGCGACCTGATGAAATTACTCTGAGATGACCAAAATGTTCCGTTTTGAAAATTTTCATCTTTCAACTAATTTTGACTCTTAGAGGTGGATCATCACTTTTGGAGATAAAATGAGCATCGTTATCGCCATTTTCATGCTTCTAGGGAGCCAAAACTCAAGATTTGGCTTATGGTTAAAAGTGACTTAAAAGGACCCAAATGCTCACTTCGAGGGCTTAAAACGTGTTTATTCACTGCGGGAAGAGATATAAACAACATTTAGAGTAAATTATTGTTCATGCGAGAACGTTCAATTTTTCATGCAAAACGATCGATGACCCGCGACCTGATGAAATTGCTCTGAGATGACCAAAAAGGTCAGTTTTGAAAATGTTCATCTTTCAACTAATTTTGACTCACAGAGGTGGATCATCACTATTGGAGATAAAATGAGCATCGTTATCGTCATTTTCATGCTTCTAGGGAGCCAAAACTCAAGATTGGGCTCATGGTTAAAAGTGACTTAAAAGAACCCAAATGCTCACTTCGAGGACTTAAAACGTGTTTATTCACTGCGGGAAGAGATATAAACAACATTTAGAGTAAATTATTGTTCATGCGAGAACGTTCAATTTTTCATGCAAAACGATCGATGACCCGCGACCTGATGAAATTGCTCTGAGATGACCAAAAAGGTCAGTTTTGAAAATGTTCATCTTTCAACTAATTTTGACTCACAGAGGTGGATCATCACTATTGGAGATAAAATGAGCATCGTTATCGTCATTTTCATGCTTCTAGGGAGCCAAAACTCAAGATTGGGCTCATGGTTAAAAGTGACTTAAAAGAACCCAAATACTCACTTCGAGGACTTAAAACGTGTTTATTCACTGCGGGAAGAGATATAAACAACATTTAGAGTAAATTATTGTTCATGCGAGAACGTTCAATTTTTCATGCAAAACGATCGATGACCCGCGACCTGATGAAATTACTCTGAGATGACCAAAATGTTCCGTTTTGAAAATTTTCATCTTTCAACTAATTTTGACTCTTAGAGGTGGATCATCACTTTTGGAGATAAAATGAGCATCGTTATCGTCATTTTCATGCTTCTAGGGAGCCAAAACTCAAGATTTGGCTTATGGTTAAAAGTGACTTAAAAGGACCCAAATGCTCACTTCGAGGGCTTAAAACGTGTTTATTCACTGCGGGAAGAGATATAAACAACATTTAGAGTAAATTATTGTTCATGCGAGAACGTTCAATTTTTCATGCAAAACGATCGATGACCCGCGACCTGATGCAATTGCTCTGAGATGACCAAAATGGTCCGTTTTGAAAATGTTCATCTTTCAACTAATTTTGACTCACAGAGGTGGATCATTACTTTTGGAGATAAAATGAGCATCGTTATCGTCATTTTCATGCTTCTAGGGAGCCAAAACTCAAGATTTGGTTTATGGTTAAAAGTGACTTAAAAGGACCCAAATGCTCACTTCGAGGGCTTAAAACGTGTTTATTCACTGCGGGAAGAGATATAAACAACATTTAGAGTAAATTATTGTTCATGCGAGAACGTTCAATTTTTCATGCAAAACGATCGATGATCCGCGACCTGATGAAATTGCTCTGAGATGACCAAAATGGTCCGTTTTGAAAATGTTCATCTTTCAACTAATTTTGACTCACAGAGGTGGATCATCACTTTTGGAGATAAAATGAGCATCGTTATTGTCATTTTCATGCTTCTAGGGAGCCAAAACTCAAGATTTGGCTCATGGTTAAAAGTGACTTAAAAGGCCCAAAATGCTCACTTCGAGGGCTTGTTCCATTTTGAAAATGTTCATCTTTCAACTAATTTTGACTCTCAGAGGTGGATCATCACTATTGGAGATAAAATGAGCATCTTTATCGTCATTTTCATGCTTCTAGGGAGCCAAAACTCAAGATTGGGCTCATGGTTAAAAGTGACTTAAAAGGCCCAAAATGCTCACTTCGAGGGCTTAAAACGTGTTTATTCACTGCGGGAAGAGATATAAACAATAGTTAGAGTGAATTAATGTTCATGCGAGAACGTTCAAATTTTCATGCAAAACGATCGATGACCCGCGACCTGATGAAATGACTCTGAGATGACCAAAATGTTCCGTTTTGAAAATTTTCATCTTTCAACTAATTTTGACTCTCAGAGGTGGATCATCAATTTTGGAGATAAAATGAGCATCGTTATCGTCATTTTCATGCTTCTAGGGAGCCAAAACTCAAGATTTGACTTATGGTTAAAAGTGACTTAAAAGGACCCAAATGCTCACTTCGAGGGCTTAAAACGTGTTTATTCACTGCGGTAAGAGATATAAACAACATTTAGAGTAAATTATTGTTCATTCGAGAACGTTCAATTTTTCATTCAAAATGATCGATGACCCGCGACCTGATGAAATTGCTCTGAGATGACCAAAATGTTCCGTTTTGAAAATGTTCATCTTTCAACTAATTTTGACTCTCAGAGGTGGATCATCACTATTGGAGATAAAATGAGCATCTTTATCGTCATTTTCATGCTTCTAGGGAGCCAAAACTCAAGATTGGGCTCATGGTTAAAAGTGACTTAAAAGAACCCAAATGCTCACTTCGAGGGCTTAAAACGTGTTTATTCACCGCGGGAAGAGATATAAACAACATTTAGAGTAAATTATTGTTCATGCGAGAACCTTCAATTTTTCATGCAAAACAATCGATGACCCGCGATCTGATGAAATTGCTCTGAGATGACCAAAATGGTCTGTTTTGAAAATGTTCAACTAATTTTGACTCTCAGAGGTGGATCATCACTATTGGAGATAAAATGAGCATCTTTATCGTCATTTTCATGCTTCTAGGGAGCCAAATCTCAAGATTGGGCTCATTTTTAAAAGTGAATTAAAAGAACCCAAATGCTCACTTCGAGGGCTTAAAACGTGTTTATTCACTGCGGGAAGAGATATAAACAACATTTAGAGTAAATTATTGTTCATGCGAGAACGTTCAATTTTTCATGCAAAACGATCGATGACCCGCGACCTGATGAAATTACTCTGAGATGACCAAAATGTTCCGTTTTGAAAATTTTCATCTTTCAACTAATTTTGACTCTCAGAGGTGGATCATCACTTTTGGAGATAAAATGAGCATCGTTATCGTCATTTTCATGCTTCTAGGGAGCCAAAACTCATGATTTGGCTTATGGTTAAAAGTGACTTAAAAGGACCCAAATGCTCACTTCGAGGACTTAAAACGTGTTTATTCACTGCGGGAAGAGATATAAACAACATTTAGAGTAAATTATTGTTCATGCGAGAACGTTCAATTTTTCATGCAAAACGATCGATGACCCGCGACCTGATGAAATTGCTCTGAGATGACCAAAAAGGTCAGTTTTGAAAATGTTCATCTTTCAACTAATTTTGACTCACAGAGGTGGATCATCACTATTGGAGATAAAATGAGCATCGTTATCGTCATTTTCATGCTTCTAGGGAGCCAAAACTCAAGATTGGGCTCATGGTTAAAAGTGACTTAAAAGAACCCAAATGCTCACTTCGAGGGCTTAAAACGTGTTTATTCACTGCGGGAAGAGATATAAACAACATTTAGAGTAAATTATTGTTCATGCGAGAACGTTCAATTTTTCATGCAAAACGATCAATGATCCGCGACCTGATGAAATTGCTCTGAGATGACCAAAAAGGTCAGTTTTGAAAATGTTCATCTTTCAACTAATTTTGACTCACAGAGGTGGATCATCACTATTGGAGATAAAATGAGCATCGTTATCGTCATTTTCATGCTTCTAGGGAGCCAAAACTCAAGATTGGGCTCATGGTTAAAAGTGACTTAAAAGAACCCAAATACTCACTTCGAGGACTTAAAACGTGTTTATTCACTGCGGGAAGAGATATAAACAACATTTAGAGTAAATTATTGTTCATGCGAGAACGTTCAATTTTTCATGCAAAACGATCGATGACCCGCGACCTGATGAAATTACTCTGAGATGACCAAAATGTTCCGTTTTGAAAATTTTCATCTTTCAACTAATTTTGACTCTTAGAGGTGGATCATCACTTTTGGAGATAAAATGAGCATCGTTATCGTCATTTTCATGCTTCTAGGGAGCCAAAACTCAAGATTTGGCTTATGGTTAAAAGTGACTTAAAAGGACCCAAATGCTCACTTCGAGGGCTTAAAACGTGTTTATTCACTGCGGGAAGAGATATAAACAACATTTAGAGTAAATTATTGTTCATGCGAGAACGTTCAATTTTTCATGCAAAACGATCGATGACCCGTGACCTGATGAAATTGGTCTGAGATGACCAAAATGGTCTGTTTTGAAAATGTTCATCTTTCAACTAATTTTGACTCACAGAGGTGGATCATCACTTTTGGAGATAAAATGAGCATCGTTATTGTCATTTTCATGCTTCTAGGGAGCCAAAACTCAAGATTTGGCTCATGGTTAAAAGTGACTTAAAAGGCCCAAAATGCTCACTTCGAGGGCGTAAAACGTGTTTATTCACTGCGGGAAGAGATATAAACAATAGTTAGAGTGAATTAATGTTCATGCGAGAACGTTCAATTTTTTATGCAAAACAATCGATGACCCGCGACCTGATGAAATTGCTCTGAGATGACCAAAATGTTCCGTTTTGAAAATTTTCATCTTTCAACTAATTTTGACTCTCAGAGGTGGATCATCACTTTTGGAGATAAAATGAGCATCGTTATCGTCATTTTCATGCTTCTAGGGAGCCAAAACTCAAGATTGGGCTCATGGTTAAAAGTGACTTAAAAGGACCCAAATGCTCACTTCGAGGGCGTAAAACATGTTTATTCACTGCGGGAAGAGATATAAACAACATTTAGAGTAAATTATTGTTCATGCGAGAACGTTCAATTTTTCATTCAAAACGATCGATGACCCGCGACCTGATGAAATTGCTCTGTGATGACCAAAATGTTCCGTTTTGAAAATGTTCATCTTTCAACTAATTTTGACTCTCAGAGGTGGATCATCACTATTGGAGATAAAATGAGCATCTTTATCGTCATTTTCATGCTTCTAGGGAGCCAAAACTCAAGATTGGGCTCATGGTTAAAAGTGACTTAAAAGAACCCAAATGCTCACTTCGAGGGCTTAAAACGTGTTTATTCACTGCGGGAAGAGATATAAACAATATTTAGAGTAAATTATTGTTCATGCGAGAACGTTCAATTTTTCATGCAAAACAATCGATGACCCGCGACCTGATGAAATTGCTCTGAGATGACCAAAATGGTCAGTTTTGAAAATGTTCATCTTTCAACTAATTTTGACTCACAGAGGTGGATCATCACTTTTGGGAGCCAAAACTCAAGATTGGGCTCATGGTTAAAAGTGACTTAAAAGAACCCAAATGCTCACTTCGAGGACTTAAAACGTGTTTATTCACTGCGGAAAGAGATATAAACAACATTTAGAGTAAATTATTGTTCATGCGAGAACGTTCAATTTTTCATGCAAAACGATCGATGACCCGCGACCTGATGAAATTACTCTGAGATGACCAAAATGTTCCGTTTTGAAAATTTTCATCTTTCAACTAATTTTGACTCACAGAGGTGGATCATCACTATTGGAGATAAAATGAGCATCTTTATCGTCATTTTCATGCTTCTAGGGAGCCAAAACTCAAGATTGGGCTCATGGTTAAAAGTGACTTAAAAGGACCCAAATGCTCACTTCGAGGGCTTAAAACGTGTTTATTCATTGCGGGAAGAGATATAAACAACATTTAGAGTAAATTATTGTTCATGCGAGAACGTTCAATTTTTCATGCAAAATGATCGATGACCTGATGAAATTGGTCTGAGATGACCAAAATGGTCTGTTTTGAAAATGTTCATCTTTCAACTAATTTTGACTCTCAGAGGTGGATCATCACTTTTGGAGATAAAATGAGCATCGTTATCGCCATTTTCATGCTTCTAGGGAGCCAAAACTCAAGATTTGGCTCATGGTTAAAAGTGACTTAAAAGGCCCAAAATGCTCACTTTGAGGGCTTAAAACGTGTTTATTCACTGCGGGAAGAGATATAAACAACATTTAGAGTAAATTATTGTTCATGCGAGAACGTTCAATTTTTCATGCAAAACGATCGATGACCCGCGACCTGATGAAATTACTCTGAGATGACTAAAATGGTCCGTTTTGAAAATTTTCATCTTTCAACTAATTTTGACTCTCAGAGGTGGATCATCACTTTTGGAGATAAAATGAGCATCGTTATCGTCATTTTCATGCTTCTAGGGAGCCAAAACTCAAGATTGGGCTCATGGTTAAAAGTGACTTAAAAGAACCCAAATGCTCACTTCGAGGGCTTAAAACGTGTTTATTCACTGCGGGAAGAGATATAAACAACATTTAGAGTAAATTATTGTTCATGCGAGAACGTTCAATTTTTCATGCAAAACGATCGATGACCCGCGACCTGATGAAATTACTCTGAGATGACCAAAATGTTCCGTTTTGAAAATTTTCATCTTTCAACTAATTTTGACTCTTAGAGGTGGATCATCACTTTTGGAGATAAAATGAGCATCGTTATCGTCATTTTCTTGCTTCTAGGGAGCCAAATCTCAAGATTGGGCTCATGGTTAAAAGTGACTTAAAAGAACCCAAATGCTCACTTCGAGGGCTTAAAACGTGTTTATTCACTGCGGGAAGAGATATAAACAACATTTAGAGTAAATTATTGTTCATGCGAGAACGTTCAATTTTTCATGCAAAACGATCAATGATCTGCGACCTGATGAAATTGCTCTGAGATGACCAAAAAGGTCAGTTTTGAAAATGTTCATCTTTCAACTAATTTTGACTCACAGAGGTGGATCATCACTATTGGAGATAAAATGAGCATCGTTATCGTCATTTTCATGCTTCTAGGGAGCCAAAACTCAAGATTGGGCTCATGGTTAAAAGTGACTTAAAAGAACCCAAATGCTCACTTCGAGGACTTAAAACGTGTTTATTCACTGCGGGAAGAGATATAAACAACATTTAGAGTAAATTATTGTTCATGCGAGAACGTTCAATTTTTCATGCAAAACGATCGATGACCTGCGACCTGATGAAATTACTCTGAGATGACCAAAATGTTCCGTTTTGAAAATTTTCATCTTTCAACTAATTTTGACTCTTAGAGGTGGATCATCACTTTTGGAGATAAAATGAGCATCGTTATCGCCATTTTCATGCTTCTAGGGAGCCAAAACTCAAGATTTGGCTTATGGTTAAAAGTGACTTAAAAGGACCCAAATGCTCACTTCGAGGGCTTAAAACGTGTTTATTCACTGCGGGAAGAGATATAAACAACATTTAGAGTAAATTATTGTTCATGCGAGAACGTTCAATTTTTCATGCAAAACGATCGATGACCCGCGACCTGATGAAATTACTCTGAGATGACCAAAATGTTCCGTTTTGAAAATTTTCATCTTTCAACTAATTTTGACTCTTAGAGGTGGATCATCACTTTTGGAGATAAAATGAGCATCGTTATCGTCATTTTCATGCTTCTAGGGAGCCAAAACTCAAGATTTGGCTTATGGTTAAAAGTGACTTAAAAGGACCCAAATGCTCACTTCGAGGGCTTAAAACGTGTTTATTCACTGCGGGAAGAGATATAAACAACATTTAGAGTAAATTATTGTTCATGCGAGAACGTTCAATTTTTCATGCAAAACGATCGATGACCCGCGACCTGATGCAATTGCTCTGAGATGACCAAAATGGTCCGTTTTGAAAATGTTCATCTTTCAACTAATTTTGACTCACAGAGGTGGATCATTACTTTTGGAGATAAAATGAGCATCGTTATCGTCATTTTCATGCTTCTAGGGAGCCAAAACTCAAGATTTGGTTTATGGTTAAAAGTGACTTAAAAGGACCCAAATGCTCACTTCGAGGGCTTAAAACGTGTTTATTCACTGCGGGAAGAGATATAAACAACATTTAGAGTAAATTATTGTTCATGCGAGAACGTTCAATTTTTCATGCAAAACGATCGATGATCCGCGACCTGATGAAATTGCTCTGAGATGACCAAAATGGTCCGTTTTGAAAATGTTCATCTTTCAACTAATTTTGACTCACAGAGGTGGATCATCACTTTTGGAGATAAAATGAGCATCGTTATTGTCATTTTCATGCTTCTAGGGAGCCAAAACTCAAGATTTGGCTCATGGTTAAAAGTGACTTAAAAGGCCCAAAATGCTCACTTCGAGGGCTTGTTCCATTTTGAAAATGTTCATCTTTCAACTAATTTTGACTCTCAGAGGTGGATCATCACTATTGGAGATAAAATGAGCATCTTTATCGTCATTTTCATGCTTCTAGGGAGCCAAAACTCAAGATTGGGCTCATGGTTAAAAGTGACTTAAAAGGCCCAAAATGCTCACTTCGAGGGCTTAAAACGTGTTTATTCACTGCGGGAAGAGATATAAACAATAGTTAGAGTGAATTAATGTTCATGCGAGAACGTTCAAATTTTCATGCAAAACGATCGATGACCCGCGACCTGATGAAATGACTCTGAGATGACCAAAATGTTCCGTTTTGAAAATTTTCATCTTTCAACTAATTTTGACTCTCAGAGGTGGATCATCAATTTTGGAGATAAAATGAGCATCGTTATCGTCATTTTCATGCTTCTAGGGAGCCAAAACTCAAGATTTGACTTATGGTTAAAAGTGACTTAAAAGGACCCAAATGCTCACTTCGAGGGCTTAAAACGTGTTTATTCACTGCGGTAAGAGATATAAACAACATTTAGAGTAAATTATTGTTCATTCGAGAACGTTCAATTTTTCATTCAAAATGATCGATGACCCGCGACCTGATGAAATTGCTCTGAGATGACCAAAATGTTCCGTTTTGAAAATGTTCATCTTTCAACTAATTTTGACTCTCAGAGGTGGATCATCACTATTGGAGATAAAATGAGCATCTTTATCGTCATTTTCATGCTTCTAGGGAGCCAAAACTCAAGATTGGGCTCATGGTTAAAAGTGACTTAAAAGAACCCAAATGCTCACTTCGAGGGCTTAAAACGTGTTTATTCACCGCGGGAAGAGATATAAACAACATTTAGAGTAAATTATTGTTCATGCGAGAACCTTCAATTTTTCATGCAAAACAATCGATGACCCGCGATCTGATGAAATTGCTCTGAGATGACCAAAATGGTCTGTTTTGAAAATGTTCAACTAATTTTGACTCTCAGAGGTGGATCATCACTATTGGAGATAAAATGAGCATCTTTATCGTCATTTTCATGCTTCTAGGGAGCCAAATCTCAAGATTGGGCTCATTTTTAAAAGTGAATTAAAAGAACCCAAATGCTCACTTCGAGGGCTTAAAACGTGTTTATTCACTGCGGGAAGAGATATAAACAACATTTAGAGTAAATTATTGTTCATGCGAGAACGTTCAATTTTTCATGCAAAACGATCGATGACCCGCGACCTGATGAAATTACTCTGAGATGACCAAAATGTTCCGTTTTGAAAATTTTCATCTTTCAACTAATTTTGACTCTCAGAGGTGGATCATCACTTTTGGAGATAAAATGAGCATCGTT
This sequence comes from Lissotriton helveticus, assembly GCF_964261635.1. Taxonomy (NCBI): domain Eukaryota; kingdom Metazoa; phylum Chordata; class Amphibia; order Caudata; family Salamandridae; genus Lissotriton; species Lissotriton helveticus. The sequence goes on along the minus strand of NC_136069.1, from coordinate 1,163,786,602 downwards.
ATCGTCATTTTCATGCTTCTAGGGAGCCAAAACTCATGATTTGGCTTATGGTTAAAAGTGACTTAAAAGGACCCAAATGCTCACTTCGAGGACTTAAAACGTGTTTATTCACTGCGGGAAGAGATATAAACAACATTTAGAGTAAATTATTGTTCATGCGAGAACGTTCAATTTTTCATGCAAAACGATCGATGACCCCGCGACCTGATGAAATTGCTCTGAGATGACCAAAAAGGTCAGTTTTGAAAATGTTCATCTTTCAACTAATTTTGACTCACAGAGGTGGATCATCACTATTGGAGATAAAATGAGCATCGTTATCGTCATTTTCATGCTTCTAGGGAGCCAAAACTCAAGATTGGGCTCATGGTTAAAAGTGACTTAAAAGAACCCAAATGCTCACTTCGAGGGCTTAAAACGTGTTTATTCACTGCGGGAAGAGATATAAACAACATTTAGAGTAAATTATTGTTCATGCGAGAACGTTCAATTTTTCATGCAAAACGATCAATGATCCGCGACCTGATGAAATTGCTCTGAGATGACCAAAAAGGTCAGTTTTGAAAATGTTCATCTTTCAACTAATTTTGACTCACAGAGGTGGATCATCACTATTGGAGATAAAATGAGCATCGTTATCGTCATTTTCATGCTTCTAGGGAGCCAAAACTCAAGATTGGGCTCATGGTTAAAAGTGACTTAAAAGAACCCAAATACTCACTTCGAGGACTTAAAACGTGTTTATTCACTGCGGGAAGAGATATAAACAACATTTAGAGTAAATTATTGTTCATGCGAGAACGTTCAATTTTTCATGCAAAACGATCGATGACCCGCGACCTGATGAAATTACTCTGAGATGACCAAAATGTTCCGTTTTGAAAATTTTCATCTTTCAACTAATTTTGACTCTTAGAGGTGGATCATCACTTTTGGAGATAAAATGAGCATCGTTATCGTCATTTTCATGCTTCTAGGGAGCCAAAACTCAAGATTTGGCTTATGGTTAAAAGTGACTTAAAAGGACCCAAATGCTCACTTCGAGGGCTTAAAACGTGTTTATTCACTGCGGGAAGAGATATAAACAACATTTAGAGTAAATTATTGTTCATGCGAAAACGTTCAATTTTTCATGCAAAACGATCGATGACCCGTGACCTGATGAAATTGGTCTGAGATGACCAAAATGGTCTGTTTTGAAAATGTTCATCTTTCAACTAATTTTGACTCACAGAGGTGGATCATCACTTTTGGAGATAAAATGAGCATCGTTATTGTCATTTTCATGCTTCTAGGGAGCCAAAACTCAAGATTTGGCTCATGGTTAAAAGTGACTTAAAAGGCCCAAAATGCTCACTTCGAGGGCGTAAAACGTGTTTATTCACTGCGGGAAGAGATATAAACAATAGTTAGAGTGAATTAATGTTCATGCGAGAACGTTCAATTTTTTATGCAAAACAATCGATGACCCGCGACCTGATGAAATTGCTCTGAGATGACCAAAATGTTCCGTTTTGAAAATTTTCATCTTTCAACTAATTTTGACTCTCAGAGGTGGATCATCACTTTTGGAGATAAAATGAGCATCGTTATCGTCATTTTCATGCTTCTAGGGAGCCAAAACTCAAGATTGGGCTCATGGTTAAAAGTGACTTAAAAGGACCCAAATGCTCACTTCGAGGGCGTAAAACATGTTTATTCACTGCGGGAAGAGATATAAACAACATTTAGAGTAAATTATTGTTCATGCGAGAACGTTCAATTTTTCATTCAAAACGATCGATGACCCGCGACCTGATGAAATTGCTCTGTGATGACCAAAATGTTCCGTTTTGAAAATGTTCATCTTTCAACTAATTTTGACTCTCAGAGGTGGATCATCACTATTGGAGATAAAATGAGCATCTTTATCGTCATTTTCATGCTTCTAGGGAGCCAAAACTCAAGATTGGGCTCATGGTTAAAAGTGACTTAAAAGAACCCAAATGCTCACTTCGAGGGCTTAAAACGTGTTTATTCACTGCGGGAAGAGATATAAACAATATTTAGAGTAAATTATTGTTCATGCGAGAACGTTCAATTTTTCATGCAAAACAATCGATGACCCGCGACCTGATGAAATTGCTCTGAGATGACCAAAATGGTCAGTTTTGAAAATGTTCATCTTTCAACTAATTTTGACTCACAGAGGTGGATCATCACTTTTGGGAGCCAAAACTCAAGATTGGGCTCATGGTTAAAAGTGACTTAAAAGAACCCAAATGCTCACTTCGAGGACTTAAAACGTGTTTATTCACTGCGGAAAGAGATATAAACAACATTTAGAGTAAATTATTGTTCATGCGAGAACGTTCAATTTTTCATGCAAAACGATCGATGACCCGCGACCTGATGAAATTACTCTGAGATGACCAAAATGTTCCGTTTTGAAAATTTTCATCTTTCAACTAATTTTGACTCACAGAGGTGGATCATCACTATTGGAGATAAAATGAGCATCTTTATCGTCATTTTCATGCTTCTAGGGAGCCAAAACTCAAGATTGGGCTCATGGTTAAAAGTGACTTAAAAGGACCCAAATGCTCACTTCGAGGGCTTAAAACGTGTTTATTCATTGCGGGAAGAGATATAAACAACATTTAGAGTAAATTATTGTTCATGCGAGAACGTTCAATTTTTCATGCAAAATGATCGATGACCTGATGAAATTGGTCTGAGATGACCAAAATGGTCTGTTTTGAAAATGTTCATCTTTCAACTAATTTTGACTCTCAGAGGTGGATCATCACTTTTGGAGATAAAATGAGCATCGTTATCGCCATTTTCATGCTTCTAGGGAGCCAAAACTCAAGATTTGGCTCATGGTTAAAAGTGACTTAAAAGGCCCAAAATGCTCACTTTGAGGGCTTAAAAAGTGTTTATTCACTGCGGGAAGAGATATAAACAACATTTAGAGTAAATTATTGTTCATGCGAGAACGTTCAATTTTTCATGCAAAACGATCGATGACCCGCGACCTGATGAAATTACTCTGAGATGACTAAAATGGTCCGTTTTGAAAATTTTCATCTTTCAACTAATTTTGACTCTCAGAGGTGGATCATCACTTTTGGAGATAAAATGAGCATCGTTATCGTCATTTTCATGCTTCTAGGGAGCCAAAACTCAAGATTGGGCTCATGGTTAAAAGTGACTTAAAAGAACCCAAATGCTCACTTCGAGGGCTTAAAACGTGTTTATTCACTGCGGGAAGAGATATAAACAACATTTAGAGTAAATTATTGTTCATGCGAGAACGTTCAATTTTTCATGCAAAACGATCGATGACCCGCGACCTGATGAAATTACTCTGAGATGACCAAAATGTTCCGTTTTGAAAATTTTCATCTTTCAACTAATTTTGACTCTTAGAGGTGGATCATCACTTTTGGAGATAAAATGAGCATCGTTATCGTCATTTTCTTGCTTCTAGGGAGCCAAATCTCAAGATTGGGCTCATGGTTAAAAGTGACTTAAAAGAACCCAAATGCTCACTTCGAGGGCTTAAAACGTGTTTATTCACTGCGGGAAGAGATATAAACAACATTTAGAGTAAATTATTGTTCATGCGAGAACGTTCAATTTTTCATGCAAAACGATCAATGATCTGCGACCTGATGAAATTGCTCTGAGATGACCAAAAAGGTCAGTTTTGAAAATGTTCATCTTTCAACTAATTTTGACTCACAGAGGTGGATCATCACTATTGGAGATAAAATGAGCATCGTTATCGTCATTTTCATGCTTCTAGGGAGCCAAAACTCAAGATTGGGCTCATGGTTAAAAGTGACTTAAAAGAACCCAAATGCTCACTTCGAGGACTTAAAACGTGTTTATTCACTGCGGGAAGAGATATAAACAACATTTAGAGTAAATTATTGTTCATGCGAGAACGTTCAATTTTTCATGCAAAACGATCGATGACCTGCGACCTGATGAAATTACTCTGAGATGACCAAAATGTTCCGTTTTGAAAATTTTCATCTTTCAACTAATTTTGACTCTTAGAGGTGGATCATCACTTTTGGAGATAAAATGAGCATCGTTATCGCCATTTTCATGCTTCTAGGGAGCCAAAACTCAAGATTTGGCTTATGGTTAAAAGTGACTTAAAAGGACCCAAATGCTCACTTCGAGGGCTTAAAACGTGTTTATTCACTGCGGGAAGAGATATAAACAACATTTAGAGTAAATTATTGTTCATGCGAGAACGTTCAATTTTTCATGCAAAACGATCGATGACCCGCGACCTGATGAAATTGCTCTGAGATGACCAAAAAGGTCAGTTTTGAAAATGTTCATCTTTCAACTAATTTTGACTCACAGAGGTGGATCATCACTATTGGAGATAAAATGAGCATCGTTATCGTCATTTTCATGCTTCTAGGGAGCCAAAACTCAAGATTGGGCTCATGGTTAAAAGTGACTTAAAAGAACCCAAATGCTCACTTCGAGGACTTAAAACGTGTTTATTCACTGCGGGAAGAGATATAAACAACATTTAGAGTAAATTATTGTTCATGCGAGAACGTTCAATTTTTCATGCAAAACGATCGATGACCCGCGACCTGATGAAATTGCTCTGAGATGACCAAAAAGGTCAGTTTTGAAAATGTTCATCTTTCAACTAATTTTGACTCACAGAGGTGGATCATCACTATTGGAGATAAAATGAGCATCGTTATCGTCATTTTCATGCTTCTAGGGAGCCAAAACTCAAGATTGGGCTCATGGTTAAAAGTGACTTAAAAGAACCCAAATGCTCACTTCGAGGGCTTAAAACGTGTTTATTCATTGCGGGAAGAGATATAAACAACATTTAGAGTAAATTATTGTTCATGCGAGAACGTTCAATTTTTCATGCAAAACGATCAATGATCCGCGACCTGATGAAATTGCTCTGAGATGACCAAAAAGGTCAGTTTTGAAAATGTTCATCTTTCAACTAATTTTGACTCACAGAGGTGGATCATCACTATTGGAGATAAAATGAGCATCGTTATCGTCATTTTCATGCTTCTAGGGAGCCAAAACTCAAGATTGGGCTCATGGTTAAAAGTGACTTAAAAGAACCCAAATACTCACTTCGAGGACTTAAAACGTGTTTATTCACTGCGGGAAGAGATATAAACAACATTTAGAGTAAATTATTGTTCATGCGAGAACGTTCAATTTTTCATGCAAAACGATCGATGACCCGCGACCTGATGAAATTACTCTGAGATGACCAAAATGTTCCGTTTTGAAAATTTTCATCTTTCAACTAATTTTGACTCTTAGAGGTGGATCATCACTTTTGGAGATAAAATGAGCATCGTTATCGTCATTTTCATGCTTCTAGGGAGCCAAAACTCAAGATTTGGCTTATGGTTAAAAGTGACTTAAAAGGACCCAAATGCTCACTTCGAGGGCTTAAAACGTGTTTATTCACTGCGGGAAGAGATATAAACAACATTTAGAGTAAATTATTGTTCATGCGAGAACGTTCAATTTTTCATGCAAAACGATCGATGACCCGCGACCTGATGCAATTGCTCTGAGATGACCAAAATGGTCCGTTTTGAAAATGTTCATCTTTCAACTAATTTTGACTCACAGAGGTGGATCATTACTTTTGGAGATAAAATGAGCATCGTTATCGTCATTTTCATGCTTCTAGGGAGCCAAAACTCAAGATTTGGTTTATGGTTAAAAGTGACTTAAAAGGACCCAAATGCTCACTTCGAGGGCTTAAAACGTGTTTATTCACTGCGGGAAGAGATATAAACAACATTTAGAGTAAATTATTGTTCATGCGAGAACGTTCAATTTTTCATGCAAAACGATCGATGATCCGCGACCTGATGAAATTGCTCTGAGATGACCAAAATGGTCCGTTTTGAAAATGTTCATCTTTCAACTAATTTTGACTCACAGAGGTGGATCATCACTTTTGGAGATAAAATGAGCATCGTTATTGTCATTTTCATGCTTCTAGGGAGCCAAAACTCAAGATTTGGCTCATGGTTAAAAGTGACTTAAAAGGCCCAAAATGCTCACTTCGAGGGCTTGTTCCATTTTGAAAATGTTCATCTTTCAACTAATTTTGACTCTCAGAGGTGGATCATCACTATTGGAGATAAAATGAGCATCTTTATCGTCATTTTCATGCTTCTAGGGAGCCAAAACTCAAGATTGGGCTCATGGTTAAAAGTGACTTAAAAGGCCCAAAATGCTCACTTCGAGGGCTTAAAACGTGTTTATTCACTGCGGGAAGAGATATAAACAATAGTTAGAGTGAATTAATGTTCATGCGAGAACGTTCAAATTTTCATGCAAAACGATCGATGACCCGCGACCTGATGAAATGACTCTGAGATGACCAAAATGTTCCGTTTTGAAAATTTTCATCTTTCAACTAATTTTGACTCTCAGAGGTGGATCATCAATTTTGGAGATAAAATGAGCATCGTTATCGTCATTTTCATGCTTCTAGGGAGCCAAAACTCAAGATTTGACTTATGGTTAAAAGTGACTTAAAAGGACCCAAATGCTCACTTCGAGGGCTTAAAACGTGTTTATTCACTGCGGTAAGAGATATAAACAACATTTAGAGTAAATTATTGTTCATTCGAGAACGTTCAATTTTTCATTCAAAATGATCGATGACCCGCGACCTGATGAAATTGCTCTGAGATGACCAAAATGTTCCGTTTTGAAAATGTTCATCTTTCAACTAATTTTGACTCTCAGAGGTGGATCATCACTATTGGAGATAAAATGAGCATCTTTATCGTCATTTTCATGCTTCTAGGGAGCCAAAACTCAAGATTGGGCTCATGGTTAAAAGTGACTTAAAAGAACCCAAATGCTCACTTCGAGGGCTTAAAACGTGTTTATTCACCGCGGGAAGAGATATAAACAACATTTAGAGTAAATTATTGTTCATGCGAGAACCTTCAATTTTTCATGCAAAACAATCGATGACCCGCGATCTGATGAAATTGCTCTGAGATGACCAAAATGGTCTGTTTTGAAAATGTTCAACTAATTTTGACTCTCAGAGGTGGATCATCACTATTGGAGATAAAATGAGCATCTTTATCGTCATTTTCATGCTTCTAGGGAGCCAAATCTCAAGATTGGGCTCATTTTTAAAAGTGAATTAAAAGAACCCAAATGCTCACTTCGAGGGCTTAAAACGTGTTTATTCACTGCGGGAAGAGATATAAACAACATTTAGAGTAAATGATTGTTCATGCGAGAACGTTCAATTTTTCATGCAAAACGATCGATGACCCGCGACCTGATGAAATTGCTCTGAGATGACCAAAAAGGTCAGTTTTGAAAATGTTCATCTTTCAACTAATTTTGACTCACAGAGGTGGATCATCACTATTGGAGATAAAATGAGCATCGTTATCGTCATTTTCATGCTTCTAGGGAGCCAAAACTCAAGATTGGGCTCATGGTTAAAAGTGACTTAAAAGAACCCAAATGCTCACTTCGAGGGCTTAAAACGTGTTTATTCACTGCGGGAAGAGATATAAACAACATTTAGAGTAAATTATTGTTCATGCGAGAACGTTCAATTTTTCATGCAAAACGATCAATGATCCGCGACCTGATGAAATTGCTCTGAGATGACCAAAAAGGTCAGTTTTGAAAATGTTCATCTTTCAACTAATTTTGACTCACAGAGGTGGATCATCACTATTGGAGATAAAATGAGCATCGTTATCGTCATTTTCATGCTTCTAGGGAGCCAAAACTCAAGATTGGGCTCATGGTTAAAAGTGACTTAAAAGAACCCAAATACTCACTTCGAGGACTTAAAACGTGTTTATTCACTGCGGGAAGAGATATAAACAACATTTAGAGTAAATTATTGTTCATGCGAGAACGTTCAATTTTTCATGCAAAACGATCGATGACCCGCGACCTGATGAAATTACTCTGAGATGACCAAAATGTTCCGTTTTGAAAATTTTCATCTTTCAACTAATTTTGACTCTTAGAGGTGGATCATCACTTTTGGAGATAAAATGAGCATCGTTATCGTCATTTTCATGCTTCTAGGGAGCCAAAACTCAAGATTTGGCTTATGGTTAAAAGTGACTTAAAAGGACCCAAATGCTCACTTCGAGGGCTTAAAACGTGTTTATTCACTGCGGGAAGAGATATAAACAACATTTAGAGTAAATTATTGTTCATGCGAGAACGTTCAATTTTTCATGCAAAACGATCGATGACCCGTGACCTGATGAAATTGGTCTGAGATGACCAAAATGGTCTGTTTTGAAAATGTTCATCTTTCAACTAATTTTGACTCACAGAGGTGGATCATCACTTTTGGAGATAAAATGAGCATCGTTATTGTCATTTTCATGCTTCTAGGGAGCCAAAACTCAAGATTTGGCTCATGGTTAAAAGTGACTTAAAAGGCCCAAAATGCTCACTTCGAGGGCGTAAAACGTGTTTATTCACTGCGGGAAGAGATATAAACAATAGTTAGAGTGAATTAATGTTCATGCGAGAACGTTCAATTTTTTATGCAAAACAATCGATGACCCGCGACCTGATGAAATTGCTCTGAGATGACCAAAATGTTCCGTTTTGAAAATTTTCATCTTTCAACTAATTTTGACTCTCAGAGGTGGATCATCACTTTTGGAGATAAAATGAGCATCGTTATCGTCATTTTCATGCTTCTAGGGAGCCAAAACTCAAGATTGGGCTCATGGTTAAAAGTGACTTAAAAGAACCCAAATGCTCACTTCGAGGGCTTAAAACGTGTTTATTCACTGCGGGAAGAGATATAAACAATATTTAGAGTAAATTATTGTTCATGCGAGAACGTTCAATTTTTCATGCAAAACAATCGATGACCCGCGACCTGATGAAATTGCTCTGAGATGACCAAAATGGTCAGTTTTGAAAATGTTCATCTTTCAACTAATTTTGACTCACAGAGGTGGATCATCACTTTTGGGAGCCAAAACTCAAGATTGGGCTCATGGTTAAAAGTGACTTAAAAGAACCCAAATGCTCATTTCGAGGACTTAAAACGTGTTTATTCACTGCGGAAAGAGATATAAACAACATTTAGAGTAAATTATTGTTCATGCGAGAACGTTCAATTTTTCATGCAAAACGATCGATGACCCGCGACCTGATGAAATTACTCTGAGATGACCAAAATGTTCCGTTTTGAAAATTTTCATCTTTCAACTAATTTTGACTCACAGAGGTGGATCATCACTATTGGAGATAAAATGAGCATCTTTATCGTCATTTTCCTGCTTCTAGGGAGCCAAAACTCAAGATTGGGCTCATGGTTAAAAGTGACTTAAAAGGACCCAAATGCTCACTTCGAGGGCTTAAAACGTGTTTATTCATTGCGGGAAGAGATATAAACAACATTTAGAGTAAATTATTGTTCATGCGAGAACGTTCAATTTTTCATGCAAAATGATCGATGACCTGATGAAATTGGTCTGAGATGACCAAAATGGTCTGTTTTGAAAATGTTCATCTTTCAACTAATTTTGACTCACAGAGGTGGATCATCACTTTTGGAGATAAAATGAGCATCGTTATTGTCATTTTCATGCTTCTAGGGAGCCAAAACTCAAGATTTGGCTCATGGTTAAAAGTGACTTAAAAGGCCCAAAATGCTCACTTCGAGGGCTTAAAACGTGTTTATTCACTGCGGGAAGAGATATAAACAATAGTTAGAGTGAATTAATGTTCATGCGAGAACGTTCAATTTTTTATGCAAAACAATCGATGACCCGCGACCTGATGAAATTGCTCTGAGATGACCAAAATGTTCCGTTTTGAAAATTTTCATCTTTCAACTAATTTTGACTCTCAGAGGTGGATCATCACTTTTGGAGATAAAATGAGCATCTTTATCGCCATTTTCATGCTTCTAGGGAGCCAAAACTCAAGATTTGGCTCATTGTTAATAGTGACTTAAAAGGCCCAAAAGGCTCACTTCGAGGGCTTAAAATGTGTTTATTCACTGCGGGAAGAGATATAAACAATAGTTAGAGTGAATTAATGTTCATGCGAGAACGTTCAATTTTTCATGCAAAACGATCAATGACCCGCGACCTGATGAAATGACTCTGAGATGACCAAAATGTTCCGTTTTGAAAATTTTCATCTTTCAACTAATTTTGACTCTCAGAGGTGGATCATCACTTTTGGAGATAAAATGAGCATCGTTATCGTCATTTTCATGCTTCTAGGGAGCCAAAACTCAAGATTGGGCTCATGGTTAAAAGTGACTTAAAAGAACCCAAATGCTCACTTCGAGGACTTAAAACGTGTTTATTCACTGCGGAAAGAGATATAAACAACATTTAGAGTAAATTATTGTTCATGCGAGAACGTTCAATTTTTCATGCAAAACGATCGATGACCCGCGACCTGATGAAATTACTCTGAGATGACCAAAATGTTCCGTTTTGAAAATTTTCATCTTTCAACTAATTTTGACTCACAGAGGTGGATCATCACTATTGGAGATAAAATGAGCATCTTTATCGTCATTTTCATGCTTCTAGGGAGCCAAAACTCAAGATTGGGCTCATGGTTAAAAGTGACTTAAAAGGACCCAAATGCTCCTTCGAGGGCTTAAAACGTGTTTATTCATTGCGGGAAGAGATATAAACAACATTTAGAGTAAATTATTGTTCATGCGAGAACGTTCAATTTTTCATGCAAAATGATCGATGACCTGATGAAATTGGTCTGAGATGACCAAAATGGTCTGTTTTGAAAATGTTCATCTTTCAACTAATTTTGACTCTCAGAGGTGGATCATCACTTTTGGAGATAAAATGAGCATCGTTATCGCCATTTTCATGCTTCTAGGGAGCCAAAACTCAAGATTTGGCTCATGGTTAAAAGTAACTTAAAAGGCCCAAAATGCTCACTTTGAGGGCTTAAAACGTGTTTATTCACTGCGGGAAGAGATATAAACAACATTTAGAGTAAATTATTGTTCATGCGAGAACGTTCAATTTTTCATTCAAAACGATCGATGACCCGCGACCTGATGAAATTGCTCTGAGATGACCAAAATGTTCCGTTTTGAAAATGTTCATCTTTCAACTAATTTTGACTCTCAGAGGTGGATCATCACTATTGGAGATAAAATGAGCATCTTTATCGTCATGTTCATGCTTCTAGGGAGCCAAAACTCAAGATTGGGCTCATGGTTAAAAGTGACTTAAAAGAACCCAAATGCTCACTTCGAGGGCTTAAAACGTGTTTATTCACTGCGGGAAGAGATATAAACAACATTTAGAGTAAATTATTGTTCATGCGAGAACGTTCAATTTTTCATGCAAAACGATCGATGACCCGCGACCTGATGAAATTACTCTGAGATGACTAAAATGGTCCGTTTTGAAAATTTTCATCTTTCAACTAATTTTGACTCTCAGAGGTGGATCATCACTTTTGGAGATAAAATGAGCATCGTTATCGTCATTTTCATGCTTCTAGGGAGCCAAAACTCAAGATTGGGCTCATGGTTAAAAGTGACTTAAAAGAACCCAAATGCTCACTTCGAGGGCTTAAAACGTGTTTATTCACTGCGGGAAGAGATATAAACAACATTTAGAGTAAATTATTGTTCATGCGAGAACGTTCAATTTTTCATGCAAAACGATCGATGACCCGCGACCTGATGAAATTACTCTGAGATGACCAAAATGTTCCGTTTTGAAAATTTTCATCTTTCAACTAATTTTGACTCTTAGAGGTGGATCATCACTTTTGGAGATAAAATGAGCATCGTTATCGTCATTTTCTTGCTTCTAGGGAGCCAAATCTCAAGATTGGGCTCATGGTTAAAAGTGACTTAAAAGAACCCAAATGCTCACTTCGAGGGCTTAAAACGTGTTTATTCACTGCGGGAAGAGATATAAACAACATTTAGAGTAAATTATTGTTCATGCGAGAACGTTCAATTTTTCATGCAAAACGATCAATGATCTGCGACCTGATGAAATTGCTCTGAGATGACCAAAAAGGTCAGTTTTGAAAATGTTCATCTTTCAACTAATTTTGACTCACAGAGGTGGATCATCACTTTTGGAGATAAAATGAGCATCGTTATCGTCATTTTCATGCTTCTAGGGAGCCAAAACTCAAGATTTGGCTTATGGTTAAAAGTGACTTAAAAGGACCCAAATGCTCACTTCGAGGGCTTAAAACGTGTTTATTCACTGCGGGAAGAGATATAAACAACATTTAGAGTAAATTATTGTTCATGCGAGAACGTTCAATTTTTCATGCAAAACGATCGATGACCCGTGACCTGATGAAATTGGTCTGAGATGACCAAAATGGTCTGTTTTGAAAATGTTCATCTTTCAACTAATTTTGACTCACAGAGGTGGATCATCACTTTTGGAGATAAAATGAGCATCGTTATTGTCATTTTCATGCTTCTAGGGAGCCAAAACTCAAGATTTGGCTCATGGTTAAAAGTGACTTAAAAGGCCCAAAATGCTCACTTCGAGGGCGTAAAACGTGTTTATTCACTGCGGGAAGAGATATAAACAATAGTTAGAGTGAATTAATGTTCATGCGAGAACGTTCAATTTTTTATGCAAAACAATCGATGACCCGCGACCTGATGAAATTGCTCTGAGATGACCAAAATGTTCCGTTTTGAAAATTTTCATCTTTCAACTAATTTTGACTCTCAGAGGTGGATCATCACTTTTGGAGATAAAATGAGCATCGTTATCGTCATTTTCATGCTTCTAGGGAGCCAAAACTCAAGATTGGGCTCATGGTTAAAAGTGACTTAAAAGAACCCAAATGCTCACTTCGAGGGCTTAAAACGTGTTTATTCACTGCGGGAAGAGATATAAACAATATTTAGAGTAAATTATTGTTCATGCGAGAACGTTCAATTTTTCATGCAAAACAATCGATGACCCGCGACCTGATGAAATTGCTCTGAGATGACCAAAATGGTCAGTTTTGAAAATGTTCATCTTTCAACTAATTTTGACTCACAGAGGTGGATCATCACTTTTGGGAGCCAAAACTCAAGATTGGGCTCATGGTTAAAAGTGACTTAAAAGAACCCAAATGCTCATTTCGAGGACTTAAAACGTGTTTATTCACTGCGGAAAGAGATATAAACAACATTTAGAGTAAATTATTGTTCATGCGAGAACGTTCAATTTTTCATGCAAAACGATCGATGACCCGCGACCTGATGAAATTACTCTGAGATGACCAAAATGTTCCGTTTTGAAAATTTTCATCTTTCAACTAATTTTGACTCACAGAGGTGGATCATCACTATTGGAGATAAAATGAGCATCTTTATCGTCATTTTCCTGCTTCTAGGGAGCCAAAACTCAAGATTGGGCTCATGGTTAAAAGTGACTTAAAAGGACCCAAATGCTCACTTCGAGGGCTTAAAACGTGTTTATTCATTGCGGGAAGAGATATAAACAACATTTAGAGTAAATTATTGTTCATGCGAGAACGTTCAATTTTTCATGCAAAATGATCGATGACCTGATGAAATTGGTCTGAGATGACCAAAATGGTCTGTTTTGAAAATGTTCATCTTTCAACTAATTTTGACTCACAGAGGTGGATCATCACTTTTGGAGATAAAATGAGCATCGTTATTGTCATTTTCATGCTTCTAGGGAGCCAAAACTCAAGATTTGGCTCATGGTTAAAAGTGACTTAAAAGGCCCAAAATGCTCACTTCGAGGGCTTAAAACGTGTTTATTCACTGCGGGAAGAGATATAAACAATAGTTAGAGTGAATTAATGTTCATGCGAGAACGTTCAATTTTTTATGCAAAACAATCGATGACCCGCGACCTGATGAAATTGCTCTGAGATGACCAAAATGTTCCGTTTTGAAAATTTTCATCTTTCAACTAATTTTGACTCTCAGAGGTGGATCATCACTTTTGGAGATAAAATGAGCATCTTTATCGCCATTTTCATGCTTCTAGGGAGCCAAAACTCAAGATTTGGCTCATTGTTAATAGTGACTTAAAAGGCCCAAAAGGCTCACTTCGAGGGCTTAAAATGTGTTTATTCACTGCGGGAAGAGATATAAACAATAGTTAGAGTGAATTAATGTTCATGCGAGAACGTTCAATTTTTCATGCAAAACGATCAATGACCCGCGACCTGATGAAATGACTCTGAGATGACCAAAATGTTCCGTTTTGAAAATTTTCATCTTTCAACTAATTTTGACTCTCAGAGGTGGATCATCACTTTTGGAGATAAAATGAGCATCGTTATCGTCATTTTCATGCTTCTAGGGAGCCAAAACTCAAGATTGGGCTCATGGTTAAAAGTGACTTAAAAGAACCCAAATGCTCACTTCGAGGACTTAAAACGTGTTTATTCACTGCGGAAAGAGATATAAACAACATTTAGAGTAAATTATTGTTCATGCGAGAACGTTCAATTTTTCATGCAAAACGATCGATGACCCGCGACCTGATGAAATTACTCTGAGATGACCAAAATGTTCCGTTTTGAAAATTTTCATCTTTCAACTAATTTTGACTCACAGAGGTGGATCATCACTATTGGAGATAAAATGAGCATCTTTATCGTCATTTTCATGCTTCTAGGGAGCCAAAACTCAAGATTGGGCTCATGGTTAAAAGTGACTTAAAAGGACCCAAATGCTCCTTCGAGGGCTTAAAACGTGTTTATTCATTGCGGGAAGAGATATAAACAACATTTAGAGTAAATTATTGTTCATGCGAGAACGTTCAATTTTTCATGCAAAATGATCGATGACCTGATGAAATTGGTCTGAGATGACCAAAATGGTCTGTTTTGAAAATGTTCATCTTTCAACTAATTTTGACTCTCAGAGGTGGATCATCACTTTTGGAGATAAAATGAGCATCGTTATCGCCATTTTCATGCTTCTAGGGAGCCAAAACTCAAGATTTGGCTCATGGTTAAAAGTAACTTAAAAGGCCCAAAATGCTCACTTTGAGGGCTTAAAACGTGTTTATTCACTGCGGGAAGAGATATAAACAACATTTAGAGTAAATTATTGTTCATGCGAGAACGTTCAATTTTTCATTCAAAACGATCGATGACCCGCGACCTGATGAAATTGCTCTGAGATGACCAAAATGTTCCGTTTTGAAAATGTTCATCTTTCAACTAATTTTGACTCTCAGAGGTGGATCATCACTATTGGAGATAAAATGAGCATCTTTATCGTCATGTTCATGCTTCTAGGGAGCCAAAACTCAAGATTGGGCTCATGGTTAAAAGTGACTTAAAAGAACCCAAATGCTCACTTCGAGGGCTTAAAACGTGTTTATTCACTGCGGGAAGAGATATAAACAACATTTAGAGTAAATTATTGTTCATGCGAGAACGTTCAATTTTTCATGCAAAACGATCGATGACCCGCGACCTGATGAAATTACTCTGAGATGACTAAAATGGTCCGTTTTGAAAATTTTCATCTTTCAACTAATTTTGACTCTCAGAGGTGGATCATCACTTTTGGAGATAAAATGAGCATCGTTATCGTCATTTTCATGCTTCTAGGGAGCCAAAACTCAAGATTGGGCTCATGGTTAAAAGTGACTTAAAAGAACCCAAATGCTCACTTCGAGGGCTTAAAACGTGTTTATTCACTGCGGGAAGAGATATAAACAACATTTAGAGTAAATTATTGTTCATGCGAGAACGTTCAATTTTTCATGCAAAACGATCGATGACCCGCGACCTGATGAAATTACTCTGAGATGACCAAAATGTTCCGTTTTGAAAATTTTCATCTTTCAACTAATTTTGACTCTTAGAGGTGGATCATCACTTTTGGAGATAAAATGAGCATCGTTATCGTCATTTTCTTGCTTCTAGGGAGCCAAATCTCAAGATTGGGCTCATGGTTAAAAGTGACTTAAAAGAACCCAAATGCTCACTTCGAGGGCTTAAAACGTGTTTATTCACTGCGGGAAGAGATATAAACAACATTTAGAGTAAATTATTGTTCATGCGAGAACGTTCAATTTTTCATGCAAAACGATCAATGATCTGCGACCTGATGAAATTGCTCTGAGATGACCAAAAAGGTCAGTTTTGAAAATGTTCATCTTTCAACTAATTTTGACTCACAGAGGTGGATCATCACTATTGGAGATAAAATGAGCATCGTTATCGTCATTTTCATGCTTCTAGGGAGCCAAAACTCAAGATTGGGCTCATGGTTAAAAGTGACTTAAAAGAACCCAAATGCTCACTTCGAGGACTTAAAACGTGTTTATTCACTGCGGGAAGAGATATAAACAACATTTAGAGTAAATTATTGTTCATGCGAGAACGTTCAATTTTTCATGCAAAACGATCGATGACCCGCGACCTGATGAAATTACTCTGAGATGACCAAAATGTTCCGTTTTGAAAATTTTCATCTTTCAACTAATTTTGACTCTTAGAGGTGGATCATCACTTTTGGAGATAAAATGAGCATCGTTATCGTCATTTTCATGCTTCTAGGGAGCCAAAACTCAAGATTTGGCTTATGGTTAAAAGTGACTTAAAAGGACCCAAATGCTCACTTCGAGGGCTTAAAACGTGTTTATTCACTGCGGGAAGAGATATAAACAACATTTAGAGTAAATTATTGTTCATGCGAGAACGTTCAATTTTTCATGCAAAACGATCGATGACCCGCGACCTGATGAAATTGCTCTGAGATGACCAAAAAGGTCAGTTTTGAAAATGTTCATCTTTCAACTAATTTTGACTCACAGAGGTGGATCATCACTATTGGAGATAAAATGAGCATCGTTATCGTCATTTTCATGCTTCTAGGGAGCCAAAACTCAAGATTGGGCTCATGGTTAAAAGTGACTTAAAAGAACCCAAATGCTCACTTCGAGGACTTAAAACGTGTTTATTCACTGCGGGAAGAGATATAAACAACATTTAGAGTAAATTATTGTTCATGCGAGAACGTTCAATTTTTCATGCAAAACGATCGATGACCCGCGACCTGATGAAATTGCTCTGAGATGACCAAAAAGGTCAGTTTTGAAAATGTTCATCTTTCAACTAATTTTGACTCACAGAGGTGGATCATCACTATTGGAGATAAAATGAGCATCGTTATCGTCATTTTCATGCTTCTAGGGAGCCAAAACTCAAGATTGGGCTCATGGTTAAAAGTGACTTAAAAGAACCCAAATGCTCACTTCGAGGGCTTAAAACGTGTTTATTCATTGCGGGAAGAGATATAAACAACATTTAGAGTAAATTATTGTTCATGCGAGAACGTTCAATTTTTCATGCAAAACGATCAATGATCCGCGACCTGATGAAATTGCTCTGAGATGACCAAAAAGGTCAGTTTTGAAAATGTTCATCTTTCAACTAATTTTGACTCACAGAGGTGGATCATCACTATTGGAGATAAAATGAGCATCGTTATCGTCATTTTCATGCTTCTAGGGAGCCAAAACTCAAGATTGGGCTCATGGTTAAAAGTGACTTAAAAGAACCCAAATACTCACTTCGAGGACTTAAAACGTGTTTATTCACTGCGGGAAGAGATATAAACAACATTTAGAGTAAATTATTGTTCATGCGAGAACGTTCAATTTTTCATGCAAAACGATCGATGACCCGCGACCTGATGAAATTACTCTGATATGACCAAAATGTTCCGTTTTGAAAATTTTCATCTTTCAACTAATTTTGACTCTTAGAGGTGGATCATCACTTTTGGAGATAAAATGAGCATCGTTATCGTCATTTTCATGCTTCTAGGGAGCCAAAACTCAAGATTTGGCTTATGGTTAAAAGTGACTTAAAAGGACCCAAATGCTCACTTCGAGGGCTTAAAACGTGTTTATTCACTGCGGGAAGAGATATAAACAACATTTAGAGTAAATTATTGTTCATGCGAGAACGTTCAATTTTTCATGCAAAACGATCGATGACCCGCGACCTGATGCAATTGCTCTGAGATGACCAAAATGGTCCGTTTTGAAAATGTTCATCTTTCAACTAATTTTGACTCACAGAGGTGGATCATCACTTTTGGAGATAAAATGAGCATCGTTATTGTCATTTTCATGCTTCTAGGGAGCCAAAACTCAAGATTTGGCTCATGGTTAAAAGTGACTTAAAAGGCCCAAAATGCTCACTTCGAGGGCTTAAAACGTTTTTATTCACTGCGGGAAGAGATATAAACAATAGTTAGAGTGAATTAATGTTCATGCGAGAACGTTCAATTTTTTATGCAAAACAATCGATGACCCGCGACCTGATGAAATTGCTCTGAGATGACCAAAATGTTCCGTTTTGAAAATTTTCATCTTTCAACTAATTTTGACTCTCAGAGGTGGATCATCACTTTTGGAGATAAAATGAGCATCTTTATCGCCATTTTCATGCTTCTAGGGAGCCAAAACTCAAGATTTGGCTCATTGTTAATAGTGACTTAAAAGGCCCAAAAGGCTCACTTCGAGGGCTTAAAATGTGTTTATTCACTGCGGGAAGAGATATAAACAATAGTTAGAGTGAATTAATGTTCATGCGAGAACGTTCAATTTTTCATGCAAAACGATCAATGACCTGCGACCTGATGAAATGACTCTGAGATGACCAAAATGTTCCGTTTTGAAAATTTTCATCTTTCAACTAATTTTGACTCTCAGAGGCGGATCATCACTTTTGGAGATAAAATGAGCATCGTTATCGTCATTTTCATGCTTCTAGGGAGCCAAAACTCAAGATTTGGTTTATGGTTAAAAGTGACTTAAAA
The DNA here is from genome assembly GCF_964261635.1 of Lissotriton helveticus. Lineage (NCBI taxonomy): Eukaryota > Metazoa > Chordata > Amphibia > Caudata > Salamandridae > Lissotriton > Lissotriton helveticus. The sequence continues at coordinate 1,163,767,761 of NC_136069.1, read as the reverse complement.
GGACCCAAATGCTCACTTCGAGGGCGTAAAACATGTTTATTCACTGCGGGAAGAGATATAAACAACATTTAGAGTAAATTATTGTTCATGCGAGAACGTTCAATTTTTCATTCAAAACGATCGATGACCCGCGACCTGATGAAATTGCTCTGTAATGACCAAAATGTTCCGTTTTGAAAATGTTCATCTTTCAACTAATTTTGACTCTCAGAGGTGGATCATCACTATTGGAGATAAAATGAGCATCTTTATCGTCATTTTCATGCTTCTAGGGAGCCAAAACTCAAGATTGGGCTCATGGTTAAAAGTGACTTAAAAGAACCCAAATGCTCACTTCGAGGGCTTAAAACGTGTTTATTCACTGCGGGAAGAGATATAAACAATATTTAGAGTAAATTATTGTTCATGCGAGAACGTTCAATTTTTCATGCAAAACAATCGATGACCCGCGACCTGATGAAATTGCTCTGAGATGACCAAAATGGTCAGTTTTGAAAATGTTCATCTTTCAACTAATTTTGACTCACAGAGGTGGATCATCACTTTTGGAGATAAAATGAGCATCGTTATCGTCATTTTCATGCTTCTAGGGAGCCAAAACTCAAGATTGGGCTCATGGTTAAAAGTGACTTAAAAGAACCCAAATGCTCACTTCGAGGGCTTAAAACGTGTTTATTCACTGCGGGAAGAGATATAAACAATAGTTAGAGTGAATTAATGTTCATGCGAGAACGTTCAATTTTTTTTGCAAAACAATCGATGACCCGCGACCTGATGAAATTGCTCTGAGATGACCAAAATGTTCCGTTTTGAAAATTTTCATCTTTCAATTAATTTTGACTCTCAGAGGTGGATCATCACTTTTGGAGATAAAATGAGCATCTTTATCGCCATTTTCATGCTTCTAGGGAGCCAAAACTCAAGATTTGGCTCATTGTTAATAGTGACTTAAAAGGCCCAAAAGGCTCACTTCGAGGGCTTAAAATGTGTTTATTCACTGCGGGAAGAGATATAAACAATAGTTAGAGTGAATTAATGTTCATGCGAGAACGTTCAATTTTTCATGCAAAACGATCAATGACCCGCGACCTGATGAAATGACTCTGAGATGACCAAAATGTTCCGTTTTGAAAATTTTCATCTTTCAACTAATTTTGACTCTCAGAGGTGGATCATCACTTTTGGAGATAAAATGAGCATCGTTATCGTCATTTTCATGCTTCTAGGGAGCCAAAACTCAAGATTGGGCTCATGGTTAAAAGTGACTTAAAAGAACCCAAATGCTCACTTCGAGGACTTAAAACGTGTTTATTCACTGCGGAAAGAGATATAAACAACATTTAGAGTAAATTATTGTTCATGCGAGAACGTTCAATTTTTCATGCAAAAGGATCGATGACCCGCGACCTGATGAAATTACTCTGAGATGACCAAAATGTTCCGTTTTGAAAATGTTCATCTTTCAACTAATTTTGACTCACAGAGGTGGATCATCACTATTGGAGATAAAATGAGCATCTTTATCGTCATTTTCATGCTTCTAGGGAGCCAAAACTCAAGATTGGGCTCATGGTTAAAAGTGACTTAAAAGGACCCAAATGCTCCTTCGAGGGCTTAAAACGTGTTTATTCATTGCGGGAAGAGATATAAACAACATTTAGAGTAAATTATTGTTCATGCGAGAACGTTCAATTTTTCATGCAAAATGATCGATGACCTGATGAAATTGGTCTGAGATGACCAAAATGGTCTGTTTTGAAAATGTTCATCTTTCAACTAATTTTGACTCTCAGAGGTGGATCATCACTTTTGGAGATAAAATGAGCATCGTTATCGCCATTTTCATGCTTCTAGGGAGCCAAAACTCAAGATTTGGCTCATGGTTAAAAGTGACTTAAAAGGCCCAAAATGCTCACTTTGAGGGCTTAAAACGTGTTTATTCACTGCGGGAAGAGATATAAACAACATTTAGAGTAAATTATTGTTCATGCGAGAACGTTCAATTTTTCATTCAAAACGATCGATGACCCGCGACCTGATGAAATTGCTCTGAGATGACCAAAATGTTCCGTTTTGAAAATGTTCATCTTTCAACTAATTTTGACTCTCAGAGGTGGATCATCACTATTGGAGATAAAATGAGCATCTTTATCGTCATTTTCATGCTTCTAGGGAGCCAAAACTCAAGATTGGGCTCATGGTTAAAAGTGACTTAAAAGAACCCAAATGCTCACTTCGAGGGCTTAAAACGTGTTTATTCACTGCGGGAAGAGATATAAACAACATTTAGAGTAAATTATTGTTCATGCGAGAACGTTCAATTTTTCATGCAAAACGATCGATGACCCGCGACCTGATGAAATTACTCTGAGATGACTAAAATGGTCCGTTTTGAAAATTTTCATCTTTCAACTAATTTTGACTCTCAGAGGTGGATCATCACTTTTGGAGATAAAATGAGCATCGTTATCGTCATTTTCATGCTTCTAGGGAGCCAAAACTCAAGATTGGGCTCATGGTTAAAAGTGACTTAAAAGAACCCAAATGCTCACTTCGAGGGCTTAAAACGTGTTTATTCACTGCGGGAAGAGATATAAACAACATTTAGAGTAAATTATTGTTCATGCGAGAACGTTCAATTTTTCATGCAAAACGATCGATGACCCGCGACCTGATGAAATTACTCTGAGATGACCAAAATGTTCCGTTTTGAAAATTTTCATCTTTCAACTAATTTTGACTCTTAGAGGTGGATCATCACTTTTGGAGATAAAATGAGCATCGTTATCGTCATTTTCTTGCTTCTAGGGAGCCAAATCTCAAGATTGGGCTCATGGTTAAAAGTGACTTAAAAGAACCCAAATGCTCACTTCGAGGGCTTAAAACGTGTTTATTCACTGCGGGAAGAGATATAAACAACATTTAGAGTAAATTATTGTTCATGCGAGAACGTTCAATTTTTCATGCAAAACGATCAATGATCTGCGACCTGATGAAATTGCTCTGAGATGACCAAAAAGGTCAGTTTTGAAAATGTTCATCTTTCAACTAATTTTGACTCACAGAGGTGGATCATCACTATTGGAGATAAAATGAGCATCGTTATCGTCATTTTCATGCTTCTAGGGAGCCAAAACTCAAGATTGGGCTCATGGTTAAAAGTGACTTAAAAGAACCCAAATGCTCACTTCGAGGACTTAAAACGTGTTTATTCACTGCGGGAAGAGATATAAACAACATTTAGAGTAAATTATTGTTCATGCGAGAACGTTCAATTTTTCATGCAAAACGATCGATGACCCGCGACCTGATGAAATTACTCTGAGATGACCAAAATGTTCCGTTTTGAAAATTTTCATCTTTCAACTAATTTTGACTCTTAGAGGTGGATCATCACTTTTGGAGATAAAATGAGCATCGTTATCGTCATTTTCATGCTTCTAGGGAGCCAAAACTCAAGATTTGGCTTATGGTTAAAAGTGACTTAAAAGGACCCAAATGCTCACTTCGAGGGCTTAAAACGTGTTTATTCACTGCGGGAAGAGATATAAACAACATTTAGAGTAAATTATTGCTCATGCGAGAACGTTCAATTTTTCATGCAAAACGATCGATGACCCGCGACCTGATGAAATTGCTCTGAGATGACCAAAAAGGTCAGTTTTGAAAATGTTCATCTTTCAACTAATTTTGACTCACAGAGGTGGATCATCACTATTGGAGATAAAATGAGCATCGTTATCGTCATTTTCATGCTTCTAGGGAGCCAAAACTCAAGATTGGGCTCATGGTTAAAAGTGACTTAAAAGAACCCAAATGCTCACTTCGAGGACTTAAAACGTGTTTATTCACTGCGGGAAGAGATATAAACAACATTTAGAGTAAATTATTGTTCATGCGAGAACGTTCAATTTTTCATGCAAAACGATCGATGACCCGCGACCTGATGAAATTGCTCTGAGATGACCAAAAAGGTCAGTTTTGAAAATGTTCATCTTTCAACTAATTTTGACTCACAGAGGTGGATCATCACTATTGGAGATAAAATGAGCATCGTTATCGTCATTTTCATGCTTCTACGGAGCCAAAACTCAAGATTGGGCTCATGGTTAAAAGTGACTTAAAAGAACCCAAATGCTCACTTCGAGGGCTTAAAACGTGTTTATTCATTGCGGGAAGAGATATAAACAACATTTAGAGTAAATTATTGTTCATGCGAGAACGTTCAATTTTTCATGCAAAACGATCAATGATCCGCGACCTGATGAAATTGCTCTGAGATGACCAAAAAGGTCAGTTTTGAAAATGTTCATCTTTCAACTAATTTTGACTCACAGAGGTGGATCATCACTATTGGAGATAAAATGAGCATCGTTATCGTCATTTTCATGCTTCTAGGGAGCCAAAACTCAAGATTGGGCTCATGGTTAAAAGTGACTTAAAAGAACCCAAATACTCACTTCGAGGACTTAAAACGTGTTTATTCACTGCGGGAAGAGATATAAACAACATTTAGAGTAAATTATTGTTCATGCGAGAACGTTCAATTTTTCATGCAAAACGATCGATGACCCGCGACCTGATGAAATTACTCTGAGATGACCAAAATGTTCCGTTTTGAAAATTTTCATCTTTCAACTAATTTTGACTCTTAGAGGTGGATCATCACTTTTGGAGATAAAATGAGCATCGTTATCGTCATTTTCATGCTTCTAGGGAGCCAAAACTCAAGATTTGGCTTATGGTTAAAAGTGACTTAAAAGGACCCAAATGCTCACTTCGAGGGCTTAAAACGTGTTTATTCACTGCGGGAAGAGATATAAACAACATTTAGAGTAAATTATTGTTCATGCGAGAACGTTCAATTTTTCATGCAAAACGATCGATGACCCGCGACCTGATGCAATTGCTCTGAGATGACCAAAATGGTCCGTTTTGAAAATGTTCATCTTTCAACTAATTTTGACTCACAGAGGTGGATCATCACTTTTGGAGATAAAATGAGCATCGTTATTGTCATTTTCATGCTTCTAGGGAGCCAAAACTCAAGATTTGGCTCATGGTTAAAAGTGACTTAAAAGGCCCAAAATGCTCACTTCGAGGGCTTAAAACGTTTTTATTCACTGCGGGAAGAGATATAAACAATAGTTAGAGTGAATTAATGTTCATGCGAGAACGTTCAATTTTTTATGCAAAACAATCGATGACCCGCGACCTGATGAAATTGCTCTGAGATGACCAAAATGTTCCGTTTTGAAAATTTTCATCTTTCAACTAATTTTGACTCTCAGAGGTGGATCATCACTTTTGGAGATAAAATGAGCATCTTTATCGCCATTTTCATGCTTCTAGGGAGCCAAAACTCAAGATTTGGCTCATTGTTAATAGTGACTTAAAAGGCCCAAAAGGCTCACTTCGAGGGCTTAAAATGTGTTTATTCACTGCGGGAAGAGATATAAACAATAGTTAGAGTGAATTAATGTTCATGCGAGAACGTTCAATTTTTCATGCAAAACGATCAATGACCTGCGACCTGATGAAATGACTCTGAGATGACCAAAATGTTCCGTTTTGAAAATTTTCATCTTTCAACTAATTTTGACTCTCAGAGGCGGATCATCACTTTTGGAGATAAAATGAGCATCGTTATCGTCATTTTCATGCTTCTAGGGAGCCAAAACTCAAGATTTGGTTTATGGTTAAAAGTGACTTAAAAGGACCCAAATGCTCACTTCGAGGGCGTAAAACATGTTTATTCACTGCGGGAAGAGATATAAACAACATTTAGAGTAAATTATTGTTCATGCGAGAACGTTCAATTTTTCATTCAAAACGATCGATGACCCGCGACCTGATGAAATTGCTCTGTAATGACCAAAATGTTCCGTTTTGAAAATGTTCATCTTTCAACTAATTTTGACTCTCAGAGGTGGATCATCACTATTGGAGATAAAATGAGCATCTTTATCGTCATTTTCATGCTTCTAGGGAGCCAAAACTCAAGATTGGGCTCATGGTTAAAAGTGACTTAAAAGAACCCAAATGCTCACTTCGAGGGCTTAAAACGTGTTTATTCACTGCGGGAAGAGATATAAACAATATTTAGAGTAAATTATTGTTCATGCGAGAACGTTCAATTTTTCATGCAAAACAATCGATGACCCGCGACCTGATGAAATTGCTCTGAGATGACCAAAATGGTCAGTTTTGAAAATGTTCATCTTTCAACTAATTTTGACTCACAGAGGTGGATCATCACTTTTGGAGATAAAATGAGCATCGTTATCGTCATTTTCATGCTTCTAGGGAGCCAAAACTCAAGATTGGGCTCATGGTTAAAAGTGACTTAAAAGAACCCAAATGCTCACTTCGAGGGCTTAAAACGTGTTTATTCACTGCGGGAAGAGATATAAACAACATTTAGAGTAAATTATTGTTCATGCGAGAACGTTCAGTTTTTCATGCAAAACGATCGATGACCCGCGACCTGATGAAATTACTCTGAGATGACCAAAATGTTCCGTTTTGAAAATCTTCATCTTTCAACTAATTTTGACTCTCAGAGGTGGATCATCACTTTTGGAGATAAAATGAGTATCGTTATCGTCATTTTCATGCTTCTAGGGAGCCAAAACTCAAGATTTGGCTCATGGTTAAAAGTGACTTAAAAGGCCCAAAATGCTCACTTCGAGGGCTTAAAACGTGTTTATTCACTGCGGGAAGAGATATAAACAATAGTTAGAGTGAATTAATGTTCATGCGAGAACGTTCAATTTTTCATGCAAAACAATCGATGACCCGCGACCTGATGAAATTGCTCTGAGATGACCAAAATGGTCCGTTTTGAAAATGTTCATCTTTCAACTAATTTTGACTCTCAGAGGTGGATCATCACTTTTGGAGATAAAATGAGCATCGTTATCGCCATTTTCATGCTTCTAGGGAGCCAAAACTCAAGATTTGGCTCATGGTTAAAAGTGACTTAAAAGGCCCAAAATGCTCACTTCGAGGGCTTAAAACGTGTTTATTCACTGCGGGAAGAGATATAAACAATAGTTAGAGTGAATTAATGTTCATGCGAGAACGTTCAATTTTTCATGCAAAACGATCGATGACCCGCGACCTGATGAAATGACTCTGAGATGACCAAAATGTTCCGTTTTGAACATTTTCATCTTTCAACTAATTTTGACTCTCAGAGGTGGATCATCAATTTTGGAGATAAAATGAGCATCGTTATCGTCATTTTCATGCTTCTAGGGAGCCAAAACTCAAGATTTGGCTTATGGTTAAAAGTGACTTAAAAGGACCCAAATGCTCACTTTGAGGGCTTAAAACGTGTTTATTCACTGCGGGAAGAGATATAAACAACATTTAGAGTAAATTATTGTTCATTCGAGAACGTTCAATTTTTCATTCAAAACGATCGATGACCCGCGACCTGATGAAATTGCTCTGAGATGACCAAAATGTTCCGTTTTGAAAATGTTCATCTTTCAACTAATTTTGACTCTCAGAGGTGGATCATCACTATTGGAGATGAAATGAGCATCTTTATCGTCATTTTCATGCTTCTAGGGAGCCAAAACTCAAGATTGGGCTCATGGTTAAAAGTGACTTAAAAGAACCCAAATGCTCACTTCGAGGGCTTAAAACGTGTTTATTCACTGCGGGAAGAGATATAAACAACATTTAGAGTAAATTATTGTTCATGCGAGAACGTTCAATTTTTCATGCAAAACAATCGATGACCCGCGACCTGATGAAATTGCTCTGAGATGACCAAAATGGTCCGTTTTGAAAATGTTCATCTTTCAACTAATTTTGACTCTCAGAGGTGGATCATCACTTTTGGAGATAAAATGAGCATAGTTATCGCCATTTTCATGCTTCTAGGGAGCCAAAACTCAAGATTTGGCTCATGGTTAAAAGTGACTTAAAAGGCCCAAAATGCTCACTTCGAGGGCTTAAAACGTGTTTATTCACTGCGGGAAGAGATATAAACAATAGTTAGAGTGAATTAATGTTCATGCGAGAACGTTTAATTTTTCATGCAAAACGATCGATGACCCGCGACCTGATGAAATGACTCTGAGATGACCAAAATGTTCCGTTTTGAAAATTTTCATCTTTCAACTAATTTTGACTCTCAGAGGTGGATCATCAATTTTGGAGATAAAATGAGCATCGTTATCGTCATTTTCATGCTTCTAGGGAGCCAAAACTCAAGATTTGGCTTATGATTAAAAGTGACTTAAAAGGATCCAAATGCTCACTTTGAGGGCTTAAAACGTGTTTATTCACTGCGGGAAGAGATATAAACAACATTTAGAGTAAATTATTGTTCATTCGAGAACGTTCAATTTTTCATTCAAAACGATCGATGACCCGCGACCTGATGAAATTGCTCTGAGATGACCAAAATGTTCCGTTTTGAAAATGTTCATCTTTCAACTAATTTTGACTCTCAGAGGTGGATCATCACTATTGGAGATGAAATGAGCATCTTTATCGTCATTTTCATGCTTCTAGGGATCCAAAACTCAAGATTGGGCTCCTGGTTAAAAGTGACTTAAAAGAACCCAAATGCTCACTTCGAGGGCTTAAAACGTGTTTATTCACTGCGGGAAGAGATATAAACAACATTTAGAGTAAATTATTGTTCATGCGAGAACGTTCAATTTTTCATGCAAAACGATCGATGACCCGCGACCTGATGAAATTACTCTGAGATGACTAAAATGGTCCGTTTTGAAAATTTTCATCTTTCAACTAATTTTGACTCTCAGAGGTGGATCATCACTTTTGGAGATAAAATGAGCATCGTTATCGTCATTTTCATGCTTCTAGGGAGCCAAAACTCAAGATTTGGCTCATGGTTAAATGTGACTTAAAAGGCACAAAATGCTCACTTCGTGGGCTTAAAACGTGTTTATTCACTGCGGGAAGAATTATAAACAATAGTTAGAGTGAATTAATGTTCATGCGAGAACGTTCAATTTTTCATGCAAAACAATCGATGACCCGCGACCTGATGAAATTGCTCTGAGATGACCAAAATGGTCAGTTTTGAAAATGTTCATCTTTCAACTAATTTTGACTCACAGAGGTGGATCATCACTTTTGGAGATAAAATGAGCATCGTTATCGTCATTTTCATGCTTCTAGGGAGCCAAAACTCAAGATTGGGCTCATGGTTAAAAGTGACTTAAAAGAACCCAAATGCTCACTTCGAGGGCTTAAAACGTGTTTATTCACTGCGGGAAGAGATATAAACAACATTTAGAGTAAATTATTGTTCATGCGAGAACGTTCAATTTTTCATGCAAAACGATCGATGATCCGCGACCTGATGAAATTGCTCTGAGATGACCAAAATGGTCAGTTTTGAAAATGTTCATCTTTCAACTAATTTTGACTCACAGAGGTGGATCATCACTATTGGAGATAAAATGAGCATCTTTATCGTCATTTTCATGCTTCTAGGGAGCCAAAACTCAAGATTGGGCTCATGGTTAAAAGTGACATAAAAGGACCCAAATGCTCACTTCGAGGGCTTAAAACGTGTTTATTCACTGCGGGAAGAGATATAAAAAACATTTAGAGTAAATTATTGTTCATGCGAGAACGTTCAATTTTTCATGCAAAACGATCGATGACCTGATGAAATTGGTCTGAGATGACCAAAATGGTCTGTTTTGAAAATGTTCATCTTTCAACTAATTTTGACTCTCAGAGGTGGATCATCACTTTTGGAGATAAAATGAGCATCGTTATCGCCATTTTCATGCCTCTAGGGAGCCAAAACTCAAGATTTGGCTCATGATTAAAAGTGACTTAAAAGGCCCAAAATGCTCACTTCGAGGGCTTAAAACGTGTTTATTCACTGCGGGAAGAGATATAAACAATAGTTAGAGTGAATTAATGTTCATTCGAGAACGTTCAATTTTTCATGCAAAACGATCGATGACCCGCGACCTGATGAAATGACTCTGAGATGACCAAAATGTCCGTTTTGAAATTTTTCATCTTTCAACTAATTTTGACTCTCAGAGGTGGATCATCAATTTTGGAGATAAAATGAGCATTGTTATCGTCATTTTCATGCTTCTAGGGAGCCAAAACTCAAGATTTGGCTTATGGTTAAAAGTGACTTAAAAGGACCCAAATGCTCACTTCGAGGGCTTAAAACGTGTTTATTCACTGCGGGAAGAATTATAAACAATAGTTAGAGTGAATTAATGTTCATGCGAGAACGTTCAATTTTTCATGCAAAACAATCGATGACCCGCGAACTGATGAAATTGCTCTGAGATGACCAAAATGGTCTGTTTTGAAAATGTTCAACTAATTTTGACTCTCAGAGGTGGATCATCACTATTGGAGATAAAATGAGCATCGTTATTGTCATTTTCATGCTTCTAGGGAGCCAAAACTCAAGATTTGGCTCATGGTTAAAAGTGACTTAAAAGGCCTAAAATGCTCACTTCGAGGGCTTAAAACGTGTTTATTCACTGCGGGAAGAGATATAAACAATAGTTAGAGTGAATTAATGTTCATGCGAGAACGTTCAATTTTTCATGCAAAACGATCAATGACCCGCGACCTGATGAAATGACTCTGAGATGACCAAAATGTTCCGTTTTGAAAATTTTCATCTTTCAACTAATTTTGACTCTCAGAGGTGGATCATCACTTTTGGAGATAAAATGAGCATCGTTATCGTCATTTTCATGCTTCTAGGGATCCAAAACTCAAGATTTGGTTTATGGTTAAAAGTGACTTAAAAGGACCCAAATGCTCACTTCGAGGGCTTAAAACATGTTTATTCACTGCGGGAAGAGATATAAACAACATTTGGAGTAAATTATTGTTCATGCGAGAACGTTCAATTTTTCATTCAAAACGATCGATGACCCGCGACCTGATGAAATTGCTCTGAGATGACCAAAATGTTCCGTTTTGAAAATGTTCATCTTTCAACTAATTTTGACTCTCAGAGGTGGATCATCACTATTGGAGATAAAATGAGCATCTTTATCGTCATTTTCATGCTTCTAGGGAGCCAAAACTCAAGATTGGGCTCAAGGTTAAAAGTGACTTAAAAGAACCCAAATGCTCACTTCGAGGGCTTAAAACGTGTTTATTCACTGCGGGAAGAGATATAAACAATATTTAGAGTAAATTATTGTTCATGCGAGAACGTTCAATTTTTCATGCAAAACGATCGATGACCCGCGACCTGATGAAATTGCTCTGAGATGACCAAAATGGTCCGTTTTGAAAATGTTCATCTTTCAACTAATTTTGACTCACAGAGGTGGATCATCACTTTTGGAGATAAAATGAGCATCGTTATTGTCATTTTCATGCTTCTAGGGAGCCAAAACTCAAGATTTGGCTCATGGTTAAAAGTGACTTAAAAGGCCCAAAATGCTCACTTCGAGGGCTTGTTCCGTTTTGAAAATGTTCATCTTTCAACTAATTTTGACTCTCAGAGGTGGATCATCACTATTGGAGATAAAATGAGCATCTTTATCGTCATTTTCATGCTTCTAGGGAGCCAAAACTCAAGATTGGGCTCATGGTTAAAAGTGACTTAAAAGGCCCAAAATGCTCACTTCGAGGGCTTAAAACGTGTTTATTCACTGCGGGAAGAGATATAAACAATAGTTAGAGTGAATTAATGTTCATGCGAGAACGTTCAATTTTTCATGCAAAACGATCGATGACCCGCGACCTGATGAAATGACTCTGAGATGACCAAAATGTTCCGTTTTGAAAATGTTCATCTTTCAACTAATTTTGACTCTCAGAGGTGGATCATCAATTTTGGAGATAAAATGAGCATCGTTATCGTCATTTTCATGCTTCTAGGGAGCCAAAACTCAAGATTTGACTTATGGTTAAAAGTGACTTAAAAGGACCCAAATGCTCACTTCGAGGGCTTAAAACGTGTTTATTCACTGCGGGAAGAGATATAAACAACATTTAGAGTAAATTATTGTTCATTAGAGAACGTTCAATTTTTCATTCAAAATGATCGATGACCCGCGACCTGATGAAATTGCTCTGAGATGACCAAAATGTTCCGTTTTGAAAATGTTCATCTTTCAACTAATTTTGACTCTCAGAGGTGGATCATCACTATTGGAGATAAAATGAGCATCTTTATCGTCATTTTCATGCTTCTAGGGAGCCAAAACTCAAGATTGGGCTCATGGTTAAAAGTGACTTAAAAGAACCCAAATGCTCACTTCGAGGGCTTAAAACGTGTTTATTCACCGCGGGAAGAGATATAAACAACATTTAGAGTAAATTATTGTTCATGCGAGAACCTTCAATTTTTCATGCAAAACAATCGATGACCCGCGATCTGATGAAATTGCTCTGAGATGACCAAAATGGTCTGTTTTGAAAATGTTCAACTAATTTTGACTCTCAGAGGTGGATCATCACTATTGGAGATAAAATGAGCATCTTTATCGTCATTTTCATGCTTCTAGGGAGCCAAATCTCAAGATTGGGCTCATTTTTAAAAGTGAATTAAAAGAACCCAAATGCTCACTTCGAGGGCTTAAAACGTGTTTATTCACTGCGGGAAGAGATATAAACAACATTTAGAGTAAATTATTGTTCATGCGAGAACGTTCAATTTTTCATGCAAAACGATCGATGACCCGCGACCTGATGAAATTACTCTGAGATGACCAAAATGTTCCGTTTTGAAAATTTTCATCTTTCAACTAATTTTGACTCTCAGAGGTGGATCATCACTTTTGGAGATAAAATGAGCATCGTTATCGTCATTTTCATGCTTCTAGGGAGCCAAAACTCATGATTTGGCTTATGGTTAAAAGTGACTTAAAAGGACCCAAATGCTCACTTCGAGGGCTTAAAACATGTTTATTCTCTGCGGGAAGAGATATAAACAACATTTAGAGTAAATTATTGTTCATGCGAGAACGTTCAATTTTTCATGCAAAACGATCGATGATCCGCGACCTGATGAAATTGCTCTGAGATGACCAAAAAGGTCAGTTTTGAAAATGTTCATCTTTTAACTAATTTTGACTCACAGAGGTGGATCATCACTATTGGAGATAAAATGAGCATCGTTATCGTCATTTTCATGCTTCTAGGGAGCCAAAACTCAAGATTAGGCTCATGGTTAAAAGTGACTTAAAAGAACCCAAATGCTCACTTCGAGGGCTTAAAACGTGTTTATTCACTGCGGGAAGAGATATAAACAACATTTAGAGTAAATTATTGTTCATGCGAGAACGTTCAATTTTTCATGCAAAACGATCGATGATCCGCGACCTGATGAAATTGCTCTGAGATGACCAAAATGGTCAGTTTTGAAAATGTTCATCTTTCAACTAATTTTGACTCACAGAGGTGGATCATCACTTTTGGAGATAAAATGAGCATCGTTATCGTCATTTTCATGCTTCTAGGGAGTCAAAACTCAAGATTGGGCTCATGGTTAAAAGTGACTTAAAAGAACCCAAATGCTCACTTCAAGGACTTAAAACGTGTTTATTCACTACGGGAAGAGATATAAACAACATTTAGAGTAAATTATTGTTCATGCGAGAACGTTCAATTTTTCATGCAAAACGATCGATGACCTGCGACCTGATGAAATTACTCTGAGATGACCAAAATGTTCCGTTTTGAAAATTTTCATCTTTCAACTAATTTTGACTCACAGAGATGGATCATAACTATTGGAGATAAAATGAGCATCTTTATCGTCATTTTCATGCTTCTAGGGAGCCAAAACTCAAGATTGGGCTCATGGTTAAAAGTGACTTAAAAGGACCCAAATGCTCACTTCGAGGGCTTAAAACGTGTTTATTCACTGCGGGAAGAGATATAAACAACATTTAGAGTAAATTATTGTTCATGCGAGAAAGTTCAATTTTTCATGCAAAACGATCGATGACCTGATGAAATTGGTCTGAGATGACCAAAATGGTCTGTTTTGAAAATGTTCATCTTTCAACTAATTTTGACTCTCAGAGGTGGAACATCACTTTTGGAGATAAAATGAGCATCGTTATCGCCATTTTCATGCTTCTAAGGAGCCAAAACTCAAGATTGGGCTCATGGTTAAAAGTGACTTAAAAGAACCCAAATGCTCACTTCGAGGGCTTAAAACGTGTTTATTCACTGCGGGAAGAGATATAAACAACATTTAGAGTAAATTATTGTTCATGCAAGAACGTTCAATTTTTCATGCAAAACGATCGATGACCCGCGACCTGATGAAATTACTCTGAGATGACTAAAATGGTCCGTTTTGAAAATTTTCATCTTTCAACTAATTTTGACTCTCAGAGGTGGATCATCACTTTTGGAGATAAAATGAGCATCGTTATCGTCATTTTCATGCTTCTAGGGAGCCAAAACTCAAGATTTGGCTCATGGTTAAATGTGACTTAAAAGGCCCAAAATGCTCACTTCGAGGGCTTAAAACGTGTTTTTTCACTGCGGGAAGAGATATAAACAATAGTTAGAGTGAATTAATGTTCATGCGAGAACGTTCAATTTTTCATGCAAAACAATCAATGACCCGCGACCTGATGAAATTGCTCTGAGATGACCAAAATGGTCCGTTTTGAAAATGTTCATCTTTCAACTAATTTTGACTCTCAGAGGTGGATCATCACTATTGGAGATAAAATGAGCATCTTTATCGTCATTTTCATGCTTCTAGGGAGCCAAATCTCAAGATTGGGCTCATGGTTAAAAGTGAATTAAAAGAACCCAAATGCTCACTTCGAGGGCTTAAAACGTGTTTATTCACTGCGGGAAGAGATATAAACAACATTTAGAGTAAATTATTGTTCATGCGAGAACGTTCAATTTTTCATGCAAAACGATCGATGACCCGCAACCTGATGAAATTACTCTGAGATGACCAAAATGTTCAGTTTTGAAAATGTTCATCTTTCAACTAATTTTGACTCTCAGAGGTGGATCATCACTTTTGGAGATAAAATGAGCATCGTTATCGTCATTTTCATGCTTCTAGGGAGCCAAAACTCAAGATTTGGCTTATGGTTAAAAGTGACTTAAAAGGACCCAAATGCTCACTTTGAGGGCTTAAAACGTGTTTATTCACTGCGGAAAGAGATATAAACAATATTTAGAGTAAATTATTGTTCATGCGAGAACGTTCAATTTTTCATTCAAAACGATCGATGACCCGCGACCTGTTGAAATTGCTCTGAGATGACCAAAATGGTCAGTTTTGAAAATGTTCATCTTTCAACTAATTTTGACTCACAGAGGTGGATCATCACTTTTGGAGATAAAATGAGCATCGTTATCGTCATTTTCATGCTTCTAGGGAGCCAAAACTCAAGATTGGGCTCATGGTTAAAAGTGACTTAAAAGAACCCAAATGCTCACTTCGAGGACTTAAAACGTGTTTATTCACTACGGGAAGAGATATAAACAACATTTAGAGTAAATTATTGTTCATGCGAGAACGTTCAATTTTTCATGCAAAACGATCGATGACCTGCGACCTGATGAAATTACTCTGAGATGACCAAAATGTTCCGTTTTGAAAATTTTCATCTTTCAACTAATTTTGACTCACAGAGATGGATCATAACTATTGGAGATAAAATGAGCATCTTTATCGTCATTTTCATGCTTCTAGGGAGCCAAAACTCAAGATTGGGCTCATGGTTAAAAGTGACTTAAAAGGACCCAAATGCTCACTTCGAGGGCTTAAAACGTGTTTATTCACTGCGGGAAGAGATATAAACAACATTTAGAGTAAATTATTGTTCATGCGAGAAAGTTCAATTTTTCATGCAAAACGATCGATGACCTGATGAAATTGGTCTGAGATGACCAAAATGGTCGGTTTTGAAAATGTTCATCTTTCAACTAATTTTGACTCTCAGAGGTGGAACATCACTTTTGGAGATAAAATGAGCATCGTTATCGCCATTTTCATGCTTCTAAGGAGCCAAAACTCAAGATTTGGCTCATGGTTAAAAGTGACTTAAAAGGCCCAAAATGCTCACTTCGAGGGCTTAAAACGTGTTAATTCACTGCGGGAAGAGATATAAACAATAGTTAGAGTGAATTAATGTTCATGCGAGAACGTTCAATTTTTCATGCAAAACGATCGATGACCCGTGACCTGATGAAATGACTCTGAGATGACCAAAATGTTCCGTTTTGAAAATTTTCATCTTTCAACTAATTTTGACTCTCAGAGGTGGATCATCAATTTTGGAGATAAAATGAGCATCGTTATCGTCATTTTCATGCTTCTAGGGAGCCAAAACTCAAGATTTGGCTTATGGTTAAAAGTGACTTAAAAGGACCCAAATGCTCACTTCGAGGGCTTAAAACGTGTTTATTGACTGCGGGAAGAGATATAAACAACATTTAGAGTAAATTATTGTTCATGCGAGAACGTTCAATTTTTCATGCAAAACGATCGATGACCCGCGACCTGATGAAATTACTCTGAGAAGACTAAAATGGTCCGTTTTGAAAATTTTCATCTTTCAACTAATTTTGACTCTCAGAGGTGGATCATCACTTTTGGAGATAAAATGAGCATCGTTATCGTCATTTTCATGCTTCTAGGGAGCCAAAACTCAATTTTTGGCTCATGGTTAAATGTGACTTAAAAGGCACAAAATGCTCACTTCGAGGGCTTAAAACGTGTTTATTCACTGCAGGAAGAATTATAAACAATAGTTAGAGTGAATTAATGTTCATGCGAGAACGTTCAATTTTTCATGCAAAACAATCGATGACCCGCGACCTGATGAAATTGCTCTGAGATTACCAAAATGGTCCGTTTTGAAAATGTTCATCTTTCAACTAATTTTGACTCTCAGAGGTGGATCATCACTATTGGAGATAAAATGAGCATCTTTATCGTCATTTTCATGCTTCTAGGGAGCCAAATCTCAAGATTGGGCTCATGGTTAAAAGTGAATTAAAAGAACCCAAATGCTCACTTCAAGGGCTTAAAACGTGTTTATTCCCTGCGGGAAGAGATATAAACAACATTTAGAGTAAATTATTGTTCATGCGAGAACGTTCAATTTTTCATGCAAAACGATCGATGATCGATGACCTGATGAAATTACTCTGAGATGACCAAAATGTTCCGTTTTGAAAATTTTCATCTTTCAACTAATTTTGACTCACAGAGGTGGATCATCACTATTGGAGATAAAATGAGCATCTTTATCGTCATTTTCATGCTTCTAGGGAGCCAAAACTCAAGATTGGGCTCATGGTTAAAAGTGACTTAAAAGAACCCAAATGCTCACTTCGAGGGCTTAAAACGTGTTTATTTACTGCGGGAAGAGATATAAACAACATTTAGAGTAAATTATTGTTCATGCGAGAACGTTCAATTTTTCATGCAAAACGATCGATGATCGATGACCTGATAAAATTACTCTGAGATGACCAAAATGGTCCGTTTTGAAAATTTTCATCTTTCAACTAATTTTGACTCTCAGAGGTGGATCATCACTTTTGGAGATAAAATGAGCGTCATTATCGTCATTTTCATGCTTCTAGGGAGCCAATACTCAAGATTTGGCTTATGGTTAAAAGTGATTTAAAAGGACCCCAATGCTCACTTTGAGGGCTTAAAACGTGTTTATTCACTGCGGAAAGAGATATAAACAATATTTAGAGTGAATTAATGTTCATGCGAGAATGTTCAATTTTTCATGCAAAACAATCGATGACCCGTGACCTGATGAAATTGCTCTGAGATGACCAAAATGGTCCTATTTGAAAATGTTCATCTTTCAACTAATTTTGAGTCTCAGAGGTGGATCATCACTATTGGAGATAAAATGAGCATCTTTATCGTCATTTTCATGCTTCTAGGGAGCCAAAACTCAAGATTGGGCTCATGGTTAAAAGTGACTTAAAAGAACCCAAATGCTCACTTCGAGGGCTTAAAACGTGTTTATTCACTGCGGGAAGAGATATAAACAACATTTAGAGTAAATTATTGTTCATGCGAGAACGTTCAATTTTTCATGCAAAACGATCGATGACCCGCAACCTGATGAAATTACTCTGAGATGACCAAAATGTTCAGTTTTGAAAATGTTCATCTTTCAACTAATTTTGACTCTCAGAGGTGGATCATCACTTTTGGAGATAAAATGAGCATCGTTATCGTCATTTTCATGCTTCTAGGGAGCCAAAACTCAAGATTTGGCTCATGGTTAAATGTGACTTAAAAGGCCCAAAATGCTCACTTCGAGGGCTTAAAACGTGTTTTTTCACTGCGGGAAGAGATATAAACAATAGTTAGAGTGAATTAATGTTCATGCGAGAACGTTCAATTTTTCATGCAAAACAATCAATGACCCGCGACCTGATGAAATTGCTCTGAGATGACCAAAATGGTCCGTTTTGAAAATGTTCATCTTTCAACTAATTTTGACTCTCAGAGGTGGATCATCACTATTGGAGATAAAATGAGCATCTTTATCGTCATTTTTATGCTTCTAGGGAGCCAAATCTCAAGATTGGGCTCATGGTTAAAAGTGAATTAAAAGAACCCAAATGCTCACTTCGAGGGCTTAAAACGTGTTTATTCACTGCGGGAAGAGATATAAACAACATTTAGAGTAAATTATTGTTCATGCGAGAACGTTCAATTTTTCATGCAAAACGATCGATGACCCGCAACCTGATGAAATTACTCTGAGATGACCAAAATGTTCAGTTTTGAAAATGTTCATCTTTCAACTAATTTTGACTCTCAGAGGTGGATCATCACTTTTGGAGATAAAATGAGCATCTTTATCGTCATTTTTATGCTTCTAGGGAGCCAAATCTCAAGATTGGGCTCATGGTTAAAAGTGAATTAAAAGAACCCAAATGCTCACTTCGAGGGCTTAAAACGTGTTTATTCACTGCGGGAAGAGATATAAACAACATTTAGAGTAAATTATTGTTCATGCGAGAACGTTCAATTTTTCATGCAAAACGATCGATGACCCGCAACCTGATGAAATTACTCTGAGATGACCAAAATGTTCAGTTTTGAAAATGTTCATCTTTCAACTAATTTTGACTCTCAGAGGTGGATCATCACTTTTGGAGATAAAATGAGCATCGTTATCGTCATTTTCATGCTTCTAGGGAGCCAAAACTCAAGATTTGGCTTATGGTTAAAAGTGACTTAAAAGGACCCAAATGCTCACTTTGAGGGCTTAAAACGTGTTTATTCACTGCGGAAAGAGATATAAACAATATTTAGAGTAAATTATTGTTCATGCGAGAACGTTCAATTTTTCATTCAAAACGATCGATGACCCGCGACCTGATGAAATTGCTCTGAGATGACCAAAATGGTCAGTTTTGAAAATGTTCATCTTTCAACTAATTTTGACTCACAGAGGTGGATCATCACTTTTGGAGATAAAATGAGCATCGTTATCGTCATTTTCATGCTTCTAGGGAGCCAAAACTCAAGATTGGGCTCATGGTTAAAAGTGACTTAAAAGAACCCAAATGCTCACTTCGAGGGCTTAAAACGTGTTTATTCACTGCGGGAAGAGATATAAACAACATTTAGAGTAAATTATTGTTCATGCGAGAACGTTCAATTTTTCATGCAAAACGATCGATGATCCGCGACCTGATGAAATTGCTCTGAGATGACCAAAAAGGTCAGTTTTGAAAATGTTCATCTTTTAACTAATTTTGACTCACAGAGGTGGATCATCACTATTGGAGATAAAATGAGCATCGTTATCGTCATTTTCATGCTTCTAGGGAGCCAAAACTCAAGATTAGGCTCATGGTTAAAAGTGACTTAAAAGAACCCAAATGCTCACTTCGAGGGCTTAAAACGTGTTTATTCACTGCGGGAAGAGATATAAACAACATTTAGAGTAAATTATTGTTCATGCGAGAACGTTCAATTTTTCATGCAAAACGATCGATGATCCGCGACCTGATGAAATTGCTCTGAGATGACCAAAATGGTCAGTTTTGAAAATGTTCATCTTTCAACTAATTTTGACTCACAGAGGTGGATCATCACTTTTGGAGATAAAATGAGCATCGTTATCGTCATTTTCATGCTTCTAGGGAGTCAAAACTGAAGATTGGGCTCATGGTTAAAAGTGACTTAAAAGAACCCAAATGCTCACTTCGAGGACTTAAAACGTGTTTATTCACTACGGGAAGAGATATAAACAACATTTAGAGTAAATTATTGTTCATGCGAGAACGTTCAATTTTTCATGCAAAACGATCGATGACCCGCGACCTGATGAAATTACTCTGAGATGACCAAAATGTTCCGATTTGAAAATTTTCATCTTTCAACTAATTTTGACTCACAGAGATGGATCATAACTATTGGAGATAAAATGAGCATCTTTATCGTCATTTTCATGCTTCTAGGGAGCCAAAACTCAAGATTGGGCTCATGGTTAAAAGTGACTTAAAAGGACCCAAATGCTCACTTCGAGGGCTTAAAACGTGTTTATTCACTGCGGGAAGAGATATAAACAACATTTAGAGTAAATTATTGTTCATGCGAGAACGTTCAATTTTTCATGCAAAACGATCGATGACCCGCGACCTGATGAAATTACTCTGAGAAGACTAAAATGGTCCGTTTTGAAAATTTTCATCTTTCAACTAATTTTGACTCTCAGAGGTGGATCATCACTTTTGGAGATAAAATGAGCATCGTTATCGTCATTTTCATGCTTCTAGGGAGCCAAAACTCAAGTTTTGGCTCATGGTTAAATGTGACTTAAAAGGCACAAAATGCTCACTTCGAGGGCTTAAAACGTGTTTATTCACTGCAGGAAGAATTATAAACAATAGTTAGAGTGAATTAATGTTCATGCGAGAACGTTCAATTTTTCATGCAAAACAATCGATGACCCGCGACCTGATGAAATTGCTCTGAGATGACCAAAATGGTCCGTTTTGAAAATGTTCATCTTTCAACTAATTTTGACTCTCAGAGGTGGATCATCACTATTGGAGATAAAATGAGCATCTTTATCGTCATTTTCATGCTTCTAGGGAGCCAAATCTCAAGATTGGGCTCATGGTTAAAAGTGAATTAAAAGAACCCAAATGCTCACTTCGAGGGCTTAAAACGTGTTTATTCACTGCGGGAAGAGATATAAACAACATTTAGAGTAAATTATTGTTCATGCGATAACGTTCAATTTTTCATGCAAAACGATCGATGATCGATGACCTGATGAAATTACTCTGAGATGACCAAAATGTTCCGTTTTGAAAATTTTCATCTTTCAACTAATTTTGACTCACAGAGGTGGATCATCACTATTGGAGATAAAATGAGCATCTTTATCGTCATTTTCATGCTTCTAGGGAGCCAAAACTCAAGATTGGGCTCATGGTTAAAAGTGACTTAAAAGAACCCAAATGCTCACTTCGAGGGCTTAAAACGTGTTTATTTACTGCGGGAAGAGATATAAACAACATTTAGAGTAAATTATTGTTCATGCGAGAACGTTCAATTTTTCATGCAAAACGATCGATGATCGATGACCTGATAAAATTACTCTGAGATGACCAAAATGGTCCGTTTTGAAAATTTTCATCTTTCAACTAATTTTGACTCTCAGAGGTGGATCATCACTTTTGGAGATAAAATGAGCGTCGTTATCGTCATTTTCATGCTTCTAGGGAGCCAATACTCAAGATTTGGCTTATGGTTAAAAGTGATTTAAAAGGACCCCAATGCTCACTTTGAGGGCTTAAAACGTGTTTATTCACTGCGGAAAGAGATATAAACAATATTTAGAGTGAATTAATGTTCATGCGAGAACGTTCAATTTTTCATGCAAAACAATCGATGACCCCGTGACCTGATGAAATTGCTCTGAGATGACCAAAATGGTCCTATTTGAAAATGTTCATCTTTCAACTAATTTTGACTCTTAGAGGTGGATCATCACTTTTGGAGATAAAATGAGCATCGTTATCGTCATTTTCATGCTTCTAGGGAGCCAAAACTCAAGATTTGGCTCATGGTTAAAAGTGACTTAAAAGGCCCAAAATGCTCACTTCGAGGGCTCAAAACGTGTTTATTCACTGCGGGAAGAGATATAAACAATAGTTAGAGTGAATTAATGTTCATGCGAGAACGTTCAATTTTTCATGCAAAACAATCAATGACCCGCGACCTGATGAAATTGCTCTGAGATGACCAAAATGGTCCGTTTTGAAAATGTTCATCTTTCAACTAATTTTGACTCTCAGAGGTGGATCATCACTATTGGAGATAAAATGAGCATCTTTATCGTCATTTTCATGCTTCTAGGGAGCCAAATCTCAAGATTGGGCTCATGGTTAAAAGTGAATTAAAAGAACCCAAATGCTCACTTCGAGGGCTTAAAACGTGTTTATTCACTGCGGGAAGAGATATAAACAACATTTAGAGTAAATTATTGTTCATGCGAGAACGTTCAATTTTTCATGCAAAACGATCGATGACCCGCAACCTGATGAAATTACTCTGAGATGACCAAAATGTTCAGTTTTGAAAATGTTCATCTTTCAACTAATTTTGACTCTCAGAGGTGGATCATCACTTTTGGAGATAAAATGAGCATCGTTATCGTCATTTTCATGCTTCTAGGGAGCCAAAACTCAAGATTTGGCTTATGGTTAAAAGTGACTTAAAAGGACCCAAATGCTCACTTTGAGGGCTTAAAACGTGTTTATTCACTGCGGAAAGAGATATAAACAATATTTAGAGTAAATTATTGTTCATGCGAGAACGTTCAATTTTTCATTCAAAACGATCGATGACCCGCGACCTGATGAAATTGCTCTGAGATGACCAAAATGGTCAGTTTTGAAAATGTTCATCTTTCAACTAATTTTGACTCACAGAGGTGGATCATCACTTTTGGAGATAAAATGAGCATCGTTATCGTCATTTTCATGCTTCTAGGGAGCCAAAACTCAAGATTGGGCTCATGGTTAAAAGTGACTTAAAAGAACCCAAATGCTCACTTTGAGGGCTTAAAACGTGTTTATTCACTGCGGGAAGAGATATAAACAACATTTAGAGTAAATTATTGTTCATGCGAGAACGTTCAATTTTTCATGCAAAACGATCGATGATCCGCGACCTGATGAAATTGCTCTGAGATGACCAAAAAGGTCAGTTTTGAAAATGTTCATCTTTTAACTAATTTTGACTCACAGAGGTGGATCATCACTATTGGAGATAAAATGAGCATCGTTATCGTCATTTTCATGCTTCTAGGGAGCCAAAACTCAAGATTGGGCTCATGGTTAAAAGTGACTTAAAAGAACCCAAATGCTCACTTCGAGGACTTAAAACGTGTTTATTCACTGCGGGAAGAGATATAAACAACATTTAGAGTAAGTTATTGTTCATGCGAGAACGTTCAATTTTTCATTCAAAACGATCGATGACCCGCGACCTGATGAAATTGCTCTGAGATGACCAAAATGTTCCGTTTTGAAAATGTTCATCTTTCAACTAATTTTGACTCTCAGAGGTGGATCATCACTATTGGAGATAAAATTAGCATCTTTATCGTCATTTTCATGCTTCTAGGGAGCCAAAACTCAAGATTGGGCTCATGGTTAAAAGTGACTTAAAAGAACCCAAATGCTCACTTCGAGGGCTTAAAACGTGTTTATTCACTGCGGGAAGAGATATAAACAACATTTAGAGTAAATTATTGTTCATGCGAGAACGTTCAATTTTTCATGCAAAACGATCGATGATCCGCGACCTGATGAAATTGCTCTGAGATGACCAAAATGGTCAGTTTTGAAAATGTTCATCTTTCAACTAATTTTGACTCACAGAGGTGGATCATCACTTTTGGAGATAAAATGAGCATCGTTATCGTCATTTTCATGCTTCTAGGGAGTCAAAACTCAAGATTGGGCTCATGGTTAAAAGTGACTTAAAAGAACCCAAATGCTCACTTCGAGGACTTAAAACGTGTTTATTCACTGCGGGAAGAGATATAAACAATAGTTAGAGTGAATTAATGTTCATGCGAGAACGTTCAATTTTTCATGCAAAACGATCGATGACCCGTGACCTGATGAAATGACTCTGAGATAACCAAAATGTTCCGTTTTGAAAATTTTCATCTTTCAACTAATTTTGACTCTCAGAGGTGGATCATCAATTTTGGAGATAAAATGAGCATCGTTATCGTCATTTTCATGCTTCTAGGGAGCCAAAACTCAAGATTGGCTTATGGTTAAAAGTGACTTAAAAGGACCCAAATGCTCACTTCGAGGGCTTAAAACGTGTTTATTGACTGCGGGAAGAGATATAAACAACATTTAGAGTAAATTATTGTTCATGCGAGAACGTTCAATTTTTCATGCAAAACGATCGATGACCCGCGACCTGATGAAATTACTCTGAGATGACTAAAATGGTCCGTTTTGAAAATTTTCATCTTTCAACTAATTTTGACTCTCAGAGGTGGATCATCACTTTTGGAGATAAAATGAGCATCGTTATCGTCATTTTCATGCTTCTAGGGAGCCAAAACTCAAGATTTGGCTCATGGTTAAATGTGACTTAAAAGGCACAAAATGCTCACTTCGAGGGCTTAAAACGTGTTTATTCACTGCAGGAAGAATTATAAACAATAGTTAGAGTGAATTAATGTTCATGCGAGAACGTTCAATTTTTCATGCAAAACAATCGATGACCCGCGACCTGATGAAATTGCTCTGAGATGACCAAAATGGTCCGTTTTGAAAATGTTCATCTTTCAACTAATTTTGACTCTCAGAGGTGGATCATCACTATTGGAGATAAAATGAGCATCGTTATCGTCATTTTCATGCTTCTAGGGAGCCAAAACTCAAGATTGGGCTCATGGTTAAAAGTGACTTAAAAGAACCCAAATGCTCACTTCGAGGACTTAAAACGTGTTTATTCACTGCGGGAAGAGATATAAACAACATTTAGAGTAAGTTATTGTTCATGCGAGAACGTTCAATTTTTCATTCAAAACGATCGATGACCCGCGACCTGATGAAATTGCTCTGAGATGACCAAAATGTTCCGTTTTGAAAATGTTCATCTTTCAACTAATTTTGACTCTCAGAGGTGGATCATCACTATTGGAGATAAAATTAGCATCTTTATCGTCATTTTCATGCTTCTAGGGAGCCAAAACTCAAGATTGGGCTCATGGTTAAAAGTGACTTAAAAGAACCCAAATGCTCACTTCGAGGGCTTAAAACGTGTTTATTCACTGCGGGAAGAGATATAAACAACATTTAGAGTAAATTATTGTTCATGCGAGAACGTTCAATTTTTCATGCAAAACGATCGATGATCCGCGACCTGATGAAATTGCTCTGAGATGACCAAAATGGTCAGTTTTGAAAATGTTCATCTTTCAACTAATTTTGACTCACAGAGGTGGATCATCACTTTTGGAGATAAAATGAGCATCGTTATCGTCATTTTCATGCTTCTAGGGAGTCAAAACTCAAGATTGGGCTCATGGTTAAAAGTGACTTAAAAGAACCCAAATGCTCACTTCGAGGACTTAAAACGTGTTTATTCACTGCGGGAAGAGATATAAACAATAGTTAGAGTGAATTAATGTTCATGCGAGAACGTTCAATTTTTCATGCAAAACGATCGATGACCCGTGACCTGATGAAATGACTCTGAGATAACCAAAATGTTCCGTTTTGAAAATTTTCATCTTTCAACTAATTTTGACTCTCAGAGGTGGATCATCAATTTTGGAGATAAAATGAGCATCGTTATCGTCATTTTCATGCTTCTAGGGAGCCAAAACTCAAGATTGGCTTATGGTTAAAAGTGACTTAAAAGGACCCAAATGCTCACTTCGAGGGCTTAAAACGTGTTTATTGACTGCGGGAAGAGATATAAACAACATTTAGAGTAAATTATTGTTCATGCGAGAACGTTCAATTTTTCATGCAAAACGATCGATGACCCGCGACCTGATGAAATTACTCTGAGATGACTAAAATGGTCCGTTTTGAAAATTTTCATCTTTCAACTAATTTTGACTCTCAGAGGTGGATCATCACTTTTGGAGATAAAATGAGCATCGTTATCGTCATTTTCATGCTTCTAGGGAGCCAAAACTCAAGATTTGGCTCATGGTTAAATGTGACTTAAAAGGCACAAAATGCTCACTTCGAGGGCTTAAAACGTGTTTATTCACTGCAGGAAGAATTATAAACAATAGTTAGAGTGAATTAATGTTTATGCGAGAACGTTCAATTTTTCATGCAAAACAATCGATGACCCGCGACCTGATGAAATTGCTCTGAGATGACCAAAATGGTCCGTTTTGAAAATGTTCATCTTTCAACTAATTTTGACTCTCAGAGGTGGATCATCACTATTGGAGATAAAATGAGCATCTTTATCGTCATTTTCATGCTTCTAGGGAGCCAAATCTCAAGATTGGGCTCATGGTTAAAAGTGAATTAAAAGAAGCCAAATGCTCACTTCGAGGGCTTAAAACGTGTTTATTCACTGCGGGAAGAGATATAAACAACATTTAGAGTAAATTATTGTTCATGCGAGAACGTTCAATTTTTCATGCAAAACGATCGATGATCGATGACCTGATGAAATTACTCTGAGATGACCAAAATGTTCCGTTTTGAAAATTTTCATCTTTCAACTAATTTTGACTCACAGAGGTGGATCATCACTATTGGAGATACAATGAGCATCTTTATCGTCATTTTCATGCTTCTAGGGAGCCAAAACTCAAGATTGGGCTCATGGTTAAAAGTGACTTAAAAGAACCCAAATGCTCACTTCGAGGGCTTAAAACGTGTTTATTTACTGCGGGAAGAGATATAAACAACATTTAGAGTAAATTATTGTTCATGCGAGAACGTTCAATTTTTCATGCAAAACGATCGATGATCGATGACCTGATAAAATTACTCTGAGATGACCAAAATGGTCCGTTTTGAAAATTTTCATCTTTCAACTAATTTTGACTCTCAGAGGTGGATCATCACTTTTGGAGATAAAATGAGCGTCGTTATCGTCATTTTCATGCTTCTAGGGAGCCAAAACTCAAGATTTGGCTTATGGTTAAAAGTGAGTTAAAAGGACCCCAATGCTCACTTTGAGGGCTTAAAACGTGTTTATTCACTGCGGAAAGAGATATAAACAATATTTAGAGTGAATTAATGTTCATGCGAGAACGTTCAATTTTTCATGCAAAACCATCGATGACCCGTGACTTGATGAAATTGCTCTGAGATGACCAAAATGGTCCTATTTGAAAATGTTCATCTTTCAACTAATTTTGACTCACAGAGGTGGATCATCACTTTTGGAGATAAAATGAGCATCGTTATCGTCATTTTCATGCTTCTAGGGAGCCAAAACTCAAGATTTGGCTCATGGTTAAAAGTGACTTAAAAGGCCCAAAATGCTCACTTCGAGGGCTTAAAACGTGTTTATTCACTGCGGGAAGAGATATAAACAATAGTTAGAGTGAATTAATGTTCATGCGAGAACATTCAATTTTTCATGCAAAACAATCGATGACCCGCGACCTGATGAAATTGGTCTGAGATGACCAAAATGGTCTGTTTTGAAAATGTTCATCTTTCAACTAATTTTGACTCTCAGAGGTGGATCATCACTTTTGGAGATAAAATGAGCATCGTTATCGCCATTTTCATGCTTCTAGGGAGCCAAAACTCAAGATTTGGCTCATGGTTAAAAGTGACTTAAAAGGCCGAAAATGCTCACTTCGAGGGCTTAAAACGTGTTTATTCACTGCGGGAAGAGATATAAACAATAGTTAGAGTGAATTAATGTTCATGCGAGAACGTTCAATTTTTCATGCAAAACGATCGATGACCCGCGACCTGATGAAATGACTCTGAGATGACCAAAATGTTCCGTTTTGAAAATTTTCATCTTTCAACTAATTTTTACTCTCAGAGGTGGATCATCAATTTTGGAGATAAAATGAGCATCGTTATCGTCATTTTCATGCTTCTAGGGAGCCAAAACTCAAGATTTGGCTTATGGTTAAAAGTGACTTAAAAGTACCCAAATGCTCACTTCGAGGGCTTAAAACGTGTTTATTCACTGTGGGAAGAGATATAAACAACATTTAGAGTAAATTATTGTTCATTCGAGAACGTTCAATTTTTCATTCAAAACGATCGATGACCCGCGACCTGATGAAATTGCTCTGAGATGACCAAAATGTTCCGTTTTGAAAATGTTCATCTTTCAACTAATTTTGACTCTCAGAGGTGGATCATCACTATTGGAGATAAAATGAGCATCTTTATCGTCATTTTCATGCTTCTAGGGAGCCAAAACTCAAGATTGGGCTCATGGTTAAAAGTGACTTAAAAGAACCCAAATGCTCACTTCGAGGGCTTAAAACGTGTTTATTCACTGCGAGTTGAGATATAAACAACATTTAGAGTAAATTATTGTTCATGCGAGAACGTTCAATTTTTCATGCAAAACGATCGATGACCCGCGACCTGATGAAATTACTCTGAGATGACTATAATGGTCCGTTTTGAAAATTTTCATCTTTCAACTAATTTTGACTCTCAGAGGTGGATCATCACTTTTGGAGATAAAATAAGCATCGTTATCGTCATTTTCATGCTTCTAGGGAGCCAAAACTCAAGATTTGGCTCATGGTTAAATGTGACTTAAAAGGCAAAAAATGCTCACTTCGAGGGCTTAAAACGTGTTTATTCACTGCGGGAAGAATTATAAACAATAGTTAGAGTGAATTAATGTTCATGCGAGAACGTTCAATTTTTCATGCAAAACAATCGATGACCCGCGACCTGATGAAATTGCTCTGAGATGACCAAAATGGTCCATTTTGAAAATGTTCATCTTTCAACTAATTTTGACTCTCAGAGGTGGATCATCACTATTGGAGATAAAATGAGCATCTTTATCGTCATTTTCATGCTTCTAGGGAGCCAAATCTCAAGATTGGGCTCATGGTTAAAAGTGAATTAAAAGAACCCAAATGCTCACTTCGAGGGCCTAAAACGTGTTTATTCACTGCGGGAAGAGATATAAACAACATTTAGAGTAAATTATTGTTCATGCGAGAACGTTCAATTTTTTCATGCAAAACGATCGATGACCCGCGACCTGATGAAATTACTCTGAGATGACCAAAATGTTTTGTTTTGAAAATTTTCATCTTTCAACTAATTTTGACTCTCAGAGGTGGATCATCACTTTTGGAGATAAAATGAGCATCGTTATCGTCATTTTCATGCTTCTAGGGAGCCAAAACTCAAGATTTGGCTTATGGTTAAAAGTGACTTAAAAGGACCCAAATGCTCACTTTGAGGGCTTAAAACGTGTTTATTCACTGCGGAAAGAGATATAAACAATATTTAGAGTAAATTATTGTTCATGCGAGAACGTTCAATTTTTCATGCAAAACGATCGATGACCCGCGACCTGATGAAATTGCTCTGAGATGACCAAAATGGTCAGTTTTGAAAATGTTCATCTTTCAACTAATTTTGACTCACAGAGGTGGATCATCACTTTTGGAGATAAAATGAGCATCGTTATCGTCATTTTCATGCTTCTAGAGAGCCAAAACTCAAGATTGGGCTCATGGTTAAAAGTGACTTAAAAGAACCCAAATGCTCACTTCGAGGGCTTAAAACGTGTTTATTCACTGCGGGAAGAGATATAAACAACATTTAGAGTAAATTATTGTTCATATGAGAACGTTCAATTTTTCATGCAAAACGATCGATGATCCGCGACCTGATGAAATTGCTCTGAGATGACCAAAATGGTCAGTTTTGAAAATGTTCATCTTTCAACTAATTTTGACTCACAGAGGTGGATCATCACTTTTGGAGATAAAATGAGCATCGTTATCGTCATTTTCATGCTTCTAGGGAGCCAAAACTCAAGATTGGGCTCATGGTTAAAAGTGACTTAAAAGAACCCAAATGCTCACTTCGAGGACTTAAAACGTGTTTATTCACTACGGGAAGAGATATAAACAACATTTAGAGTAAATTATTGTTCATGCGAGAACGTTCAATTTTTCATGCAAAACGATCGATGACCCGCGACCTGATGAAATTACTCTGAGATGACCAAAATGTTCCGTTTTGAAAATTTTCATCTTTCAACTAATTTTGACTCACAGAGGTGGATCATAACTATTGGAGATAAAATGAGAATCTTTATCGTCATTTTCATGCTTCTAGGGAGCCAAAACTCAAGATTGGGCTCATGGTTAAAAGTGACTTAAAAGGACCCAAATGCTCACTTCGAGGGCTTAAAACGTGTTTATTCTCTGCGGGAAGAGATATAAACAACATTTAGAGTAAATTATTGTTCATGCGAGAACGTTCAATTTTTCATGTAAAACGATCGATGACCTGATGAAATTGGTCTGAGATGACCAAAATGGTCTGTTTTGAAAATGTTTATCTTTCAACTAATTTTGACTCTCAGAGGTGGATCATCAATTTTGGAGATAAAATGAGCATCGTTATCGTCATTTTCATGTTTCTAGGGAGCTAAAACTCAAGATTTGGCTTATGGTTAAAAGTGACTTAAAAGGACCCAAATGCTCACTTCGAGGGCTTAAAACGTGTTTATTCACTGCGGGAAGAGATATAAACAACATTTAGAGTAAATTATTGTTCATGCGAGAACGTTCAATTTTTCATGCAAAACGATCGATGATCCGCAACCTGATGAAATTACTCTGAGATGACTAAAATGGTCCGTTTTGAAAATTTTCATCTTTCAACTAATTTTGACTCTCAGAGGTGGATCATCACTTTTGGAGATAAAATGAGCATCGTTATCGTCATTTTCATGCTTCTAGGGAGCCAAAACTCAAGATTTGGCTCATGGTTAAATGTGACTTAAAAGGCCCAAAATGCTCACTTCGAGGGCTTAAAACGTGTTTTTTCACTGCGGGAAGAGATATAAACAATAGTTAGAGTGAATTAATGTTCATGCGAGAACGTTCAATTTTTCATGCAAAACAATCAATGACCCGCGACCTGATGAAATTGCTCTGAGATGACCAAAATGGTCCGTTTTGAAAATGTTCATCTTTCAACTAATTTTGACTCTCAGAGGTGGATCATCACTATTGGAGATAAAATGAGCATCTTTATCGTCATTTTCATGCTTCTAGGGAGCCAAATCTCAAGATTGGGCTCATGGTTAAAAGTGAATTAAAAGAACCCAAATGCTCACTTCGAGGGCTTAAAACGTGTTTATTCACTGCGGGAAGAGATATAAACAACATTTAGAGTAAATTATTGTTCATGCGAGAACGTTCAATTTTTCATGCAAAACGATCGATGACCCGCAACCTGATGAAATTACTCTGAGATGACCAAAATGTTCAGTTTTGAAAATGTTCATCTTTCAACTAATTTTGACTCTCAGAGGTGGATCATCACTTTTGGAGATAAAATGAGCATCGTTATCGTCATTTTCATGCTTCTAGGGAGCCAAAACTCAAGATTTGGCTTATGGTTAAAAGTGACTTAAAAGGACCCAAATGCTCACTTTGAGGGCTTAAAACGTGTTTATTCACTGCGGAAAGAGATATAAACAATATTTAGAGTAAATTATTGTTCATGCGAGAACGTTCAATTTTTCATTCAAAACGATCGATGACCCGCGACCTGATGAAATTGCTCTGAGATGACCAAAATGGTCAGTTTTGAAAATGTTCATCTTTCAACTAATTTTGACTCACAGAGGTGGATCATCACTTTTGGAGATAAAATGAGCATCGTTATCGTCATTTTCATGCTTCTAGGGAGCCAAAACTCAAGATTGGGCTCATGGTTAAAAGTGACTTAAAAGAACCCAAATGCTCACTTCGAGGGCTTAAAACGTGTTTATTCACTGCGGGAAGAGATATAAACAACATTTAGAGTAAATTATTGTTCATGCGAGAACGTTCAATTTTTCATGCAAAACGATCGATGATCCGCGACCTGATGAAATTGCTCTGAGATGACCAAAAAGGTCAGTTTTGAAAATGTTCATCTTTTAACTAATTTTGACTCACAGAGGTGGATCATCACTATTGGAGATAAAATGAGCATCGTTATCGTCATTTTCATGCTTCTAGGGAGCCAAAACTCAAGATTAGGCTCATGGTTAAAAGTGACTTAAAAGAACCCAAATGCTCACTTCGAGGGCTTAAAACGTGTTTATTCACTGCGGGAAGAGATATAAACAACATTTAGAGTAAATTATTGTTCATGCGAGAACGTTCAATTTTTCATGCAAAACGATCGATGATCCGCGACCTGATGAAATTGCTCTGAGATGACCAAAATGGTCAGTTTTGAAAATGTTCATCTTTCAACTAATTTTGACTCACAGAGGTGGATCATCACTTTTGGAGATAAAATGAGCATCGTTATCGTCATTTTCATGCTTCTAGGGAGTCAAAACTCAAGATTGGGCTCATGGTTAAAAGTGACTTAAAAGAACCCAAATGCTCACTTCGAGGACTTAAAACGTGTTTATTCACTACGGGAAGAGATATAAACAACATTTAGAGTAAATCATTGTTCATGCGAGAACGTTCAATTTTTCATGCAAAACGATCGATGACCCGCGACCTGATGAAATTACTCTGAGATGACCAAAATGTTCCGATTTGAAAATTTTCATCTTTCAACTAATTTTGACTCACAGAGATGGATCATAACTATTGGAGATAAAATGAGCATCTTTATCGTCATTTTCATGCTTCTAGGGAGCCAAAACTCAAGATTGGGCTCATGGTTAAAAGTGACTTAAAAGGACCCAAATGCTCACTTCGAGGGCTTAAAACGTGTTTATTCACTGCGGGAAGAGATATAAACAACATTTAGAGTAAATTATTGTTCATGCGAGAACGTTCAATTTTTCATGCAAAACGATCGATGACCCGCGACCTGATGAAATTACTCTGAGAAGACTAAAATGGTCCGTTTTGAAAATTTTCATCTTTCAACTAATTTTGACTCTCAGAGGTGGAACATCACTTTTGGAGATAAAATGAGCATCGTTATCGCCATTTTCATGCTTCTAGGGAGCCAAAACTCAAGATTTGGCTCATGGTTAAAAGTGACTTAAAAGGCCCAAAATGCTCACTTCGAGGGCTTAAAACGTGTTTATTCACTGCGGGAAGAGATATAAACAATAGTTAGAGTGAATTAATGTTCATGCGAGAACGTTCAATTTTTCATGCAAAACGATCGATGACCCGTGACCTGATGAAATGACTCTGAGATGACCAAAATGTTCCGTTTTGAAAATTTTCATCTTTCAACTAATTTTGACTCTCAGAGGTGGATCATCAATTTTGGAGATAAAATGAGCATCGTTATCGTCATTTTCATGCTTCTAGGGAGCCAAAACTCAAGATTTGGCTTATGGTTAAAAGTGACTTAAAAGGACCCAAATGCTCACTTCGAGGGCTTAAAACGTGTTTATTGACTGCGGGAAGAGATATAAACAACATTTAGAGTAAATTATTGTTCATGCGAGAACGTTCAATTTTTCATGCAAAACGATCGATGACCCGCGACCTGATGAAATTACTCTGAGAAGACTAAAATGGTCCGTTTTGAAAATTTTCATCTTTCAACTAATTTTGACTCTCAGAGGTGGATCATCACTTTTGGAGATAAAATGAGCATCGTTATCGTCATTTTCATGCTTCTAGGGAGCCAAAACTCAAGTTTTGGCTCATGGTTAAATGTGACTTAAAAGGCACAAAATGCTCACTTCGAGGGCTTAAAACGTGTTTATTCACTGCAGGAAGAATTATAAACAATAGTTAGAGTGAATTAATGTTCATGCGAGAACGTTCAATTTTTCATGCAAAACAATCGATGACCCGCGACCTGATGAAATTGCTCTGAGATGACCAAAATGGTCCGTTTTGAAAATGTTCATCTTTCAACTAATTTTGACTCTCAGAGGTGGATCATCACTTTTGGAGATAAAATGAGCGTCGTTATCGTCATTTTCATGCTTCTAGGGAGCCAATACTCAAGATTTGGCTTATGGTTAAAAGTGATTTAAAAGGACCCCAATGCTCACTTTGAGGGCTTAAAACGTGTTTATTCACTGCGGAAAGAGATATAAACAATATTTAGAGTGAATTAATGTTCATGCGAGAACGTTCAATTTTTCATGCAAAACAATCGATGACCCGTGACCTGATGAAATTGCTCTGAGATGACCAAAATGGTCCTATTTGAAAATGTTCATCTTTCAACTAATTTTGACTCTTAGAGGTGGATCATCACTTTTGGAGATAAAATGAGCATCGTTATCGTCATTTTCATGCTTCTAGGGAGCCAAAACTCAAGATTTGGCTTATGGTTAAAAGTGACTTAAAAGGACCCAAATGCTCATTTCGAGGGCTTAAAACGTGTTTATTCACTGCGGGAAGAGATATAAACAACATTTAGAGTAAATTATTGTTCATGCCAGAACGTTCAATTTTTCATGCAAAACGATCGATGACCCGCGACCTGATGAAATTGCTCTCAGATGACCAAAATGGTCCGTTTTGAAAATGTTCATCTTTCAACTAATTTTAACTCACAGAGGTGGATCATCACTTTTGGAGATAAAATGAGCATCGTTATCGTCATTTTCATGCTTCTAGGGAGCCAAAACTCAAGATTTGGCTCATGGTTAAAAGTGACTTAAAAGGCCCAAAATGCTCACTTCGAGGGCTCAAAACGTGTTTATTCACTGCGGGAAGAGATATAAACAATAGTTAGAGTGAATTAATGTTCATGCGAGAACGTTCAATTTTTCATGCAAAACAATCAATGACCCGCGACCTGATGAAATTGCTCTGAGATGACCAAAATGGTCCGTTTTGAAAATGTTCATCTTTCAACTAATTTTGACTCTCAGAGGTGGATCATCACTATTGGAGATAAAATGAGCATCTTTATCGTCATTTTCATGCTTCTAGGGAGCCAAATCTCAAGATTGGGCTCATGGTTAAAAGTGAATTAAAAGAACCCAAATGCTCACTTCGAGGGCTTAAAACGTGTTTATTCACTGCGGGAAGAGATATAAACAACATTTAGAGTAAATTATTGTTCATGCGAGAACGTTCAATTTTTCATGCAAAACGATCGATGACCCGCAACCTGATGAAATTACTCTGAGATGACCAAAATGTTCAGTTTTGAAAATGTTCATCTTTCAACTAATTTTGACTCTCAGAGGTGGATCATCACTTTTGGAGATAAAATGAGCATCGTTATCGTCATTTTCATGCTTCTAGGGAGCCAAAACTCAAGATTTGGCTTATGGTTAAAAGTGACTTAAAAGGACCCAAATGCTCACTTTGAGGGCTTAAAACGTGTTTATTCACTGCGGAAAGAGATATAAACAATATTTAGAGTAAATTATTGTTCATGCGAGAACGTTAAATTTTTCATTCAAAACGATCGATGACCCGCGACCTGATGAAATTGCTCTGAGATGACCAAAATGGTCAGTTTTGAAAATGTTCATCTTTCAACTAATTTTGACTCACAGAGGTGGATCATCACTTTTGGAGATAAAATGAGCATCGTTATCGTCATTTTCATGCTTCTAGGGAGCCAAAACTCAAGATTGGGCTCATGGTTAAAAGTGACTTAAAAGAACCCAAATGCTCACTTCGAGGACTTAAAACGTGTTTATTCACTGCGGGAAGAGATATAAACAACATTTAGAGTAAGTTATTGTTCATGCGAGAACGTTCAATTTTTCATTCAAAACGATCGATGACCCGCGACCTGATGAAATTGCTCTGAGATGACCAAAATGTTCCGTTTTGAAAATGTTCATCTTTCAACTAATTTTGACTCTCAGAGGTGGATCATCACTATTGGAGATAAAATTAGCATCTTTATCGTCATTTTCATGCTTCTAGGGAGCCAAAACTCAAGATTGGGCTCATGGTTAAAAGTGACTTAAAAGAACCCAAATGCTCACTTCGAGGGCTTAAAACGTGTTTATTCACTGCGGGAAGAGATATAAACAACATTTAGAGTAAATTATTGTTCATGCGAGAACGTTCAATTTTTCATGCAAAACGATCGATGATCCGCGACCTGATGAAATTGCTCTGAGATGACCAAAATGGTCAGTTTTGAAAATGTTCATCTTTCAACTAATTTTGACTCACAGAGGTGGATCATCACTTTTGGAGATAAAATGAGCATCGTTATCGTCATTTTCATGCTTCTAGGGAGTCAAAACTCAAGATTGGGCTCATGGTTAAAAGTGACTTAAAAGAACCCAAATGCTCACTTCGAGGACTTAAAACGTGTTTATTCACTGCGGGAAGAGATATAAACAATAGTTAGAGTGAATTAATGTTCATGCGAGAACGTTCAATTTTTCATGCAAAACGATCGATGACCCGTGACCTGATGAAATGACTCTGAGATAACCAAAATGTTCCGTTTTGAAAATTTTCATCTTTCAACTAATTTTGACTCTCAGAGGTGGATCATCAATTTTGGAGATAAAATGAGCATCGTTATCGTCATTTTCATGCTTCTAGGGAGCCAAAACTCAAGATTTGGCTTATGGTTAAAAGTGACTTAAAAGGACCCAAATGCTCACTTCGAGGGCTTAAAACGTGTTTATTGACTGCGGGAAGAGATATAAACAACATTTAGAGTAAATTATTGTTCATGCGAGAACGTTCAATTTTTCATGCAAAACGATCGATGACCCGCGACCTGATGAAATTACTCTGAGATGACTAAAATGGTCCGTTTTGAAAATTTTCATCTTTCAACTAATTTTGACTCTCAGAGGTGGATCATCACTTTTGGAGATAAAATGAGCATCGTTATCGTCATTTTCATGCTTCTAGGGAGCCAAAACTCAAGATTTGGCTCATGGTTAAATGTGACTTAAAAGGCACAAAATGCTCACTTCGAGGGCTTAAAACGTGTTTATTCACTGCAGGAAGAATTATAAACAATAGTTAGAGTGAATTAATGTTCATGCGAGAACGTTCAATTTTTCATGCAAAACAATCGATGACCCGCGACCTGATGAAATTGCTCTGAGATGACCAAAATGGTCCGTTTTGAAAATGTTCATCTTTCAACTAATTTTGACTCTCAGAGGTGGATCATCACTATTGGAGATAAAATGAGCATCTTTATCGTCATTTTCATGCTTCTAGGGAGCCAAAACTCAAGATTTGGCTTATGGTTAAAAGTGATTTAAAAGGACCCCAATGCTCACTTTGAGGGCTTAAAACGTGTTTATTCACTGCGGAAAGAGATATAAACAATATTTAGAGTGAATTAATGTTCATGCGAGAACGTTCAATTTTTCATGCAAAACCATCGATGACCCGTGACCTGATGAAATTGCTCTGAGATGACCAAAATGGTCCTATTTGAAAATGTTCATCTTTCAACTAATTTTGAATCTTAGAGGTGGATCATCACTTTTGGAGATAAAATGAGCATCGTTATCGTCATTTTCATGCTTCTAGTGAGCCAAAACTCAAGATTTGGCTTATGGTTAAAAGTGACTTAAAAGGACCCAAATGCTCATTTCGAGGGCTTAAAACGTGTTTATTCACTGCGGGAAGAGATATAAACAACATTTAGAGTAAATTATTGTTCATGCCAGAACGTTCAATTTTTCATGCAAAACGATCGATGACCCGCGACCTGATGAAATTGCTCTCAGATGACCAAAATGGTCCGTTTTGAAAATGTTCATCTTTCAACTAATTTTAACTCACAGAGGTGGATCATCACTTTTGGAGATAAAATGAGCATCGTTATCGTCATTTTCATGCTTCTAGGGAGCCAAAACTCAAGATTTGGCTCATGGTTAAAAGTGACTTAAAAGGCCCAAATGCTCACTTCGAGGGCTTAAAACGTGTTTATTCACTGCGGGGAGAGATATAAACAATAGTTAGAGTGAATTAATGTTCATGCGAGAACGTTCAATTTTTCATGCAAAACAATCGATGACCCGCGACCTGATGAAATTGGTCTGAGATGACCAAAATGGTCTGTTTTGAAAATGTTCATCTTTCAACTAATTTTGACTCTCAGAGGTGGATCATCACTTTTGGAGATAAAATGAGCATCGTTATCGCCATTTTCATGCTTCTAGGGAGCCAAAACTCAAGATTTGGCTCATGGTTAAAAGTGACTTAAAAGGCCGAAAATGCTCACTTCGAGGGCTTAAAACGTGTTTATTCACTGCGGGAAGAGATATAAACAATAGTTAGAGTGAATTAATGTTCATGCGAGAACGTTCAATTTTTCATGCAAAACGATCGATGACCCGCGACCTGATGAAATGACTCTGAGATGACCAAAATGTTCCGTTTTGAAAATTTTCATCTTTCAACTAATTTTGACTCTCAGAGGTGGATCATCAATTTTGGAGATAAAATGAGCATCGTTATCGTCATTTTCATGCTTCTAGGGAGCCAAAACTCAAGATTTGGCTTATGGTTAAAAGTGACTTAAAAGGACCCAAATGCTCACTTCGAGGGCTTAAAACGTGTTTATTCACTGTGGGAAGAGATATAAACAACATTTAGAGTAAATTATTGTTCATTCGAGAACGTTCAATTTTTCATTCAAAACGATCGATGACCCGCGACCTGATGAAATTGCTCTGAGATGACCAAAATGTTCCGTTTTGAAAATGTTCATCTTTCAACTAATTTTGACTCTCAGAGGTGGATCATCACTATTGGAGATAAAATGAGCATCTTTATCGTCATTTTCATGCTTCTAGGGAGCCAAAACTCAAGATTGGGCTCATGGTTAAAAGTGACTTAAAAGAACCCAAATGCTCACTTCGAGGGCTTAAAACGTGTTTATTCACTGCGAGTTGAGATATAAACAACATTTAGAGTAAATTATTGTTCATGCGAGAACGTTCAATTTTTCATGCAAAACGATCGATGACCCGCGACCTGATGAAATTACTCTGAGATGACTATAATGGTCCGTTTTGAAAATTTTCATCTTTCAACTAATTTTGACTCTCAGAGGTGAATCATCACTTTTGGAGATAAAATAAGCATCGTTATCGTCATTTTCATGCTTCTAGGGAGCCAAAACTCAAGGATTGGCTCATGGTTAAATGTGACTTAAAAGGCAAAAAATGCTCACTTCGAGGGCTTAAAACGTGTTTATTCACTGCGGGAAGAATTATAAACAATAGTTAGAGTGAATTAATGTTCATGCGAGAACGTTCAATTTTTCATGCAAAACAATCGATGACCCGCGACCTGATGAAATTGCTCTGAGATGACCAAAATGGTCCATTTTGAAAATGTTCATCTTTCAACTAATTTTGACTCTCAGAGGTGGATCATCACTATTGGAGATAAAATGAGCATCTTTATCGTCATTTTCATGCTTCTAGGGAGCCAAATCTCAAGATTGGGCTCATGGTTAAAAGTGAATTAAAAGAACCCAAATGCTCACTTCGAGGGCCTAAAACGTGTTTATTCACTGCGGGAAGAGATATAAACAACATTTAGAGTAAATTATTGTTCATGCGAGAACGTTCAATTTTTTCATGCAAAACGATCGATGACCCGCGACCTGATGAAATTACTCTGAGATGACCAAAATGTTCCGTTTTGAAAATTTTCATCTTTCAACTAATTTTGACTCTCAGAGGTGGATCATCACTTTTGGAGATAAAATGAGCATCGTTATCGTCATTTTCATGCTTCTAGGGAGCCAAAACTCAAGATTTGGCTTATGGTTAAAAGTGACTTAAAAGGACCCAAATGCTCACTTTGAGGGCTTAAAACGTGTTTATTCACTGCGGAAAGAGATATAAACAATATTTAGAGTAAATTATTGTTCATGCGAGAACGTTCAATTTTTCATGCAAAACGATCGATGACCCGCGACCTGATGAAATTGCTCTGAGATGACCAAAATGGTCAGTTTTGAAAATGTTCATCTTTCAACTAATTTTGACTCACAGAGGTGGATCATCACTTTTGGAGATAAAATGAGCATCGTTATCGTCATTTTCATGCTTCTAGAGAGCCAAAACTCAAGATTGGGCTCATGGTTAAAAGTGACTTAAAAGAACCCAAATGCTCACTTCGAGGGCTTAAAACGTGTTTATTCACTGCGGGAAGAGATATAAACAACATTTAGAGTAAATTATTGTTCATATGAGAACGTTCAATTTTTCATGCAAAACGATCGATGATCCGCGACCTGATGAAATTGCTCTGAGATGACCAAAATGGTCAGTTTTGAAAATGTTCATCTTTCAACTAATTTTGACTCACAGAGGTGGATCATCAATTTTGGAGATAAAATGAGCATCGTTATCGTCATTTTCATGCTTCTAGGGAGCCAAAACTCAAGATTTGGCTTATGGTTAAAAGTGACTTAAAAGGACCCAAATGCTCACTTCGAGGGCTTAAAACGTGTTTATTGACTGCGGGAAGAGATATAAACAACATTTAGAGTAAATTATTGTTCATGCGAGAACGTTCAATTTTTCATGCAAAACGATCGATGACCCGTGACCTGATGAAATTGCTCTGAGATGACCAAAATGGTCCTATTTGAAAATGTTCATCTTTCAACTAATTTTGAGTCTCAGAGGTGGATCATCACTATTGGAGATAAAATGAGCATCTTTATCGTCATTTTCATGCTTCTAGGGAGCCAAATCTCAAGATTGGGCTCATGGTTAAAAGTGAATTAAAAGAACCCAAATGCTCACTTCGAGGGCCTAAAACGTGTTTATTCACTGCGGGAAGAGATATAAACAACATTTAGAGTAAATTATTGTTCATGCGAGAACGTTCAATTTTTTCATGCAAAACGATCGATGACCCGCGACCTGATGAAATTACTCTGAGATGACCAAAATGTTCCGTTTTGAAAATTTTCATCTTTCAACTAATTTTGACTCTCAGAGGTGGATCATCACTTTTGGAGATAAAATGAGCATCGTTATCGTCATTTTCATGCTTCTAGGGAGCCAAAACTCAAGATTTGGCTTATGGTTAAAAGTGACTTAAAAGGACCCAAATGCTCACTTTGAGGGCTTAAAACGTGTTTATTCACTGCGGAAAGAGATATAAACAATATTTAGAGTAAATTATTGTTCATGCGAGAACGTTCAATTTTTCATGCAAAACGATCGATGACCCGCGACCTGATGAAATTGCTCTGAGATGACCAAAATGGTCAGTTTTGAAAATGTTCATCTTTCAACTAATTTTGACTCACAGAGGTGGATCATCACTTTTGGAGATAAAATGAGCATCGTTATCGTCATTTTCATGCTTCTAGAGAGCCAAAACTCAAGATTGGGCTCATGGTTAAAAGTGACTTAAAAGAACCCAAATGCTCACTTCGAGGGCTTAAAACGTGTTTATTCACTGCGGGAAGAGATATAAACAACATTTAGAGTAAATTATTGTTCATGCGAGAACGTTCAATTTTTCATGTAAAACGATCGATGACCTGATGAAATTGGTCTGAGATGACCAAAATGGTCAGTTTTGAAAATGTTCATCTTTCAACTAATTTTGACTCCCAGAGGTGGATCATAACTATTGGAGATAAAATGAGAATCTTTATCGTCATTTTCATGCTTCTAGGGAGCCAAAACTCAAGATTGGGCTCATGGTTAAAAGTGACTTAAAAGGACCCAAATGCTCACTTCGAGGGCTTAAAACGTGTTTATTCTCTGCGGGAAGAGATATAAACAACATTTAGAGTAAATTATTGTTCATGCGAGAACGTTCAATTTTTCATGTAAAACGATCGATGACCTGATGAAATTGGTCTGAGATGACCAAAATGGTCTGTTTTGAAAATGTTTATCTTTCAACTAATTTTGACTCTCAGAGGTGGATCATCAATTTTGGAGATAAAATGAGCATCGTTATCGTCATTTTCATGTTTCTAGGGAGCTAAAACTCAAGATTTGGCTTATGGTTAAAAGTGACTTAAAAGGACCCAAATGCTCACTTCGAGGGCTTAAAACGTGTTTATTCACTGCGGGAAGAGATATAAACAACATTTAGAGTAAATTATTGTTCATGCGAGAACGTTCAATTTTTCATGCAAAACGATCGATGATCCGCAACCTGATGAAATTACTCTGAGATGACTAAAATGGTCCGTTTTGAAAATTTTCATCTTTCAACTAATTTTGACTCTCAGAGGTGGATCATCACTTTTGGAGATAAAATGAGCATCGTTATCGTCATTTTCATGCTTCTAGGGAGCCAAAACTCAAGATTTGGCTCATGGTTAAATGTGAATTAAAAGGCACAAAATGCTCACTTCGAGGGCTTAAAACTTGTTTATTCACTGCGGGAAGAGATATAAACAATAGTTATAGTGAATTAATGTTCATGCGAGAACGTTCAATTTTTCATGCAAAACGATCGATGACCCGTGACCTGATGAAATGACTCTGAGATGACCAAAATGTTCCGTTTTGAAAATTTTCATCTTTCAACTAATTTTGACTCTCAGAGGTGGATCATCAATTTTGGAGATAAAATGAGCATCGTTATCGTCATTTTCATGCTTCTAGGGAGCCAAAACTCAAGATTTGGCTTATGGTTAAAAGTGACTTAAAAGGACCCAAATGCTCACTTCGAGGGCTTAAAACGTGTTTATTGACTGCGGGAAGAGATATAAACAACATTTAGAGTAAATTATTGTTCATGCGAGAACGTTCAATTTTTCATGCAAAACGATCGATGACCCGTGACCTGATGAAATTGCTCTGAGATGACCAAAATGGTCCTATTTGAAAATGTTCATCTTTCAACTAATTTTGAGTCTCAGAGGTGGATCATCACTATTGGAGATAAAATGAGCATCTTTATCGTCATTTTCATGCTTCTAGGGAGCCAAATCTCAAGATTGGGCTCATGGTTAAAAGTGAATTAAAAGAACCCAAATGCTCACTTCGAGGGCTTAAAACGTGTTTATTCACTGCGGGAAGAGATATAAACAACATTTAGAGTAAATTATTGTTCATGCGAGAACGTTCAATTTTTCATGCAAAACGATCGATGACCCGCAACCTGATGAAATTACTCTGAGATGACCAAAATGTTCAGTTTTGAAAATGTTCATCTTTCAACTAATTTTGACTCTCAGAGGTGGATCATCACTTTTGGAGATAAAATGAGCATCGTTATCGTCATTTTCATGCTTCTAGGGAGCCAAAACTCAAGATTTGGCTTATGGTTAAAAGTGACTTAAAAGGACCCAAATGCTCACTTTGAGGGCTTAAAACGTGTTTATTCACTGCGGAAAGAGATATAAACAATATTTAGAGTAAATTATTGTTCATGCGAGAACGTTAAATTTTTCATTCAAAACGATCGATGACCCGCGACCTGATGAAATTGCTCTGAGATGACCAAAATGGTCAGTTTTGAAAATGTTCATCTTTCAACTAATTTTGACTCACAGAGGTGGATCATCACTTTTGGAGATAAAATGAGCATCGTTATCGTCATTTTCATGCTTCTAGGGAGCCAAAACTCAAGATTGGGCTCATGGTTAAAAGTGACTTAAAAGAACCCAAATGCTCACTTCGAGGGCTTAAAACGTGTTTATTCACTGCGGGAAGAGATATAAACAACATTTAGAGTAAATTATTGTTCATGCGAGAACGTTCAATTTTTCATGCAAAACGATCGATGATCCGCGACCTGATGAAATTGCTCTGAGATGACCAAAAAGGTCAGTTTTGAAAATGTTCATCTTTTAACTAATTTTGACTCACAGAGGTGGATCATCACTATTGGAGATAAAATGAGCATCGTTATCGTCATTTTCATGCTTCTAGGGAGCCAAAACTCAAGATTGGGCTCATGGTTAAAAGTGACTTAAAAGAACCCAAATGCTCACTTCGAGGACTTAAAACGTGTTTATTCACTGCGGGAAGAGATATAAACAACATTTAGAGTAAGTTATTGTTCATGCGAGAACGTTCAATTTTTCATTCAAAACGATCGATGACCCGCGACCTGATGAAATTGCTCTGAGATGACCAAAATGTTCCGTTTTGAAAATGTTCATCTTTCAACTAATTTTGACTCTCAGAGGTGGATCATCACTATTGGAGATAAAATTAGCATCTTTATCGTCATTTTCATGCTTCTAGGGAGCCAAAACTCAAGATTGGGCTCATGGTTAAAAGTGACTTAAAAGAACCCAAATGCTCACTTCGAGGGCTTAAAACGTGTTTATTCACTGCGGGAAGAGATATAAACAACATTTAGAGTAAATTATTGTTCATGCGAGAACGTTCAATTTTTCATGCAAAACGATCGATGATCCGCGACCTGATGAAATTGCTCTGAGATGACCAAAATGGTCAGTTTTGAAAATGTTCATCTTTCAACTAATTTTGACTCACAGAGGTGGATCATCACTTTTGGAGATAAAATGAGCATCGTTATCGTCATTTTCATGCTTCTAGGGAGTCAAAACTCAAGATTGGGCTCATGGTTAAAAGTGACTTAAAAGAACCCAAATGCTCACTTCGAGGACTTAAAACGTGTTTATTCACTGCGGGAAGAGATATAAACAATAGTTAGAGTGAATTAATGTTCATGCGAGAACGTTCAATTTTTCATGCAAAACGATCGATGACCC
Source organism: Lissotriton helveticus (assembly GCF_964261635.1). Lineage (NCBI taxonomy): Eukaryota > Metazoa > Chordata > Amphibia > Caudata > Salamandridae > Lissotriton > Lissotriton helveticus. Next base: position 1,163,722,995 of record NC_136069.1, on the reverse strand, counting down.
GTGACCTGATGAAATGACTCTGAGATAACCAAAATGTTCCGTTTTGAAAATTTTCATCTTTCAACTAATTTTGACTCTCAGAGGTGGATCATCAATTTTGGAGATAAAATGAGCATCGTTATCGTCATTTTCATGCTTCTAGGGAGCCAAAACTCAAGATTTGGCTTATGGTTAAAAGTGACTTAAAAGGACCCAAATGCTCACTTCGAGGGCTTAAAACGTGTTTATTGACTGCGGGAAGAGATATAAACAACATTTAGAGTAAATTATTGTTCATGCGAGAACGTTCAATTTTTCATGCAAAACGATCGATGACCCGCGACCTGATGAAATTACTCTGAGATGACTAAAATGGTCCGTTTTGAAAATTTTCATCTTTCAACTAATTTTGACTCTCAGAGGTGGATCATCACTTTTGGAGATAAAATGAGCATCGTTATCGTCATTTTCATGCTTCTAGGGAGCCAAAACTCAAGATTTGGCTCATGGTTAAATGTGACTTAAAAGGCACAAAATGCTCACTTCGAGGGCTTAAAACGTGTTTATTCACTGCAGGAAGAATTATAAACAATAGTTAGAGTGAATTAATGTTCATGCGAGAACGTTCAATTTTTCATGCAAAACAATCGATGACCCGCGACCTGATGAAATTGCTCTGAGATGACCAAAATGGTCCGTTTTGAAAATGTTCATCTTTCAACTAATTTTGACTCTCAGAGGTGGATCATCACTATTGGAGATAAAATGAGCATCTTTATCGTCATTTTCATGCTTCTAGGGAGCCAAAACTCAAGATTTGGCTTATGGTTAAAAGTGATTTAAAAGGACCCCAATGCTCACTTTGAGGGCTTAAAACGTGTTTATTCACTGCGGAAAGAGATATAAACAATATTTAGAGTGAATTAATGTTCATGCGAGAACGTTCAATTTTTCATGCAAAACCATCGATGACCCGTGACCTGATGAAATTGCTCTGAGATGACCAAAATGGTCCTATTTGAAAATGTTCATCTTTCAACTAATTTTGACTCTTAGAGGTGGATCATCACTTTTGGAGATAAAATGAGCATCGTTATCGTCATTTTCATGCTTCTAGTGAGCCAAAACTCAAGATTTGGCTTATGGTTAAAAGTGACTTAAAAGGACCCAAATGCTCATTTCGAGGGCTTAAAACGTGTTTATTCACTGCGGGAAGAGATATAAACAACATTTAGAGTAAATTATTGTTCATGCCAGAACGTTCAATTTTTCATGCAAAACGATCGATGACCCGCGACCTGATGAAATTGCTCTCAGATGACCAAAATGGTCCGTTTTGAAAATGTTCATCTTTCAACTAATTTTAACTCACAGAGGTGGATCATCACTTTTGGAGATAAAATGAGCATCGTTATCGTCATTTTCATGCTTCTAGGGAGCCAAAACTCAAGATTTGGCTCATGGTTAAAAGTGACTTAAAAGGCCCAAATGCTCACTTCGAGGGCTTAAAACGTGTTTATTCACTGCGGGGAGAGATATAAACAATAGTTAGAGTGAATTAATGTTCATGCGAGAACGTTCAATTTTTCATGCAAAACAATCGATGACCCGCGACCTGATGAAATTGGTCTGAGATGACCAAAATGGTCTGTTTTGAAAATGTTCATCTTTCAACTAATTTTGACTCTCAGAGGTGGATCATCACTTTTGGAGATAAAATGAGCATCGTTATCGCCATTTTCATGCTTCTAGGGAGCCAAAACTCAAGATTTGGCTCATGGTTAAAAGTGACTTAAAAGGCCGAAAATGCTCACTTCGAGGGCTTAAAACGTGTTTATTCACTGCGGGAAGAGATATAAACAATAGTTAGAGTGAATTAATGTTCATGCGAGAACGTTCAATTTTTCATGCAAAACGATCGATGACCCGCGACCTGATGAAATGACTCTGAGATGACCAAAATGTTCCGTTTTGAAAATTTTCATCTTTCAACTAATTTTGACTCTCAGAGGTGGATCATCAATTTTGGAGATAAAATGAGCATCGTTATCGTCATTTTCATGCTTCTAGGGAGCCAAAACTCAAGATTTGGCTTATGGTTAAAAGTGACTTAAAAGGACCCAAATGCTCACTTCGAGGGCTTAAAACGTGTTTATTCACTGTGGGAAGAGATATAAACAACATTTAGAGTAAATTATTGTTCATTCGAGAACGTTCAATTTTTCATTCAAAACGATCGATGACCCGCGACCTGATGAAATTGCTCTGAGATGACCAAAATGTTCCGTTTTGAAAATGTTCATCTTTCAACTAATTTTGACTCTCAGAGGTGGATCATCACTATTGGAGATAAAATGAGCATCTTTATCGTCATTTTCATGCTTCTAGGGAGCCAAAACTCAAGATTGGGCTCATGGTTAAAAGTGACTTAAAAGAACCCAAATGCTCACTTCGAGGGCTTAAAACGTGTTTATTCACTGCGAGTTGAGATATAAACAACATTTAGAGTAAATTATTGTTCATGCGAGAACGTTCAATTTTTCATGCAAAACGATCGATGACCCGCGACCTGATGAAATTACTCTGAGATGACTATAATGGTCCGTTTTGAAAATTTTCATCTTTCAACTAATTTTGACTCTCAGAGGTGAATCATCACTTTTGGAGATAAAATAAGCATCGTTATCGTCATTTTCATGCTTCTAGGGAGCCAAAACTCAAGGATTGGCTCATGGTTAAATGTGACTTAAAAGGCAAAAAATGCTCACTTCGAGGGCTTAAAACGTGTTTATTCACTGCGGGAAGAATTATAAACAATAGTTAGAGTGAATTAATGTTCATGCGAGAACGTTCAATTTTTCATGCAAAACAATCGATGACCCGCGACCTGATGAAATTGCTCTGAGATGACCAAAATGGTCCATTTTGAAAATGTTCATCTTTCAACTAATTTTGACTCTCAGAGGTGGATCATCACTATTGGAGATAAAATGAGCATCTTTATCGTCATTTTCATGCTTCTAGGGAGCCAAATCTCAAGATTGGGCTCATGGTTAAAAGTGAATTAAAAGAACCCAAATGCTCACTTCGAGGGCCTAAAACGTGTTTATTCACTGCGGGAAGAGATATAAACAACATTTAGAGTAAATTATTGTTCATGCGAGAACGTTCAATTTTTTCATGCAAAACGATCGATGACCCGCGACCTGATGAAATTACTCTGAGATGACCAAAATGTTCCGTTTTGAAAATTTTCATCTTTCAACTAATTTTGACTCTCAGAGGTGGATCATCACTTTTGGAGATAAAATGAGCATCGTTATCGTCATTTTCATGCTTCTAGGGAGCCAAAACTCAAGATTTGGCTTATGGTTAAAAGTGACTTAAAAGGACCCAAATGCTCACTTTGAGGGCTTAAAACGTGTTTATTCACTGCGGAAAGAGATATAAACAATATTTAGAGTAAATTATTGTTCATGCGAGAACGTTCAATTTTTCATGCAAAACGATCGATGACCCGCGACCTGATGAAATTGCTCTGAGATGACCAAAATGGTCAGTTTTGAAAATGTTCATCTTTCAACTAATTTTGACTCACAGAGGTGGATCATCACTTTTGGAGATAAAATGAGCATCGTTATCGTCATTTTCATGCTTCTAGAGAGCCAAAACTCAAGATTGGGCTCATGGTTAAAAGTGACTTAAAAGAACCCAAATGCTCACTTCGAGGGCTTAAAACGTGTTTATTCACTGCGGGAAGAGATATAAACAACATTTAGAGTAAATTATTGTTCATATGAGAACGTTCAATTTTTCATGCAAAACGATCGATGATCCGCGACCTGATGAAATTGCTCTGAGATGACCAAAATGGTCAGTTTTGAAAATGTTCATCTTTCAACTAATTTTGACTCACAGAGGTGGATCATCACTTTTGGAGATAAAATGAGCATCGTTATCGTCATTTTCATGCTTCTAGGGAGCCAAAACTCAAGATTGGGCTCATGGTTAAAAGTGACTTAAAAGAACCCAAATGCTCACTTCGAGGACTTAAAACGTGTTTATTCACTACGGGAAGAGATATAAACAACATTTAGAGTAAATTATTGTTCATGCGAGAACGTTCAATTTTTCATGCAAAACGATCGATGACCCGCGACCTGATGAAATTACTCTGAGATGACCAAAATGTTCCGTTTTGAAAATTTTCATCTTTCAACTAATTTTGACTCACAGAGGTGGATCATAACTATTGGAGATAAAATGAGAATCTTTATCGTCATTTTCATGCTTCTAGGGAGCCAAAACTCAAGATTGGGCTCATGGTTAAAAGTGACTTAAAAGGACCCAAATGCTCACTTCGAGGGCTTAAAACGTGTTTATTCTCTGCGGGAAGAGATATAAACAACATTTAGAGTAAATTATTGTTCATGCGAGAACGTTCAATTTTTCATGTAAAACGATCGATGACCTGATGAAATTGGTCTGAGATGACCAAAATGGTCTGTTTTGAAAATGTTTATCTTTCAACTAATTTTGACTCTCAGAGGTGGATCATCAATTTTGGAGATAAAATGAGCATCGTTATCGTCATTTTCATGTTTCTAGGGAGCTAAAACTCAAGATTTGGCTTATGGTTAAAAGTGACTTAAAAGGACCCAAATGCTCACTTCGAGGGCTTAAAACGTGTTTATTCACTGCGGGAAGAGATATAAACAACATTTAGAGTAAATTATTGTTCATGCGAGAACGTTCAATTTTTCATGCAAAACGATCGATGATCCGCAACCTGATGAAATTACTCTGAGATGACTAAAATGGTCCGTTTTGAAAATTTTCATCTTTCAACTAATTTTGACTCTCAGAGGTGGATCATCACTTTTGGAGATAAAATGAGCATCGTTATCGTCATTTTCATGCTTCTAGGGAGCCAAAACTCAAGATTTGGCTCATGGTTAAATGTGAATTAAAAGGCACAAAATGCTCACTTCGAGGGCTTAAAACTTGTTTATTCACTGCGGGAAGAGATATAAACAATAGTTAGAGTGAATTAATGTTCATGCGAGAACGTTCAATTTTTCATGCAAAACGATCAATGACCCGTGACCTGATGAAATGACTCTGAGATGACCAAAATGTTCCGTTTTGAAAATTTTCATCTTTCAACTAATTTTGACTCTCAGAGGTGGATCATCAATTTTGGAGATAAAATGAGCATCGTTATCGTCATTTTCATGCTTCTAGGGAGCCAAAACTCAAGATTTGGCTTATGGTTAAAAGTGACTTAAAAGGACCCAAATGCTCACTTCGAGGGCTTAAAACGTGTTTATTGACTGCGGGAAGAGATATAAACAACATTTAGAGTAAATTATTGTTCATGCGAGAACGTTCAATTTTTCATGCAAAACGATCGATGACCCGTGACCTGATGAAATTGCTCTGAGATGACCAAAATGGTCCTATTTGAAAATGTTCATCTTTCAACTAATTTTGAGTCTCAGAGGTGGATCATCACTATTGGAGATAAAATGAGCATCTTTATCGTCATTTTCATGCTTCTAGGGAGCCAAATCTCAAGATTGGGCTCATGGTTAAAAGTGAATTAAAAGAACCCAAATGCTCACTTCGAGGGCCTAAAACGTGTTTATTCACTGCGGGAAGAGATATAAACAACATTTAGAGTAAATTATTGTTCATGCGAGAACGTTCAATTTTTTCATGCAAAACGATCGATGACCCGCGACCTGATGAAATTACTCTGAGATGACCAAAATGTTCCGTTTTGAAAATTTTCATCTTTCAACTAATTTTGACTCTCAGAGGTGGATCATCACTTTTGGAGATAAAATGAGCATCGTTATCGTCATTTTCATGCTTCTAGGGAGCCAAAACTCAAGATTTGGCTTATGGTTAAAAGTGACTTAAAAGGACCCAAATGCTCACTTTGAGGGCTTAAAACGTGTTTATTCACTGCGGAAAGAGATATAAACAATATTTAGAGTAAATTATTGTTCATGCGAGAACGTTCAATTTTTCATGCAAAACGATCGATGACCCGCGACCTGATGAAATTGCTCTGAGATGACCAAAATGGTCAGTTTTGAAAATGTTCATCTTTCAACTAATTTTGACTCACAGAGGTGGATCATCACTTTTGGAGATAAAATGAGCATCGTTATCGTCATTTTCATGCTTCTAGAGAGCCAAAACTCAAGATTGGGCTCATGGTTAAAAGTGACTTAAAAGAACCCAAATGCTCACTTCGAGGGCTTAAAACGTGTTTATTCACTGCGGGAAGAGATATAAACAACATTTAGAGTAAATTATTGTTCATGCGAGAACGTTCAATTTTTCATGTAAAACGATCGATGACCTGATGAAATTGGTCTGAGATGACCAAAATGGTCAGTTTTGAAAATGTTCATCTTTCAACTAATTTTGACTCCCAGAGGTGGATCATAACTATTGGAGATAAAATGAGAATCTTTATCGTCATTTTCATGCTTCTAGGGAGCCAAAACTCAAGATTGGGCTCATGGTTAAAAGTGACTTAAAAGGACCCAAATGCTCACTTCGAGGGCTTAAAACGTGTTTATTCTCTGCGGGAAGAGATATAAACAACATTTAGAGTAAATTATTGTTCATGCGAGAACGTTCAATTTTTCATGTAAAACGATCGATGACCTGATGAAATTGGTCTGAGATGACCAAAATGGTCTGTTTTGAAAATGTTTATCTTTCAACTAATTTTGACTCTCAGAGGTGGATCATCAATTTTGGAGATAAAATGAGCATCGTTATCGTCATTTTCATGTTTCTAGGGAGCTAAAACTCAAGATTTGGCTTATGGTTAAAAGTGACTTAAAAGGACCCAAATGCTCACTTCGAGGGCTTAAAACGTGTTTATTCACTGCGGGAAGAGATATAAACAACATTTAGAGTAAATTATTGTTCATGCGAGAACGTTCAATTTTTCATGCAAAACGATCGATGATCCGCAACCTGATGAAATTACTCTGAGATGACTAAAATGGTCCGTTTTGAAAATTTTCATCTTTCAACTAATTTTGACTCTCAGAGGTGGATCATCACTTTTGGAGATAAAATGAGCATCGTTATCGTCATTTTCATGCTTCTAGGGAGCCAAAACTCAAGATTTGGCTCATGGTTAAATGTGAATTAAAAGGCACAAAATGCTCACTTCGAGGGCTTAAAACTTGTTTATTCACTGCGGGAAGAGATATAAACAATAGTTATAGTGAATTAATGTTCATGCGAGAACGTTCAATTTTTCATGCAAAACGATCGATGACCCGTGACCTGATGAAATGACTCTGAGATGACCAAAATGTTCCGTTTTGAAAATTTTCATCTTTCAACTAATTTTGACTCTCAGAGGTGGATCATCAATTTTGGAGATAAAATGAGCATCGTTATCGTCATTTTCATGCTTCTAGGGAGCCAAAACTCAAGATTTGGCTTATGGTTAAAAGTGACTTAAAAGGACCCAAATGCTCACTTCGAGGGCTTAAAACGTGTTTATTGACTGCGGGAAGAGATATAAACAACATTTAGAGTAAATTATTGTTCATGCGAGAACGTTCAATTTTTCATGCAAAACGATCGATGACCCGTGACCTGATGAAATTGCTCTGAGATGACCAAAATGGTCCTATTTGAAAATGTTCATCTTTCAACTAATTTTGAGTCTCAGAGGTGGATCATCACTATTGGAGATAAAATGAGCATCTTTATCGTCATTTTCATGCTTCTAGGGAGCCAAAACTCAAGATTGGGCTCATGGTTAAAAGTGACTTAAAAGAACCCAAATGCTCACTTCGAGGGCTTAAAACGTGTTTATTCACTGCGGGAAGAGATATAAACAACATTTAGAGTAAATTATTGTTCATGCAAGAACGTTCAATTTTTCATGCAAAACGATCGATGACCCGCGACCTGATGAAATTACTCTGAGATGACTAAAATGGTCCGTTTAGAAAATTTTCATCTTTCAACTAATTTTGACTCTCAGAGGTGGATCATCACTTTTGGAGATAAAATGAGCATCGTTATCGTCATTTTCATGCTTCTAGGGAGCCAAAACTCAAGATTTGGCTCATGGTTAAAAGTGACTTAAAAGGCCCAAAATGCTCACTTCGAGGGCTCAAAACGTGTTTATTCACTGCGGGAAGAGATATAAACAATAGTTAGAGTGAATTAATGTTCATGCGAGAACGTTCAATTTTTCATGCAAAACGATCGATGACCCGCGACCTGATAAAATTACTCTGAGATGACCAAAATGGTCCGTTTTGAAAATTTTCATCTTTCAACTAATTTTGACTCTCAGAGGTGGATCATCACTTTTGGAGATAAAATGAGCGTCGTTATCGTCATTTTCATGCTTCTAGGGAGCCAATACTCAAGATTTGGCTTATGGTTAAAAGTGATTTAAAAGGACCCCAATGCTCACTTTGAGGGCTTAAAACGTGTTTATTCACTGCGGAAAGAGATATAAACAATATTTAGAGTGAATTAATGTTCATGCGAGAACGTTCAATTTTTCATGCAAAACAATCGATGACCCGTGACCTGATGAAATTGCTCTGAGATGACCAAAATGGTCCTATTTGAAAATGTTCATCTTTCAACTAATTTTGACTCTTAGAGGTGGATCATCACTTTTGGAGATAAAATGAGCATCGTTATCGTCATTTTCATGCTTCTAGGGAGCCAAAACTCAAGATTTGGCTTATGGTTAAAAGTGACTTAAAAGGACCCAAATGCTCATTTCGAGGGCTTAAAACGTGTTTATTCACTGCGGGAAGAGATATAAACAACATTTAGAGTAAATTATTGTTCATGCCAGAACGTTCAATTTTTCATGCAAAACGATCGATGACCCGCGACCTGATGAAATTGCTCTCAGATGACCAAAATGGTCCGTTTTGAAAATGTTCATCTTTCAACTAATTTTAACTCACAGAGGTGGATCATCACTTTTGGAGATAAAATGAGCATCGTTATCGTCATTTTCATGCTTCTAGGGAGCCAAAACTCAAGATTTGGCTTATGGTTAAAAGTGACTTAAAAGGACCCAAATGCTCACTTCGAGGGCTTAAAACGTGTTTATTGACTGCGGGAAGAGATATAAACAACATTTAGAGTAAATTATTGTTCATGCGAGAACGTTCAATTTTTCATGCAAAACGATCGATGACCCGCGACCTGATGAAATTACTCTGAGAAGACTAAAATGGTCCGTTTTGAAAATTTTCATCTTTCAACTAATTTTGACTCTCAGAGGTGGATCATCACTTTTGGAGATAAAATGAGCATCGTTATCGTCATTTTCATGCTTCTAGGGAGCCAAAACTCAAGTTTTGGCTCATGGTTAAAAGTGACTTAAAAGGCACAAAATGCTCACTTCGAGGGCTTAAAACGTGTTTATTCACTGCAGGAAGAATTATAAACAATAGTTAGAGTGAATTAATGTTCATGCGAGAACGTTCAATTTTTCATGCAAAACAATCGATGACCCGCGACCTGATGAAATTGCTCTGAGATGACCAAAATGGTCCGTTTTGAAAATGTTCATCTTTCAACTAATTTTGACTCTCAGAGGTGGATCATCACTATTGGAGATAAAATGAGCATCTTTATCGTCATTTTCATGCTTCTAGGGAGCCAAATCTCAAGATTGGGCTCATGGTTAAAAGTGAATTAAAAGAACCCAAATGCTCACTTCGAGGGCTTAAAACGTGTTTATTCACTGCGGGAAGAGATATAAACAACATTTAGAGTAAATTATTGTTCATGTGAGAACGTTCAATTTTTCATGCAAAACGATCGATGATCGATGACCTGATGAAATTACTCTGAGATGACCAAAATGTTCCGTTTTGAAAATTTTCATCTTTCAACTAATTTTGACTCACAGAGGTGGATCATCACTATTGGAGATAAAATGAGCATCTTTATCGTCATTTTCATGCTTCTAGGGAGCCAAAACTCAAGATTGGGCTCATGGTTAAAAGTGACTTAAAAGAACCCAAATGCTCACTTCGAGGGCTTAAAACGTGTTTATTTACTGCGGGAAGAGATATAAACAACATTTAGAGTAAATTATTGTTCATGCGAGAACGTTCAATTTTTCATGCAAAACGATCGATGATCGATGACCTGATAAAATTACTCTGAGATGACCAAAATGGTCCGTTTTGAAAATTTTCATCTTTCAACTAATTTTGACTCTCAGAGGTGGATCATCACTTTTGGAGATAAAATGAGCGTCGTTATCGTCATTTTCATGCTTCTAGGGAGCCAATACTCAAGATTTGGCTTATGGTTAAAAGTGATTTAAAAGGACCCCAATGCTCACTTTGAGGGCTTAAAACGTGTTTATTCACTGCGGAAAGAGATATAAACAATATTTAGAGTGAATTAATGTTCATGCGAGAACGTTCAATTTTTCATGCAAAACAATCGATGACCCGTGACCTGATGAAATTGCTCTGAGATGACCAAAATGGTCCTATTTGAAAATGTTCATCTTTCAACTAATTTTGACTCTTAGAGGTGGATCATCACTTTTGGAGATAAAATGAGCATCGTTATCGTCATTTTCATGCTTCTAGGGAGCCAAAACTCAAGATTTGGCTTATGGTTAAAAGTGACTTAAAAGGACCCAAATGCTCATTTCGAGGGCTTAAAACGTGTTTATTCACTGCGGGAAGAGATATAAACAACATTTAGAGTAAATTATTGTTCATGCCAGAACGTTCAATTTTTCATGCAAAACGATCGATGACCCGCGACCTGATGAAATTGCTCTCAGATGACCAAAATGGTCCGTTTTGAAAATGTTCATCTTTCAACTAATTTTAACTCACAGAGGTGGATCATCACTTTTGGAGATAAAATGAGCATCGTTATCGTCATTTTCATGCTTCTAGGGAGCCAAAACTCAAGATTTGGCTTATGGTTAAAAGTGACTTAAAAGGACCCAAATGCTCACTTCGAGGGCTTAAAACGTGTTTATTGACTGCGGGAAGAGATATAAACAACATTTAGAGTAAATTATTGTTCATGCGAGAACGTTCAATTTTTCATGCAAAACGATCGATGACCCGCGACCTGATGAAATTACTCTGAGAAGACTAAAATGGTCCGTTTTGAAAATTTTCATCTTTCAACTAATTTTGACTCTCAGAGGTGGATCATCACTTTTGGAGATAAAATGAGCATCGTTATCGTCATTTTCATGCTTCTAGGGAGCCAAAACTCAAGTTTTGGCTCATGGTTAAAAGTGACTTAAAAGGCACAAAATGCTCACTTCGAGGGCTTAAAACGTGTTTATTCACTGCAGGAAGAATTATAAACAATAGTTAGAGTGAATTAATGTTCATGCGAGAACGTTCAATTTTTCATGCAAAACAATCGATGACCCGCGACCTGATGAAATTGCTCTGAGATGACCAAAATGGTCCGTTTTGAAAATGTTCATCTTTCAACTAATTTTGACTCTCAGAGGTGGATCATCACTATTGGAGATAAAATGAGCATCTTTATCGTCATTTTCATGCTTCTAGGGAGCCAAATCTCAAGATTGGGCTCATGGTTAAAAGTGAATTAAAAGAACCCAAATGCTCACTTCGAGGGCTTAAAACGTGTTTATTCACTGCGGGAAGAGATATAAACAACATTTAGAGTAAATTATTGTTCATGTGAGAACGTTCAATTTTTCATGCAAAACGATCGATGATCGATGACCTGATGAAATTACTCTGAGATGACCAAAATGTTCCGTTTTGAAAATTTTCATCTTTCAACTAATTTTGACTCACAGAGGTGGATCATCACTATTGGAGATAAAATGAGCATCTTTATCGTCATTTTCATGCTTCTAGGGAGCCAAAACTCAAGATTGGGCTCATGGTTAAAAGTGACTTAAAAGAACCCAAATGCTCACTTCGAGGGCTTAAAACGTGTTTATTTACTGCGGGAAGAGATATAAACAACATTTAGAGTAAATTATTGTTCATGCGAGAACGTTCAATTTTTCATGCAAAACGATCGATGATCGATGACCTGATAAAATTACTCTGAGATGACCAAAATGGTCCGTTTTGAAAATTTTCATCTTTCAACTAATTTTGACTCTCAGAGGTGGATCATCACTTTTGGAGATAAAATGAGCGTCGTTATCGTCATTTTCATGCTTCTAGGGAGCCAATACTCAAGATTTGGCTTATGGTTAAAAGTGATTTAAAAGGACCCCAATGCTCACTTTGAGGGCTTAAAACGTGTTTATTCACTGTGGAAAGAGATATAAACAATATTTAGAGTGAATTAATGTTCATGCGAGAACGTTCAATTTTTCATGCAAAACAATCGATGACCCGTGACCTGATGAAATTGCTCTGAGATGACCAAAATGGTCCTATTTGAAAATGTTCATCTTTCAACTAATTTTGACTCTTAGAGGTGGATCATCACTTTTGGAGATAAAATGAGCATCGTTATCGTCATTTTCATGCTTCTAGGGAGCCAAAACTCAAGATTTGGCTTATGGTTAAAAGTGACTTAAAAGGACCCAAATGCTCATTTCGAGGGCTTAAAACGTGTTTATTCACTGCGGGAAGAGATATAAACAACATTTAGAGTAAATTATTGTTCATGCCAGAACGTTCAATTTTTCATGCAAAACGATTGATGACCCGCGACCTGATGAAATTGCTCTCAGATGACCAAAATGGTCCGTTTTGAAAATGTTCATCTTTCAACTAATTTTAACTCACAGAGGTGGATCATCACTTTTGGAGATAAAATGAGCATCGTTATCGTCATTTTCATGCTTCTAGGGAGCCAAATCTCAAGATTGGGCTCATGGTTAAAAGTGAATTAAAAGAACCCAAATGCTCACTTCGAGGGCTTAAAACGTGTTTATTCACTGCGGGAAGAGATATAAACAACATTTAGAGTAAATTATTGTTCATGTGAGAACGTTCAATTTTTCATGCAAAACGATCGATGATCGATGACCTGATGAAATTACTCTGAGATGACCAAAATGTTCCGTTTTGAAAATTTTCATCTTTCAACTAATTTTGACTCACAGAGGTGGATCATCACTATTGGAGATAAAATGAGCATCTTTATCGTCATTTTCATGCTTCTAGGGAGCCAAAACTCAAGATTGGGCTCATGGTTAAAAGTGACTTAAAAGAACCCAAATGCTCACTTCGAGGGCTTAAAACGTGTTTATTTACTGCGGGAAGAGATATAAACAACATTTAGAGTAAATTATTGTTCATGCGAGAACGTTCAATTTTTCATGCAAAACGATCGATGATCGATGACCTGATAAAATTACTCTGAGATGACCAAAATGGTCCGTTTTGAAAATTTTCATCTTTCAACTAATTTTGACTCTCAGAGGTGGATCATCACTTTTGGAGATAAAATGAGCGTCGTTATCGTCATTTTCATGCTTCTAGGGAGCCAATACTCAAGATTTGGCTTATGGTTAAAAGTGATTTAAAAGGACCCCAATGCTCACTTTGAGGGCTTAAAACGTGTTTATTCACTGTGGAAAGAGATATAAACAATATTTAGAGTGAATTAATGTTCATGCGAGAACGTTCAATTTTTCATGCAAAACAATCGATGACCCGTGACCTGATGAAATTGCTCTGAGATGACCAAAATGGTCCTATTTGAAAATGTTCATCTTTCAACTAATTTTGACTCTTAGAGGTGGATCATCACTTTTGGAGATAAAATGAGCATCGTTATCGTCATTTTCATGCTTCTAGGGAGCCAAAACTCAAGATTTGGCTTATGGTTAAAAGTGACTTAAAAGGACCCAAATGCTCATTTCGAGGGCTTAAAACGTGTTTATTCACTGCGGGAAGAGATATAAACAACATTTAGAGTAAATTATTGTTCATGCCAGAACGTTCAATTTTTCATGCAAAACGATTGATGACCCGCGACCTGATGAAATTGCTCTCAGATGACCAAAATGGTCCGTTTTGAAAATGTTCATCTTTCAACTAATTTTAACTCACAGAGGTGGATCATCACTTTTGGAGATAAAATGAGCATCGTTATCGTCATTTTCATGCTTCTAGGGAGCCAAAACTCAAGATTTGGCTCATGGTTAAAAGTGACTTAAAAGGCCCAAAATGCTCACTTCGAGGGCTCAAAACGTGTTTATTCACTGCGGGAAGAGATATAAACAATAGTTAGAGTGAATTAATGTTCATGCGAGAACGTTCAATTTTTCATGCAAAACAATCAATGACCCGCGACCTGATGAAATTGCTCTGAGATGACCAAAATGGTCCGTTTTGAAAATGTTCATCTTTCAACTAATTTTGACTCTCAGAGGTGGATCATCACTATTGGAGATAAAATGAGCATCTTTATCGTCATTTTCATGCTTCTAGGGAGCCAAATCTCAAGATTGGGCTCATGGTTAAAAGTGAATTAAAAGAACCCAAATGCTCACTTCGAGGGCTTAAAACGTGTTTATTCACTGCGGGAAGAGATATAAACAACATTTAGAGTAAATTATTGTTCATGCGAGAACGTTCAATTTTTCATGCAAAACGATCGATGACCCGCAACCTGATGAAATTACTCTGAGATGACCAAAATGTTCAGTTTTGAAAATGTTCATCTTTCAACTAATTTTGACTCTCAGAGGTGGATCATCACTTTTGGAGATAAAATGAGCATCGTTATCGTCATTTTCATGCTTCTAGGGAGCCAAAACTCAAGATTTGGCTTATGGTTAAAAGTGACTTAAAAGGACCCAAATGCTCACTTTGAGGGCTTAAAACGTGTTTATTCACTGCGGAAAGAGATATAAACAATATTTAGAGTAAATTATTGTTCATGCGAGAACGTTCAATTTTTCATTCAAAACGATCGATGACCCGCGACCTGATGAAATTGCTCTGAGATGACCAAAATGGTCAGTTTTGAAAATGTTCATCTTTCAACTAATTTTGACTCACAGAGGTGGATCATCACTTTTGGAGATAAAATGAGCATCGTTATCGTCATTTTCATGCTTCTAGGGAGCCAAAACTCAAGATTGGGCTCATGGTTAAAAGTGACTTAAAAGAACCCAAATGCTCACTTCGAGGGCTTAAAACGTGTTTATTCACTGCGGGAAGAGATATAAACAAAATTTAGAGTAAATTATTGTTCATGCGAGAACGTTCAATTTTTCATGCAAAACGATCGATGATCCGCGACCTGATGAAATTGCTCTGAGATGACCAAAAAGGTCAGTTTTGAAAATGTTCATCTTTTAACTAATTTTGACTCACAGAGGTGGATCATCACTATTGGAGATAAAATGAGCATCGTTATCGTCATTTTCATGCTTCTAGGGAGCCAAAACTCAAGATTAGGCTCATGGTTAAAAGTGACTTAAAAGAACCCAAATGCTCACTTCGAGGGCTTAAAACGTGTTTATTCACTGCGGGAAGAGATATAAACAACATTTAGAGTAAATTATTGTTCATGCGAGAACGTTCAATTTTTCATGCAAAACGATCGATGATCCGCGACCTGATGAAATTGCTCTGAGATGACCAAAATGGTCAGTTTTGAAAATGTTCATCTTTCAACTAATTTTGACTCACAGAGGTGGATCATCACTTTTGGAGATAAAATGAGCATCGTTATCGTCATTTTCATGCTTCTAGGGAGTCAAAACTCAAGATTGGGCTCATGGTTAAAAGTGACTTAAAAGAACCCAAATGCTCACTTCGAGGACTTAAAACGTGTTTATTCACTACGGGAAGAGATATAAACAACATTTAGAGTAAATTATTGTTCATGCGAGAACGTTCAATTTTTCATGCAAAACGATCGATGACCCGCGACCTGATGAAATTACTCTGAGATGAACAAAATGTTCCGTTTTGAAAATTTTCATCTTTCAACTAATTTTGACTCACAGAGATGGATCATAACTATTGGAGATAAAATGAGCATCTTTATCGTCATTTTCATGCTTCTAGGGAGCCAAAACTCAAGATTGGGCTCATGGTTAAAAGTGACTTAAAAGGACCCAAATGCTCACTTCGAGGGCTTAAAACGTGTTTATTCACTGCGGAAAGAGATATAAACAACATTTAGAGTAAATTATTGTTCATGCGAGAACGTTCAATTTTTCATGCAAAACGATCGATTACCCGCGACCTGATGAAATTACTCTGAGAAGACTAAAATGGTCCGTTTTGAAAATTTTCATCTTTCAACTAATTTTGACTCTCAGAGGTGGAACATCACTTTTGGAGATAAAATGAGCATCGTTATCGCCATTTTCATGCTTCTAGGGAGCCAAAACTCAAGTTTTGGCTCATGGTTAAAAAAATAACTTAAAAGGCACAAAATGCTCACTTCGAGGGCTTAAAACGTGTTTATTCACTGCAGGAAGAATTATAAACAATAGTTAGAGTGAATTAATGTTCATGCGAGAACGTTCAATTTTTCATGCAAAACAATCGATGACCCGCGACCTGATGAAATTGCTCTGAGATGACCAAAATGGTCCGTTTTGAAAATGTTCATCTTTCAACTAATTTTGACTCTCAGAGGTGGATCATCACTATTGGAGATAAAATGAGCATCTTTATCGTCATTTTCATGCTTCTAGGGAGCCAAATCTCAAGATTGGGCTCATGGTTAAAAGTGAATTAAAAGAACCCAAATGCTCACTTCGAGGGCTTAAAACGTGTTTATTCACTGCGGGAAGAGATATAAACAACATTTAGAGTAAATTATTGTTCATGCGAGAACGTTCAATTTTTCATGCAAAACGATCGATGATCGATGACCTGATGAAATTACTCTGAGATGACCAAAATGTTCCGTTTTGAAAATTTTCATCTTTCAACTAATTTTGACTCACAGAGGTGGATCATCACTATTGGAGATAAAATGAGCATCTTTATCGTCATTTTCATGCTTCTAGGGAGCCAAAACTCAAGATTGGGCTCATGGTTAAAAGTGACTTAAAAGAACCCAAATGCTCACTTCGAGGGCTTAAAACGTGTTTATTTACTGCGGGAAGAGATATAAACAACATTTAGAGTAAATTATTGTTCATGCGAGAACGTTCAATTTTTCATGCAAAACGATCGATGATCGATGACCTGATAAAATTACTCTGAGATGACCAAAATGGTCCGTTTTGAAAATTTTCATCTTTCAACTAATTTTGACTCTCAGAGGTGGATCATCACTTTTGGAGATAAAATGAGCGTCGTTATCGTCATTTTCATGCTTCTAGGGAGCCAATACTCAAGATTTGGCTTATGGTTAAAAGTGATTTAAAAGGACCCCAATGCTCACTTTGAGGGCTTAAAACGTGTTTATTCACTGCGGAAAGAGATATAAACAATATTTAGAGTGAATTAATGTTCATGCGAGAACGTTCAATTTTTCATGCAAAACAATCGATGACCCGTGACCTGATGAAATTGCTCTGAGATGACCAAAATGGTCCTATTTGAAAATGTTCATCTTTCAACTAATTTTGACTCTTAGAGGTGGATCATCACTTTTGGAGATAAAATGAGCATCGTTATCGTCATTTTCATGCTTCTAGGGAGCCAAAACTCAAGATTTGGCTTATGGTTAAAAGTGACTTAAAAGGACCCAAATGCTCATTTCGAGGGCTTAAAACGTGTTTATTCACTGCGGGAAGAGATATAAACAACATTTAGAGTAAATTATTGTTCATGCCAGAACGTTCAATTTTTCATGCAAAACGATCGATGACCCGCGACCTGATGAAATTGCTCTCAGATGACCAAAATGGTCCGTTTTGAAAATGTTCATCTTTCAACTAATTTTAACTCACAGAGGTGGATCATCACTTTTGGAGATAAAATGAGCATCGTTATCGTCATTTTCATGCTTCTAGGGAGCCAAAACTCAAGATTTGGCTCATGGTTAAAAGTGACTTAAAAGGCCCAAAATGCTCACTTCGAGGGCTCAAAACGTGTTTATTCACTGCGGGAAGAGATATAAACAATAGTTAGAGTGAATTAATGTTCATGCGAGAACGTTCAATTTTTCATGCAAAACAATCAATGACCCGCGACCTGATGAAATTGCTCTGAGATGACCAAAATGGTCCGTTTTGAAAATGTTCATCTTTCAACTAATTTTGACTCTCAGAGGTGGATCATCACTATTGGAGATAAAATGAGCATCTTTATCGTCATTTTCATGCTTCTAGGGAGCCAAATCTCAAGATTGGGCTCATGGTTAAAAGTGAATTAAAAGAACCCAAATGCTCACTTCGAGGGCTTAAAACGTGTTTATTCACTGCGGGAAGAGATATAAACAACATTTAGAGTAAATTATTGTTCATGCGAGAACGTTCAATTTTTCATGCAAAACGATCGATGACCCGCAACCTGATGAAATTACTCTGAGATGACCAAAATGTTCAGTTTTGAAAATGTTCATCTTTCAACTAATTTTGACTCTCAGAGGTGGATCATCACTTTTGGAGATAAAATGAGCATCGTTATCGTCATTTTCATGCTTCTAGGGAGCCAAAACTCAAGATTTGGCTTATGGTTAAAAGTGACTTAAAAGGACCCAAATGCTCACTTTGAGGGCTTAAAACGTGTTTATTCACTGCGGAAAGAGATATAAACAATATTTAGAGTAAATTATTGTTCATGCGAGAACGTTCAATTTTTCATTCAAAACGATCGATGACCCGCGACCTGATGAAATTGCTCTGAGATGACCAAAATGGTCAGTTTTGAAAATGTTCATCTTTCAACTAATTTTGACTCACAGAGGTGGATCATCACTTTTGGAGATAAAATGAGCATCGTTATCGTCATTTTCATGCTTCTAGGGAGCCAAAACTCAAGATTGGGCTCATGGTTAAAAGTGACTTAAAAGAACCCAAATGCTCACTTCGAGGGCTTAAAACGTGTTTATTCACTGCGGGAAGAGATATAAACAACATTTAGAGTAAATTATTGTTCATGCGAGAACGTTCAATTTTTCATGCAAAACGATCGATGATCCGCGACCTGATGAAATTGCTCTGAGATGACCAAAAAGGTCAGTTTTGAAAATGTTCATCTTTTAACTAATTTTGACTCACAGAGGTGGATCATCACTATTGGAGATAAAATGAGCATCGTTATCGTCATTTTCATGCTTCTAGGGAGCCAAAACTCAAGATTGGGCTCATGGTTAAAAGTGACTTAAAAGAACCCAAATGCTCACTTCGAGGACTTAAAACGTGTTTATTCACTGCGGGAAGAGATATAAACAACATTTAGAGTAAGTTATTGTTCATGCGAGAACGTTCAATTTTTCATTCAAAACGATCGATGACCCGCGACCTGATGAAATTGCTCTGAGATGACCAAAATGTTCCGTTTTGAAAATGTTCATCTTTCAACTAATTTTGACTTTCAGAGGTGGATCATCACTATTGGAGATAAAATTAGCATCTTTATCGTCATTTTCATGCTTCTAGGGAGCCAAAACTCAAGATTGGGCTCATGGTTAATAGTGACTTAAAAGAACCCAAATGCTCACTTCGAGGGCTTAAAACGTGTTTATTCACTGTGGGAAGAGATATAAACAACATTTAGAGTAAATTATTGTTCATGCGAGAACGTTCAATTTTTCATGCAAAACGATCGATGATCCGCGACCTGATGAAATTTCTCTGAGATGACCAAAATGGTCAGTTTTGAAAATGTTCATCTTTCAACTAATTTTGACTCACAGAGGTGGATCATCACTTTTGGAGATAAAATGAGCATCGTTATCGTCATTTTCATGCTTCTAGGGAGTCAAAACTCAAGATTGGGCTCATGGTTAAAAGTGACTTAAAAGGACCCAAATGCTCACTTCGAGGGCTTAAAACGTGTTTATTGACTGCGGGAAGAGATATAAACAACATTTAGAGTAAATTATTGTTCATGCGAGAACGTTCAATTTTTCATGCAAAACGATCGATGACCCGCGACTTGATGAAATTACTCTGAGATGACTAAAATGGTCCGTTTTGAAAATTTTCATCTTTCAACTAATTTTGACTCTCAGAGGT
Source organism: Lissotriton helveticus (assembly GCF_964261635.1). Lineage (NCBI taxonomy): Eukaryota > Metazoa > Chordata > Amphibia > Caudata > Salamandridae > Lissotriton > Lissotriton helveticus. Next base: position 1,163,702,894 of record NC_136069.1, on the reverse strand, counting down.
GGATCATCACTTTTGGAGATAAAATGAGCATCGTTATCGTCATTTTCATGCTTCTAGGGAGCCAAAACTCAAGATTTGGCTCATGGTTAAATGTGACTTAAAAGGCACAAAATGCTCACTTCGAGGGCTTAAAACGTGTTTATTCACTGCAGGAAGAATTATAAACAATAGTTAGAGTGAATTAATGTTCATGCGAGAACGTTCAATTTTTCATGCAAAACAATCGATGACCCGCGACCTGATGAAATTGGTCTGAGATGACCAAAATGGTCTGTTTTGAAAATGTTCATCTTTCAACTAATTTTGACTCTCAGAGGTGGATCATCACTATTGGAGATAAAATGAGCATCTTTATCGTCATTTTCATGCTTCTAGGGAGCCAAATCTCAAGATTGGGCTCATGGTTAAAAGTGAATTAAAAGAACCCAAATGCTCACTTCGAGGGCTTAAAACGTGTTTATTCACTGCGGGAAGAGATATAAACAACATTTAGAGTAAATTATTGTTCATGCGAGAACGTTCAATTTTTCATGCAAAACGATCGATGATCGATGACCTGATGAAATTACTCTGAGATGACCAAAATGTTCCGTTTTGAAAATTTTCATCTTTCAACTAATTTTGACTCACAGAGGTGGATCATCACTATTGGAGATAAAATGAGCATCTTTATCGTCATTTTCATGCTTCTAGGGAGCCAAAACTCAAGATTGGGCTCATGGTTAAAAGTGACTTAAAAGAACCCAAATGCTCACTTCGAGGGCTTAAAACGTGTTTATTTACTGCGGGAAGAGATATAAACAACATTTAGAGTAAATTATTGTTCATGCGAGAACGTTCAATTTTTCATGCAAAACGATCGATGATCGGATAAAATTACTCTGAGATGACCAAAATGGTCCGTTTTGAAAATTTTCATCTTTCAACTAATTTTGACTCTCAGAGGTGGATCATCACTTTTGGAGATAAAATGAGCGTCGTTATCGTCATTTTCATGCTTCTAGGGAGCCAAAACTCAAGATTTGGCTTATGGTTAAAAGTGATTTAAAAGGACCCCAATGCTCACTTTGAGGGCTTAAAACGTGTTTATTCACTGCGGAAAGAGATATAAACAATATTTAGAGTGAATTAATGTTCATGCGAGAACGTTCAATTTTTCATGCAAAACCATCGATGACCCGCGACCTGATGAAATTACTCTGAGATGACTATAATGGTCCGTTTTGAAAATTTTCATCTTTCAACTAATTTTGACTCTCAGAGGTGGATCATCACTTTTGGAGATAAAATAAGCATCGTTATCGTCATTTTCATGCTTCTAGGGAGCCAAAACTCCAGATTTGGCTCATGGTTAAATGTGACTTAAAAGGCAAAAAATGCTCACTTCGAGGGCTTAAAACGTGTTTATTCACTGCGGGAAGAATTATAAACAATAGTTAGAGTGAATTAATGTTCATGCGTGAACGTTCAATTTTTCATGCAAAACAATCGATGACCCGCGACCTGATGAAATTGCTCTGAGATGACCAAAATGGTCCGTTTTGAAAATGTTCATCTTTCAACTAATTTTGACTCTCAGAGGTGGATCATCACTATTGGAGATAAAATGAGCATCTTTATCGTCATTTTCATGCTTCTAGGGAGCCAAATCTCAAGATTGGGCTCATGGTTAAAAGTGAATTAAAAGAACCCAAATGCTCACTTCGAGGGCTTAAAACGTGTTTATTCACTGCGGGAAGAGATATAAACAACATTTAGAGTAAATTATTGTTCATGCGAGAACGTTCAATTTTTCATGCAAAACGATCGATGATCGATGACCTGATGAAATTACTCTGTGATGACCAAAATGTTCCGTTTTGAAAATTTTCATCTTTCAACTAATTTTGACTCACAGAGGTGGATCATCACTATTGGAGATAAAATGAGCATCTTTATCGTCATTTTCATGCTTCTAGGGAGCCAAAACTCAAGATTGGGCTCATGGTTAAAAGTGACTTAAAAGAACCCAAATGCTCACTTCGAGGGCTTAAAACGTGTTTATTTACTGCGGGAAGAGATATAAACAACATTTAGAGTAAATTATTGTTCATGCGAGAACGTTCAATTTTTCATGCAAAACGATCGATGATCGGATAAAATTACTCTGAGATGACCAAAATGGTCCGTTTTGAAAATTTTCATCTTTCAACTAATTTTGACTCTCAGAGGTGGATCATCACTTTTGGAGATAAAATGAGCGTCGTTATCGTCATTTTCATGCTTCTAGGGAGCCAAAACTCAAGATTTGGCTTATGGTTAAAAGTGATTTAAAAGGACCCCAATGCTCACTTTGAGGGCTTAAAACGTGTTTATTCACTGCGGAAAGAGATATAAACAATATTTAGAGTGAATTAATGTTCATGCGAGAACGTTCAATTTTTCATGCAAAACCATCAATGACCCGTGACCTGATGAAATTGCTCTGAGATGACCAAAATGGTCCTATTTGAAAATGTTCATCTTTCAACTAATTTTGACTCTTAGAGGTGGATCATCACTTTTGGAGATAAAATGAGCATCGTTATCGTCATTTTCATGCTTCTAGGGAGCCAAAACTCAAGATTTGGCTTATGGTTAAAAGTGACTTAAAAGGACCCAAATGCTCATTTCGAGGGCTTAAAACGTGTTTATTCACTGCGGGAAGAGATATAAACAACATTTAGAGTAAATTATTGTTCATGCCAGAACGTTCAATTTTTCATGCAAAACGATCGATGACCCGCGACCTGATGAAATTGCTCTCAGATGACCAAAATGGTCCGTTTTGAAAATGTTCATCTTTCAACTAATTTTAACTCACAGAGGTGGATCATCACTTTTGGAGATAAAATGAGCATCGTTATCGTCATTTTCATGCTTCTAGGGAGCCAAAACTCAAGATTTGGCTCATGGTTAAAAGTGACTTAAAAGGCCCAAAATGCTCACTTCGAGGGCTTAAAACGTGTTTATTCACTGCGGGAAGAGATATAAACAATAGTTAGAGTGAATTAATGTTCATGCGAGAACGTTCAATTTTTCATGCAAAACAATCGATGACCCGCGACCTGATGAAATTGGTCTGAGATGACCAAAATGGTCTGTTTTGAAAATGTTCATCTTTCAACTAATTTTGACTCTCAGAGGTGGATCATCACTTTTGGAGATAAAATTAGCATCGTTATCGCCATTTTCATGCTTCTAGGGAGCCAAAACTCAAGATTTGGCTTATGGTTAAAAGTGACTTAAAAGGACCCAAATGCTCACTTCGAGGGCTTAAAACGTGTTTATTCACTGCGGGAAGAGATATAAACAACATTTAGAGTAAATTATTGTTCATTCGAGAACGTTCAATTTTTCATTCAAAACGATCGATGACCCGCGACCTGATGAAATTGCTCTGAGATGACCAAAATGTTCCGTTTTGAAAATGTTCATCTTTCAACTAATTTTGACTCTCAGAGGTGGATCATCACTATTGGAGATAAAATAAGCATCTTTATCGTCATTTTCATGCTTCTAGGGAGCCAAAACTCAAGATTGGGCTCATGGTTAAAAGTGACTTAAAAGAACCCAAATGCTCACTTCGAGGGCTTAAAACGTGTTTATTCACTGCGAGTTGAGATATAAACAACATTTAGAGTAAATTATTGTTCATGCGAGAACGTTCAATTTTTCATGCAAAACGATCGATGACCCGCGACCTGATGAAATTGGTCTGAGATGACCAAAATGGTCTGTTTTGAAAATGTTCATCTTTCAACTAATTTTGACTCTCAGAGGTGGATCATCACTTTTGGAGATACAATTAGCATCGTTATCGCCATTTTCATGCTTCTAGGGAGCCAAAACTCAAGATTTGGCTCATGGTTAAAAGTGACTTAAAAGGCCCAAAATGCTCACTTCGAGGGCTTAAAACGTGTTTATTCACTGCGGGAAGAGATATAAACAATAGTTAGAGTGAATTAATGTTCATGCGAGAACGTTCAATTTTTCATGCAAAACGATCGATGACCCGCGACCTGATGAAATGACTCTGAGATGACCAAAATGTTCCGTTTTGAAAATTTTCATCTTTCAACTAATTTTGACTCTCAGAGGTGGATCATCAATTTTGGAGATAAAATGAGCATCGTTATCGTCATTTTCATGCTTCTAGGGAGCCAAAACTCAAGATTTGGCTTATGGTTAAAAGTGACTTAAAAGGACCCAAATGCTCACTTCGAGGGCTTAAAACGTGTTTATTCACTGCGGGAAGAGATATAAACAACATTTAGAGTAAATTATTGTTCATTCGAGAACGTTCAATTTTTCATTCAAAACGATCGATGACCCGCGACCTGATGAAATTGCTCTGAGATGACCAAAATGTTCCGTTTTGAAAATGTTCATCTTTCAACTAATTTTGACTCTCAGAGGTGGATCATCACTATTGGAGATAAAATGAGCATCTTTATCGTCATTTTCATGCTTCTAGGGAGCCAAAACTCAAGATTGGGCTCATGGTTAAAAGTGACTTAAAAGAACCCAAATGATCACTTCGAGGGCTTAAAACGTGTTTATTCACTGCGAGTTGAGATATAAACAACATTTAGAGTAAATTATTGTTCATGCGAGAACGTTCAATTTTTCATGCAAAACGATCGATGACCCGCGACCTGATGAAATTACTCTGAGATGACTATAATGGTCCGTTTTGAAAATTTTCATCTTTCAAATAATTTTGACTCTCAGAGGTGGATCATCACTTTTGGAGATAAAATAAGCATCGTTATCGTCATTTTCATGCTTCTAGGGAGCCAAAACTCAAGATTTGGCTCATGGTTAAATGTGACTTAAAAGGCAAAAAATGCTCACTTCGAGGGCTTAAAACGTGTTTATTCACTGCGGGAAGAATTATAAACAATAGTTAGAGTGAATTAATGTTCATGCGAGAACGTTCAATTTTTCATGCAAAACAATCGATGACCCGCGACCTGATGAAATTGCTCTGAGATGACCAAAATGGTCCGTTTTGAAAATGTTCATCTTTCAACTAATTTTGACTCTCAGAGGTGGATCATCACTATTGGAGATAAAATGAGCATCTTTATCGTCATTTTCATGCTTCTAGGGAGCCAAATCTCAAGATTGGGCTCATGGTTAAAAGTGAATTAAAAGAACCCAAATGCTCACTTCGAGGGCTTAAAACGTGTTTATTCACTGCGGGAAGAGATATAAACAACATTTAGAGTAAATTATTGTTCATGCGAGAACGTTCAATTTTTCATGCAAAACGATCGATGATCGATGACCTGATGAAATTACTCTGAGATGACCAAAATGTTCCGTTTTGAAAATTTTCATCTTTCAACTAATTTTGACTCACAGAGGTGGATCATCACTATTGGAGATAAAATGAGCATCTTTATCGTCATTTTCATGCTTCTAGGGAGCCAAAACTCAAGATTGGGCTCATGGTTAAAAGTGACTTAAAAGAACCCAAATGCTCACTTCGAGGGCTTAAAACGTGTTTATTTACTGCGGGAAGAGATATAAACAACATTTAGAGTAAATTATTGTTCATGCGAGAACGTTCAATTTTTCATGCAAAACGATCGATGATCGGATAAAATTACTCTGAGATGACCAAAATGGTCCGTTTTGAAAATTTTCATCTTTCAACTAATTTTGACTCTCAGAGGTGGATCATCACTTTTGGAGATAAAATGAGCGTCGTTATCGTCATTTTCATGCTTCTAGGGAGCCAAAACTCAAGATTTGGCTTATGGTTAAAAGTGATTTAAAAGGACCCCAATGCTCACTTTGAGGGCTTAAAACGTGTTTATTCACTGCGGAAAGAGATATAAACAATATTTAGAGTGAATTAATGTTCATGCGAGAACGTTCAATTTTTCATGCAAAACCATCGATGACCCGTGACCTGATGAAATTGCTCTGAGATGACCAAAATGGTCCATTTTGAAAATGTTCATCTTTCAACTAATTTTGACTCTCAGAGGTGGATCATCACTATTGGAGATAAAATGAGCATCTTTATCGTCATTTTCATGCTTCTAGGGAGCCAAATCTCAAGATTGGGCTCATGGTTAAAAGTGAATTAAAAGAACCCAAATGCTCACTTCGAGGGCCTAAAACGTGTTTATTCACTGCGGGAAGAGATATAAACAACATTTAGAGTAAATTATTGTTCATGCGAGAACGTTCAATTTTTTCATGCAAAACGATCGATGACCCGCGACCTGATGAAATTACTCTGAGATGACCAAAATGTTCCGTTTTGAAAATTTTCATCTTTCAACTAATTTTGACTCTCAGAGGTGGATCATCACTTTTGGAGATAAAATGAGCATCGTTATCGTCATTTTCATGCTTCTAGGGAGCCAAAACTCAAGATTTGGCTTATGGTTAAAAGTGACTTAAAAGGACCCAAATGCTCACTTTGAGGGCTTAAAACGTGTTTATTCACTGCGGAAAGAGATATAAACAATATTTAGAGTAAATTATTGTTCATGCGAGAACGTTCAATTTTTCATGCAAAACGATCGATGACCCGCGACCTGATGAAATTGCTCTGAGATGACCAAAATGGTCAGTTTTGAAAATGTTCATCTTTCAACTAATTTTGACTCACAGAGGTGGATCATCACTTTTGGAGATAAAATGAGCATCGTTATCGTCATTTTCATGCTTCTAGAGAGCCAAAACTCAAGATTGGGCTCATGGTTAAAAGTGACTTAAAAGAACCCAAATGCTCACTTCGAGGGCTTAAAACGTGTTTATTCACTGCGGGAAGAGATATAAACAACATTTAGAGTAAATTATTGTTCATATGAGAACGTTCAATTTTTCATGCAAAACGATCGATGATCCGCGACCTGATGAAATTGCTCTGAGATGACCAAAATGGTCAGTTTTGAAAATGTTCATCTTTCAACTAATTTTGACTCACAGAGGTGGATCATCACTTTTGGAGATAAAATGAGCATCGTTATCGTCATTTTCATGCTTCTAGGGAGCCAAAACTCAAGATTGGGCTCATGGTTAAAAGTGACTTAAAAGAACCCAAATGCTCACTTCGAGGACTTAAAACGTGTTTATTCACTACGGGAAGAGATATAAACAACATTTAGAGTAAATTATTGTTCATGCGAGAACGTTCAATTTTTCATGCAAAACGATCGATGACCCGCGACCTGATGAAATTACTCTGAGATGACCAAAATGTTCCGTTTTGAAAATTTTCATCTTTCAACTAATTTTGACTCACAGAGGTGGATCATAACTATTGGAGATAAAATGAGAATCTTTATCGTCATTTTCATGCTTCTAGGGAGCCAAAACTCAAGATTGGGCTCATGGTTAAAAGTGACTTAAAAGGACCCAAATGCTCACTTCGAGGGCATAAAACGTGTTTATTCTCTGCGGGAAGAGATATAAACAACATTTAGAGTAAATTATTGTTCATGCGAGAACGTTCAATTTTTCATGTAAAACGATCGATGACCTGATGAAATTGGTCTGAGATGACCAAAATGGTCTGTTTTGAAAATGTTTATCTTTCAACTAATTTTGACTCTCAGAGGTGGATCATCAATTTTGGAGATAAAATGAGCATCGTTATCGTCATTTTCATGTTTCTAGGGAGCTAAAACTCAAGATTTGGCTTATGGTTAAAAGTGACTTAAAAGGACCCAAATGCTCACTTCGAGGGCTTAAAACGTGTTTATTCACTGCGGGAAGAGATATAAACAACATTTAGAGTAAATTATTGTTCATGCGAGAACGTTCAATTTTTCATGCAAAACGATCGATGATCCGCAACCTGATGAAATTACTCTGAGATGACTAAAATGGTCCGTTTTGAAAATTTTCATCTTTCAACTAATTTTGACTCTCAGAGGTGGATCATCACTTTTGGAGATAAAATGAGCATCGTTATCGTCATTTTCATGCTTCTAGGGAGCCAAAACTCAAGATTTGGCTCATGGTTAAATGTGAATTAAAAGGCACAAAATGCTCACTTCGAGGGCTTAAAACTTGTTTATTCACTGCGGGAAGAGATATAAACAATAGTTAGAGTGAATTAATGTTCATGCGAGAACGTTCAATTTTTCATGCAAAACGATCGATGACCCGTGACCTGATGAAATGACTCTGAGATGACCAAAATGTTCCGTTTAGAAAATTTTCATCTTTCAACTAATTTTGACTCTCAGAGATGGATCATCAATTTTGGAGATAAAATGAGCATCGTTATCGTCATTTTCATGCTTCTAGGGAGCCAAAACTCAAGATTTGGCTTATGGTTAAAAGTGACTTAAAAGGACCCAAATGCTCACTTCGAGGGCTTAAAACGTGTTTATTGACTGCGGGAAGAGATATAAACAACATTTAGAGTAAATTATTGTTCATGCGAGAACGTTCAATTTTTCATGCAAAACGATCGATGACCCGCGACCTGATGAAATTACTCTGAGATGACTAAAATGGTCCGTTTTGAAAATTTTCATCTTTCAACTAATTTTGACTCTCAGAGGTGGATCATCACTTTTGGAGATAAAATGAGCATCGTTATCGTCATTTTCATGCTTCTAGGGAGCCAAAACTCAAGATTTGGCTCATGGTTAAATGTGACTTAAAAGGCACAAAATGCTCACTTCGAGGGCTTAAAATGTGATTATTCACTGCAGGAAGAATTATAAACAATAGTTAGAGTGAATTAATGTTCATGCGAGAACGTTCAATTTTTCATGCAAAACAATCGATGACCCGCGACCTGATGAAATTGCTCTGAGATGACCAAAATAGTCCTATTTGAAAATGTTCATCTTTCAACTAATTTTGACTCTTAGAGGTGGATCATCACTTTTGGAGATAAAATGAGCATCGTTATCGTCATTTTCATGCTTCTAGGGAGCCAAAACTCAAGATTTGGCTTATGGTTAATAGTGACTTTAAAGGACCCAAATGCTCATTTCGAGGGCTTAAAACGTGTTTATTCACTGCGGGAAGAGATATAAACAACATTTAGAGTAAATTATTGTTCATGCCAGAACGTTCAATTTTTCATGCAAAACGATCGATGACCCGCGACCTGATGAAATTGCTCTCAGATGACCAAAATGGTCCGTTTTGAAAATGTTCATCTTTCAACTAATTTTAACTCACAGAGGTGGATCATCACTTTTGGAGATAAAATGAGCATCGTTATCGTCATTTTCATGCTTCTAGGGAGCCAAAACTCAAGATTTGGCTCATGGTTAAAAGTGACTTAAAAGGCCCAAAATGCTCACTTCGAGTGCTTAAAACGTGTTTATTCACTGCGGGAAGAGATATAAACAATAGTTAGAGTGAATTAATGTTCATGCGAGAACGTTCAATTTTTCATGCAAAACAATCGATGACCCGCGACCTGATGAAATTGGTCTGAGATGACCAAAATGGTCTGTTTTGAAAATGTTCATCTTTCAACTAATTTTGACTCTCAGAGGTGGATCATCACTTTTGGAGATAAAATGAGCATCGTTATCGCCATTTTCATGCTTCTAGGGAGCCAAAACTCAAGATTTGGCTCATGGTTAAAAGTGACTTAAAAGGCCCAAAATGCTCACTTCGAGGGCTTAAAACGTGTTTATTCACTGCGGGAAGAGATATAAACAATAGTTAGAGTGAATTAATGTTCATGCGAGAACGTTCAATTTTTCATGCAAAACGATCGATGACCCGCGACCTGATGAAATTACTCTGAGATGACTAAAATGGTCCGTTTTGAAAATTTTCATCTTTCAACTAATTTTGACTCTCAGAGGTGGATCATCACTTTTGGAGATAAAATGAGCATCGTTATCGTCATTTTCATGCTTCTAGGGAGCCAAAACTCAAGATTTGGCTCATGGTTAAATGTGACTTAAAAGGCACAAAATGCTCACTTCGAGGGCTTAAAATGTGATTATTCACTGCAGGAAGAATTATAAACAATAGTTAGAGTGAATTAATGTTCATGCGAGAACGTTCAATTTTTCATGCAAAACAATCGATGACCCGCGACCTGATGAAATTGCTCTGAGATGACCAAAATAGTCCTATTTGAAAATGTTCATCTTTCAACTAATTTTGACTCTTAGAGGTGGATCATCACTTTTGGAGATAAAATGAGCATCGTTATCGTCATTTTCATGCTTCTAGGGAGCCAAAACTCAAGATTTGGCTTATGGTTAATAGTGACTTTAAAGGACCCAAATGCTCATTTCGAGGGCTTAAAACGTGTTTATTCACTGCGGGAAGAGATATAAACAACATTTAGAGTAAATTATTGTTCATGCCAGAACGTTCAATTTTTCATGCAAAACGATCGATGACCCGCGACCTGATGAAATTGCTCTCAGATGACCAAAATGGTCCGTTTTGAAAATGTTCATCTTTCAACTAATTTTAACTCACAGAGGTGGATCATCACTTTTGGAGATAAAATGAGCATCGTTATCGTCATTTTCATGCTTCTAGGGAGCCAAAACTCAAGATTTGGCTCATGGTTAAAAGTGACTTAAAAGGCCCAAAATGCTCACTTCGAGTGCTTAAAACGTGTTTATTCACTGCGGGAAGAGATATAAACAATAGTTAGAGTGAATTAATGTTCATGCGAGAACGTTCAATTTTTCATGCAAAACAATCGATGACCCGCGACCTGATGAAATTGGTCTGAGATGACCAAAATGGTCTGTTTTGAAAATGTTCATCTTTCAACTAATTTTGACTCTCAGAGGTGGATCATCACTTTTGGAGATAAAATGAGCATCGTTATCGCCATTTTCATGCTTCTAGGGAGCCAAAACTCAAGATTTGGCTCATGGTTAAAAGTGACTTAAAAGGCCCAAAATGCTCACTTCGAGGGCTTAAAACGTGTTTATTCACTGCGGGAAGAGATATAAACAATAGTTAGAGTGAATTAATGTTCATGCGAGAACGTTCAATTTTTCATGCAAAACAATCGATGACCCGCGACCTGATGAAATTGCTCTGAGATGACCAAAATGTTCCGTTTTGAAAATTTTCATCTTTCAACTAATTTTGACTCTCAGAGGTGGATCATCACTTTTGGAGATAAAATGAGCATCGTTATCGCCATTTTCATGCTTCTAGGGAGCCAAAACTCAAGATTTGGCTCATGGTTAATAGTGACTTAAAAGGCCCAAAATGCTCACTTCGAGGGCTTAAAATGTGTTTATTCACTGCGGGAAGAGATATAAACAATAGTTAGAGTGAATTAATGTTCATGCGAGAACGTTCAATTTTTCATGCAAAACAATCGATGACCCGCGACCTGATGAAATTGCTCTGAGATGACCAAAATGGTCCGTTTTGAAAATGTTCATCTTTCAACTAATTTTGACTCTCAGAGGTGGATCATCACTATTGGAGATAAAATGAGCATCTTTATCGTCATTTTCATGCTTCTAGGGAGCCAAATCTCAAGATTGGGCTCATGGTTAAAAGTGAATTAAAAGAACCCAAATGCTCACTTCGAGGGCTTAAAACGTGTTTATTCACTGCGGGAAGAGATATAAACAACATTTAGAGTAAATTATTGTTCATGCGAGAACTTTCAATTTTTCATGCAAAACGATCGATGATCGATGACCTGATGAAATTACTCTGAGATGACCAAAATGTTCCGTTTTGAAAATTTTCATCTTTCAACTAATTTTGACTCACAGAGGTGGATCATCACTATTGGAGATAAAATGAGCATCTTTATCGTCATTTTCATGCTTCTAGGGAGCCAAAACTCAAGATTGGGCTCGTGGTTAAAAGTGACTTAAAAGAACCCAAATGCTCACTTCGAGGGCTTAAAACGTGTTTATTTACTGCGGGAAGAGATATAAACAACATTTAGAGTAAATTATTGTTCATGCGAGGACGTTCAATTTTTCATGCAAAACGATCGATGATCGATGACCTGATAAAATTACTCTGAGATGACCAAAATGGTCCGTTTTGAAAATGTTCATCTTTCAACTAATTTTGACTCTCAGAGGTGGATCATCAATTTTGGAGATAAAATGAGCATCGTTATCGTCATTTTCATGCTTCTAGGGAGCCAAAACTCAAGATTTGGCTTATGGTTAAAAGTGATTTAAAAGGACCCCAATGCTCACTTTGAGGGCTTAAAACGTGTTTATTCACTGCGGAAAGAGATATAAACAATATTTAGAGTGATTTAATGTTCATGCGAGAACGTTCAATTTTTCATGCAAAACAATCGATGACCCGTGACCTGATGAAATTGCTCTGAGATGACCAAAATGGTCCTATTTGAAAATGTTCATCTTTCAAATAATTTTGACTCTTAGAGGTGGATCATCACTTTTGGAGATAAAATGAGCATCGTTATCGTCATTTTCATGCTTCTAGAGAGCCAAAACTCAAGATTGGGCTCATGGTTAAAAGTGACTTAAAAGAACCCAAATGCTCACTTCGAGGGCTTAAAACGTGTTTATTCACTGCGGGAAGAGATATAAACAACATTTAGAGTAAATTATTGTTCATATGAGAACGTTCAATTTTTCATGCAAAACGATCGATGATCCGCGACCTGATGAAATTGCTCTGAGATGACCAAAATGGTCAGTTTTGAAAATGTTCATCTTTCAACTAATTTTGACTCACAGAGGTGGATCATCACTTTTGGAGATAAAATGAGCATCGTTATCGTCATTTTCATGCTTCTAGGGAGCCAAAACTCAAGATTGGGCTCATGGTTAAAAGTGACTTAAAAGAACCCAAATGCTCACTTCGAGGACTTAAAACGTGTTTATTCACTACGGGAAGAGATATAAACAACATTTAGAGTAAATTATTGTTCATGCGAGAATGTTCAATTTTTCATGCAAAACGAACGATGACCCGCGACCTGATGAAATTACTCTGAGATGACCAAAATGTTCCGTTTTGAAAATTTTCATCTTTCAACTAATTTTGACTCACAGAGGTGGATCATAACTATTGGAGATAAAATGAGAATCTTTATCGTCATTTTCATGCTTCTAGGGAGCCAAAACTCAAGATTGGGCTCATGGTTAAAAGTGACTTAAAAGGACCCAAATGCTCACTTCGAGGGCTTAAAACGTGTTTATTCACTGCGGGAAGAGATATAAACAACATTTAGAGTAAATTATTGTTCATGCGAGAACGTTCAATTTTTCATGTAAAACGATCGATGACCTGATGAAATTGGTCTGAGATGACCAAAATGGTCTGTTTTGAAAATGTTTATCTTTCAACTAATTTTGACTCTCAGAGGTGGATCATCAATTTTGGAGATAAAATGAGCATCGTTATCGTCATTTTCATGTTTCTAGGGAGCTAAAACTCAAGATTTGGCTTATGGTTAAAAGTGACTTAAAAGGACCCAAATGCTCACTTCGAGGGCTTAAAACGTGTTTATTCACTGCGGGAAGAGATATAAACAACATTTAGAGTAAATTATTGTTCATGCGAGAACGTTCAATTTTTCATGCAAAACGATCGATGACCCGCGACCTGATGAAATTGGTCTGAGATGACCAAAATGGTCTGTTTTGAAAATGTTCATCTTTCAACTAATTTTGACTCTCAGAGGTGGATCATCACTTTTGGAGATAAAATGAGCATCGTTATCGCCATTTTCATGCTTCTAGGGAGCCAAAACTCAAGATTTGGCTCATGGTTAAAAGTGACTTAAAAGGCCCAAAATGCTCACTTCGAGGGCTTAAAACGTGTTTATTCACTGCGGGAAGAGATATAAACAATAGTTAGAGTGAATTAATGTTCATGCGAGAACGTTCAATTTTTCATGCAAAACAATCGATGACCCGCGACCTGATGAAATTGCTCTGAGATGACCAAAATGTTCCGTTTTGAAAATTTTCATCTTTCAACTCATTTTGACTCTCAGAGGTGGATCATCACTTTTGGAGATAAAATGAGCATCGTTATCGCCATTTTCATGCTTCTAGGGAGCCAAAACTCAAGATTTGGCTCATGGTTAAAAGTGACTTAAAAGGCCCAAAATGCTCACTTCGAGGGCTTAAAACGTGTTTATTCACTGCGGGAAGAGATATAAACAATAGTTAGAGTGAATTAATGTTCATGCGAGAACGTTCAATTTTTCATGCAAAACAATCGATGACCCGCGACCTGATGAAATTGCTCTGAGATGACCAAAATGTTCCGTTTTGAAAATTTTCATCTTTCAACTAATTTTGACTCTCAGAGGTGGATCATCACTTTTGGAGATAAAATGAGCATCGTTATCGCCATTTTCATGCTTCTAGGGAGCCAAAACTCAAGATTTGGCTCATGGTTAATAGTGACTTAAAAGGCCCAAAATGCTCACTTCGAGGGCTTAAAATGTGTTTATTCACTGCGGGAAGAGATATAAACAATAGTTAGAGTGAATTAATGTTCATGTGAGAACGTTCAATTTTTCATGCAAAACAATCGATGACCCGCGACCTGATGAAATTGCTCTGAGATGACCAAAATGGTCCGTTTTGAAAATGTTCATCTTTCAACTAATTTTGACTCTCAGAGGTGGATCATCACTATTGGAGATAAAATGAGCATCTTTATCGTCATTTTCATGCTTCTAGGGAGCCAAATCTCAAGATTGGGCTCATGGTTAAAAGTGAATTAAAAGAACCCAAATGCTCACTTCGAGGGCTTAAAACGTGTTTATTCACTGCGGGAAGAGATATAAACAACATTTAGAGTAAATTATTGTTCATGCGAGAACTTTCAATTTTTCATGCAAAACGATCGATGATCGATGACCTGATGAAATTACTCTGAGATGACCAAAATGTTCCGTTTTGAAAATTTTCATCTTTCAACTAATTTTGACTCACAGAGGTGGATCATCACTATTGGAGATAAAATGAGCATCTTTATCGTCATTTTCATGCTTCTAGGGAGCCAAAACTCAAGATTGGGCTCGTGGTTAAAAGTGACTTAAAAGAACCCAAATGCTCACTTCGAGGGCTTAAAACGTGTTTATTTACTGCGGGAAGAGATATAAACAACATTTAGAGTAAATTATTGTTCATGCGAGGACGTTCAATTTTTCATGCAAAACGATCGATGATCGATGACCTGATAAAATTACTCTGAGATGACCAAAATGGTCCGTTTTGAAAATGTTCATCTTTCAACTAATTTTGACTCTCAGAGGTGGATCATCAATTTTGGAGATAAAATGAGCATCGTTATCGTCATTTTCATGCTTCTAGGGAGCCAAAACTCAAGATTTGGCTTATGGTTAAAAGTGATTTAAAAGGACCCCAATGCTCACTTTGAGGGCTTAAAACGTGTTTATTCACTGCGGAAAGAGATATAAACAATATTTAGAGTGATTTAATGTTCATGCGAGAACGTTCAATTTTTCATGCAAAACAATCGATGACCCGTGACCTGATGAAATTGCTCTGAGATGACCAAAATGGTCCTATTTGAAAATGTTCATCTTTCAAATAATTTTGACTCTTAGAGGTGGATCATCACTTTTGGAGATAAAATGAGCATCGTTATCGTCATTTTCATGCTTCTAGAGAGCCAAAACTCAAGATTGGGCTCATGGTTAAAAGTGACTTAAAAGAACCCAAATGCTCACTTCGAGGGCTTAAAACGTGTTTATTCACTGCGGGAAGAGATATAAACAACATTTAGAGTAAATTATTGTTCATATGAGAACGTTCAATTTTTCATGCAAAACGATCGATGATCCGCGACCTGATGAAATTGCTCTGAGATGACCAAAATGGTCAGTTTTGAAAATGTTCATCTTTCAACTAATTTTGACTCACAGAGGTGGATCATCACTTTTGGAGATAAAATGAGCATCGTTATCGTCATTTTCATGCTTCTAGGGAGCCAAAACTCAAGATTGGGCTCATGGTTAAAAGTGACTTAAAAGAACCCAAATGCTCACTTCGAGGACTTAAAACGTGTTTATTCACTACGGGAAGAGATATAAACAACATTTAGAGTAAATTATTGTTCATGCGAGAATGTTCAATTTTTCATGCAAAACGAACGATGACCCGCGACCTGATGAAATTACTCTGAGATGACCAAAATGTTCCGTTTTGAAAATTTTCATCTTTCAACTAATTTTGACTCACAGAGGTGGATCATAACTATTGGAGATAAAATGAGAATCTTTATCGTCATTTTCATGCTTCTAGGGAGCCAAAACTCAAGATTGGGCTCATGGTTAAAAGTGACTTAAAAGGACCCAAATGCTCACTTCGAGGGCTTAAAACGTGTTTATTCACTGCGGGAAGAGATATAAACAACATTTAGAGTAAATTATTGTTCATGCGAGAACGTTCAATTTTTCATGTAAAACGATCGATGACCTGATGAAATTGGTCTGAGATGACCAAAATGGTCTGTTTTGAAAATGTTTATCTTTCAACTAATTTTGACTCTCAGAGGTGGATCATCAATTTTGGAGATAAAATGAGCATCGTTATCGTCATTTTCATGTTTCTAGGGAGCTAAAACTCAAGATTTGGCTTATGGTTAAAAGTGACTTAAAAGGACCCAAATGCTCACTTCGAGGGCTTAAAACGTGTTTATTCACTGCGGGAAGAGATATAAACAACATTTAGAGTAAATTATTGTTCATGCGAGAACGTTCAATTTTTCATGCAAAACGATCGATGACCCGCGACCTGATGAAATTGGTCTGAGATGACCAAAATGGTCTGTTTTGAAAATGTTCATCTTTCAACTAATTTTGACTCTCAGAGGTGGATCATCACTTTTGGAGATAAAATGAGCATCGTTATCGCCATTTTCATGCTTCTAGGGAGCCAAAACTCAAGATTTGGCTCATGGTTAAAAGTGACTTAAAAGGCCCAAAATGCTCACTTCGAGGGCTTAAAACGTGTTTATTCACTGCGGGAAGAGATATAAACAATAGGTAGAGTGAATTAATGTTCATGCGAGAACGTTCAATTTTTCATGCAAAACAATCGATGACCCGCGACCTGATGAAATTGCTCTGAGATGACCAAAATGTTCCGTTTTGAAAATTTTCATCTTTCAACTCATTTTGACTCTCAGAGGTGGATCATCACTTTTGAAGATAAAATGAGCATCGTTATCGCCATTTTCATGCTTCTAGGGAGCCAAAACTCAAGATTTGGCTCATGGTTAATAGTGACTTAAAAGGCCCAAAATGCTCACTTCGAGGGCTTAAAATGTGTTTATTCACTGCGGGAAGAGATATAAACAATAGTTAGAGTGAATTAATGTTCATGCGAGAACGTTCAATTTTTCATGCAAAACAATCAATGACCCGCGACCTGATGAAATTGCTCTGAGATGACCAAAATGGTCCGTTTTGAAAATGTTCATCTTTCAACTAATTTTGACTCTCAGAGGTGGATCATCACCATTGGAGATAAAATGAGCATCTTTATCGTCATTTTCATGCTTCTAGGGAGCCAAATCTCAAGATTGGGCTCATGGTTAAAAGTGAATTAAAAGAACCCAAATGCTCACTTCGAGGGCTTAAAACGTGTTTATTCACTGCGGGAAGAGATATAAACAACATTTAGAGTAAATTATTGTTCATGCGAGAACGTTCAATTTTTCATGCAAAACGATCGATGATCAATGACCTGATGAAATTACTCTGAGATGACCAAAATGTTCCGTTTTGAAAATTTTCATCTTTCAACTAATTTTGACTCACAGAGGTGGATCATCACTATTGGAGATAAAATGAGCATCTTTATCGTCATTTTCATGCTTCTAGGGAGCCAAAACTCAAGATTGGGCTCGTGGTTAAAAGTGACTTAAAAGAACCCAAATGCTCACTTCGAGGGCTTAAAACGTGTTTATTTACTGCGGGAAGAGATATAAACAACATTTAGAGTAAATTATTGTTCATGCGAGGACGTTCAATTTTTCATGCAAAACAATCGATGACCCGTGACCTGATGAAATTGCTCTGAGATGACCAAAATGGTCCTATTTGAAAATGTTCATCTTTCAACTAATTTTGACTCTTAGAGGTGGATCATCACTTTTGGAGATAAAATGAGCATCGTTATCGTCATTTTCATGCTTCTAGAGAGCCAAAACTCAAGATTGGGCTCATGGTTAAAAGTGACTTAAAAGAACCCAAATGCTCACTTCGAGGGCTTAAAACGTGTTTATTCACTGCGGGAAGAGATATAAACAACATTTAGAGTAAATTATTGTTCATATGAGAACGTTCAATTTTTCATGCAAAACGATCGATGATCCGCGACCTGATGAAATTGCTCTGAGATGACCAAAATGGTCAGTTTTGAAAATGTTCATCTTTCAACTAATTTTGACTCACAGAGGTGGATCATCACTTTTGGAGATAAAATGAGCATCGTTATCGTCATTTTCATGCTTCTAGGGAGCCAAAACTCAAGATTGGGCTCATGGTTAAAAGTGACTTAAAAGAACCCAAATGCTCACTTCGAGGACTTAAAACGTGTTTATTCACTACGGGAAGAGATATAAACAACATTTAGAGTAAATTATTGTTCATGCGAGAACGTTCAATTTTTCATGCAAAACGATCGATGACCCGCGACCTGATGAAATTACTCTGAGATGACCAAAATGTTCCGTTTTGAAAATTTTCATCTTTCAACTAATTTTGACTCACAGAGGTGGATCATAACTATTGGAGATAAAATGAGAATCTTTATCGTCATTTTCATGCTTCTAGGGAGCCAAAACTCAAGATTGGGCTCATGGTTAAAAGTGACTTAAAAGGACCCAAATGCTCACTTCTAGGGCTTAAAACGTGTTTATTCACTGCGGGAAGAGATATAAACAACATTTAGAGTAAATTATTGTTCATGCGAGAACGTTCAATTTTTCATGTAAAACGATCGATGACCTGATGAAATTGGTCTGAGATGACCAAAATGGTCTGTTTTGAAAATGTTTATCTTTCAACTAATTTTGACTCTCAGAGGTGGATCATCAATTTTGGAGATAAAATGAGCATCGTTATCGTCATTTTCATGTTTCTAGGGAGCTAAAACTCAAGATTTGGCTTATGGTTAAAAGTGACTTAAAAGGACCCAAATGCTCACTTCGAGGGCTTAAAACGTGTTTATTCACTGCGGGAAGAGATATAAACAACATTTAGAGTAAATTATTGTTCATGCGAGAACGTTCAATTTTTCATGCAAAACAATCGATGACCCGCGACCTGATGAAATTGGTCTGAGATGACCAAAATGGTCTGTTTTGAAAATGTTCATCTTTCAACTAATTTTGACTCTCAGAGGTGGATCATCACTTTTGGAGATAAAATGAGCATCGTTATCGCCAATTTCATGCTTCTAGGGAGCCAAAACTCAAGATTTGGCTCATGGTTAAAAGTGACTTAAAAGGCCCAAAATGCTCACTTCGAGGGCTTAAAACGTGTTTATTCACTGCGGGAAGAGATATAAACAATAGTTAGAGTGAATTAATGTTCATGCGAGAACGTTCAATTTTTCATGCAAAAGAATCGATGACCCGCGACCTGATGAAATTGCTCTGAGATGACCAAAATGTTCCGTTTTGAAAATGTTCATCTTTCAACTAATTTTGACTCTCAGAGGTGGATCATCACTTTTGGAGATAAAATGAGCATCGTTATCGCCATTTTCATGCTTCTAGGGAGCCAAAACTCAAGATTTGGCTCATGGTTAATAGTGACTTAAAAGGCCCAAAATGCTCACTTCGAGGGCTTAAAATGTGTTTATTCACTGCGGGAAGAGATATAAACAATAGTTAGAGTGAATTAATGTTCATGCGAGAACGTTCAATTTTTCATGCAAAACAATCGATGACCCGCGACCTGATGAAATTGCTCTGAGATGACCAAAATGGTCCGTTTTGAAAATGTTCATCTTTCAACTAATTTTGACTCTCAGAGGTGGATCATCACTATTGGAGATAAAATGAGCATCTTTATCGTCATTTTCATGCTTCTAGGGAGCCAAATCTCAAGATTGGGCTCATGGTTAAAAGTGAATTAAAAGAACCCAAATGCTCACTTCGAGGGCTTAAAACGTGTTTATTCACTGCGGGAAGAGATATAAACAACATTTAGAGTAAATTATTGTTCATGCGAGAACGTTCAATTTTTCATGCAAAACGATCGATGATCGATGACCTGATGAAATTACTCTGAGATGACCAAAATGTTCCGTTTTGAAAATTTTCATCTTTCAACTAATTTTGACTCACAGAGGTGGATCATCACTATTGGAGATAAAATGAGCATCTTTATCGTCATTTTCATGCTTCTAGGGAGCCAAAACTCAAGATTGGGCTTGTGGTTAAAAGTGACTTAAAAGAACCCAAATGCTCACTTCGAGGGCTTAAAACGTGTTTATTTACTGCGGGAAGAGATATAAACAACATTTAGAGTAAATTATTGTTCATGCGAGGACGTTCAATTTTTCATGCAAAACGATCGATGATCGATGACCTGATAAAATTACTCTGAGATGACCAAAATGGTCCGTTTTGAAAATGTTCATCTTTCAACTAATTTTGACTCTCAGAGGTGGATCATCAATTTTGGAGATAAAATGAGCATCGTTATCGTCATTTTCATGCTTCTAGGGAGCCAAAACTCAAGATTTGGCTTATGGTTAAAAGTGATTTAAAAGGACCCCAATGCTCACTTTGAGGGCTTAAAACGTGTTTATTCACTGCGGAAAGAGATATAAACAATGTTTAGAGTGATTTAATGTTCATGCGAGAATGTTCAATTTTTCATGCAAAACAATCGATGACCCGTGACCTGATAAAATTACTCTGAGATGACCAAAATGGTCCGTTTTGAAAATGTTCATCTTTCAACTAATTTTGACTCTCAGAGGTGGATCATCACTTTTGGAGATAAAATGAGCATCGTTATCGTCATTTTCATGCTTCTAGGGAGCCAAAACTCAAGATTTGGCTTATGGTTAAAAGTGACTTAAAAGGACCCAAATGCTCATTTCGAGGGCTTAAAACGTGTTTATTCACTGCGGGAAGGGATATAAACAACATTTATAGTAAATTATTGTTCATGCCAGAACGTTCAATTTTTCATGCAAAACGATCGATGACCCGCGACCTGATGAAATTGCTCTCAGATGACCAAAATGGTCCGTTTTGAAAATGTTCATCTTTCAACTAATTTTAACTCACAGAGGTGGATCATCACTTTTGGAGATAAAATGAGCATCGTTATCGTCATTTTCATGCTTCTAGGAAGCCAAAACTCAAGATTTGGCTCATGGTTAAAAGTGACTTAAAAGGCCCAAAATGCTCACTTCGAGGGCTTAAAACGTGTTTATTCACTGCGGGAAGAGATATAAACAATAGTTAGAGTGAATTAATGTTCATGCGAGAACGTTCAATTTTTCATGCAAAACAATCGATGACCCGCGACCTGATGAAATTGGTCTGAGATGACCAAAATGGTCTGTTTTGAAAATGTTCATCTTTCAACTAATTTTGACTCTCAGAGGTGGATCATCACTTTTGGAGATAAAATGAGCATCGTTATCGCCATTTTCATGCTTCTAGGGAGCCAAAACTCAAGATTTGGCTCATGGTTAAAAGTGACTTAAAAGGCCCAAAATGCTCACTTCGAGGGCTTAAAACGTGTTTATTCACTGCGGGAAGAGATATAAACAATAGTTAGAGTGAATTAATGTTCATGCGAGAACGTTCAATTTTTCATGCAAAACGATCGATGACCCGCGACCTGATGAAATGACTCTGAGATGACCAAAATGTTCAGTTTTGAAAATGTTCATCTTTCAACTAATTTTGACTCTCAGAGGTGGATCATCACTTTTGGAGATAAAATGAGCATCGTTATCGTCATTTTCATGCTTCTAGGGAGCCAAAACTCAAGATTTGGCTCATGGTTAAATGTGACTTAAAAGGCACAAAATGCTCACTTCGAGGGCTTAAAACGTGTTTATTCACTGCGGGAAGAATTATAAACAATAGTTAGAGTAAATTATTGTTCATGCGAGAACGTTCAATTTTTCATGCAAAACGATCGATAACCCGCGACCTGATGAAATTGCTCTGAGATGACCAAAATGGTCAGTTTTGAAAATGTTCATCTTTCAACTAATTTTGACTCACAGAGGTGGATCATCACTTTTGGAGATAAAATGAGCATCGTTATCGTCATTTTCATGCTTCTAGGGAGCCAAAACTCAAGATTGGGCTCATGGTTAAAAGTGACTTAAAAGAACCCAAATGCTCACTTCGAGGGCTTAAAACGTGTTTATTCACTGCGGGAAGAGATATAAACAACATTTAGAGTAAATTATTGTTCATATGAGAACGTTCAATTTTTCATGCAAAACGATCGATGATCCGCGACCTGATGAAATTGCTCTGAGATGACCAAAATGGTCAGTTTTGAAAATGTTCATCTTTCAACTAATTTTGACTCACAGAGGTGGATCATCACTTTTGGAGATAAAATGAGCATCGTTATCGTCATTTTCATGCTTCTAGGGAGCCAAAACTCAAGATTGGGCTCATGGTTAAAAGTGACTTAAAAGAACCCAAATGCTCACTTCGAGGACTTAAAACGTGTTTATTCACTACGGGAAGAGATATAAACAACATTTAGAGTAAATTATTGTTCATGCGAGAACGTTCAATTTTTCATGCAAAACGATCGATGACCCGCGACCTGATGAAATTACTCTGAGATGACCAAAATGTTCCGTTTTGAAAATTTTCATCTTTCTACTAATTTTGACTCACAGAGGTGGATCATAACTATTGGAGATAAAATGAGAATCTTTATCGTCATTTTCATGCTTCTAGGGAGCCAAAACTCAAGATTGGGCTCATGGTTAAAAGTGACTTAAAAGGACCCAAATGCTCACTTCGAGGGCTTAAAACGTGTTTATTCACTGCGGGAAGAGATATAAACAACATTTAGAGTAAATTATTGTTCATGCGAGAACGTTCAATTTTTCATGTAAAACGATCGATGACCTGATGAAATTGGTCTGAGATGACCAAAATGGTCTGTTTTGAAAATGTTTATCTTTCAACTAATTTTGACTCTCAGAGGTGGATCATCAATTTTGGAGATAAAATGAGCATCGTTATCGTCATTTTCATGTTTCTAGGGAGCTAAAACTCAAGATTTGGCTTATGGTTAAAAGTGACTTAAAAGGACCCAAATGCTCACTTCGAGGGCTTAAAACTTGTTTATTCACTGCAGGAAGAATTATAAACAATAGTTAGAGTGAATTAATGTTCATGCGAGAACGTTCAATTTTTCATGCAAAACAATCGATGACCCGCGAACTGATGAAATTGCTCTGAGATGACCAAAATGGTCCGTTTTGAAAATGTTCATCTTTCAACTAATTTTGACTCTCAGAGGTGGATCATCACTATTGGAGATAAAATGAGCATCTTTATCTTCATTTTCATGCTTCTAGGGAGCCAAAACTCAAGATTTGGCTTATGGTTAAAAGTGACTTAAAAGGACCCAAATGCTCACTTTGAGGGCTTAAAACGTGTTTATTCACTGCGGAAAGAGATATAAACAATATTTAGAGTAAATTATTGTTCATGCAAGAACGTTCAATTTTTCATGCAAAACGATCGATGACCCGCGACCTGATGAAATTGCTCTGAGATGACCAAAATGGTCAGTTTTGAAAATGTTCATCTTTCAACTAATTTTGACTCACAGAGGTGGATCAATACTTTTGGAGATAAAATGAGCATCGTTATCATCATTTTCATGCTTCTAGGGAGCCAAAACTCAAGATTGGGCTCATGGTTAAAAGTGACTTAAAAGAACCCAAATGCTCACTTCGAGGGCTTAAAACGTGTTTATTCACTGCGGGAAGAGATATAAACAACATTTAGAGTAAATTATTGTTCATGCGAGAACGTTCAATTTTTCATGCAAAACGATCGATAACCCGCGACCTGATGAAATTACTCTGAGATGACCAAAATGTTCCGTTTTGAAAATTTTCATCTTTCAACTAATTTTGACTCTCAGAGGTGGATCATCACTTTTGGAGATAAAATGAGCATCGTTATCGTCATTTTCTTGCTTCTAGGGAGCCAAATCTCAAGATTGGGCTCATGGTTAAAAGTGACTTTAAAGAACCCAAATGCTCACTTCGAGGGCTTAAAACGTGTTTATTCACTGCGGGAAGAGATATAAACAACATTTAGAGTAAATTATTGTTCATGCGAGAACGTTCAATTTTTCATGCAAAACGATCGATGATCCGCGACCTGATGAAATTGCTCTGAGATGACCAAAATGGTCAGTTTTGAAAATGTTCATCTTTCAACTAATTTTGACTCACAGAGGTGGATCATCACTATTGGAGATAAAATGAGCATCTTTATCGTCATTTTCATGCTTCTAGGGAGCCAAAACTCAAGATTGGGCTCATGGTTAAAAGTGACTTAAAAGGACCCAAATGCTCACTTCGAGGGCTTAAAACTTGTTTATTCACTGCGGGAAGAGATATAAACAACATTTAGAGTAAATTATTGTTCATGCGAGAACGTTCAATTTTTCATGCAAAACGATCGATGACCTGATGAAATTGCTCTGAGATGACCAAAATGTTCCGTTTTGAAAATTTTCATCTTTCAACTAATTTTGACTCTCAGAGGTGGATCATCAATTTTGGAGATAAAATGAGCATCGTTATCGTCATTTTCATGCTTCTAGGGAGCCAAAACTCAAGATTTGGCTTATGGTTAAAAGTGACTTAAAAGGACCCAAATGCTCACTTCGAGGGCTTAAAACGTGTTTATTCACTGCGGGAAGAGATATAAACAACATTTAGAGTAAATTATTGTTCATGCGAGAACGTTCAATTTTTCATGCAAAACGATCGATGATCCGCGACCTGATGAAATTGCTCTGAGATGACCAAAATGGTCAGTTTTGAAAATGTTCATCTTTCAACTAATTTTGACTCACATAGGTGGATCATCACTTTTGGAGATAAAATGAGCATCGTTATCGTCATTTTCATGCTTCTAGGGAGCCAAAACTCAAGATTTGGCTTATGGTTAAAAGTGACTTAAAAGGACCCAAATGCTCACTTTGAGGGCTTAAAACGTGTTTATTCACTGCGGAAAGAGATATAAACAATATTTAGAGTAAATTATTGTTCATGCGAGAACGTTCAATTTTTCATGCAAAACGATCGATGACCCGCGACCTGATGAAATTGCTCTGAGATGACCAAAATGGTCAGTTTTGAAAATGTTCATCTTTCAACTAATTTTGACTCACAGAGGTGGATCATCACTTTTGGAGATAAAATGAGCATCGTTATCGTCATTTTCATGCTTCTAGGGAGCCAAAACTCAAGATTGGGCTCATGGTTAAAAGTGACTTAAAAGAACCCAAATGCTCACTTCGAGGGCTTAAAACGTGTTTATTCACTGCGGGAAGAGATATAAACAACATTTAGAGTAAATTATTGTTCATATGAGAACGTTCAATTTTTCATGCAAAACGATCGATGATCCGCGACCTGATGAAATTGCTCTGAGATGACCAAAATGGTCAGTTTTGAAAATGTTCATCTTTCAACTAATTTTGACTCACAGAGGTGGATCATCACTTTTGGAGATAAAATGAGCATCGTTATCGTCATTTTCATGCTTCTAGGGAGCCAAAACTCAAGATTGGGCTCATGGTTAAAAGTGACTTAAAAGAACCCAAATGCTCACTTCGAGGACTTAAAACGTGTTTATTCACTACGGGAAGAGATATAAACAACATTTAGAGTAAATTATTGTTCATGCGAGAACGTTCAATTTTTCATGCAAAACGATCGATGACCCGCGACCTGATGAAATTACTCTGAGATGACCAAAATGTTCCGTTTTGAAAATTTTCATCTTTCAACTAATTTTGACTCACAGAGGTGGATCATAACTATTGGAGATAAAATGAGAATCTTTATCGTCATTTTCATGCTTCTAGGGAGCCAAAACTCAAGATTGGGCTCATGGTTAAAAGTGACTTAAATGGACCCAAATGCTCACTTCGAGGGCTTAAAACGTGTTTATTCACTGCGGGAAGAGATATAAACAACATTTAGAGTAAATTATTGTTCATGCGAGAACGTTCAATTTTTCATGTAAAACGATCGATGACCTGATGAAATTGGTCTGAGATGACCAAAATGGTCTGTTTGAAAATGTTTATCTTTCAACTAATTTTGACTCTCAGAGGTGGATCATCAATTTTGGAGATAAAATGAGCATCGTTATCGTCATTTTCATGTTTCTAGGGAGCTAAAACTCAAGATTTGGCTTATGGTTAAAAGTGACTTAAAAGGACCCAAATGCTCACTTCGAGGGCTTAAAACTTGTTTATTCACTGCAGGAAGAATTATAAACAATAGTTAGAGTGAATTAATGTTCATGCGAGAACGTTCAATTTTTCATGCAAAACAATCGATGACCCGCGACCTGATGAAATTGCTCTGAGATGACCAAAATGGTCCGTTTTGAAAATGTTCATCTTTCAACTAATTTTGACTCTCAGAGGTGGATCATCACTATTGGAGATAAAATGAGCATCTTTATCGTCATTTTCATGCTTCTAGGGAGCCAAATCTCAATATTGGGCTCATGGTTAAAAGTGAATTAAAAGAACCCAAATGCTCACTTCGAGGGCTTAAAACGTGTTTATTCACTGCGGGAAGAGATATAAACAACATTTAGAGTAAATTATTGTTCATGCGAGAACGTTCAATTTTTCATGCAAAACGATCGATGACCCGCGACCTGATGAAATTACTCTGAGATGACCAAAATGTTCCGTTTTGAAAATTTTCATCTTTCAACTAATTTTGACTCTCAGAGGTGGATCATCACTTTTGGAGATAAAATGAGCATCGTTATCGTCATTTTCATGCTTCTAGGGAGCCAAAACTCAAGATTTGGCTTATGGTTAAAAGTGACTTAAAAGGACCCAAATGCTCACTTTGAGGGCTTAAAACGTGTTTATTCACTGCGGAAAGAGATATAAACAATATTTAGAGTAAATTATTGTTCATGCGAGAACGTTCAATTTTTCATGCAAAACGATCGATGACCAGCGACCTGATGAAATTGCTCTGAGATGACCAAAATGGTCAGTTTTGAAAATGTTCATCTTTCAACTAATTTTGACTCACAGAGGTGGATCATCACTTTTGGAGATAAAATGAGCATCGTTATCATCATTTTCATGCTTCTAGGGAGCCAAAACTCAAGATTGGGCTCATGGTTAAAAGTGACTTAAAAGAACCCAAATGCTCACTTCGAGGGCTTAAAACGTGTTTATTCACTGCGGGAAGAGATATAAACAACATTTAGAGTAAATTATTGTTCATGCGAGAACGTTCAATTTTTCATGCAAAACGATCGATAACCCGCGACCTGATGAAATTACTCTGAGATGACCAAAATGTTCCGTTTAGAAAATTTTCATCTTTCAACTAATTTTGACTCTCAGAGGTGGATCATCAATTTTGGAGATAAAATGAGCATCGTTATCGTCATTTTCATGCTTCTAGGGAGCCAAAACTCAAGATTTGGCTTATGGTTAAAAGTGACTTAAAAGGACCCAAATGCTCACTTCGAGGGCTTAAAACGTGTTTATTCACTGCGGGAAGAGATATAAACAACATTTAGAGTAAATTATTGTTCATGCGAGAACGTTCAATTTTTCATGCAAAACGATCGATGATCCGCGACCTGATGAAATTGCTCTGAGATGACCAAAATGGTCAGTTTTGAAAATGTTCATCTTTCAACTAATTTTGACTCACAGAGGTGGATCATCACTTTTGGAGATAAAATGAGCATCGTTATCGTCATTTTCATGCTTCTAGGGAGCCAAAACTCAAGATTGGGCTCATGGTTAAAAGTGACTTAAAAGAACCCAAATGCTCACTTTGAGGACTTAAAACGTGTTTATTCACTACGGGAAGAGATATAAACAACATTTAGAGTAAAATATTGTTCATGCGAGAACGTTCAATTTTTCATGCAAAACGATCGATGACCCGCGACCTGATGAAATTACTCTGAGATGACCAAAATGTTCCGTTTTGAAAATTTTCATCTTTCAACTAATTTTGACTCACAGAGGTGGATCATAACTATTGGAGATAAAATGAGCATCTTTATCGTCATTCTCATGCTTCTAGGGAGCCAAAACTCAAGATTGGGCTCATGGTTAAAAGTGACTTAAAAGGACCCAAATGCTCACTTCGAGGGCTTAAAACGTGTTTATTCACTGTGGGAAGAGATATAAACAACATTTAGAGTAAATTATTGTTCATGCGAGAACGTTCAATTTTTCATGCAAAACGATCGATGACCCGCGACCTGATGAAATTACTCTGAGATGACTAAAATGGTCCGTTTTGAAAATTTTCATCTTTCAACTAATTTTGACTCTCAGAGGTGGATCATCACTTTTGGAGATAAAATGAGCATCGTTATCGTCATTTTCATGCTTCTAGGGAGCCAAAACTCAAGATTTGGCTCATGGTTAAATGTGACTTAAAAGGCACAAAATGCTCACTTCGAGGGCTTAAAACGTGTTTATTCACCGCAGGAAGAATTATAAACAATAGTTAGAGTGAATTAATGTTCATGCGAGAACGTTCAATTTTTCATGCAAAACAATCGATGACCCGCGACCTGATGAAATTGCTCTGAGATGACCAAAATGGTCCGTTTTGAAAATGTTCATCTTTCAACAAATTTTGACTCTCAGAGGTGGATCATCACTATTGGAGATAAAATGAGCATCTTTATCGTCATTTTCATGCTTCTAGGGAGCCAAATCTCAAGATTGGGCTCATGGTTAAAAGTGAATTAAAAGAACCCAAATGCTCACTTCGAGGGCTTAAAACGTGTTTATTCACTGCGGAAAGAGATATAAACAATATTTAGAGTAAATTATTGTTCATGCGAGAACGTTCAATTTTTCATGCAAAACGATCGATGACCCGCGACCTGATGAAATTGCTCTGAGATGACCAAAATGGTCAGTTTTGAAAATGTTCATCTTTCAACTAATTTTGACTCACAGAGGTGGATCATCACTTTTGGAGATAAAATGAGCATCGTTATCGTCATTTTCATGCTTCTAGGGAGCCAAAACTCAAGATTGGGCTCATGGTTAAAAGTGACTTAAAAGAACCCAAATGCTCACTTCGAGGGCTTAAAACGTGTTTATTCACTGCGGGAAGAGATATAAACAACATTTAGAGTAAATTATTGTTCATATGAGAACGTTCAATTTTTCATGCAAAACGATCGATGATCCGCGACCTGATGAAATTGCTCTGAGATGACCAAAATGGTCAGTTTTGAAAATGTTCATCTTTCAACTAATTTTGACTCACAGAGGTGGATCATCACTTTTGGAGATAAAATGAGCATCGTTATCGTCATTTTCATGCTTCTAGGGAGCCAAAACTCAAGATTGGGCTCATGGTTAAAAGTGACTTAAAAGAACCCAAATGCTCACTTCGAGGACTTAAAACGTGTTTATTCACTACGGGAAGAGATATAAACAACATTTAGAGTAAATTATTGTTCATGCGAGAACGTTCAATTTTTCATGCAAAACGATCGATGACCCGCGACCTGATGAAATTACTCTGAGATGACCAAAATGTTCCGTTTTGAAAATTTTCATCTTTCAACTAATTTTGACTCACAGAGGTGGATCATAACTATTGGAGATAAAATGAGAATCTTTATCGTCATTTTCATGCTTCTAGGGAGCCAAAACTCAAGATTGGGCTCATGGTTAAAAGTGACTTAAATGGACCCAAATGCTCACTTCGAGGGCTTAAATCGTGTTTATTCACTGCGGGAAGAGATATAAACAACATTTAGAATAAATTATTGTTCATGCGAGAACGTTCAATTTTTCATGTAAAACGATCGATGACCTGATGAAATTGGTCTGAGATGACCAAAATGGTCTGTTTTGAAAATGTTTATCTTTCAACTAATTTTGACTCTCAGAGGTGGATCATCAATTTTGGAGATAAAATGAGCATCGTTATCGTCATTTTCATGTTTCTAGGGAGCTAAAACTCAAGATTTGGCTTATGGTTAAAAGTGACTTAAAAGGACCCAAATGCTCACTTCGAGGGCTTAAAACTTGTTTATTCACTGCAGGAAGAATTATAAACAATAGTTAGAGTGAATTAATGTTCATGCGAGAACGTTCAATTTTTCATGCAAAACAATCGATGACCCGCGACCTGATGAAATTGCTCTGAGATGACCAAAATGGTCCGTTTTGAAAATGTTCATCTTTCAACTAATTTTGACTCTCAGAGGTGGATCATCACTATTGGAGATAAAATGAGCATCTTTATCGTCATTTTCATGCTTCTAGGGAGCCAAATCTCAATATTGGGCTCATGGTTAAAAGTGAATTAAAAGAACCCAAATGCTCACTTCGAGGGCTTAAAACGTGTTTATTCACTGCGGGAAGAGATATAAACAACATTTAGAGTAAATTATTGTTCATGCGAGAACGTTCAATTTTTCATGCAAAACGATCGATGACTCGCGACCTGATGAAATTACTCTGAGATGACCAAAATGTTCCGTTTTGAAAATTTTCATCTTTCAACTAATTTTGACTCTCAGAGGTGGATCATCACTATTGGAGATAAAATGAGCATCGTTATCGTCATTTTCATGCTTCTAGGGAGCCAAAACTCAAGATTTGGCTTATGGTTAAAAGTGACTTAAAAGGACCCAAATGCTCACTTTGAGGGCTTAAAACGTGTTTATTCACTGCGGAAAGAGATATAAACAATATTTAGAGTAAATTATTGTTCATGCGAGAACGTTCAATTTTTCATGCAAAACGATCGATGACCAGCGACCTGATGAAATTGCTCTGAGATGACCAAAATGGTCAGTTTTGAAAATGTTCATCTTTCAACTAATTTTGACTCACAGAGGTGGATCATCACTTTTGGAGATAAAATGAGCATCGTTATCATCATTTTCATGCTTCTAGGGAGCCAAAACTCAAGTTTGGGCTCATGGTTAAAAGTGACTTAAAAGAACCCAAATGCTCACTTCGAGGGCTTAAAACGTGTTTATTCACTGCGGGAAGAGATATAAACAACATTTAGAGTAAATTATTGTTCATGCGAGAACGTTCAATTTTTCATGCAAAACGATCGATAACCCGCGACCTGATGAAATTACTCTGAGATGACCAAAATGTTCCGTTTAGAAAATTTTCATCTTTCAACTAATTTTGACTCACAGAGGTGGATCATCACTTTTGGAGATAAAATGAGCATCGTTATCGTCATTTTCATGCTTCTAGGGAGCCAAAACTCAAGATTGGGCTCATGGTTAAAAGTGACTTAAAAGAACCCAAATGCTCACTTCGAGGACTTAAAACGTGTTTATTCACTACGGGAAGAGATATAAACAACATTTAGAGTAAATTATTGTTCATGCGAGAACGTTCAATTTTTCATGCAAAACGATCGATGACCCGCGACCTGATGAAATTACTCTGAGATGACCAAAATGTTCCGTTTTGAAAATTTTCATCTTTCAACTAATTTTGACTCACAGAGGTGGATCATAACTATTGGAGATAAAATGAGAATCTTTATCGTCATTTTCATGCTTCTAGGGAGCCAAAACTCAAGATTGGGCTCATGGTTAAAAGTGACTTAAATGGACCCAAATGCTCACTTCGAGGGCTTAAATCGTGTTTATTCACTGCGGGAAGAGATATAAACAACATTTAGAGTAAATTATTGTTCATGCGAGAACGTTCAATTTTTCATGTAAAACGATCGATGACCTGATGAAATTGGTCTGAGATGACCAAAATGGTCTGTTTTGAAAATGTTTATCTTTCAACTAATTTTGACTCTCAGAGGTGGATCATCAATTTTGGAGATAAAATGAGCATCGTTATCGTCATTTTCATGTTTCTAGGGAGCTAAAACTCAAGATTTGGCTTATGGTTAAAAGTGACTTAAAAGGACCCAAATGCTCACTTCGAGGGCTTAAAACTTGTTTATTCACTGCAGGAAGAATTATAAACAATAGTTAGAGTGAATTAATGTTCATGCGAGAACGTTCAATTTTTCATGCAAAACAATCGATGACCCGCGACCTGATGAAATTGCTCTGAGATGACCAAAATGGTCCGTTTTGAAAATGTTCATCTTTCAACTAATTTTGACTCTCAGAGGTGGATCATCACTATTGGAGATAAAATGAGCATCTTTATCGTCATTTTCATGCTTCTAGGGAGCCAAATCTCAATATTGGGCTCATGGTTAAAAGTGAATTAAAAGAACCCAAATGCTCACTTCGAGGGCTTAAAACGTGTTTATTCACTGCGGGAAGAGATATAAACAACATTTAGAGTAAATTATTGTTCATGCGAGAACGTTCAATTTTTCATGCAAAACGATCGATGACCCGCGACCTGATGAAATTACTCTGAGATGACCAAAATGTTCCGTTTTGAAAATTTTCATCTTTCAACTAATTTTGACTCTCAGAGGTGGATCATCACTATTGGAGATAAAATGAGCATCGTTATCGTCATTTTCATGCTTCTAGGGAGCCAAAACTCAAGATTTGGCTTATGGTTAAAAGTGACTTAAAAGGACCCAAATGCTCACTTTGAGGGCTTAAAACGTGTTTATTCACTGCGGAAAGAGATATAAACAATATTTAGAGTAAATTATTGTTCATGCGAGAACGTTCAATTTTTCATGCAAAACGATCGATAACCCGCGACCTGATGAAATTACTCTGAGATGACCAAAATGTTCCGTTTAGAAAATTTTCATCTTTCAACTAATTTTGACTCTCAGAGGTGGATCATCAATTTTGGAGATAAAATGAGCATCGTTATCGTCATTTTCATGCTTCTAGGGAGCCAAAACTCAAGATTTGGCTTATGGTTAAAAGTGACTTAAAAGGACCCAAATGCTCACTTCGAGGGCTTAAAACGTGTTTATTCACTGCGGGAAGAGATATAAACAACATTTAGAGTAAATTATTGTTCATGCGAGAACGTTCAATTTTTCATGCAAAACGATCGATGATCCGCGACCTGATGAAATTGCTCTGAGATGACCAAAATGGTCAGTTTTGAAAATGTTCATCTTTCAACTAATTTTGACTCACAGAGGTGGATCATCACTTTTGGAGATAAAATGAGCATCGTTATCGTCATTTTCATGCTTCTAGGGAGCCAAAACTCAAGATTGGGCTCATGGTTAAAAGTGACTTAAAAGAACCCAAATGCTCACTTTGAGGACTTAAAACGTGTTTATTCACTACGGGAAGAGATATAAACAACATTTAGAGTAAAATATTGTTCATGCGAGAACGTTCAATTTTTCATGCAAAACGATCGATGACCCGCGACCT
Source organism: Lissotriton helveticus (assembly GCF_964261635.1). Taxonomy (NCBI): domain Eukaryota; kingdom Metazoa; phylum Chordata; class Amphibia; order Caudata; family Salamandridae; genus Lissotriton; species Lissotriton helveticus. The sequence continues at coordinate 1,163,669,348 of NC_136069.1, read as the reverse complement.
GATGAAATTACTCTGAGATGACCAAAATGTTCCGTTTTGAAAATTTTCATCTTTCAACTAATTTTGACTCACAGAGGTGGATCATAACTATTGGAGATAAAATGAGCATCTTTATCGTCATTCTCATGCTTCTAGGGAGCCAAAACTCAAGATTGGGCTCATGGTTAAAAGTGACTTAAAAGGACCCAAATGCTCACTTCGAGGGCTTAAAACGTGTTTATTCACTGTGGGAAGAGATATAAACAACATTTAGAGTAAATTATTGTTCATGCGAGAACGTTCAATTTTTCATGCAAAACGATCGATGACCCGCGACCTGATGAAATTACTCTGAGATGACTAAAATGGTCCGTTTTGAAAATTTTCATCTTTCAACTAATTTTGACTCTCAGAGGTGGATCATCACTTTTGGAGATAAAATGAGCATCGTTATCGTCATTTTCATGCTTCTAGGGAGCCAAAACTCAAGATTTGGCTCATGGTTAAATGTGACTTAAAAGGCACAAAATGCTCACTTCGAGGGCTTAAAACGTGTTTATTCACCGCAGGAAGAATTATAAACAATAGTTAGAGTGAATTAATGTTCATGCGAGAACGTTCAATTTTTCATGCAAAACAATCGATGACCCGCGACCTGATGAAATTGCTCTGAGATGACCAAAATGGTCCGTTTTGAAAATGTTCATCTTTCAACAAATTTTGACTCTCAGAGGTGGATCATCACTATTGGAGATAAAATGAGCATCTTTATCGTCATTTTCATGCTTCTAGGGAGCCAAATCTCAAGATTGGGCTCATGGTTAAAAGTGAATTAAAAGAACCCAAATGCTCACTTCGAGGGCTTAAAACGTGTTTATTCACTGCGGGAAGAGATATAAACAACATTTAGAGTAAATTATTGTTCATGCGAGAACGTTCAATTTTTCATGCAAAACGATCGATGACCTGCGTGCGACCTGATGAAATTACTCTGAGATGACCAAAATGTTCTGTTTTGAAAATTTTCATCTTTCAACTAATTTTGACTCTCAGAGGTGGATCATCACTTTTGGAGATAAAATGAGCATCGTTATCGTCATTTTCATGCTTCTAGGGAGCCAAAACTCAAGATTTGGCTTATGGTTAAAAGTGACTTAAAAGGACCCAAATGCTCACTTTGAGGGCTTAAAACGTGTTTATTCACTGCGGAAAGAGATATAAACAATATTTAGAGTAAATTATTGTTCATGCGAGAACGTTCAATTTTTCATGCAAAACGATCGATGACCCGCGACCTGATGAAATTGCTCTGAGATGACCAAAATGGTCTGTTTTGAAAATGTTTATCTTTCAACTAATTTTGACTCTCAGAGGTGGATCATCAATTTTGGAGATAAAATGAGCATCGTTATCGTCATTTTCATGTTTCTAGGGAGCTAAAACTCAAGATTTGGCTTATGGTTAAAAGTGACTTAAAAGGACCCAAATGCTCACTTCGAGGGCTTAAAACGTGTTTATTCACTGCGGGAAGAGATATAAACAACATTTAGAGTAAATTATTGTTCATGCGAGAACGTTCAATTTTTCATGCAAAACGATCGATGACCCGCGACCTGATGAAATTACTCTGAGATGACTAAAATGGTCCGTTTTGAAAATTTTCATCTTTCAACTAATTTTGACTCTCAGAGGTGGATCATCACTTTTGGAGATAAAATGAGCATCGTTATCGTCATTTTCATGCTTCTAGGGAGCCAAAACTCAAGATTTGGCTCATGGTTAAATGTGACTTAAAAGGCACAAAATGCTCACTTCGAGGGCTTAAAACGTGTTTATTCACCGCAGGAAGAATTATAAACAATAGTTAGAGTGAATTAATGTTCATGCGAGAACGTTCAATTTTTCATGCAAAACAATCGATGACCCGCGACCTGATGAAATTGCTCTGAGATGACCAAAATGGTCCGTTTTGAAAATGTTCATCTTTCAACAAATTTTGACTCTCAGAGGTGGATCATCACTATTGGAGATAAAATGAGCATCTTTATCGTCATTTTCATGCTTCTAGGGAGCCAAATCTCAAGATTGGGCTCATGGTTAAAAGTGAATTAAAAGAACCCAAATGCTCACTTCGAGGGCTTAAAACGTGTTTATTCACTGCGGGAAGAGATATAAACAACATTTAGAGTAAATTATTGTTCATGCGAGAACGTTCAATTTTTCATGCAAAACGATCGATGACCTGCGTGCGACCTGATGAAATTACTCTGAGATGACCAAAATGTTCTGTTTTGAAAATTTTCATCTTTCAACTAATTTTGACTCTCAGAGGTGGATCATCACTTTTGGAGATAAAATGAGCATCGTTATCGTCATTTTCATGCTTCTAGGGAGCCAAAACTCAAGATTTGGCTTATGGTTAAAAGTGACTTAAAAGGACCCAAATGCTCACTTTGAGGGCTTAAAACGTGTTTATTCACTGCGGAAAGAGATATAAACAATATTTAGAGTAAATTATTGTTCATGCGAGAACGTTCAATTTTTCATGCAAAACGATCGATGACCCGCGACCTGATGAAATTGCTCTGAGATGACCAAAATGGTCAGTTTTGAAAATGTTCATCTTTCAACTAATTTTGACTCACAGAGGTGGATGATCACTTTTGGAGATAAAATGAGCATCGTTATCATCATTTTCATGCTTCTAGGGAGCCAAAACTCAAGATTGGGCTCATGGTTAAAAGTGACTTAAAAGAACCCAAATGCTCACTTCGAGGGCTTAAAACGTGTTTATTCACTGCGGGAAGAGATATAAACAACATTTAGAGTAAATTATTGTTCATGCGAGAACGTTCAATTTTTCATGCAAAACGATCGATAACCCGCGACCTGATGAAATTACTCTGAGATGACCAAAATGTTCCGTCTTGAAAATGTTCATCTTTCAACTAATTTTGACTCTCAGAGGTGGATCATCACTTTTGGAGATAAAATGAGCATCGTTATCGTCATTTTCTTGCTTCTAGGGAGCCAAATCTCAAGATTGGGCTCATGGTTAAAAGTGACTTAAAAGAACCCAAATGCTCACTTCGAGGGCTTAAAACGTGTTTATTCACTGCGGGAAGAGATATAAACAACATTTAGAGTAAATTATTGTTCATGCGAGAACGTTCAATTTTTCATGCAAAACGATCGATGACCTGATGAAATTGGTCTGAGATGACCAAAATGGTCTGTTTTGAAAATGTTCATCTTTCAACTAATTTTGACTCTCAGAGGTGGATCATCACTTTTGGAGATAAAATGAGCATCGTTATCGCCATTTTCATGCTTCTAGGGAGCCAAAACTCAAGATTTGGCTTATGGTTAAAAGTGACTTAAAAGAACCCAAATGCTCACTTCGAGGAGTTAAAACGTGTTTATTCACTACGGGAAGAGATATAAACAACATTTAGAGTAAATTATTGTTCATGCGAGAACGTTCAATTTTTCATGCAAAACGATCGATGACCCGCGTCCTGATGAAATTACTCTGAGATGACCAAAATGTTCCGTTTTGAAAATTTTCATCTTTCAACTAATCTTGACTCACAGAGGTGGATCATAACTATTGGAGATAAAATGAGAATCTTTATCGTCATTTTCATGCTTCTAGGGAGCCAAAACTCAAGATTGGGCTCATGGTTAAAAGTGACTTAAAAGGACCCAAATGCTCACTTCGAGGGCTTAAAACGTGTTTATTCACTGCGGGAAGAGATATAAACAATAGTTAGAGTGAATTAATGTTCATGCGAGAACGTTCAATTTTTCATGCAAAACGATTGATGACCCGCGACCTGATGAAATTGCTCTGAGATGACCAAAATGTTCCGTTTTGAAAATTTTCATCTTTCAACTAATTTTGACTCTCAGAGGTGGATCATCAATTTTGGAGATAAAATGAGCATCGTTATCGTCATTTTCATGCTTCTAGGGAGCCAAAACTCAAGATTTGGCTTATGGTTAAAAGTGACTTAAAAGAACCCAAATGCTCACTTCGAGGAGTTAAAACGTGTTTATTCACTACGGGAAGAGATATAAACAACATTTAGAGTAAATTATTGTTCATGCGAGAACGTTCAATTTTTCATGCAAAACGATCGATGACCCGCGTCCTGATGAAATTACTCTGAGATGACCAAAATGTTCCGTTTTGAAAATTTTCATCTTTCAACTAATCTTGACTCACAGAGGTGGATCATAACTATTGGAGATAAAATGAGAATCTTTATCGTCATTTTCATGCTTCTAGGGAGCCAAAACTCAAGATTGGGCTCATGGTTAAAAGTGACTTAAAAGGACCCAAATGCTCACTTCGAGGGCTTAAAACGTGTTTTTTCACTGCGGGAAGAGATATAAACAACATTTAGAGTAAATTATTGTTCATGCGAGAACGTTCAATTTTTCATGTAAAACGATCGATGACCTGATCAAATTGGTCTGAGATGACCAAAATGGTCTGTTTTGAAAATGTTTATCTTTCAACTAATTTTGACTCTCAGAGGTGGATCATCAATTTTGGAGATAAAATGGGCATCGTTATCGTCATTTTCATGTTTCTAGGGAGCTAAAACTCAAGATTTGGCTTATGGTTAAAAGTGACTTAAAAGGACCCAAATGCTCACTTCGAGGGCTTAAAACGTGTTTATTCACTGCGGGAAGAGATATAAACAACATTTAGAGTAAATTATTGTTCATGCGAGAACGTTCAATTTTTCATGCAAAACGATCGATGACCCGCGACCTGATGAAATTACTCTGAGATGACTAAAATGGTCCGTTTTGAAAATTTTCATCTTTCAACTAATTTTGACTCTCAGAGGTGGATCATCACTTTTGGAGATAAAATGAGCATCGTTATCATCATTTTCATGCTTCTAGGGAGCCAAAACTCAAGATTTGGCTCATGGTTAAATGTGACTTAAAAGGCACAAAATGCTCACTTCGAGGGCTTAAAACGTGTTTATTCACCGCAGGAAGAATTATAAACAATAGTTAGAGTGAATTAATGTTCATGCGAGAACGTTCAATTTTTCATGCAAAACAATCGATGACCCGCGACCTGATGAAATTGCTCTGAGATGACCAAAATGGTCCGTTTTGAAAATGTTCATCTTTCAACTAATTTTGACTCTCAGAGGTGGATCATCACTATTGGAGATAAAATGAGCATCTTTATCGTCATTTTCATGCTTCTAGGGAGCCAAATCTCAAGATTGGGCTCATGGTTAAAAGTGAATTAAAAGAACCCAAATGCTCACTTCGAGGGCTTAAAACGTGTTTATTCACTGCGGGAAGAGATATAAACAACATTTAGAGTAAATTATTGTTCATGCGAGAACGTTCAATTTTTCATGCAAAACGATCGATGACCTGCGACCTGATGAAATTACTCTGAGATGACCAAAATGTTCTGTTTTGAAAATTTTCATCTTTCAACTAATTTTGACTCTCAGAGGTGGATCATCACTTTTGGAGATAAAATGAGCATCGTTATCGTCATTTTCATGCTTCTAGGGAGCCAAAACTCAAGATTTGGCTTATGGTTAAAAGTGACTTAAAAGGACCCAAATGCTCACTTTGAGGGCTTAAAACGTGTTTATTCTCTGCGGAAAGAGATATAAACAATATTTAGAGTAAATTATTGTTCATGCGAGAACGTTCAATTTTTCATGCAAAACGATCGATGACCCGCGACCTGATGAAATTGCTCTGAGATGACCAAAATGGTCAGTTTTGAAAATGTTCATCTTTCAACTAATTTTGACTCACAGAGGTGGATCATCACTTTTGGAGATAAAATGAGCATCGTTATCATCATTTTCATGCTTCTAGGGAGCCAAAACTCAAGATTGGGCTCATGGTTAAAAGTGACTTAAAAGAACCCAAATGCTCACTTCGAGGGCTTAAAACGTGTTTATTCACTGCGGGAAGAGATATAAACAACATTTAGAGTAAATTATTGTTCATGCGAGAACGTTCAATTTTTCATGCAAAACGATCGATAACCCGCGACCTGATGAAATTACTCTGAGATGACCAAAATGTTCCGTCTTGAAAATTTTCATCTTTCAACTATTTTTGACTCTCAGAGGTGGATCATCACTTTTGGAGATAAAATGAGCATCGTTATCGTCATTTTCTTGCTTCTAGGGAGCCAAATCTCAAGATTGGGCTCATGGTTAAAAGTGACTTAAAAGAACCCAAATGCTCACTTCGAGGGCTTAAAACGTGTTTATTCACTGCGGGAAGAGATATAAACAACATTTAGAGTAAATTATTGTTCATGCGAGAACGTTCAATTTTTCATGCAAAACGATCAATGATCCGCGACCTGATGAAATTGCTCTGAGATGACCAAAATGGTCAGTTTTGAAAATGTTCATCTTTCAACTAATTTTGACTCACAGAGGTGGATCATCACTTTTGGAGATAAAATGAGCATCGTTATCGTCATTTTCATGCTTCTAGGGAGCCAAAACTCAAGATTGGGCTCATGGTTAAAAGTGACTTAAAAGAACCCAAATGCTCACTTCGAGGGCTTAAAACGTGTTTATTCACTGCGGGAAGAGATATAAACAACATTTAGAGTAAATTATTGTTCATGCGAGAACGTTCAATTTTTCATGCAAAACGATCGATGACCCGCGACCTGATGAAATTACTCTGAGATGACCAAAATGTTCCGTCTTGAAAATTTTCATCTTTCAACTAATTTTGACTCACAGAGGTGGATCATCACTATTGGAGATAAAATGAGCATCTTTATCGTCATTTTCATGCTTCTAGGGAGCCAAAACTCAAGATTGGGCTCATGGTTAAAAGTGACTTAAAAGGACCCAAATGCTCACTTCGAGGGCTTAAAACGTGTTTATTCACTGCGGGAAGAGATATAAACAACATTTAGAGTAAATTATTGTTCATGCGAGAACGTTCAATTTTTCATGCAAAACGATCGATGACCTGATGAAATTGGTCTGAGATGACCAAAATGGTCTGTTTTGAAAATGTTCATCTTTCAACTAATTTTGACTCTCAGAGGTGGATCATCACTTTTGAAGATAAAATGAGCATCGTTATCGCCATTTTCATGCTTCTAGGGAGCCAAAACTCAAGATTTGGCTCATGGTTAAAAGTTACTTAAAAGGCCCAAAATGCTCACTTCGAGGGCTTAAAACGTGTTTATTCACTGCGGGAAGAGATATAAACAATAGTTAGAGTGAATTAATGTTCATGCGAGAACGTTCAATTTTTCATGCAAAACGATTGATGACCCGCGACCTGATGAAATTGCTCTGAGATGACCAAAATGTTCAGTTTTGAAAATTTTCATCTTTCAACTAATTTTGACTCTCACAGGTGGATCATCAATTTTGGAGATAAAATGAGCATCGTTATCGTCATTTTCATGCTTCTAGGGAGCCAAAACTCAAGATTTGGCTTATGGTTAAAAGTGACTTAAAAGGACCCAAATGCTCACTTCGAGGGCTTAAAACGTGTTTATTCACTGCGGGAAGAGATATAAGCAACATTCAGAGTAAATTATTGTTCATGCGAGAACGTTCAATTTTTCATGCAAAACGATCGATGATCCGCGACCTGATGAAATTGCTCTGAGATGACCAAAATGGTCAGTTTTGAAAATGTTCATCTTTCAACTAATTTTGACTCACAGAGGTGGATCATCACTTTTGGAGATAAAATGAGCATTGTTATCGTCATTTTCATGCTTCTAGGGAGCCAAAACTCAAGATTGGGCTCATGGTTAAAAGTGACTTAAAAGAACCCAAATGCTCACTTCGAGGGCTTAAAACGTGTTTATTCACTGCGGGAAGAGATATAAACAACATTTAGAGTAAATTATTGTTCATGCGAGAACGTTCAATTTTTCATGCAAAACGATCGATAACCCGCGACCTGAAGAAATTACTCTGAGATGACCAAAATGTTCCGTCTTGAAAATTTTCATCTTTCAACTAATTTTGACTCTCAGAGGTGGATCATCACTTTTGGAGATAAAATGAGCATCGTTATCGTCATTTTCTTGCTTCTAGGGAGCCAAATCTCAAGATTGGGCTCATGGTTAAAAGTGACTTAAAAGAACACAAATGCTCACTTCGAGGGCTTAAAACGTGTTTATTCACTGCGGGAAGAGATATAAACAACATTTAGAGTAAATTATTGTTCATGCGAGAACGTTCAATTTTTCATGCAAAACGATCGATGACCTGATGAAATTGGTCTGAGATTACCAAAATGGTCTGTTTTGAAAATGTTCATCTTTCAACTAATTTTGACTCTCAGAGGTGGATCATCACTATTGGAGATAAAATGAGCATCTTTATCGTCATTTTCATGCTTCTAGGGAGCCAAATCTCAAGATTGGGCTCATGGTTAAAAGTGAATTAAAAGAACCCAAATGCTCACTTCGAGGGCTTAAAACGTGTTTATTCACTGCGGGAAGAGATATAAACAACATTTAGAGTAAATTATTGTTCATGCGAGAACGTTCAATTTTTCATGCAAAACAATCGATGACCCGCGACCTGATGAAATTGCTCTGAGATGACCAAAATGGTCCGTTTTGAAAATGTTCATCTTTCAACTAATTTTGACTCTCAGAGGTGGATCATCACTATTGGAGATAAAATGAGCATCTTTATCGTCATTTTCATGCTTCTAGGGAGCCAAATCTCAAGATTGGGCTCATGGTTAAAAGTGAATTAAAAGAACCCAAATGCTCACTTCGAGGGCTTAAAACGTGTTTATTCACTGCGGGAAGAGATATAAACAACATTTAGAGTAAATTATTGTTCATGCGAGAACGCTCAATTTTTCATGCAAAACGATCGATGACCCGCGACCTGATGAAATTACTCTGAGATGACCAAAATGTTCCGTTTTGAAAATTTTCATCTTTCAACTAATTTTGACTCTCAGAGGTGGATCATCACTTTTGGAGATAAAATGAGCATCGTTATCGTCATTTTCATGCTTCTAGGGAGCCAAAACTCAAGATTTGGCTTATGGTTAAAAGTGACTTAAAAGGACCCAAATGCTCACTTTGAGGGCTTAAAACGTGTTTATTCACTGTGGAAAGAGATATAAACAATATTTAGAGTAAATTATTGTTCATGCGAGAACGTTCAATTTTTCATGCAAAACGATCGATGATTGCTCTGAGATTACCAAAATGGTCAGTTTTGATAATGTTCATCTTTCAACTAATTTTGACTCACAGAGGTGGATCATCACTTTTGGAGATAAAATCAGCATCGTTATCATCATTTTCATGCTTCTAGGGAGCCAAAACTCAAGATTGGGCTCATGGTTAAAAGTGACTTAAAAGAACCCAAATGCTCACTTCGAGGGCTTAAAACGTGTTTATTCACTGCGGGAAGAGATATAAACAACATTTAGAGTAAATTATTGTTCATGCGAGAACGTTCAATTTTTCATGCAAAACGATCGATAACCCGCGACCTGATGAAATTACTCTGAGATGACCAAAATGTTCCGTCTTGAAAATTTTCATCTTTCAACTAATTTTGACTCTCAGAGGTGGATCATCACTTTTGGAGATAAAATGAGCATCGTTATCGTCATTTTCTTGCTTCTAGGGAGCCAAATCTCAAGATTGGGCTCATGGTTAAAAGTGACTTAAAAGAACCCAAATGCTCACTTCGAGGGCTTAAAACGTGTTTATTCACTGCGGGAAGAGATATAAACAACATTTAGAGTAAATTATTGTTCATGCGAGAACGTTCAATTTTTCATGCAAAACGATCAATGATCCGCGACCTGATGAAATTGCTCTGAGATGACCAAAATGGTCAGTTTTGAAAATGTTCATCTTTCAACTAATTTTGACTCACAGAGGTGGATCATCACTTTTGGAGATAAAATGAGCATCGTTATCGTCATTTTCATGCTTCTAGGGAGCCAAAACTCAAGATTGGGCTCATGGTTAAACGTGACTTAAAAGAACCCAAATGCTCACTTCGAGGACTTAAAACGTGTTTATTCACTGCGGGAAGAGATATAAACAACATTTAGAGTAAATTATTGTTCATGCGAGAACGTTCAATTTTTCATGCAAAACGATCGATGACCCGCGACCTGATGAAATTACTCTGAGATGACCAAAATGTTCCGTTTTGAAAATTTTCATCTTTCAACTAATTTTGACTCACAGAGGTGGATCATCACTATTGGAGATAAAATGAGCATCTTTATCGTCATTTTCATGCTTCTAGGGAGCCAAAACTCAAGATTGGGCTCATGGTTAAAAGTGACTTAAAAGGACCCAAATGCTCACTTCGAGGGCTTAAAACGTGTTTATTCACTGCGGGAAGAGATATAAACAACATTTAGAGTAAATTATTGTTCATGCGAGAACGTTCAATTTTTCATGCAAAACGATCGATGACCTGATGAAATTGGTCTGAGATGACCAAAATGGTCTGTTTTGAAAATGTTCATCTTTCAACTAATTTTGACTCTCAGAGGTGGATCATCACTTTTGGAGATAAAATGAGCATCATTATCGCCATTTTCATGCTTCTAGGGAGCCAAAACTCAAGATTTGGCTCATGGTTAAAAGTTACTTAAAAGGCCCAAAATGCTCACTTCGAGGGCTTAAAACGTGTTTATTCACTGCGGGAAGAGATATAAACAATAGTTAGAGTGAATTAATGTTCATGCGAGAACGTTCAATTTTTCATGCAAAACGATTGATGACCCGCGACCTGATGAAATTGCTCTGAGATGACCAAAATGTTCCGTTTTGAAAATTTTCATCTTTCAACTAATTTTGACTCTCAGAGGTGGATCATCAATTTTGGAGATAAAATGAGCATCGTTATCGTCATTTTCATGCTTCTAGGGAGCCAAAACTCAAGATTTGGCTTATGGTTAAAAGTGACTTAAAAGGACCCAAATGCTCACTTCGAGGGCTTAAAACGTGTTTATTCACTGCGGGAAGAGATATAAACAACATTTAGAGTAAATTATTGTTCATGCGAGAACGTTCAATTTTTCATGCAAAACGATCGATGATCCGCGACCTGATGAAATTGCTCTGAGATTACCAAAATGGTCAGTTTTGAAAATGTTCATCTTTCAACTAATTTTGACTCACAGAGGTGGATCATCATTTTTGGAGATAAAATGAGCATCGTTATCGTCATTTTCATGCTTCTAGGGAGCCAAAACTCAAGATTGGGCTCATGGTTAAAAGTGACTTAAAAGAACCCAAATGCTCACTTCGAGGACTTAAAACGTGTTTATTCACTACGGGAAGAGATATAAACAACATTTAGAGTAAAATATTGTTCATGCGAGAACGTTCAATTTTTCATGCAAAACGATCGATGACCCGCGACCTGATGAAATTACTCTGAGATGACCAAAATGTTCAGTTTTGAAAATTTTCATCTTTCAACTAATTTTGACTCACAGAGGTGGATCATAACTATTGGAGATAAAATGAGCATCTTTATCGTCATTTTCATGCTTCTAGGGAGCCAAAACTCAAGATTGGGCTCATGGTTAAAAGTGACTTAAAAGGACCCAAATGCTCACTTCGAGGGCTTAAAACGTGTTTATTCACTGCGGGAAGAGATATAAACAACATTTAGAGTAAATTATTGTTCATGCGAGAACGTTCAATTTTTCATGCAAAACGATCGATGACCTGATGAAATTGGTCTGAGATGACCAAAATGGTCTGTTTTGAAAATGTTCATCTTTCAACTAATTTTTACTCTCAGAGGTGGATCATCACTATTGGATATAAAATGAGCATCTTTATCGTCATTTTCATGCTTCTAGGGAGCCAAATCTCAAGATTGGGCTCATGGTTAAAAGTGAATTAAAAGAACCCAAATGCTCACTTTGAGGGCTTAAAACGTGTTTATTCACTGCGGGAAGAGATATAAACAACATTTAGAGTAAATTATTGTTCATGCGAGAACGTTCAATTTTTCATGCAAAACGATCGATGACCTGATGAAATTGGTCTGAGATGACTAAAATGGTCCGTTTTGAAAATTTTCATCTTTCAACTAATTTTGACTCTCAGAGGTGGATTATCACTTTTGGAGATAAAATGAGCATCGTTATCGTCATTTTCATGCTTCTAGGGAGCCAAAACTCAAGATTTGGCTTATGGTTAAAAGTGACTTAAAATGACCCAAATGCTCACTTCGAGGGCTTAAAACGTGTTTATTCACTGCGGGAAGAGATATAAACAACATTCAGAGTAAATTATTGTTCATGCGAGAACGTTCAATTTTTCATGCAAAACGATCGATGATCCGCGACCTGATGAAATTGCTCTGAGATGACCAAAATGGTCAGTTTTGAAAATGTTCATCTTTCAACTAATTTTGACTCACAGAGGTGGATCATCACTTTTGGAGATAAAATGAGCATCGTTATCGTCATTTTCATGCTTCTAGGGAGCCAAAACTCAAGATTGGGCTCATGGTTAAAAGTGACTTAAAAGAACCCAAATGCTCACTTTGAGGGCTTAAAACGTGTTTATTCACTGCGGGAAGAGATATAAACAACATTTAGAGTAAATTATTGTTCATGCGAGAACGTTCAATTTTTCATGCAAAACGATCGATAACCCGCGACCTGAAGAAATTACTCTGAGATGACCAAAATGTTCCGTCTTGAAAATTTTCATCTTTCAACTAATTTTGACTCTCAGAGGTGGATCATCACTTTTGGAGATAAAATGAGCATCGTTATCGTCATTTTCTTGCTTCTAGGGAGCCAAATCTCAAGATTGGGCTCATGGTTAAAAGTGACTTAAAAGAACACAAATGCTCACTTCGAGGGCTTAAAACGTGTTTATTCACTGCGGGAAGAGATATAAACAACATTTAGAGTAAATTATTGTTCATGCGAGAACGTTCAATTTTTCATGCAAAACGATCGATGACCTGATGAAATTGGTCTGAGATGACCAAAATGGTCTGTTTTGAAAATGTTCATCTTTCAACTAATTTTGACTCTCAGAGGTGGATCATCACTATTGGAGATAAAATGAGCATCTTTATCGTCATTTTCATGCTTCTAGGGAGCCAAATCTCAAGATTGGGCTCATGGTTAAAAGTGAATTAAAAGAACCCAAATGCTCACTTCGAGGGCTTAAAACGTGTTTATTCACTGCGGGAAGAGATATAAACAACATTTAGAGTAAATTATTGTTCATGCGAGAACGTTCAATTTTTCATGCAAAACAATCGATGACCCGCGACCTGATGAAATTGCTCTGAGATGACCAAAATGGTCCGTTTTGAAAATGTTCATCTTTCAACTAATTTTGACTCTCAGAGGTGGATCATCACTATTGGAGATAAAATGAGCATCTTTATCGTCATTTTCATGCTTCTAGGGAGCCAAATCTCAAGATTGGGCTCATGGTTAAAAGTGAATTAAAAGAACCCAAATGCTCACTTCGAGGGCTTAAAACGTGTTTATTCACTGCGGGAAGAGATATAAACAACATTTAGAGTAAATTATTGTTCATGCGAGAACGTTCAATTTTTCATGCAAAACGATCGATGACCCGCGACCTGATGAAATTACTCTGAGATGACCAAAATGTTCCGTTTTGAAAATGTTCATCTTTCAACTAATTTTGACTCTCAGAGGTGGATCATCACTTTTGGAGATAAAATGAGCATCGTTATCGTCATTTTCATGCTTCTAGGGAGCCAAAACTCAAGATTTGGCTTATGGTTAAAAGTGACTTAAAAGGACCCAAATGCTCACTTTGAGGGCTTAAAACGTGTTTATTCACTGTGGAAAGAGATATAAACAATATTTAGAGTAAATTATTGTTCATGCGAGAACGTTCAATTTTTCATGCAAAACGATCGATGATTGCTCTGAGATTACCAAAATGGTCAGTTTTGATAATGTTCATCTTTCAACTAATTTTGACTCACAGAGGTGGATCATCACTTTTGGAGATAAAATCAGCATCGTTATCATCATTTTCATGCTTCTAGGGAGCCAAAACTCAAGATTGGGCTCATGGTTAAAAGTGACTTAAAAGAACCCAAATGCTCACTTCGAGGGCTTAAAACGTGTTTATTCACTGCGGGAAGAGATATAAACAACATTTAGAGTAAATTATTGTTCATGCGAGAACGTTCAATTTTTCATGCAAAACGATCGATAACCCGCGACCTGATGAAATTACTCTGAGATGACCAAAATGTTCCGTCTTGAAAATTTTCATCTTTCAACTAATTTTGACTCTCAGAGGTGGATCATCACTTTTGGAGATAAAATGAGCATCGTTATCGTCATTTTCTTGCTTCTAGGGAGCCAAATCTCAAGATTGGGCTCATGGTTAAAAGTGACTTAAAAGAACCCAAATGCTCACTTCGAGGGCTTAAAACGTGTTTATTCACTGCGGGAAGAGATATAAACAACATTTAGAGTAAATTATTGTTCATGCGAGAACGTTCAATTTTTCATGCAAAACGATCAATGATCCGCGACCTGATGAAATTGCTCTGAGATGACCAAAATGGTCAGTTTTGAAAATGTTCATCTTTCAACTAATTTTGACTCACAGAGGTGGATCATCACTTTTGGAGATAAAATGAGCATCGTTATCGTCATTTTCATGCTTCTAGGGAGCCAAAACTCAAGATTTGGCTTATGGTTAAAAGTGACTTAAAAGGACCCAAATGCTCACTTTGAGGGCTTAAAACGTGTTTATTCACTGTGGAAAGAGATATAAACAATATTTAGAGTAAATTATTGTTCATGCGAGAACGTTCAATTTTTCATGCAAAACGATCGATGATTGCTCTGAGATTACCAAAATGGTCAGTTTTGATAATGTTCATCTTTCAACTAATTTTGACTCACAGAGGTGGATCATCACTTTTGGAGATAAAATCAGCATCGTTATCATCATTTTCATGCTTCTAGGGAGCCAAAACTCAAGATTGGGCTCATGGTTAAAAGTGACTTAAAAGAACCCAAATGCTCACTTCGAGGGCTTAAAACGTGTTTATTCACTGCGGGAAGAGATATAAACAACATTTAGAGTAAATTATTGTTCATGCGAGAACGTTCAATTTTTCATGCAAAACGATCGATAACCCGCGACCTGATGAAATTACTCTGAGATGACCAAAATGTTCCGTCTT
Source organism: Lissotriton helveticus (assembly GCF_964261635.1). Classification (NCBI taxonomy): domain Eukaryota; kingdom Metazoa; phylum Chordata; class Amphibia; order Caudata; family Salamandridae; genus Lissotriton; species Lissotriton helveticus. The sequence continues at coordinate 1,163,654,145 of NC_136069.1, read as the reverse complement.
GAAAATTTTCATCTTTCAACTAATTTTGACTCTCAGAGGTGGATCATCACTTTTGGAGATAAAATGAGCATCGTTATCGTCATTTTCTTGCTTCTAGGGAGCCAAATCTCAAGATTGGGCTCATGGTTAAAAGTGACTTAAAAGAACCCAAATGCTCACTTCGAGGGCTTAAAACGTGTTTATTCACTGCGGGAAGAGATATAAACAACATTTAGAGTAAATTATTGTTCATGCGAGAACGTTCAATTTTTCATGCAAAACGATCAATGATCCGCGACCTGATGAAATTGCTCTGAGATGACCAAAATGGTCAGTTTTGAAAATGTTCATCTTTCAACTAATTTTGACTCACAGAGGTGGATCATCACTTTTGGAGATAAAATGAGCATCGTTATCGTCATTTTCATGCTTCTAGGGAGCCAAAACTCAAGATTGGGCTCATGGTTAAACGTGACTTAAAAGAACCCAAATGCTCACTTCGAGGACTTAAAACGTGTTTATTCACTGCGGGAAGAGATATAAACAACATTTAGAGTAAATTATTGTTCATGCGAGAACGTTCAATTTTTCATGCAAAACGATCGATGACCCGCGACCTGATGAAATTACTCTGAGATGACCAAAATGTTCCGTTTTGAAAATTTTCATCTTTCAACTAATTTTGACTCACAGAGGTGGATCATCACTATTGGAGATAAAATGAGCATCTTTATCGTCATTTTCATGCTTCTAGGGAGCCAAAACTCAAGATTGGGCTCATGGTTAAAAGTGACTTAAAAGGACCCAAATGCTCACTTCGAGGGCTTAAAACGTGTTTATTCACTGCGGGAAGAGATATAAACAACATTTAGAGTAAATTATTGTTCATGCGAGAACGTTCAATTTTTCATGCAAAACGATCGATGACCTGATGAAATTGGTCTGAGATGACCAAAATGGTCTGTTTTGAAAATGTTCATCTTTCAACTAATTTTGACTCTCAGAGGTGGATCATCACTTTTGGAGATAAAATGAGCATCATTATAGTCATTTTCATGCTTCTAGGGAGCCAAAACTCAAGATTTGGCTTATGGTTAAAAGTGATTTTAAAGGACCCAAATGCTCACTTCGAGGGCTTAAAACGTGTTTATTCACTGCGGGAAGAGATATAAACAATAGTTAGAGTGAATTAATGTTCATGCGAGAACGTTCAATTTTTCATGCAAAACGATTGATGACCCGCGACCTGATGAAATTGCTCTGAGATGACCAAAATGTTCCGTTTTGAAAATTTTCATCTTTCAACTAATTTTGACTCTCAGAGGTGGATCATCAATTTTGGAGATAAAATGAGCATCGTTATCGTCATTTTCATGCTTCTAGGGAGCCAAAACTCAAGATTTGGCTTATGGTTAAAAGTGACTTAAAAGGACCCAAATGCTCACTTCGAGGGCTTAAAACGTGTTTATTCACTGCGGGAAGAGATATAAACAACATTTAGAGTAAATTATTGTTCATGCGAGAACGTTCAATTTTTCATGCAAAACGATCGATGACCCGCGACCTGATGAAATTACTCTGAGATGACCAAAATGTTCTGTTTTGAAAATGTTCATCTTTCAACTAATTTTGACTCTCAGAGGTGGATCATCACTATTGGAGATAAAATGAGCATCTTTATCGTCATTTTCATGCTTCTAGGGAGCCAAATCTCAAGATTGGGCTCATGGTTAAAAGTGAATTAAAAGAACCCAAATGCTCACTTCGAGGGCTTAAAACGTGTTTATTCACTGCGGGAAGAGATATAAACAACATTTAGAGTAAATTATTGTTCATGCGAGAACGTTCAATTTTTCATGCAAAACGATCGATGACCTGATGAAATTGGTCTGAGATGACCAAAATGGTCTGTTTTGAAAATGTTCATCTTTCAACTAATTTTGACTCTCAGAGGTGGATCATCACTTTTGGAGATAAAATGAGCATCATTATCGCCATTTTCATGCTTCTAGGGAGCCAAAACTCAAGATTTGGCTCATGGTTAAAAGTTACTTAAAAGGCCCAAAATGCTCACTTCGAGGGCTTAAAACGTGTTTATTCACTGCGGGAAGAGATATAAACAACATTTAGAGTAAATTATTGTTCATGCGAGAACGTTCAATTTTTCATGCAAAACGATCGATAACCCGCGACCTGAAGAAATTACTCTGAGATGACCAAAATGTTCCGTCTTGAAAATTTTCATCTTTCAACTAATTTTGACTCTCAGAGGTGGATCATCACTTTTGGAGATAAAATGAGCATCGTTATCGTCATTTTCTTGCTTCTAGGGAGCCAAATCTCAAGATTGGGCTCATGGTTAAAAGTGACTTAAAAGAACACAAATGCTCACTTCGAGGGCTTAAAACGTGTTTATTCACTGCGGGAAGAGATATAAACAACATTTAGAGTAAATTATTGTTCATGCGAGAACGTTCAATTTTTCATGCAAAACGATCGATGACCTGATGAAATTGGTCTGAGATGACCAAAATGGTCTGTTTTGAAAATGTTCATCTTTCAACTAATTTTGACTCTCAGAGGTGGATCATCACTATTGGAGATAAAATGAGCATCTTTATCGTCATTTTCATGCTTCTAGGGAGCCAAATCTCAAGATTGGGCTCATGGTTAAAAGTGAATTAAAAGAACCCAAATGCTCACTTCGAGGGCTTAAAACGTGTTTATTCACTGCGGGAAGAGATATAAACAACATTTAGAGTAAATTATTGTTCATGCGAGAACGTTCAATTTTTCATGCAAAAGAATCGATGACCCGCGACCTGATGAAATTGCTCTGAGATGACCAAAATGGTCCGTTTTGAAAATGTTCATCTTTCAACTAATTTTGACTCTCAGAGGTGGATCATCACTATTGGAGATAAAATGAGCATCTTTATCGTCATTTTCATGCTTCTAGGGAGCCAAATCTCAAGATTGGGCTCATGGTTAAAAGTGAATTAAAAGAACCCAAATGCTCACTTCGAGGGCTTAAAACGTGTTTATTCACTGCGGGAAGAGATATAAACAACATTTAGAGTAAATTATTGTTCATGCGAGAACGTTCAATTTTTCATGCAAAACGATCGATGACCCGCGACCTGATGAAATTACTCTGAGATGACCAAAATGTTCCGTTTTGAAAATGTTCATCTTTCAACTAATTTTGACTCTCAGAGGTGGATCATCACTTTTGGAGATAAAATGAGCATCGTTATCGTCATTTTCATGCTTCTAGGGAGCCAAAACTCAAGATTTGGCTTATGGTTAAAAGTGACTTAAAAGGACCCAAATGCTCACTTTGAGGGCTTAAAACGTGTTTATTCACTGTGGAAAGAGATATAAACAATATTTAGAGTAAATTATTGTTCATGCGAGAACGTTCAATTTTTCATGCAAAACGATCGATGATTGCTCTGAGATTACCAAAATGGTCAGTTTTGATAATGTTCATCTTTCAACTAATTTTGACTCACAGAGGTGGATCATCACTTTTGGAGATAAAATCAGCATCGTTATCATCATTTTCATGCTTCTAGGGAGCCAAAACTCAAGATTGGGCTCATGGTTAAAAGTGACTTAAAAGAACCCAAATGCTCACTTCGAGGGCTTAAAACGTGTTTATTCACTGCGGGAAGAGATATAAACAACATTTAGAGTAAATTATTGTTCATGCGAGAACGTTCAATTTTTCATGCAAAACGATCGATAACCCGCGACCTGATGAAATTACTCTGAGATGACCAAAATGTTCCGTCTTGAAAATTTTCATCTTTCAACTAATTTTGACTCTCAGAGGTGGATCATCACTTTTGGAGATAAAATGAGCATCGTTATCGTCATTTTCTTGCTTCTAGGGAGCCAAATCTCAAGATTGGGCTCATGGTTAAAAGTGACTTAAAAGAACCCAAATGCTCACTTCGAGGGCTTAAAACGTGTTTATTCACTGCGGGAAGAGATATAAACAACATTTAGAGTAAATTATTGTTCATGCGAGAACGTTCAATTTTTCATGCAAAACGATCAATGATCCGCGACCTGATGAAATTGCTCTGAGATGACCAAAATGGTCAGTTTTGAAAATGTTCATCTTTCAACTAATTTTGACTCACAGAGGTGGATCATCACTTTTGGAGATAAAATGAGCATCGTTATCGTCATTTTCATGCTTCTAGGGAGCCAAAACTCAAGATTTGGCTTATGGTTAAAAGTGACTTAAAAGGACCCAAATGCTCACTTTGAGGGCTTAAAACGTGTTTATTCACCGTGGAAAGAGATATAAACAATATTTAGAGTAAATTATTGTTCATGCGAGAACGTTCAATTTTTCATGCAAAACGATCGATGATTGCTCTGAGATTACCAAAATGGTCAGTTTTGATAATGTTCATCTTTCAACTAATTTTGACTCACAGAGGTGGATCATCACTTTTGGAGATAAAATCAGCATCGTTATCATCATTTTCATGCTTCTAGGGAGCCAAAACTCAAGATTGGGCTCATGGTTAAAAGTGACTTAAAAGAACCCAAATGCTCACTTCGAGGGCTTAAAACGTGTTTATTCACTGCGGGAAGAGATATAAACAACATTTAGAGTAAATTATTGTTCATGCGAGAACGTTCAATTTTTCATGCAAAACGATCGATAACCCGCGACCTGATGAAATTACTCTGAGATGACCAAAATGTTCCGTCTTGAAAATTTTCATCTTTCAACTAATTTTGACTCTCAGAGGTGGATCATCACTTTTGGAGATAAAATGAGCATCGTTATCGTCATTTTCTTGCTTCTAGGGAGCCAAATCTCAAGATTGGGCTCATGGTTAAAAGTGACTTAAAAGAACCCAAATGCTCACTTCGAGGGCTTAAAACGTGTTTATTCACTGCGGGAAGAGATATAAACAACATTTAGAGTAAATTATTGTTCATGCGAGAACGTTCAATTTTTCATGCAAAACGATCAATGATCCGCGACCTGATGAAATTGCTCTGAGATGACCAAAATGGTCAGTTTTGAAAATGTTCATCTTTCAACTAATTTTGACTCACAGAGGTGGATCATCACTTTTGGAGATAAAATGAGCATCGTTATCGTCATTTTCATGCTTCTAGGGAGCCAAAACTCAAGATTGGGCTCATGGTTAAACGTGACTTAAAAGAACCCAAATGCTCACTTCGAGGACTTAAAACGTGTTTATTCACTGCGGGAAGAGATATAAACAACATTTAGAGTAAATTATTGTTCATGCGAGAACGTTCAATTTTTCATGCAAAACGATCGATGACCCGCGACCTGATGAAATTACTCTGAGATGACCAAAATGTTCCGTTTTGAAAATGTTCATCTTTCAACTAATTTTGACTCTCAGAGGTGGATCATCACTTTTGGAGATAAAATGAGCATCGTTATCGTCATTTTCATGCTTCTAGGGAGCCAAATCTCAAGATTGGGCTCATGGTTAAAAGTGACTTAAAAGAACCCAAATGCTCACTTCGAGGGCTTAAAACGTGTTTATTCACTGCGGGAAGAGATATAAACAACATTTAGAGTAAATTATTGTTCATGCGAGAACGTTCAATTTTTCATGCAAAACGATCGATGACCTGATGAAATTGGTCTGAGATGACCAAAATGGTCTGTTTTGAAAATGTTCATCTTTCAACTAATTTTGACTCTCAGAGGTGGATCATCACTTTTGGAGATAAAATGAGCATCATTATCGCCATTTTCATGCTTCTAGGGAGCCAAAACTCAAGATTTGGCTCATGGTTAAAAGTTACTTAAAAGGCCCAAAATGCTCACTTCGAGGGCTTAAAACGTGTTTATTCACTGCGGGAAGAGATATAAACAACATTTAGAGTAAATTATTGTTCATGCGAGAACGTTCAATTTTTCATGCAAAACGATCGATAACCCGCGACCTGAAGAAATTACTCTGAGATGACCAAAATGTTCCGTCTTGAAAATTTTCATCTTTCAACTAATTTTGACTCTCAGAGGTGGATCATCACTTTTGGAGATAAAATGAGCATCGTTATCGTCATTTTCTTGCTTCTAGGGAGCCAAATCTCAAGATTGGGCTCATGGTTAAAAGTGACTTAAAAGAACACAAATGCTCACTTCGAGGGCTTAAAACGTGTTTATTCACTGCGGGAAGAGATATAAACAACATTTAGAGTAAATTATTGTTCATGCGAGAACGTTCAATTTTTCATGCAAAACGATCGATGACCTGATGAAATTGGTCTGAGATGACCAAAATGGTCTGTTTTGAAAATGTTCATCTTTCAACTAATTTTGACTCTCAGAGGTGGATCATCACTATTGGAGATAAAATGAGCATCTTTATCGTCATTTTCATGCTTCTAGGGAGCCAAATCTCAAGATTGGGCTCATGGTTAAAAGTGAATTAAAAGAACCCAAATGCTCACTTCGAGGGCTTAAAACGTGTTTATTCACTGCGGGAAGAGATATAAACAACATTTAGAGTAAATTATTGTTCATGCGAGAACGTTCAATTTTTCATGCAAAACAATCGATGACCCGCGACCTGATGAAATTGCTCTGAGATGACCAAAATGGTCCGTTTTGAAAATGTTCATCTTTCAACTAATTTTGACTCTCAGAGGTGGATCATCACTATTGGAGATAAAATGAGCATCTTTATCGTCATTTTCATGCTTCTAGGGAGCCAAATCTCAAGATTGGGCTCATGGTTAAAAGTGAATTAAAAGAACCCAAATGCTCACTTCGAGGGCTTAAAACGTGTTTATTCACTGCGGGAAGAGATATAAACAACATTTAGAGTAAATTATTGTTCATGCGAGAACGTTCAATTTTTCATGCAAAACGATCGATGATTGCTCTGAGATTACCAAAATGGTCAGTTTTGATAATGTTCATCTTTCAACTAATTTTGACTCACAGAGGTGGATCATCACTTTTGGAGATAAAATCAGCATCGTTATCATCATTTTCATGCTTCTAGGGAGCCAAAACTCAAGATTGGGCTCATGGTTAAAAGTGACTTAAAAGAACCCAAATGCTCACTTCGAGGGCTTAAAACGTGTTTATTCACTGCGGGAAGAGATATAAACAACATTTAGAGTAAATTATTGTTCATGCGAGAACGTTCAATTTTTCATGCAAAACGATCGATAACCCGCGACCTGATGAAATTACTCTGAGATGACCAAAATGTTCCGTCTTGAAAATTTTCATCTTTCAACTAATTTTGACTCTCAGAGGTGGATCATCACTTTTGGAGATAAAATGAGCATCGTTATCGTCATTTTCTTGCTTCTAGGGAGCCAAATCTCAAGATTGGGCTCATGGTTAAAAGTGACTTAAAAGAACCCAAATGCTCACTTCGAGGGCTTAAAACGTGTTTATTCACTGCGGGAAGAGATATAAACAACATTTAGAGTAAATTATTGTTCATGCGAGAACGTTCAATTTTTCATGCAAAACGATCAATGATCCGCGACCTGATGAAATTGCTCTGAGATGACCAAAATGGTCAGTTTTGAAAATGTTCATCTTTCAACTAATTTTGACTCACAGAGGTGGATCATCACTTTTGGAGATAAAATGAGCATCGTTATCGTCATTTTCATGCTTCTAGGGAGCCAAAACTCAAGATTTGGCTTATGGTTAAAAGTGACTTAAAAGGACCCAAATGCTCACTTTGAGGGCTTAAAACGTGTTTATTCACTGTGGAAAGAGATATAAACAATATTTAGAGTAAATTATTGTTCATGCGAGAACGTTCAATTTTTCATGCAAAACGATCGATGATTGCTCTGAGATTACCAAAATGGTCAGTTTTGATAATGTTCATCTTTCAACTAATTTTGACTCACAGAGGTGGATCATCACTTTTGGAGATAAAATCAGCATCGTTATCATCATTTTCATGCTTCTAGGGAGCCAAAACTCAAGATTGGGCTCATGGTTAAAAGTGACTTAAAAGAACCCAAATGCTCACTTCGAGGGCTTAAAACGTGTTTATTCACTGCGGGAAGAGATATAAACAACATTTAGAGTAAATTATTGTTCATGCGAGAACGTTCAATTTTTCATGCAAAACGATCGATAACCCGCGACCTGATGAAATTACTCTGAGATGACCAAAATGTTCCGTCTTGAAAATTTTCATCTTTCAACTAATTTTGACTCTCAGAGGTGGATCATCACTTTTGGAGATAAAATGAGCATCGTTATCGTCATTTTCTTGCTTCTAGGGAGCCAAATCTCAAGATTGGGCTCATGGTTAAAAGTGACTTAAAAGAACCCAAATGCTCACTTCGAGGGCTTAAAACGTGTTTATTCACTGCGGGAAGAGATATAAACAACATTTAGAGTAAATTATTGTTCATGCGAGAACGTTCAATTTTTCATGCAAAACGATCAATGATCCGCGACCTGATGAAATTGCTCTGAGATGACCAAAATGGTCAGTTTTGAAAATGTTCATCTTTCAACTAATTTTGACTCACAGAGGTGGATCATCACTTTTGGAGATAAAATGAGCATCGTTATCGTCATTTTCATGCTTCTAGGGAGCCAAAACTCAAGATTGGGCTCATGGTTAAACGTGACTTAAAAGAACCCAAATGCTCACTTCGAGGACTTAAAACGTGTTTATTCACTGCGGGAAGAGATATAAACAACATTTAGAGTAAATTATTGTTCATGCGAGAACGTTCAATTTTTCATGCAAAACGATCGATGACCCGCGACCTGATGAAATTACTCTGAGATGACCAAAATGTTCCGTTTTGAAAATGTTCATCTTTCAACTAATTTTGACTCTCAGAGGTGGATCATCACTTTTGGAGATAAAATGAGCATCGTTATCGTCATTTTCATGCTTCTAGGGAGCCAAAACTCAAGATTTGGCTTATGGTTAAAAGTGACTTAAAAGGACCCAAATGCTCACTTTGAGGGCTTAAAACGTGTTTATTCACTGTGGAAAGAGATATAAACAATATTTAGAGTAAATTATTGTTCATGCGAGAACGTTCAATTTTTCATGCAAAACGATCGATGATTGCTCTGAGATTACCAAAATGGTCAGTTTTGATAATGTTCATCTTTCAACTAATTTTGACTCACAGAGGTGGATCATCACTTTTGGAGATAAAATCAGCATCGTTATCATCATTTTCATGCTTCTAGGGAGCCAAAACTCAAGATTGGGCTCATGGTTAAAAGTGACTTAAAAGAACCCAAATGCTCACTTCGAGGGCTTAAAACGTGTTTATTCACTGCGGGAAGAGATATAAACAACATTTAGAGTAAATTATTGTTCATGCGAGAACGTTCAATTTTTCATGCAAAACGATCGATAACCCGCGACCTGATGAAATTACTCTGAGATGACCAAAATGTTCCGTCTTGAAAATTTTCATCTTTCAACTAATTTTGACTCTCAGAGGTGGATCATCACTTTTGGAGATAAAATGAGCATCGTTATCGTCATTTTCTTGCTTCTAGGGAGCCAAATCTCAAGATTGGGCTCATGGTTAAAAGTGACTTAAAAGAACCCAAATGCTCACTTCGAGGGCTTAAAACGTGTTTATTCACTGCGGGAAGAGATATAAACAACATTTAGAGTAAATTATTGTTCATGCGAGAACGTTCAATTTTTCATGCAAAACGATCAATGATCCGCGACCTGATGAAATTGCTCTGAGATGACCAAAATGGTCAGTTTTGAAAATGTTCATCTTTCAACTAATTTTGACTCACAGAGGTGGATCATCACTTTTGGAGATAAAATGAGCATCGTTATCGTCATTTTCATGCTTCTAGGGAGCCAAAACTCAAGATTTGGCTTATGGTTAAAAGTGACTTAAAAGGACCCAAATGCTCACTTTGAGGGCTTAAAACGTGTTTATTCACTGTGGAAAGAGATATAAACAATATTTAGAGTAAATTATTGTTCATGCGAGAACGTTCAATTTTTCATGCAAAACGATCGATGATTGCTCTGAGATTACCAAAATGGTCAGTTTTGATAATGTTCATCTTTCAACTAATTTTGACTCACAGAGGTGGATCATCACTTTTGGAGATAAAATCAGCATCGTTATCATCATTTTCATGCTTCTAGGGAGCCAAAACTCAAGATTGGGCTCATGGTTAAAAGTGACTTAAAAGAACCCAAATGCTCACTTCGAGGGCTTAAAACGTGTTTATTCACTGCGGGAAGAGATATAAACAACATTTAGAGTAAATTATTGTTCATGCGAGAACGTTCAATTTTTCATGCAAAACGATCGATAACCCGCGACCTGATGAAATTACTCTGAGATGACCAAAATGTTCCGTCTTGAAAATTTTCATCTTTCAACTAATTTTGACTCTCAGAGGTGGATCATCACTTTTGGAGATAAAATGAGCATCGTTATCGTCATTTTCTTGCTTCTAGGGAGCCAAATCTCAAGATTGGGCTCATGGTTAAAAGTGACTTAAAAGAACCCAAATGCTCACTTCGAGGGCTTAAAACGTGTTTATTCACTGCGGGAAGAGATATAAACAACATTTAGAGTAAATTATTGTTCATGCGAGAACGTTCAATTTTTCATGCAAAACGATCAATGATCCGCGACCTGATGAAATTGCTCTGAGATGACCAAAATGGTCAGTTTTGAAAATGTTCATCTTTCAACTAATTTTGACTCACAGAGGTGGATCATCACTTTTGGAGATAAAATGAGCATCGTTATCGTCATTTTCATGCTTCTAGGGAGCCAAAACTCAAGATTGGGCTCATGGTTAAACGTGACTTAAAAGAACCCAAATGCTCACTTCGAGGACTTAAAACGTGTTTATTCACTGCGGGAAGAGATATAAACAACATTTAGAGTAAATTATTGTTCATGCGAGAACGTTCAATTTTTCATGCAAAACGATCGATGACCCGCGACCTGATGAAATTACTCTGAGATGACCAAAATGTTCCGTTTTGAAAATTTTCATCTTTCAACTAATTTTGACTCACAGAGGTGGATCATCACTATTGGAGATAAAATGAGCATCTTTATCGTCATTTTCATGCTTCTAGGGAGCCAAAACTCAAGATTGGGCTCATGGTTAAAAGTGACTTAAAAGGACCCAAATGCTCACTTCGAGGGCTTAAAACGTGTTTATTCACTGCGGGAAGAGATATAAACAACATTTAGAGTAAATTATTGTTCATGCGAGAACGTTCAATTTTTCATGCAAAACGATCGATGACCTGATGAAATTGGTCTGAGATGACCAAAATGGTCTGTTTTGAAAATGTTCATCTTTCAACTAATTTTGACTCTCAGAGGTGGATCATCACTTTTGGAGATAAAATGAGCATCATTATAGTCATTTTCATGCTTCTAGGGAGCCAAAACTCAAGATTTGGCTTATGGTTAAAAGTGATTTTAAAGGACCCAAATGCTCACTTCGAGGGCTTAAAACGTGTTTATTCACTGCGGGAAGAGATATAAACAATAGTTAGAGTGAATTAATGTTCATGCGAGAACGTTCAATTTTTCATGCAAAACGATTGATGACCCGCGACCTGATGAAATTGCTCTGAGATGACCAAAATGTTCCGTTTTGAAAATTTTCATCTTTCAACTAATTTTGACTCTCAGAGGTGGATCATCAATTTTGGAGATAAAATGAGCATCGTTATCGTCATTTTCATGCTTCTAGGGAGCCAAAACTCAAGATTTGGCTTATGGTTAAAAGTGACTTAAAAGGACCCAAATGCTCACTTCGAGGGCTTAAAACGTGTTTATTCACTGCGGGAAGAGATATAAACAACATTTAGAGTAAATTATTGTTCATGCGAGAACGTTCAATTTTTCATGCAAAACGATCGATGACCCGCGACCTGATGAAATTACTCTGAGATGACCAAAATGTTCTGTTTTGAAAATGTTCATCTTTCAACTAATTTTGACTCTCAGAGGTGGATCATCACTATTGGAGATAAAATGAGCATCTTTATCGTCATTTTCATGCTTCTAGGGAGCCAAATCTCAAGATTGGGCTCATGGTTAAAAGTGAATTAAAAGAACCCAAATGCTCACTTCGAGGGCTTAAAACGTGTTTATTCACTGCGGGAAGAGATATAAACAACATTTAGAGTAAATTATTGTTCATGCGAGAACGTTCAATTTTTCATGCAAAACGATCGATGACCTGATGAAATTGGTCTGAGATGACCAAAATGGTCTGTTTTGAAAATGTTCATCTTTCAACTAATTTTGACTCTCAGAGGTGGATCATCACTTTTGGAGATAAAATGAGCATCATTATCGCCATTTTCATGCTTCTAGGGAGCCAAAACTCAAGATTTGGCTCATGGTTAAAAGTTACTTAAAAGGCCCAAAATGCTCACTTCGAGGGCTTAAAACGTGTTTATTCACTGCGGGAAGAGATATAAACAATAGTTAGAGTGAATTAATGTTCATGCGAGAACGTTCAATTTTTCATGCAAAACGATTGATGACCCGCGACCTGATGAAATTGCTCTGAGATGACCAAAATGTTCCGTTTTGAAAATTTTCATCTTTCAACTAATTTTGACTCTCAGAGGTGGATCATCAATTTTGGAGATAAAATGAGCATCGTTATCGTCATTTTCATGCTTCTAGGGAGCCAAAACTCAAGATTTGGCTTATGGTTAAAAGTGACTTAAAAGGCCCAAAATGCTCACTTCGAGGGCTTAAAACGTGTTTATTCACTGCGGGAAGAGATATAAACAATAGTTAGAGTGAATTAATGTTCATGCGAGAACGTTCAATTTTTCATGCAAAACGATTGATGACCCGCGACCTGATGAAATTGCTCTGAGATGACCAAAATGTTCCATTTTGAAAATTTTCATCTTTCAACTAATTTTGACTCTCAGAGGTGGATCATCAATTTTGGAGATAAAATGAGCATCGTTATCGTCATTTTCATGCTTCTAGGGAGCCAAAACTCAAGATTTGGCTTATGGTTAAAAGTGACTTAAAAGGACCCAAATGCTCACTTCGAGGGCTTAAAACGTGTTTATTCACTGCGGGAAGAGATATCAACAACATTTAGAGTAAATTATTGTTCATGCGAGAACGTTCAATTTTTCATGCAAAACGATCGATGATCCGCGACCTGATGAAATTGCTCTGAGATTACCAAAATGGTCAGTTTTGAAAATGTTCATCTTTCAACTAATTTTGACTCACAGAGGTGGATCATCACTTTTGGAGATAAAATGAGCATCGTTATCGTCATTTTCATGCTTCTAGGGAGCCAAAACTCAAGATTGGGCTCATGGTTAAAAGTGACTTAAAAGAACCCAAATGCTCACTTCGAGGACTTAAAACGTGTTTATTCACTACGGGAAGAGATATAAACAACATTTAGAGTAAAATATTGTTCATGCGAGAACGTTCAATTTTTCATGCAAAACGATCGATGACCCGCGACCTGATGAAATTACTCTGAGATGACCAAAATGTTCAGTTTTGAAAATTTTCATCTTTCAACTAATTTTGACTCACAGAGGTGGATCATAACTATTGGAGATAAAATGAGCATCTTTATCGTCATTTTCATGCTTCTAGGGAGCCAAAACTCAAGATTGGGCTCATGGTTAAAAGTGACTTAAAAGGACCCAAATGCTCACTTCGAGGGCTTAAAACGTGTTTATTCACTGCGGGAAGAGATATAAACAACATTTAGAGTAAATTATTGTTCATGCGAGAACGTTCAATTTTTCATGCAAAACGATCGATGACCTGATGAAATTGGTCTGAGATGACCAAAATGGTCTGTTTTGAAAATGTTCATCTTTCAACTAATTTTTACTCTCAGATGTGGATCATCACTTTTGGAGATAAAATGAGCATCGTTATCGCCATTTTCATGCTTCTAGGGAGCCAAAACTCAAGATTTGGCTCATGGTTAAAAGTTACTTAAAAGGCCCAAAATGCTCACTTCGAGGGCTTAAAACGTGTTTATTCACTGCGGGAAGAGATATAAACAACATTTAGAGTAAATTATTGTTCATGCGAGAACGTTCAATTTTTCATGCAAAACGATCGATAACCCGCGACCTGAAGAAATTACTCTGAGATGACCAAAATGTTCCGTCTTGAAAATTTTCATCTTTCAACTAATTTTGACTCTCAGAGGTGGATCATCACTTTTGGAGATAAAATGAGCATCGTTATCGTCATTTTCTTGCTTCTAGGGAGCCAAATCTCAAGATTGGGCTCATGGTTAAAAGTGACTTAAAAGAACACAAATGCTCACTTCGAGGGCTTAAAACGTGTTTATTCACTGCGGGAAGAGATATAAACAACATTTAGAGTAAATTATTGTTCATGCGAGAACGTTCAATTTTTCATGCAAAACGATCGATGACCTGATGAAATTGGTCTGAGATGACCAAAATGGTCTGTTTTGAAAATGTTCATCTTTCAACTAATTTTGACTCTCAGAGGTGGATCATCACTATTGGAGATAAAATGAGCATCTTTATCGTCATTTTCATGCTTCTAGGGAGCCAAATCTCAAGATTGGGCTCATGGTTAAAAGTGAATTAAAAGAACCCAAATGCTCACTTCGAGGGCTTAAAACGTGTTTATTCACTGCGGGAAGAGATATAAACAACATTTAGAGTAAATTATTGTTCATGCGAGAACGTTCAATTTTTCATGCAAAACAATCGATGACCCGCGACCTGATGAAATTGCTCTGAGATGACCAAAATGGTCCGTTTTGAAAATGTTCATCTTTCAACTAATTTTGACTCTCAGAGGTGGATCATCACTATTGGAGATAAAATGAGCATCTTTATCGTCATTTTCATGCTTCTAGGGAGCCAAATCTCAAGATTGGGCTCATGGTTAAAAGTGAATTAAAAGAACCCAAATGCTCACTTCGAGGGCTTAAAACGTGTTTATTCACTGCGGGAAGAGATATAAACAACATTTAGAGTAAATTATTGTTCATGCGAGAACGTTCAATTTTTCATGCAAAACGATCGATGATTGCTCTGAGATTACCAAAATGGTCAGTTTTGATAATGTTCATCTTTCAACTAATTTTGACTCACAGAGGTGGATCATCACTTTTGGAGATAAAATCAGCATCGTTATCATCATTTTCATGCTTCTAGGGAGCCAAAACTCAAGATTGGGCTCATGGTTAAAAGTGACTTAAAAGAACCCAAATGCTCACTTCGAGGGCTTAAAACGTGTTTATTCACTGCGGGAAGAGATATAAACAACATTTAGAGTAAATTATTGTTCATGCGAGAACGTTCAATTTTTCATGCAAAACGATCGATAACCCGCGACCTGATGAAATTACTCTGAGATGACCAAAATGTTCCGTCTTGAAAATTTTCATCTTTCAACTAATTTTGACTCTCAGAGGTGGATCATCACTTTTGGAGATAAAATGAGCATCGTTATCGTCATTTTCTTGCTTCTAGGGAGCCAAATCTCAAGATTGGGCTCATGGTTAAAAGTGACTTAAAAGAACCCAAATGCTCACTTCGAGGGCTTAAAACGTGTTTATTCACTGCGGGAAGAGATATAAACAACATTTAGAGTAAATTATTGTTCATGCGAGAACGTTCAATTTTTCATGCAAAACGATCAATGATCCGCGACCTGATGAAATTGCTCTGAGATGACCAAAATGGTCAGTTTTGAAAATGTTCATCTTTCAACTAATTTTGACTCACAGAGGTGGATCATCACTTTTGGAGATAAAATGAGCATCGTTATCGTCATTTTCATGCTTCTAGGGAGCCAAAACTCAAGATTTGGCTTATGGTTAAAAGTGACTTAAAAGGACCCAAATGCTCACTTTGAGGGCTTAAAACGTGTTTATTCACTGTGGAAAGAGATATAAACAATATTTAGAGTAAATTATTGTTCATGCGAGAACGTTCAATTTTTCATGCAAAACGATCGATGATTGCTCTGAGATTACCAAAATGGTCAGTTTTGATAATGTTCATCTTTCAACTAATTTTGACTCACAGAGGTGGATCATCACTTTTGGAGATAAAATCAGCATCGTTATCATCATTTTCATGCTTCTAGGGAGCCAAAACTCAAGATTGGGCTCATGGTTAAAAGTGACTTAAAAGAACCCAAATGCTCACTTCGAGGGCTTAAAACGTGTTTATTCACTGCGGGAAGAGATATAAACAACATTTAGAGTAAATTATTGTTCATGCGAGAACGTTCAATTTTTCATGCAAAACGATCGATAACCCGCGACCTGATGAAATTACTCTGAGATGACCAAAATGTTCCGTCTTGAAAATTTTCATCTTTCAACTAATTTTGACTCTCAGAGGTGGATCATCACTTTTGGAGATAAAATGAGCATCGTTATCGTCATTTTCTTGCTTCTAGGGAGCCAAATCTCAAGATTGGGCTCATGGTTAAAAGTGACTTAAAGAACCCAAATGCTCACTTCGAGGGCTTAAAACGTGTTTATTCACTGCGGGAAGAGATATAAACAACATTTAGAGTAAATTATTGTTCATGCGAGAACGTTCAATTTTTCATGCAAAACGATCAATGATCCGCGACCTGATGAAATTGCTCTGAGATGACCAAAATGGTCAGTTTTGAAAATGTTCATCTTTCAACTAATTTTGACTCACAGAGGTGGATCATCACTTTTGGAGATAAAATGAGCATCGTTATCGTCATTTTCATGCTTCTAGGGAGCCAAAACTCAAGATTGGGCTCATGGTTAAACGTGACTTAAAAGAACCCAAATGCTCACTTCGAGGACTTAAAACGTGTTTATTCACTGCGGGAAGAGATATAAACAACATTTAGAGTAAATTATTGTTCATGCGAGAACGTTCAATTTTTCATGCAAAACGATCGATGACCCGCGACCTGATGAAATTACTCTGAGATGACCAAAATGTTCCGTTTTGAAAATGTTCATCTTTCAACTAATTTTGACTCTCAGAGGTGGATCATCACTTTTGGAGATAAAATGAGCATCGTTATCGTCATTTTCATGCTTCTAGGGAGCCAAAACTCAAGATTTGGCTTATGGTTAAAAGTGACTTAAAAGGACCCAAATGCTCACTTTGAGGGCTTAAAACGTGTTTATTCACTGTGGAAAGAGATATAAACAATATTTAGAGTAAATTATTGTTCATGCGAGAACGTTCAATTTTTCATGCAAAACGATCGATGATTGCTCTGAGATTACCAAAATGGTCAGTTTTGATAATGTTCATCTTTCAACTAATTTTGACTCACAGAGGTGGATCATCACTTTTGGAGATAAAATCAGCATCGTTATCATCATTTTCATGCTTCTAGGGAGCCAAAACTCAAGATTGGGCTCATGGTTAAAAGTGACTTAAAAGAACCCAAATGCTCACTTCGAGGGCTTAAAACGTGTTTATTCACTGCGGGAAGAGATATAAACAACATTTAGAGTAAATTATTGTTCATGCGAGAACGTTCAATTTTTCATGCAAAACGATCGATAACCCGCGACCTGATGAAATTACTCTGAGATGACCAAAATGTTCCGTCTTGAAAATTTTCATCTTTCAACTAATTTTGACTCTCAGAGGTGGATCATCACTTTTGGAGATAAAATGAGCATCGTTATCGTCATTTTCTTGCTTCTAGGGAGCCAAATCTCAAGATTGGGCTCATGGTTAAAAGTGACTTAAAAGAACCCAAATGCTCACTTCGAGGGCTTAAAACGTGTTTATTCACTGCGGGAAGAGATATAAACAACATTTAGAGTAAATTATTGTTCATGCGAGAACGTTCAATTTTTCATGCAAAACGATCAATGATCCGCGACCTGATGAAATTGCTCTGAGATGACCAAAATGGTCAGTTTTGAAAATGTTCATCTTTCAACTAATTTTGACTCACAGAGGTGGATCATCACTTTTGGAGATAAAATGAGCATCGTTATCGTCATTTTCATGCTTCTAGGGAGCCAAAACTCAAGATTTGGCTTATGGTTAAAAGTGACTTAAAAGGACCCAAATGCTCACTTTGAGGGCTTAAAACGTGTTTATTCACTGTGGAAAGAGATATAAACAATATTTAGAGTAAATTATTGTTCATGCGAGAACGTTCAATTTTTCATGCAAAACGATCGATGATTGCTCTGAGATTACCAAAATGGTCAGTTTTGATAATGTTCATCTTTCAACTAATTTTGACTCACAGAGGTGGATCATCACTTTTGGAGATAAAATCAGCATCGTTATCATCATTTTCATGCTTCTAGGGAGCCAAAACTCAAGATTGGGCTCATGGTTAAAAGTGACTTAAAAGAACCCAAATGCTCACTTCGAGGGCTTAAAACGTGTTTATTCACTGCGGGAAGAGATATAAACAACATTTAGAGTAAATTATTGTTCATGCGAGAACGTTCAATTTTTCATGCAAAACGATCGATAACCCGCGACCTGATGAAATTACTCTGAGATGACCAAAATGTTCCGTCTTGAAAATTTTCATCTTTCAACTAATTTTGACTCTCAGAGGTGGATCATCACTTTTGGAGATAAAATGAGCATCGTTATCGTCATTTTCTTGCTTCTAGGGAGCCAAATCTCAAGATTGGGCTCATGGTTAAAAGTGACTTAAAAGAACCCAAATGCTCACTTCGAGGGCTTAAAACGTGTTTATTCACTGCGGGAAGAGATATAAACAACATTTAGAGTAAATTATTGTTCATGCGAGAACGTTCAATTTTTCATGCAAAACGATCAATGATCCGCGACCTGATGAAATTGCTCTGAGATGACCAAAATGGTCAGTTTTGAAAATGTTCATCTTTCAACTAATTTTGACTCACAGAGGTGGATCATCACTTTTGGAGATAAAATGAGCATCGTTATCGTCATTTTCATGCTTCTAGGGAGCCAAAACTCAAGATTGGGCTCATGGTTAAACGTGACTTAAAAGAACCCAAATGCTCACTTCGAGGACTTAAAACGTGTTTATTCACTGCGGGAAGAGATATAAACAACATTTAGAGTAAATTATTGTTCATGCGAGAACGTTCAATTTTTCATGCAAAACGATCGATGACCCGCGACCTGATGAAATTACTCTGAGATGACCAAAATGTTCCGTTTTGAAAATTTTCATCTTTCAACTAATTTTGACTCACAGAGGTGGATCATCACTATTGGAGATAAAATGAGCATCTTTATCGTCATTTTCATGCTTCTAGGGAGCCAAAACTCAAGATTGGGCTCATGGTTAAAAGTGACTTAAAAGGACCCAAATGCTCACTTCGAGGGCTTAAAACGTGTTTATTCACTGCGGGAAGAGATATAAACAACATTTAGAGTAAATTATTGTTCATGCGAGAACGTTCAATTTTTCATGCAAAACGATCGATGACCTGATGAAATTGGTCTGAGATGACCAAAATGGTCTGTTTTGAAAATGTTCATCTTTCAACTAATTTTGACTCTCAGAGGTGGATCATCACTTTTGGAGATAAAATGAGCATCATTATAGTCATTTTCATGCTTCTAGGGAGCCAAAACTCAAGATTTGGCTTATGGTTAAAAGTGATTTTAAAGGACCCAAATGCTCACTTCGAGGGCTTAAAACGTGTTTATTCACTGCGGGAAGAGATATAAACAATAGTTAGAGTGAATTAATGTTCATGCGAGAACGTTCAATTTTTCATGCAAAACGATTGATGACCCGCGACCTGATGAAATTGCTCTGAGATGACCAAAATGTTCCGTTTTGAAAATTTTCATCTTTCAACTAATTTTGACTCTCAGAGGTGGATCATCAATTTTGGAGATAAAATGAGCATCGTTATCGTCATTTTCATGCTTCTAGGGAGCCAAAACTCAAGATTTGGCTTATGGTTAAAAGTGACTTAAAAGGACCCAAATGCTCACTTCGAGGGCTTAAAACGTGTTTATTCACTGCGGGAAGAGATATAAACAACATTTAGAGTAAATTATTGTTCATGCGAGAACGTTCAATTTTTCATGCAAAACGATCGATGACCCGCGACCTGATGAAATTACTCTGAGATGACCAAAATGTTCTGTTTTGAAAATGTTCATCTTTCAACTAATTTTGACTCTCAGAGGTGGATCATCACTATTGGAGATAAAATGAGCATCTTTATCGTCATTTTCATGCTTCTAGGGAGCCAAATCTCAAGATTGGGCTCATGGTTAAAAGTGAATTAAAAGAACCCAAATGCTCACTTCGAGGGCTTAAAACGTGTTTATTCACTGCGGGAAGAGATATAAACAACATTTAGAGTAAATTATTGTTCATGCGAGAACGTTCAATTTTTCATGCAAAACGATCGATGACCTGATGAAATTGGTCTGAGATGACCAAAATGGTCTGTTTTGAAAATGTTCATCTTTCAACTAATTTTGACTCTCAGAGGTGGATCATCACTTTTGGAGATAAAATGAGCATCATTATCGCCATTTTCATGCTTCTAGGGAGCCAAAACTCAAGATTTGGCTCATGGTTAAAAGTTACTTAAAAGGCCCAAAATGCTCACTTCGAGGGCTTAAAACGTGTTTATTCACTGCGGGAAGAGATATAAACAATAGTTAGAGTGAATTAATGTTCATGCGAGAACGTTCAATTTTTCATGCAAAACGATTGATGACCCGCGACCTGATGAAATTGCTCTGAGATGACCAAAATGTTCCGTTTTGAAAATTTTCATCTTTCAACTAATTTTGACTCTCAGAGGTGGATCATCAATTTTGGAGATAAAATGAGCATCGTTATCGTCATTTTCATGCTTCTAGGGAGCCAAAACTCAAGATTTGGCTTATGGTTAAAAGTGACTTAAAAGGCCCAAAATGCTCACTTCGAGGGCTTAAAACGTGTTTATTCACTGCGGGAAGAGATATAAACAATAGTTAGAGTGAATTAATGTTCATGCGAGAACGTTCAATTTTTCATGCAAAACGATTGATGACCCGCGACCTGATGAAATTGCTCTGAGATGACCAAAATGTTCCATTTTGAAAATTTTCATCTTTCAACTAATTTTGACTCTCAGAGGTGGATCATCAATTTTGGAGATAAAATGAGCATCGTTATCGTCATTTTCATGCTTCTAGGGAGCCAAAACTCAAGATTTGGCTTATGGTTAAAAGTGACTTAAAAGGACCCAAATGCTCACTTCGAGGGCTTAAAACGTGTTTATTCACTGCGGGAAGAGATATCAACAACATTTAGAGTAAATTATTGTTCATGCGAGAACGTTCAATTTTTCATGCAAAACGATCGATGATCCGCGACCTGATGAAATTGCTCTGAGATTACCAAAATGGTCAGTTTTGAAAATGTTCATCTTTCAACTAATTTTGACTCACAGAGGTGGATCATCACTTTTGGAGATAAAATGAGCATCGTTATCGTCATTTTCATGCTTCTAGGGAGCCAAAACTCAAGATTGGGCTCATGGTTAAAAGTGACTTAAAAGAACCCAAATGCTCACTTCGAGGACTTAAAACGTGTTTATTCACTACGGGAAGAGATATAAACAACATTTAGAGTAAAATATTGTTCATGCGAGAACGTTCAATTTTTCATGCAAAACGATCGATGACCCGCGACCTGATGAAATTACTCTGAGATGACCAAAATGTTCAGTTTTGAAAATTTTCATCTTTCAACTAATTTTGACTCACAGAGGTGGATCATAACTATTGGAGATAAAATGAGCATCTTTATCGTCATTTTCATGCTTCTAGGGAGCCAAAACTCAAGATTGGGCTCATGGTTAAAAGTGACTTAAAAGGACCCAAATGCTCACTTCGAGGGCTTAAAACGTGTTTATTCACTGCGGGAAGAGATATAAACAACATTTAGAGTAAATTATTGTTCATGCGAGAACGTTCAATTTTTCATGCAAAACGATCGATGACCTGATGAAATTGGTCTGAGATGACCAAAATGGTCTGTTTTGAAAATGTTCATCTTTCAACTAATTTTTACTCTCAGATGTGGATCATCACTTTTGGAGATAAAATGAGCATCGTTATCGCCATTTTCATGCTTCTAGGGAGCCAAAACTCAAGATTTGGCTCATGGTTAAAAGTTACTTAAAAGGCCCAAAATGCTCACTTCGAGGGCTTAAAACGTGTTTATTCACTGCGGGAAGAGATATAAACAACATTTAGAGTAAATTATTGTTCATGCGAGAACGTTCAATTTTTCATGCAAAACGATCGATGACCCGCGACCTGATGAAATTACTCTGAGATGACTAAAATGGTCCGTTTTGAAAATTTTCATCTTTCAACTAATTTTGACTCTCAGAGGTGGATCATCACTTTTGGAGATAAAATGAGCATCGTTATCGTCATTTTCATGCTTCTAGGGAGCCAAAACTCAAGATTTGGCTCATGGTTAAATGTGACTTAAAAGGCACAAAATGCTCACTTTGAGGGCTTAAAACGTGTTTATTCACTGCGGGAAGAATTATAAACAATAGTTAGAGTGAATTAATGTTCATGCGAGAACGTTCAATTTTTCATGCAAAACAATCGATGACCCGCGACCTGATGAAATTGCTCTGAGATGACCAAAATGGTCCGTTTTGAAAATGTTCATCTTTCAACTAATTTTGACTCTCAGAGGTGGATCATCACTATTGGATATAAAATGAGCATCTTTATCGTCATTTTCATGCTTCTAGGGAGCCAAATCTCAAGATTGGGCTCATGGTTAAAAGTGAATTAAAAGAACCCAAATGCTCACTTCGAGGGCTTAAAACGTGTTTATTCACTGCGGGAAGAGATATAAACAACATTTAGAGTAAATTATTGTTCATGCGAGAACGTTCAATTTTTCATGCAAAACGATCGATGACCCGCGACCTGATGAAATTACTCTGAGATGACCAAAATGTTCCGTTTTGAAAATTTTCATCTTTCAACTAATTTTGACTCTCAGAGGTGGATCATCACTTTTGGAGATAAAATGAGCATCGTTATCGTCATTTTCATGCTTCTAGGGAGCCAAAACTCAAGATTTGGCTTATGGTTAAAAGTGACTTAAAAGGACCCAAATGCTCACTTTGAGGGCTTAAAACGTGTTTATTCACTGCGGGAAGAGATATAAACAACATTTAGAGTAAATTATTGTTCATGCGAGAACGTTCAATTTTTCATGCAAAACGATCGATGACCTGATGAAATTGGTCTGAGATGACCAAAATGGTCTGTTTTGAAAATGTTCATTTTCAACTAATTTTGACTCTCAGAGGTGGATCATCACTTTTGGAGATAAAATGAGCATCGTTATCGCCATTTTCATGCTTCTAGGGAGCCAAAACTCAAGATTTGGCTCATGGTTAAAAGTGACTTAAAAGGCCCAAAATGCTCACTTCGAGGGCTTAAAACGTGTTTATTCACTGCGGGAAGAGATATAAACAATAGTTAGAGTGAATTAATGTTCATGCGAGAACGTTCAATTTTTCATGCAAAACGATCGATGACCCGCGAGCTGATGAAATTGCTCTGAGATGACCAAAATGTTCCGTTTTGAAAATGTTCATCTTTCAACTAATTTTGACTCTCAGAGGTGGATCATCACTATTGGAGATAAAATGAGCATCTTTATCGTCATTTTCATGCTTCTAGGGAGCCAAAACTCAAGATTGGGCTCATGGTTAAAAGTGACTTAAAAGAACCCAAATGCTCACTTTGAGGGCTTAAAACGTGTTTATTCACTGCGGGAAGAGATATAAACAACATTTAGAGTAAATTATTGTTCATGCGAGAACGTTCAATTTTTCAAGCAAAACGATCGATGACCCGCGACCTGATGAAATTACTCCGAGATGACTAAAATGGTCCGTTTTGAAAATTTTCATCTTTCAACTAATTTTGACTCTCAGAGGTGGATTATCACTTTTGGAGATAAAATGAGCATCGTTATCGTCATTTTCATGCTTCTAGGGAGCCAAAACTCAAGATTTGGCTTATGGTTAAAAGTGACTTAAAAGGACCCAAATGCTCACTTTGACGGCTTAAAACGTGTTTATTCACTGCGGGAAGAGATATAAACAACATTTAGAGTAAATTATTGTTCATGCGAGAACGTTCAATTTTTCATGCAAAACGATCGATGATCCGCGACCTGATGAAATTGCTCTGAGATGACCAAACTGGTCAGTTTTGAAAATGTTCATCTTTCAACTAATTTTTACTCACAGAGGTGGATCATCACTATTGGAGATAAAATGAGCATCGTTATCGTCATTTTCATGCTTCTAGGGAGCCAAAACTCAAGATTGGGCTTATGGTTAAAAGTGACTTAAAAGAACCCAAATGCTCACTTCGAGGACTTAAAACGTGTTTATTCACTGCGGGAAGAGATATAAACAACATTTAGAGTAAATTATTGTTCATGCGAGAACGTTCAATTTTTCATGCAAAACGATCGATGACCCGCGACCTGATGAAATTACTCTGAGATGACCAAAATGTTCCGTTTTGAAAATTTTCATCTTTCAACTAATTTTGACTCTCAGAGGTGGATCATCACTTTTGGAGATAAAATTAGCATCGTTATCGCCATTTTCATGCTTCTAGGGAGCCAAAACTCAAGATTTGGCTTATGGTTAAAAGTGACTTAAAAGGACCCAAATGCTCACTTCGAGGGCTTAAAACGTGTTTATTCACTGCGGGAAGAGATATAAACAACATTTAGAGTAAATTATTGTTCATGCGAGAACGTTCAATTTTTCATGCAAAACGATCGATGACCCGCGACCTGATGAAATTGCTCTGAGATGACCAAAATGGTCCGTTTTGAAAATGTTCATCTTTCAACTAATTTTGACTCACAGAGGTGGATCATCACTTTTGGAGATAAAATGAGCATCGTTATCATCATTTTCATGCTTCTAGGGAGCCAAAACTCAAGATTTGGCTCATGGTTAAAAGTGACTTAAAAGGCCCAAAATGCTCACTTCGAGGGCTTAAAACGTGTTTATTCACTGCGGGAAGAGATATAAACAACATTTAGAGTAAATTATTGTTCATGCGAGAACGTTCAATTTTTCATGCAAAACGATCGATGACCCGCGACCTGATGAAATTGCTCTGAGATGACCAAAATGGTCCGTTTTGAAAATTTTCATCTTTCAACTAATTTTGACTCTTAGAGGTGGATCATCACTTTTGGAGATAAAATGAGCATCGTATCATCATTTTCATGCTTCTAGGGAGCCAAAACTCAAGATTTGGCTTATGGTTAAAAGTGACTTAAAAGGACCCAAATGCTCACTTCGAGGGCTTAAAACGTGTTTATTCACTGCGGGAAGAGATATAAACAACATTTAGAGTAAATTATTGTTCATGCGAGAACGTTCAATTTTTCATGCAAAACGATCGATGACCCGCGACCTGATGCAATTGCTCTGAGATGACCAAAATGGTCCGTTTTGAAAATGTTCATCTTTCAACTAATTTTGACTCACAGAGGTGGATCATCACTTTTGGAGATAAAATGAGCATCGTTATTGTCATTTTCATGCTTCTAGGAAACCAAAACTGAAGATTTGGCTCATGGTTAAAAGTGACTTAAAAGGCCCAAAATGCTCACTTCGAGGGCTTAAAACGTGTTTATTCACTGCGGGAAGAGATATAAACAATAGTTAGAGTGAATTAATGTTCATGCGAGAACGTTCAATTTTTCATGCAAAACAATCGATGACCCGCGACCTGATGAAATTGCTCTGAGATGACCAAAATGTTCCGTTTTGAAAATTTTCATCTTTCAACTAATTTTGACTCTCAGAGGTGGATCATCACTTTTGGAGATAAAATGAGCATCGTTATCGCCATTTTCATGCTTCTAGGGAGCCAAAACTCAAGATTTGGCTCATGGTTAATAGTGACTTAAAAGGCCCAAAATGCTCACTTCGAGGGCTTAAAATGTGTTTATTCACTGCGGGAAGAGATATAAACAATAGTTAGAGTGAATTAATGTTTATGCGAGAACGTTCAATTTTTCATGCAAAACGATCAATGACGCGCGACCTGATGAAATGACTCTGAGATGACCAAAATGTTCCGTTTTGAAAATTTTCATCTTTCAACTAATTTTGACTCTCAGAGGTGGATCATCACTTTTGGAGATAAAATGAGCATCATTATCGTCATTTTCATGCTTCTAGGGAGCCAAAACTCAAGATTGGGCTCATGGTTAAAAGTGACTTAAAAGAACCCAAATGCTCACTTCGAGGGCTTAAAACGTGTTTATTCACTGCGGGAAGAGATATAAACAACATTTAGAGTAAATTATTGTTCATGCGAGAACGTTCAATTTTTCATGCATAACGATCGATGATCGATGACCTGATGAAATTACTCTGAGATGACCAAAATGGTCCGTTTTGAAAATGCTCATCTTTCAACTAATTTTGACTCTCAGAGGTGGATCATCACTTTTGGAGATAAAATGAGCATCGTTATCGTCATTTTCATGCTTCTAGGGAGCCAAAACCCAAGATTGGCTTATGGTTAAAAGTGACTTAAAAGGACCCCAATGCTCACTTTGAGGGCTTAAAACGTGTTTATTCACTGTGGAAAGAGATATAAACAATATTTAGAGTGAATTAATGTTCATGCGAGAACGTTCAATTTTTCATGCAAAACAATCGATGACCCGTGACCTGATGAAATTGCTCTGAGATGACCAAAATGGTCCGTTTTGAAAATGTTCATCTTTCAACTAATTTTGACTCTCAGAGGTGGATCATCACTATTGGAGATAAAATGAGCATCTTTATCGTCATTTTCATGCTTCTAGGGAGCCAAATCTCAAGATTGGGCTCATGGTTAAAAGTGAATTAAAAGAACCTAAATGCTCACTTCGAGGGCTTAAAACGTGTTTATTCACTGCGGGAAGAGATATAAACAACATTTAGAGTAAATTATTGTTCATGCGAGAACGTTCAATTTTTCATGCAAAACGATCGATGACCCGCGACCTGATGAAATTGCTCTGAGATGACCAAAATGGTCCGTTTTGAAAATGTTCATCTTTCAACTAATTTTGACTCTCAGAGGTGGATCATCACTTTTGGAGATAAAATGAGCATCGTTATCGTCATTTTCATGCTTCTAGGGAGCCAAAACTCAAGATTTGGCTTATGGTTAAAAGTGACTTAAAAGGACCCCAATGCTCACTTTGAGGGCTTAAAACGTGTTTATTCACTGTGGAAAGAGATATAAACAATATTTAGAGTGAATTAATGTTCATGCGAGAACGTTCAATTTTTCATGCAAAACAATCGATGACCCGTGACCTGATGAAATTGCTCTGAGATGACCAAAATGGTCCGTTTTGAAAATGTTCATCTTTCAACTAATTTTGACTCTCAGAGGTGGATCATCACTATTGGAGATAAAATGAGCATCTTTATCGTCATTTTCATGCTTCTAGGGAGCCAAATCTCAAGATTGGGCTCATGGTTAACAGTGAATTAAAAGAACCTAAATGCTCACTTCGAGGGCTTAAAACGTGTTTATTCACTGCGGGAAGAGATATAAACAACATTTAGAGTAAATTATTGTTCATGCGAGAACGTTCAATTTTTCAAGCAAAACGATCGATGACCCGCGACCTGATGAAATTACTCTGAGATGACTAAAATGGTCCGTTTTGAAAATTTTCATCTTTCAACTAATTTTGACTCTCAGAGGTGGATTATCACTTTTGGAGATAAAATGAGCATCGTTATCGTCATTTTCATGCTTCTAGGGAGCCAAAACTCAAGATTTGGCTTATGGTTAAAAGTGACTTAAAAGGACCCAAATGCTCACTTTGACGGCTTAAAACGTGTTTATTCACTGCGGGAAGAGATATAAACAACATTTAGAGTAAATTATTGTTCATGCGAGAACGTTCAATTTTTCATGCAAAACGATCGATGATCCGCGACCTGATGAAATTGCTCTGAGATGACCAAAATGGTCAGTTTTGAAAATGTTCATCTTTCAACTAATTTTGACTCACAGAGGTGGATCATCACTATTGGAGATAAAATGAGCATCGTTATCGTCATTTTCATGCTTCTAGGGAGCCAAAACTCAAGATTGGGCTTATGGTTAAAAGTGACTTAAAAGAACCCAAATGCTCACTTCGAGGACTTAAAACGTGTTTATTCACTGCGGGAAGAGATATAAACAACATTTAGAGTAAATTATTGTTCATGCGAGAACGTTCAATTTTTCATGCAAAACGATCGATGACCCGCGACCTGATGAAATTACTCTGAGATGACCAAAATGTTCAGTTTTGAAAATTTTCATCTTTCAACTAATTTTGACTCTCAGAGGTGGATCATCACTTTTGGAGATAAAATTAGCATCGTTATCGCCATTTTCATGCTTCTAGGGAGCCAAAACTCAAGATTTGGCTTATGGTTAAAAGTGACTTAAAAGGACCCAAATGCTCACTTCGAGGGCTTAAAACGTGTTTATTCACTGCGGGAAGAGATATAAACAACATTTAGAGTAAATTATTGTTCATGCGAGAACGTTCAATTTTTCATGCAAAACGATCGATGACCCGCGACCTGATGAAATTACTCTGAGATGACCAAAATGTTCAGTTTTGAAAATTTTCATCTTTCAACTAATTTTGACTCTCAGAGGTGGATCATCACTTTTGGAGATAAAATTAGCATCGTTATCGCCATTTTCATGCTTCTAGGGAGCCAAAACTCAAGATTTGGCTTATGGTTAAAAGTGACTTAAAAGGACCCAAATGCTCACTTCGAGGGCTTAAAACGTGTTTATTCACTGCGGGAAGAGATATAAACAACATTTAGAGTAAATTATTGTTCATGCGAGAACGTTCAATTTTTCATGCAAAACGATCGATGACCCGCGACCTGATGAAATTACTCTGAGATGACCAAAATGGTCCGTTTTGAAAATGTTCATCTTTCAACTAATTTTGACTCACAGAGGTGGATCATCACTTTTGGAGATAAAATGAGCATCGTTATCATCATTTTCATGCTTCTAGGGAGCCAAAACTGAAGATTTGGCTCATGGTTAAAAGTGACTTAAAAGGCCCAAAATGCTCACTTCGAGGGCTTAAAACGTGTTTATTCACTGCGGGAAGAGATATAAACAACATTTAGAGTAAATTATTGTTCATGCGAGAACGTTCAAGTTTTTCATGCAAAACGATCGATGACCCGCGACCTGATGAAATTGCTCTGAGATGACCAAAATGGTCCGTTTTGAAAATTTTCATCTTTCAACTAATTTTGACTCTTAGAGGTGGATCATCACTTTTGGAGATAAAATGAGCATCGTTATCGTCATTTTCATGCTTCTAGGGAGCCAAAACTCAAGATTTGGCTTATGGTTAAAAGTGACTTAAAAGGACCCAAATGCTCACTTCGAGGGCTTAAAACGTGTTTATTCACTGCGGGAAGAGATATAAACAACATTTAGAGTAAATTATTGTTCATGCATGAACGTTCAATTTTTCATGCAAAACGATCGATGACCCGCGACCTGATGCAATTGCTCTGAGATGACCAAAATGGTCCGTTTTGAAAATGTTCATCTTTCAACTAATTTTGACTCACAGAGGTGGATCATCACTTTTGGAGATAAAATGAGCATCGTTATTGTCATTTTCATGCTTCTAGGGAGCCAAAACTGAAGATTTGGCTCATGGTTAAAAGTGACTTAAAAGGCCCAAAATGCTCACTTCGAGGGCTTAAAACGTGTTTATTCACTGCGGGAAGAGATATAAACAATAGTTAGAGTGAATTAATGTTCATGCGAGAACGTTCAATTTTTCATGCAAAACAATCGATGACCCGCGACCTGATGAAATTGCTCTGAGATGACCAAAATGTTCCGTTTTGAAAATTTTCATCTTTCAACTAATTTTGACTCTCAGAGGTGGATCATCACTTTTGGAGATAAAATGAGCATCGTTATCGCCATTTTCATGCTTCTAGGGAGCCAAAACTCAAGATTTGGCTCATGGTTAATAGTGACTTAAAAGGCCCAAAATGCTCACTTCGAGGGCTTAAAATGTGTTTATTCACTGCGGGAAGAGATATAAACAATAGTTAGAGTGAATTAATGTTCATGCGAGAACGTTCAATTTTTCATGCAAAACGATCAATGACGCGCGACCTGATGAAATGACTCTGAGATGACCAAAATGTTCCGTTTTGAAAATTTTCATCTTTCAACTAATTTTGACTCTCAGAGGTGGATCATCACTTTTGGAGATAAAATGAGCATCGTTATCGTCATTTTCATGCTTCTAGGGAGCCAAAAGTCAAGATTGGGCTCATGGTTAAAAGTGACTTAAAAGGACCCCAATGCTCACTTTGAGGGCTTAAAACGTGTTTATTCACTGTGGAAAGAGATATAAACAATATTTAGAGTGAATTAATGTTCATGCGAGAACGTTCAATTTTTCATGCAAAACAATCGATGACCCGTGACCTGATGAAATTGCTCTGAGATGACCAAAATGGTCCGTTTTGAAAATGTTCATCTTTCAACTAATTTTGACTCTCAGAGGTGGATCATCACTATTGGAGATAAAATGAGCATCTTTATCGTCATTTTCATGCTTCTAGGGAGCCAAATCTCAAGATTGGGCTCATGGTTAAAAGTGAATTAAAAGAACCTAAATGCTCACTTCGAGGGCTTAAAACGTGTTTATTCACTGCGGGAAGAGATATAAACAACATTTAGAGTAAATTATTGTTCATGCGAGAACGTTCAATTTTTCATGCAAAACGATCGATGACCCGCGACCTGATGAAATTGCTCTGAGATGACCAAAATGGTCCGTTTTGAAAATGTTCATCTTTCAACTAATTTTGACTCTCAGAGGTGGATCATCACTTTTGGAGATAAAATGAGCATCGTTATCGTCATTTTCATGCTTCTAGGGAGCCAAAACTCAAGATTTGGCTTATGGTTAAAAGTGACTTAAAAGGACCCCAATGCTCACTTTGAGGGCTTAAAACGTGTTTATTCACTGTGGAAAGAGATATAAACAATATTTAGAGTGAATTAATGTTCATGCGAGAATGTTCAATTTTTCATGCAAAACAATCGATGACCCGTGACCTGATGAAATTGCTCTGAGATGACCAAAATGGTCCGTTTTGAAAATGTTCATCTTTCAACTAATTTTGACTCTCAGAGGTGGATCATCACTATTGGAGATAAAATGAGCATCTTTATCGTCATTTTCATGCTTCTTGGGAGCCAAATCTCAAGATTGGGCTCATGGTTAACAGTGAATTAAAAGAACCTAAATGCTCACTTCGAGGGCTTAAAACGTGTTTATTCACTGCGGGAAGAGATATAAACAACATTTAGAGTAAATTATTGTTCATGCGAGAACGTTCAATTTTTCAAGCAAAACGATCGATGACCCGCGACCTGATGAAATTACTCTGAGATGACTAAAATGGTCCGTTTTGAAAATTTTCATCTTTCAACTAATTTTGACTCTCAGAGGTGGATTATCACTTTTGGAGATAAAATGAGCATCGTTATCGTCATTTTCATGCTTCTAGGGAGCCAAAACTCAAGATTTGGCTTATGGTTAAAAGTGTCTTAAAAGGACCCAAATGCTCACTTCGACGGCTTAAAACGTGTTTATTCACTGCGGGAAGAGATATAAACAACATTTAGAGTAAATTATTGTTCATGCGAGAACGTTCAATTTTTCATGCAAAACGATCGATGACCCGCGACCTGATGAAATTGCTCTGAGATGACCAAAATGGTCCGTTTTGAAAATGTTCATCTTTCAACTAATTTTGACTCACAGAGGTGGATCATCACTTTTGGAGATAAAATGAGCATCGTTATCATCATTTTCATGCTTCTAGGGAGCCAAAACTCAAGATTTGGCTCATGGTTAAAAGTGACTTAAAAGGCCCAAAATGCTCACTTCGAGGGCTTAAAACGTGTTTATTCACTGCACAACATTTAGAGTAAATTATTGTTCATGCGAGAACGTTCAAGTTTTTCATGCAAAACGATCGATGACCCGCGACCTGATGAAATTGCTCTGAGATGACCAAAATGGTCCGTTTTGAAAATTTTCATCTTTCAACTAATTTTGACTCTTAGAGGTGGATCATCACTTTTGGAGATAAAATGAGCATCGTTATCGTCATTTTCATGCTTCTAGGGAGCCAAAACTCAAGATTTGGCTTATGGTTAAAAGTGACTTAAAAGGACCCAAATGCTCACTTCGAGGGCTTAAAACGTGTTTATTCACTGCGGGAAGAGATATAAACAACATTTAGAGTAAATTATTGTTCATGCGAGAACGTTCAATTTTTCATGCAAAACGATCGATGACCCGCGACCTGATGCAATTGCTCTGAGATGACCAAAATGGTCCGTTTTGAAAATGTTCATCTTTCAACTAATTTTGACTCACAGAGGTGGATCATCACTTTTGGAGATAAAATGAGCATCGTTATTGTCATTTTCATGCTTCTAGGGAGCCAAAACTGAAGATTTGGCTCATGGTTAAAAGTGACTTAAAAGGCCCAAAATGCTCACTTCGAGGGCTTAAAACGTGTTTATTCACTGCGGGAAGAGATATAAACAATAGTTAGAGTGAATTAATGTTCATGCGAGAACGTTCAATTTTTCATGCAAAACAATCGATGACCCGCGACCTGATGAAATTGCTCTGAGATGACCAAAATGTTCCGTTTTGAAAATTTTCATCTTTCAACTAATTTTGACTCTCAGAGGTGGATCATCACTTTTGGAGATAAAATGAGCATCGTTATCGTCATTTTCATGCTTCTAGGGAGCCAAAACTCAAGATTTGGCTTATGGTTAAAAGTGACTTAAAAGGACCCCAATGCTCACTTTGAGGGCTTAAAACGTGTTTATTCACTGTGGAAAGAGATATAAACAATATTTAGAGTGAATTAATGTTCATGCGAGAATGTTCAATTTTTCATGCAAAACGATCGATGACCCGCGACCTGATGAAATTGCTCTGAGATGACCAAAATGGTCCGTTTTGAAAATGTTCATCTTTCAACTAATTTTGACTCTCAGAGGTGGATCATCACTTTTGGAGATAAAATGAGCATCGTTATCGTCATTTTCATGCTTCTAGGGAGCCAAAACTCAAGATTTGGCTTATGGTTAAAAGTGACTTAAAAGGACCCCAATGCTCACTTTGAGGGCTTAAAACGTGTTTATTCACTGTGGAAAGAGATATAAACAATATTTAGAGTGAATTAATGTTCATGCGAGAATGTTCAATTTTTCATGCAAAACAATCGATGACCCGTGACCTGATGAAATTGCTCTGAGATGACCAAAATGGTCCGTTTTGAAAATGTTCATCTTTCAACTAATTTTGACTCTCAGAGGTGGATCATCACTATTGGAGATAAAATGAGCATCTTTATCGTCATTTTCATGCTTCTTGGGAGCCAAATCTCAAGATTGGGCTCATGGTTAACAGTGAATTAAAAGAACCTAAATGCTCACTTCGAGGGCTTAAAACGTGTTTATTCACTGCGGGAAGAGATATAAACAACATT
The DNA here is from genome assembly GCF_964261635.1 of Lissotriton helveticus. NCBI lineage: Eukaryota > Metazoa > Chordata > Amphibia > Caudata > Salamandridae > Lissotriton > Lissotriton helveticus. The sequence goes on along the minus strand of NC_136069.1, from coordinate 1,163,620,502 downwards.
TAGAGTAAATTATTGTTCATGCGAGAACGTTCAATTTTTCAAGCAAAACGATCGATGACCCGCGACCTGATGAAATTACTCTGAGATGACTAAAATGGTCCGTTTTGAAAATTTTCATCTTTCAACTAATTTTGACTCTCAGAGGTGGATTATCACTTTTGGAGATAAAATGAGCATCGTTATCGTCATTTTCATGCTTCTAGGGAGCCAAAACTCAAGATTTGGCTTATGGTTAAAAGTGACTTAAAAGGACCCAAATGCTCACTTCGACGGCTTAAAACGTGTTTATTCACTGCGGGAAGAGATATAAACAACATTTAGAGTAAATTATTGTTCATGCGAGAACGTTCAATTTTTCATGCAAAACGATCGATGACCCGCGACCTGATGAAATTGCTCTGAGATGACCAAAATGGTCTGTTTTGAAAATGTTCATCTTTCAACTAATTTTGACTCACAGAGGTGGATCATCACTTTTGGAGATAAAATGAGCATCGTTATCATCATTTTCATGCTTCTAGGGAGCCAAAACTCAAGATTTGGCTCATGGTTAAAAGTGACTTAAAAGGCCCAAAATGCTCACTTCGAGGGCTTAAAACGTGTTTATTCACTGCGGGAAGAGATATAAACAATAGTTAGAGTGAATTAATGTTCATGCGAGAACGTTCAATTTTTCATGCAAAACAATCGATGACCCGCGACCTGATGAAATTGCTCTGAGATGACCAAAATGTTCCGTTTTGAAAATTTTCATCTTTCAACTAATTTTGACTCTCAGAGGTGGATCATCACTTTTGGAGATAAAATGAGCATCGTTATCGCCATTTTCATGCTTCTAGGGAGCCAAAACTCAAGATTTGGCTCATGGTTAATAGTGACTTAAAAGGCCCAAAATGCTCACTTCGAGGGCTTAAAATGTGTTTATTCACTGCGGGAAGAGATATAAACAATAGTTAGAGTGAATTAATGTTCATGCGAGAACGTTCAATTTTTCATGCAAAACGATCAATGACGCGCGACCTGATGAAATGACTCTGAGATGACCAAAATGTTCCGTTTTGAAAATTTTCATCTTTCAACTAATTTTGACTCTCAGAGGTGGATCATCACTTTTGGAGATAAAATGAGCATCGTTATCGTCATTTTCATGCTTCTAGGGAGCCAAAACTCAAGATTGGGCTCATGGTTAAAAGTGACTTAAAAGGACCCCAATGCTCACTTTGAGGGCTTAAAACGTGTTTATTCACTGTGGAAAGAGATATAAACAATATTTAGAGTGAATTAATGTTCATGCGAGAACGTTCAATTTTTCATGCAAAACAATCGATGACCCGTGACCTGATGAAATTGCTCTGAGATGACCAAAATGGTCCGTTTTGAAAATGTTCATCTTTCAACTAATTTTGACTCTCAGAGGTGGATCATCACTATTGGAGATAAAATGAGCATCTTTATCGTCATTTTCATGCTTCTAGGGAGCCAAATCTCAAGATTGGGCTCATGGTTAAAAGTGAATTAAAAGAACCTAAATGCTCACTTCGAGGGCTTAAAACGTGTTTATTCACTGCGGGAAGAGATATAAACAACATTTAGAGTAAATTATTGTTCATGCGAGAACGTTCAATTTTTCATGCAAAACGATCGATGACCCGCGACCTGATGAAATTGCTCTGAGATGACCAAAATGGTCCGTTTTGAAAATGTTCATCTTTCAACTAATTTTGACTCTCAGAGGTGGATCATCACTTTTGGAGATAAAATGAGCATCGTTATCGTCATTTTCATGCTTCTAGGGAGCCAAAACTCAAGATTTGGCTTATGGTTAAAAGTGACTTAAAAGGACCCCAATGCTCACTTTGAGGGCTTAAAACGTGTTTATTCACTGTGGAAAGAGATATAAACAATATTTAGAGTGAATTAATGTTCATGCGAGAATGTTCAATTTTTCATGCAAAACAATCGATGACCCGTGACCTGATGAAATTGCTCTGAGATGACCAAAATGGTCCGTTTTGAAAATGTTCATCTTTCAACTAATTTTGACTCTCAGAGGTGGATCATCACTATTGGAGATAAAATGAGCATCTTTATCGTCATTTTCATGCTTCTTGGGAGCCAAATCTCAAGATTGGGCTCATGGTTAACAGTGAATTAAAAGAACCTAAATGCTCACTTCGAGGGCTTAAAACGTGTTTATTCACTGCGGGAAGAGATATAAACAACATTTAGAGTAAATTATTGTTCATGCGAGAACGTTCAATTTTTCAAGCAAAACGATCGATGACCCGCGACCTGATGAAATTACTCTGAGATGACTAAAATGGTCCGTTTTGAAAATTTTCATCTTTCAACTAATTTTGACTCTCAGAGGTGGATTATCACTTTTGGAGATAAAATGAGCATCGTTATCGTCATTTTCATGCTTCTAGGGAGCCAAAACTCAAGATTTGGCTTATGGTTAAAAGTGTCTTAAAAGGACCCAAATGCTCACTTCGACGGCTTAAAACGTGTTTATTCACTGCGGGAAGAGATATAAACAACATTTAGAGTAAATTATTGTTCATGCGAGAACGTTCAATTTTTCATGCAAAACGATCGATGACCCGCGACCTGATGAAATTGCTCTGAGATGACCAAAATGGTCCGTTTTGAAAATGTTCATCTTTCAACTAATTTTGACTCACAGAGGTGGATCATCACTTTTGGAGATAAAATGAGCATCGTTATCATCATTTTCATGCTTCTAGGGAGCCAAAACTCAAGATTTGGCTCATGGTTAAAAGTGACTTAAAAGGCCCAAAATGCTCACTTCGAGGGCTTAAAACGTGTTTATTCACTGCACAACATTTAGAGTAAATTATTGTTCATGCGAGAACGTTCAAGTTTTTCATGCAAAACGATCGATGACCCGCGACCTGATGAAATTGCTCTGAGATGACCAAAATGGTCCGTTTTGAAAATTTTCATCTTTCAACTAATTTTGACTCTTAGAGGTGGATCATCACTTTTGGAGATAAAATGAGCATCGTTATCGTCATTTTCATGCTTCTAGGGAGCCAAAACTCAAGATTTGGCTTATGGTTAAAAGTGACTTAAAAGGACCCAAATGCTCACTTCGAGGGCTTAAAACGTGTTTATTCACTGCGGGAAGAGATATAAACAACATTTAGAGTAAATTATTGTTCATGCGAGAACGTTCAATTTTTCATGCAAAACGATCGATGACCCGCGACCTGATGCAATTGCTCTGAGATGACCAAAATGGTCCGTTTTGAAAATGTTCATCTTTCAACTAATTTTGACTCACAGAGGTGGATCATCACTTTTGGAGATAAAATGAGCATCGTTATTGTCATTTTCATGCTTCTAGGGAGCCAAAACTGAAGATTTGGCTCATGGTTAAAAGTGACTTAAAAGGCCCAAAATGCTCACTTCGAGGGCTTAAAACGTGTTTATTCACTGCGGGAAGAGATATAAACAATAGTTAGAGTGAATTAATGTTCATGCGAGAACGTTCAATTTTTCATGCAAAACAATCGATGACCCGCGACCTGATGAAATTGCTCTGAGATGACCAAAATGTTCCGTTTTGAAAATTTTCATCTTTCAACTAATTTTGACTCTCAGAGGTGGATCATCACTTTTGGAGATAAAATGAGCATCGTTATCGTCATTTTCATGCTTCTAGGGAGCCAAAACTCAAGATTTGGCTCATGGTTAACAGTGAATTAAAAGAACCTAAATGCTCACTTCGAGGGCTTAAAACGTGTTTATTCACTGCGGGAAGAGATATAAACAACATTTAGAGTAAATTATTGTTCATGCGAGAACGTTCAATTTTTCAAGCAAAACGATCGATGACCCGCGACCTGATGAAATTACTCTGAGATGACTAAAATGGTCCGTTTTGAAAATTTTCATCTTTCAACTAATTTTGACTCTCAGAGGTGGATTATCACTTTTGGAGATAAAATGAGCATCGTTATCGTCATTTTCATGCTTCTAGGGAGCCAAAACTCAAGATTTGGCTTATGGTTAAAAGTGACTTAAAAGGACCCAAATGCTCACTTCGACGGCTTAAAACGTGTTTATTCACTGCGGGAAGAGATATAAACAACATTTAGAGTAAATTATTGTTCATGCGAGAACGTTCAATTTTTCATGCAAAACGATCGATGACCCGCGACCTGATGAAATTGCTCTGAGATGACCAAAATGGTCCGTTTTGAAAATGTTCATCTTTCAACTAATTTTGACTCACAGAGGTGGATCATCACTTTTGGAGATAAAATGAGCATCGTTATCATCATTTTCATGCTTCTAGGGAGCCAAAACTCAAGATTTGGCTCATGGTTAAAAGTGACTTAAAAGGCCCAAAATGCTCACTTCGAGGGCTTAAAACGTGTTTATTCACTGCGGGAAGAGATATAAACAACATTTAGAGTAAATTATTGTTCATGCGAGAACGTTCAAGTTTTTCATGCAAAACGATCGATGACCCGCGACCTGATGAAATTGCTCTGAGATGACCAAAATGGTCCGTTTTGAAAATGTTCATCTTTCAACTAATTTTGACTCTTAGAGGTGGATCATCACTTTTGGAGATAAAATGAGCATCGTTATCGTCATTTTCATGCTTCTAGGGAGCCAAAACTCAAGATTTGGCTTATGGTTAAAAGTGACTTAAAAGGACCCAAATGCTCACTTCGAGGGCTTAAAACGTGTTTATTCACTGCGGGAAGAGATATAAACAACATTTAGAGTAAATTATTGTTCATGCGAGAACGTTCAATTTTTCAAGCAAAACGATCGATGACCCGCGACCTGATGAAATTACTCTGAGATGACTAAAATGGTCCGTTTTGAAAATTTTCATCTTTCAACTAATTTTGACTCTCAGAGGTGGATTATCACTTTTGGAGATAAAATGAGCATCGTTATCGTCATTTTCATGCTTCTAGGGAGCCAAAACTCAAGATTTGGCTTATGGTTAAAAGTGACTTAAAAGGACCCAAATGCTCACTTCGACGGCTTAAAACGTGTTTATTCACTGCGGGAAGAGATATAAACAACATTTAGAGTAAATTATTGTTCATGCGAGAACGTTCAATTTTTCATGCAAAACGATCGATGACCCGCGACCTGATGAAATTGCTCTGAGATGACCAAAATGGTCCGTTTTGAAAATGTTCATCTTTCAACTAATTTTGACTCACAGAGGTGGATCATCACTTTTGGAGATAAAATGAGCATCGTTATCATCATTTTCATGCTTCTAGGGAGCCAAAACTCAAGATTTGGCTCATGGTTAAAAGTGACTTAAAAGGCCCAAAATGCTCACTTCGAGGGCTTAAAACGTGTTTATTCACTGCGGGAAGAGATATAAACAACATTTAGAGTAAATTATTGTTCATGCGAGAACGTTCAAGTTTTTCATGCAAAACGATCGATGACCCGCGACCTGATGAAATTGCTCTGAGATGACCAAAATGGTCCGTTTTGAAAATGTTCATCTTTCAACTAATTTTGACTCTTAGAGGTGGATCATCACTTTTGGAGATAAAATGAGCATCGTTATCGTCATTTTCATGCTTCTAGGGAGCCAAAACTCAAGATTTGGCTTATGGTTAAAAGTGACTTAAAAGGACCCAAATGCTCACTTCGAGGGCTTAAAACGTGTTTATTCACTGCGGGAAGAGATATAAACAACATTTAGAGTAAATTATTGTTCATGCGAGAACGTTCAATTTTTCATGCAAAACGATCGATGACCCGCGACCTGATGCAATTGCTCTGAGATGACCAAAATGGTCCGTTTTGAAAATGTTCATCTTTCAACTAATTTTGACTCACAGAGGTGGATCATCACTTTTGGAGATAAAATGAGCATCGTTATTGTCATTTTCATGCTTCTAGGGAGCCAAAACTGAAGATTTGGCTCATGGTTAAAAGTGACTTAAAAGGCCCAAAATGCTCACTTCGAGGGCTTAAAACGTGTTTATTCACTGCGGGAAGAGATATAAACAATAGTTAGAGTGAATTAATGTTCATGCGAGAACGTTCAATTTTTCATGCAAAACAATCGATGACCCGCGACCTGATGAAATTGCTCTGAGATGACCAAAATGTTCCGTTTTGAAAATTTTCATCTTTCAACTAATTTTGACTCTCAGAGGTGGATCATCACTTTTGGAGATAAAATGAGCATCGTTATCGCCATTTTCATGCTTCTAGGGAGCCAAAACTCAAGATTTGGCTCATGGTTAATAGTGACTTAAAAGGCCCAAAATGCTCACTTCGAGGGCTTAAAATGTGTTTATTCACTGCGGGAAGAGATATAAACAATAGTTAGAGTGAATTAATGTTCATGCGAGAACGTTCAATTTTTCATGCAAAACGATCAATGACGCGCGACCTGATGAAATGACTCTGAGATGACCAAAATGTTCCGTTTTGAAAATTTTCATCTTTCAACTAATTTTGACTCTCAGAGGTGGATCATCACTTTTGGAGATAAAATGAGCATCGTTATCGTCATTTTCATGCTTCTAGGGAGCCAAAACTCAAGATTGGGCTCATGGTTAAAAGTGACTTAAAAGGACCCCAATGCTCACTTTGAGGGCTTAAAACGTGTTTATTCACTGCGGGAAGAGATATAAACAACATTTAGAGTAAATTATTGTTCATGCGAGAACGTTCAATTTTTCATGCAAAACGATCGATGACCCGCGACCTGATGAAATTGCTCTGAGATGACCAAAATGGTCCGTTTTGAAAATGTTCATCTTTCAACTAATTTTGACTCTCAGAGGTGGATCATCACTTTTGGAGATAAAATGAGCATCGTTATCGTCATTTTCATGCTTCTAGGGAGCCAAAACTCAAGATTTGGCTTATGGTTAAAAGTGACTTAAAAGGACCCCAATGCTCACTTTGAGGGCTTAAAACGTGTTTATTCACTGTGGAAAGAGATATAAACAATATTTAGAGTGAATTAATGTTCATGCGAGAATGTTCAATTTTTCATGCAAAACAATCGATGACCCGTGACCTGATGAAATTGCTCTGAGATGACCAAAATGGTCCGTTTTGAAAATGTTCATCTTTCAACTAATTTTGACTCTCAGAGGTGGATCATCACTATTGGAGATAAAATGAGCATCTTTATCGTCATTTTCATGCTTCTTGGGAGCCAAATCTCAAGATTGGGCTCATGGTTAACAGTGAATTAAAAGAACCTAAATGCTCACTTCGAGGGCTTAAAACGTGTTTATTCACTGCGGGAAGAGATATAAACAACATTTAGAGTAAATTATTGTTCATGCGAGAACGTTCAATTTTTCAAGCAAAACGATCGATGACCCGCGACCTGATGAAATTACTCTGAGATGACTAAAATGGTCCGTTTTGAAAATTTTCATCTTTCAACTAATTTTGACTCTCAGAGGTGGATTATCACTTTTGGAGATAAAATGAGCATCGTTATCGTCATTTTCATGCTTCTAGGGAGCCAAAACTCAAGATTTGGCTTATGGTTAAAAGTGACTTAAAAGGACCCAAATGCTCACTTCGACGGCTTAAAACGTGTTTATTCACTGCGGGAAGAGATATAAACAACATTTAGAGTAAATTATTGTTCATGCGAGAACGTTCAATTTTTCATGCAAAACGATCGATGACCCGCGACCTGATGAAATTGCTCTGAGATGACCAAAATGGTCCGTTTTGAAAATGTTCATCTTTCAACTAATTTTGACTCACAGAGGTGGATCATCACTTTTGGAGATAAAATGAGCATCGTTATCATCATTTTCATGCTTCTAGGGAGCCAAAACTCAAGATTTGGCTCATGGTTAAAAGTGACTTAAAAGGCCCAAAATGCTCACTTCGAGGGCTTAAAACGTGTTTATTCACTGCGGGAAGAGATATAAACAACATTTAGAGTAAATTATTGTTCATGCGAGAACGTTCAAGTTTTTCATGCAAAACGATCGATGACCCGCGACCTGATGAAATTGCTCTGAGATGACCAAAATGGTCCGTTTTGAAAATTTTCATCTTTCAACTAATTTTGACTCTTAGAGGTGGATCATCACTTTTGGAGATAAAATGAGCATCGTTATCGTCATTTTCATGCTTCTAGGGAGCCAAAACTCAAGATTTGGCTTATGGTTAAAAGTGACTTAAAAGGACCCAAATGCTCACTTCGAGGGCTTAAAACGTGTTTATTCACTGCGGGAAGAGATATAAACAACATTTAGAGTAAATTATTGTTCATGCGAGAACGTTCAATTTTTCATGCAAAACGATCGATGACCCGCGACCTGATGCAATTGCTCTGAGATGACCAAAATGGTCCGTTTTGAAAATGTTCATCTTTCAACTAATTTTGACTCACAGAGGTGGATCATCACTTTTGGAGATAAAATGAGCATCGTTATTGTCATTTTCATGCTTCTAGGGAGCCAAAACTGAAGATTTGGCTCATGGTTAAAAGTGACTTAAAAGGCCCAAAATGCTCACTTCGAGGGCTTAAAACGTGTTTATTCACTGCGGGAAGAGATATAAACAATAGTTAGAGTGAATTAATGTTCATGCGAGAACGTTCAATTTTTCATGCAAAACAATCGATGACCCGCGACCTGATGAAATTGCTCTGAGATGACCAAAATGTTCCGTTTTGAAAATTTTCATCTTTCAACTAATTTTGACTCTCAGAGGTGGATCATCACTTTTGGAGATAAAATGAGCATCGTTATCGCCATTTTCATGCTTCTAGGGAGCCAAAACTCAAGATTTGGCTCATGGTTAATAGTGACTTAAAAGGCCCAAAATGCTCACTTCGAGGGCTTAAAATGTGTTTATTCACTGCGGGAAGAGATATAAACAATAGTTAGAGTGAATTAATGTTCATGCGAGAACGTTCAATTTTTCATGCAAAACGATCAATGACGCGCGACCTGATGAAATGACTCTGAGATGACCAAAATGTTCCGTTTTGAAAATTTTCATCTTTCAACTAATTTTGACTCTCAGAGGTGGATCATCACTTTTGGAGATAAAATGAGCATCGTTATCGTCATTTTCATGCTTCTAGGGAGCCAAAACTCAAGATTGGGCTCATGGTTAAAAGTGACTTAAAAGGACCCCAATGCTCACTTTGAGGGCTTAAAACGTGTTTATTCACTGTGGAAAGAGATATAAACAATATTTAGAGTGAATTAATGTTCATGCGAGAACGTTCAATTTTTCATGCAAAACAATCGATGACCCGTGACCTGATGAAATTGCTCTGAGATGACCAAAATGGTCCGTTTTGAAAATGTTCATCTTTCAACTAATTTTGACTCTCAGAGGTGGATCATCACTATTGGAGATAAAATGAGCATCTTTATCGTCATTTTCATGCTTCTAGGGAGCCAAATCTCAAGATTGGGCTCATGGTTAAAAATGAATTAAAAGAACCTAAATGCTCACTTCGAGGGCTTAAAACGTGTTTATTCACTGCGGGAAGAGATATAAACAACATTTAGAGTAAATTATTGTTCATGCGAGAACGTTCAATTTTTCATGCAAAACGATCGATGACCCGCGACCTGATGAAATTGCTCTGAGATGACCAAAATGGTCCGTTTTGAAAATGTTCATCTTTCAACTAATTTTGACTCTCAGAGGTGGATCATCACTTTTGGAGATAAAATGAGCATCGTTATCGTCATTTTCATGCTTCTAGGGAGCCAAAACTCAAGATTTGGCTTATGGTTAAAAGTGACTTAAAAGGACCCCAATGCTCACTTTGAGGGCTTAAAACGTGTTTATTCACTGTGGAAAGAGATATAAACAATATTTAGAGTGAATTAATGTTCATGCGAGAATGTTCAATTTTTCATGCAAAACAATCGATGACCCGTGACCTGATGAAATTGCTCTGAGATGACCAAAATGGTCCGTTTTGAAAATGTTCATCTTTCAACTAATTTTGACTCTCAGAGGTGGATCATCACTATTGGAGATAAAATGAGCATCTTTATCGTCATTTTCATGCTTCTTGGGAGCCAAATCTCAAGATTGGGCTCATGGTTAACAGTGAATTAAAAGAACCTAAATGCTCACTTCGAGGGCTTAAAACGTGTTTATTCACTGCGGGAAGAGATATAAACAACATTTAGAGTAAATTATTGTTCATGCGAGAACGTTCAATTTTTCAAGCAAAACGATCGATGACCCGCGACCTGATGAAATTACTCTGAGATGACTAAAATGGTCCGTTTTGAAAATTTTCATCTTTCAACTAATTTTGACTCTCAGAGGTGGATTATCACTTTTGGAGATAAAATGAGCATCGTTATCGTCATTTTCATGCTTCTAGGGAGCCAAAACTCAAGATTTGGCTTATGGTTAAAAGTGACTTAAAAGGACCCAAATGCTCACTTTGACGGCTTAAAACGTGTTTATTCACTGCGGGAAGAGATATAAACAACATTTAGAGTAAATTATTGTTCATGCGAGAACGTTCAATTTTTCATGCAAAACGATCGATGATCCGCGACATGATGAAATTGCTCTGAGATGACCAAAATGGTCAGTTTTGAAAATGTTCATCTTTCAACTAATTTTGACTCACAGAGGTGGATCATCACTATTGGAGATAAAATGAGCATCGTTATCGTCATTTTCATGCTTCTAGGGAGCCAAAACTCAAGATTGGGCTTATGGTTAAAAGTGACTTAAAAGAACCCAAATGCTCACTTCGAGGACTTAAAACGTGTTTATTCACTGCGGGAAGAGATATAAACAACATTTAGAGTAAATTATTGTTCATGCGAGAACGTTCAATTTTTCATGCAAAACGATCGATGACCCGCGACCTGATGAAATTACTCTGAGATGACCAAAATGTTCCGTTTTGAAAATTTTCATCTTTCAACTAATTTTGACTCTCAGAGGTGGATCATCACTTTTGGAGATAAAATTAGCATCGTTATCGCCATTTTCATGCTTCTAGGAGCCAAAACTCAAGATTTGGCTTATGGTTAAAAGTGACTTAAAAGGACCCAAATGCTCACTTCGAGGGCTTAAAACGTGTTTATTCACTGCGGGAAGAGATATAAACAACATTTAGAGTAAATTATTGTTCATGCGAGAACGTTCAATTTTTCATGCAAAACGATCGATGACCCGCGACCTGATGAAATTGCTCTGAGATGACCAAAATGGTCCGTTTTGAAAATGTTCATCTTTCAACTAATTTTGACTCACAGAGGTGGATCATCACTTTTGGAGATAAAATGAGCATTGTTATCATCATTTTCATGCTTCTAGGGAGCCAAAACTCAAGATTTGGCTCATGGTTAAAAGTGACTTAAAAGGCCCAAAATGCTCACTTCGAGGGCTTAAAACGTGTTTATTCACTGCGGGAAGAGATATAAACAACATTTAGAGTAAATTATTGTTCATGCGAGAACGTTCAATTTTTCATGCAAAACGATCGATGACCCGCGACCTGATGAAATTGCTCTGAGATGACCAAAATGGTCCGTTTTGAAAATTTTCATCTTTCAACTAATTTTGACTCTTAGAGGTGGATCATCACTTTTGGAGATAAAATGAGCATCGTTATCGTCATTTTCATGCTTCTAGGGAGCCAAAACTCAAGATTTGGCTTATGGTTAAAAGTGACTTAAAAGGACCCAAATGCTCACTTCGAGGGCTTAAAACGTGTTTATTCACTGCGGGAAGAGATATAAACAACATTTAGAGTAAATTATTGTTCATGCGAGAACGTTCAATTTTTCATGCAAAACGATCGATGACCCGCGACCTGATGCAATTGCTCTGAGATGACCAAAATGGTCCGTTTTGAAAATGTTCATCTTTCAACTAATTTTGACTCACAGAGGTGGATCATCACTTTTGGAGATAAAATGAGCATCGTTATTGTCATTTTCATGCTTCTAGGAAACCAAAACTGAAGATTTGGCTCATGGTTAAAAGTGACTTAAAAGGCCCAAAATGCTCACTTCGAGGGCTTAAAACGTGTTTATTCACTGCGGGAAGAGATATAAACAATAGTTAGAGTGAATTAATGTTCATGCGAGAACGTTCAATTTTTCATGCAAAACAATCGATGACCTGCGACCTGATGAAATGACTCTGAGGTTACCAAAATGTTCCGTTTTGAAAATGTTCATCTTTCAACTAATTTTGACTCTCAGAGGTGGATCATCACTTTTGGAGATAAAATGAGCATCGTTATCGCCATTTTCATGCTTCTAGGGAGCCAAAACTCAAGATTTGGCTCATGGTTAATAGTGACTTAAAAGGCCCAAAATGCTCACTTCGAGGGCTTAAAATGTGTTTATTCACTGCGGGAAGAGATATAAACAATAGTTAGAGTGAATTAATGTTCATGCGAGAACGTTCAATTTTTCATGCAAAACGATCAATGACGCGCGACCTGATGAAATGACTCTGAGATGACCAAAATGTTCCGTTTTGAAAATTTTCATCTTTCAACTAATTTTGACTCTCAGAGGTGGATCATCACTTTTGGAGATAAAATGAGCATCGTTATCGTCATTTTCATGCTTCTAGGGAGCCAAAACTCAAGATTGGGCTCATGGTTAAAAGTGACTTAAAAGAACCCAAATGCTCACTTCGAGGGCTTAAAACGTGTTTATTCACTGCGGGAAGAGATATAAACAACATTTAGAGTAAATTATTGTTCATGCGAGAACGTTCAATTTTTCATGCATAACGATCGATGATCGATGACCTGATGAAATTACTCTGAGATGACCAAAATGGTCCGTTTTGAAAATGCTCATCTTTCAACTAATTTTGACTCTCAGAGGTGGATCATCACTTTTGGAGATAAAATGAGCATCGTTATCGTCATTTTCATGCTTCTAGGGAGCCAAAACTCAAGATTTGGCTTATGGTTAAAAGTGACTTAAAAGGACCCCAATGCTCACTTTGAGGGCTTAAAACGTGTTTATTCACTGTGGAAAGAGATATAAACAATATTTAGAGTGAATTAATGTTCATGCGAGAATGTTCAATTTTTCATGCAAAACAATCGATGACCCGCGACCTGATGAAATTACTCTGAGATGACTAAAATGGTCCGTTTTGAAAATTTTCATCTTTCAACTAATTTTGACTCTCAGAGGTGGATTATCACTTTTGGAGATAAAATGAGCATCGTTATCGTCATTTTCATGCTTCTAGGGAGCCAAAACTCAAGATTTGGCTTATGGTTAAAAGTGACTTAAAAGGACCCAAATGCTCACTTCGACGGCTTAAAACGTGTTTATTCACTGCGGGAAGAGATATAAACAACATTTAGAGTAAATTATTGTTCATGCGAGAACGTTCAATTTTTCATGCAAAACGATCGATGACCCGCGACCTGATGAAATTGCTCTGAGATGACCAAAATGGTCCGTTTTGAAAATGTTCATCTTTCAACTAATTTTGACTCACAGAGGTGGATCATCACTTTTGGAGATAAAATGAGCATCGTTATCATCATTTTCATGCTTCTAGGGAGCCAAAACTCAAGATTTGGCTCATGGTTAAAAGTGACTTAAAAGGCCCAAAATGCTCACTTCGAGGGCTTAAAACGTGTTTATTCACTGCGGGAAGAGATATAAACAACATTTAGAGTAAATTATTGTTCATGCGAGAACGTTCAAGTTTTTCATGCAAAACGATCGATGACCCGCGACCTGATGAAATTGCTCTGAGATGACCAAAATGGTCCGTTTTGAAAATGTTCATCTTTCAACTAATTTTGACTCTTAGAGGTGGATCATCACTTTTGGAGATAAAATGAGCATCGTTATCGTCATTTTCATGCTTCTAGGGAGCCAAAACTCAAGATTTGGCTTATGGTTAAAAGTGACTTAAAAGGACCCAAATGCTCACTTCGAGGGCTTAAAACGTGTTTATTCACTGCGGGAAGAGATATAAACAACATTTAGAGTAAATTATTGTTCATGCGAGAACGTTCAATTTTTCATGCAAAACGATCGATGACCCGCGACCTGATGCAATTGCTTTGAGATGACCAAAATGGTCCGTTTTGAAAATGTTCATCTTTCAACTAATTTTGACTCACAGAGGTGGATCATCACTTTTGGAGATAAAATGAGCATCGTTATTGTCATTTTCATGCTTCTAGGGAGCCAAAACTGAAGATTTGGCTCATGGTTAAAAGTGACTTAAAAGGCCCAAAATGCTCACTTCGAGGGCTTAAAACGTGTTTATTCACTGCGGGAAGAGATATAAACAATAGTTAGAGTGAATTAATGTTCATGCGAGAACGTTCAATTTTTCATGCAAAACAATCGATGACCCGCGACCTGATGAAATTGCTCTGAGATGACCAAAATGTTCCGTTTTGAAAATTTTCATCTTTCAACTAATTTTGACTCTCAGAGGTGGATCATCACTTTTGGAGATAAAATGAGCATCGTTATCGCCATTTTCATGCTTCTAGGGAGCCAAAACTCAAGATTTGGCTCATGGTTAATAGTGACTTAAAAGGCCCAAAATGCTCACTTCGAGGGCTTAAAATGTGTTTATTCACTGCGGGAAGAGATATAAACAATAGTTAGAGTGAATTAATGTTCATGCGAGAACGTTCAATTTTTCATGCAAAACGATCAATGACGCGCGACCTGATGAAATGACTCTGAGATGACCAAAATGTTCCGTTTTGAAAATTTTCATCTTTCAACTAATTTTGACTCTCAGAGGTGGATCATCACTTTTGGAGATAAAATGAGCATCGTTATCGTCATTTTCATGCTTCTAGGGAGCCAAAACTCAAGATTGGGCTCATGGTTAAAAGTGACTTAAAAGGACCCCAATGCTCACTTTGAGGGCTTAAAACGTGTTTATTCACTGCGGGAAGAGATATAAACAACATTTAGAGTAAATTATTGTTCATGCGAGAACGTTCAATTTTTCATGCAAAACGATCGATGATCCGCGACATGATGAAATTGCTCTGAGATGACCAAAATGGTCAGTTTTGAAAATGTTCATCTTTCAACTAATTTTGACTCACAGAGGTGGATCATCACTATTGGAGATAAAATGAGCATCGTTATCGTCATTTTCATGCTTCTAGGGAGCCAAAACTCAAGATTGGGCTTATGGTTAAAAGTGACTTAAAAGAACCCAAATGCTCACTTCGAGGACTTAAAACGTGTTTATTCACTGCGGGAAGAGATATAAACAACATTTAGAGTAAATTATTGTTCATGCGAGAACGTTCAATTTTTCATGCAAAACGATCGATGACCCGCGACCTGATGAAATTACTCTGAGATGACCAAAATGTTCCGTTTTGAAAATTTTCATCTTTCAACTAATTTTGACTCTCAGAGGTGGATCATCACTTTTGGAGATAAAATTAGCATCGTTATCGCCATTTTCATGCTTCTAGGAGCCAAAACTCAAGATTTGGCTTATGGTTAAAAGTGACTTAAAAGGACCCAAATGCTCACTTCGAGGGCTTAAAACGTGTTTATTCACTGCGGGAAGAGATATAAACAACATTTAGAGTAAATTATTGTTCATGCGAGAACGTTCAATTTTTCATGCAAAACGATCGATGACCCGCGACCTGATGAAATTGCTCTGAGATGACCAAAATGGTCCGTTTTGAAAATGTTCATCTTTCAACTAATTTTGACTCACAGAGGTGGATCATCACTTTTGGAGATAAAATGAGCATCGTTATCATCATTTTCATGCTTCTAGGGAGCCAAAACTCAAGATTTGGCTCATGGTTAAAAGTGACTTAAAAGGCCCAAAATGCTCACTTCGAGGGCTTAAAACGTGTTTATTCACTGCGGGAAGAGATATAAACAACATTTAGAGTAAATTATTGTTCATGCGAGAACGTTCAATTTTTCATGCAAAACGATCGATGACCCGCGACCTGATGAAATTGCTCTGAGATGACCAAAATGGTCCGTTTTGAAAATTTTCATCTTTCAACTAATTTTGACTCTTAGAGGTGGATCATCACTTTTGGAGATAAAATGAGCATCGTTATCGTCATTTTCATGCTTCTAGGGAGCCAAAACTCAAGATTTGGCTTATGGTTAAAAGTGACTTAAAAGGACCCAAATGCTCACTTCGAGGGCTTAAAACGTGTTTATTCACTGCGGGAAGAGATATAAACAACATTTAGAGTAAATTATTGTTCATGCGAGAACGTTCAATTTTTCATGCAAAACGATCGATGACCCGCGACCTGATGCAATTGCTCTGAGATGACCAAAATGGTCCGTTTTGAAAATGTTCATCTTTCAACTAATTTTGACTCACAGAGGTGGATCATCACTTTTGGAGATAAAATGAGCATCGTTATTGTCATTTTCATGCTTCTAGGAAACCAAAACTGAAGATTTGGCTCATGGTTAAAAGTGACTTAAAAGGCCCAAAATGCTCACTTCGAGGGCTTAAAACGTGTTTATTCACTGCGGGAAGAGATATAAACAATAGTTAGAGTGAATTAATGTTCATGCGAGAACGTTCAATTTTTCATGCAAAACAATCGATGACCTGCGACCTGAGGAAATGACTCTGAGGTTACCAAAATGTTCCGTTTTGAAAATGTTCATCTTTCAACTAATTTTGACTCTCAGAGGTGGATCATCACTTTTGGAGATAAAATGAGCATCGTTATCGCCATTTTCATGCTTCTAGGGAGCCAAAACTCAAGATTTGGCTCATGGTTAATAGTGACTTAAAAGGCCCAAAATGCTCACTTCGAGGGCTTAAAATGTGTTTATTCACTGCGGGAAGAGATATAAACAATAGTTAGAGTGAATTAATGTTCATGCGAGAACGTTCAATTTTTCATGCAAAACGATCAATGACGCGCGACCTGATGAAATGACTCTGAGATGACCAAAATGTTCCGTTTTGAAAATTTTCATCTTTCAACTAATTTTGACTCTCAGAGGTGGATCATCACTTTTGGAGATAAAATGAGCATCGTTATCGTCATTTTCATGCTTCTAGGGAGCCAAAACTCAAGATTTGGCTTATGGTTAAAAGTGACTTAAAAGGACCCCAATGCTCACTTTGAGGGCTTAAAACGTGTTTATTCACTGTGGAAAGAGATATAAACAATATTTAGAGTGAATTAATGTTCATGCGAGAATGTTCAATTTTTCATGCAAAACAATCGATGACCCGCGACCTGATGAAATTACTCTGAGATGACTAAAATGGTCCGTTTTGAAAATTTTCATCTTTCAACTAATTTTGACTCTCAGAGGTGGATTATCACTTTTGGAGATAAAATGAGCATCGTTATCGTCATTTTCATGCTTCTAGGGAGCCAAAACTCAAGATTTGGCTTATGGTTAAAAGTGACTTAAAAGGACCCAAATGCTCACTTCGACGGCTTAAAACGTGTTTATTCACTGCGGGAAGAGATATAAACAACATTTAGAGTAAATTATTGTTCATGCGAGAACGTTCAATTTTTCATGCAAAACGATCGATGACCCGCGACCTGATGAAATTGCTCTGAGATGACCAAAATGGTCCGTTTTGAAAATGTTCATCTTTCAACTAATTTTGACTCACAGAGGTGGATCATCACTTTTGGAGATAAAATGAGCATCGTTATCATCATTTTCATGCTTCTAGGGAGCCAAAACTCAAGATTTGGCTCATGGTTAAAAGTGACTTAAAAGGCCCAAAATGCTCACTTCGAGGGCTTAAAACGTGTTTATTCACTGCGGGAAGAGATATAAACAACATTTAGAGTAAATTATTGTTCATGCGAGAACGTTCAAGTTTTTCATGCAAAACGATCGATGACCCGCGACCTGATGAAATTGCTCTGAGATGACCAAAATGGTCCGTTTTGAAAATGTTCATCTTTCAACTAATTTTGACTCTTAGAGGTGGATCATCACTTTTGGAGATAAAATGAGCATCGTTATCGTCATTTTCATGCTTCTAGGGAGCCAAAACTCAAGATTTGGCTTATGGTTAAAAGTGACTTAAAAGGACCCAAATGCTCACTTCGAGGGCTTAAAACGTGTTTATTCACTGCGGGAAGAGATATAAACAACATTTAGAGTAAATTATTGTTCATGCGAGAACGTTCAATTTTTCATGCAAAACGATCGATGACCCGCGACCTGATGCAATTGCTCTGAGATGACCAAAATGGTCCGTTTTGAAAATGTTCATCTTTCAACTAATTTTGACTCACAGAGGTGGATCATCACTTTTGGAGATAAAATGAGCATCGTTATTGTCATTTTCATGCTTCTAGGGAGCCAAAACTGAAGATTTGGCTCATGGTTAAAAGTGACTTAAAAGGCCCAAAATGCTCACTTCGAGGGCTTAAAACGTGTTTATTCACTGCGGGAAGAGATATAAACAATAGTTAGAGTGAATTAATGTTCATGCGAGAACGTTCAATTTTTCATGCAAAACAATCGATGACCCGCGACCTGATGAAATTGCTCTGAGATGACCAAAATGTTCCGTTTTGAAAATTTTCATCTTTCAACTAATTTTGACTCTCAGAGGTGGATCATCACTTTTGGAGATAAAATGAGCATCGTTATCGCCATTTTCATGCTTCTAGGGAGCCAAAACTCAAGATTTGGCTCATGGTTAATAGTGACTTAAAAGGCCCAAAATGCTCACTTCGAGGGCTTAAAATGTGTTTATTCACTGCGGGAAGAGATATAAACAATAGTTAGAGTGAATTAATGTTCATGCGAGAACGTTCAATTTTTCATGCAAAACGATCAATGACGCGCGACCTGATGAAATGACTCTGAGATGACCAAAATGTTCCGTTTTGAAAATTTTCATCTTTCAACTAATTTTGACTCTCAGAGGTGGATCATCACTTTTGGAGATAAAATGAGCATCGTTATCGTCATTTTCATGCTTCTAGGGAGCCAAAACTCAAGATTGGGCTCATGGTTAAAAGTGACTTAAAAGGACCCCAATGCTCACTTTGAGGGCTTAAAACGTGTTTATTCACTGCGGGAAGAGATATAAACAACATTTAGAGTAAATTATTGTTCATGCGAGAACGTTCAATTTTTCATGCAAAACGATCGATGACCCGCGACCTGATGAAATTGCTCTGAGATGACCAAAATGGTCCGTTTTGAAAATGTTCATCTTTCAACTAATTTTGACTCTCAGAGGTGGATCATCACTTTTGGAGATAAAATGAGCATCGTTATCGTCATTTTCATGCTTCTAGGGAGCCAAAACTCAAGATTTGGCTTATGGTTAAAAGTGACTTAAAAGGACCCCAATGCTCACTTTGAGGGCTTAAAACGTGTTTATTCACTGTGGAAAGAGATATAAACAATATTTAGAGTGAATTAATGTTCATGCGAGAATGTTCAATTTTTCATGCAAAACAATCGATGACCCGTGACCTGATGAAATTGCTCCGAGATGACCAAAATGGTCCGTTTTGAAAATGTTCATCTTTCAACTAATTTTGACTCTCAGAGGTGGATCATCACTATTGGAGATAAAATGAGCATCTTTATCGTCATTTTCATGCTTCTTGGGAGCCAAATCTCAAGATTGGGCTCATGGTTAACAGTGAATTAAAAGAACCTAAATGCTCACTTCGAGGGCTTAAAACGTGTTTATTCACTGCGGGAAGAGATATAAACAACATTTAGAGTAAATTATTGTTCATGCGAGAACGTTCAATTTTTCAAGCAAAACGATCGATGACCCGCGACCTGATGAAATTACTCTGAGATGACTAAAATGGTCCGTTTTGAAAATTTTCATCTTTCAACTAATTTTGACTCTCAGAGGTGGATTATCACTTTTGGAGATAAAATGAGCATCGTTATCGTCATTTTCATGCTTCTAGGGAGCCAAAACTCAAGATTTGGCTTATGGTTAAAAGTGACTTAAAAGGACCCAAATGCTCACTTCGACGGCTTAAAACGTGTTTATTCACTGCGGGAAGAGATATAAACAACATTTAGAGTAAATTATTGTTCATGCGAGAACGTTCAATTTTTCATGCAAAACGATCGATGACCCGCGACCTGATGAAATTGCTCTGAGATGACCAAAATGGTCCGTTTTGAAAATGTTCATCTTTCAACTAATTTTGACTCACAGAGGTGGATCATCACTTTTGGAGATAAAATGAGCATCGTTATCATCATTTTCATGCTTCTAGGGAGCCAAAACTCAAGATTTGGCTCATGGTTAAAAGTGACTTAAAAGGCCCAAAATGCTCACTTCGAGGGCTTAAAACGTGTTTATTCACTGCGGGAAGAGATATAAACAACATTTAGAGTAAATTATTGTTCATGCGAGAACGTTCAAGTTTTTCATGCAAAACGATCGATGACCCGCGACCTGATGAAATTGCTCTGAGATGACCAAAATGGTCCGTTTTGAAAATTTTCATCTTTCAACTAATTTTGACTCTTAGAGGTGGATCATCACTTTTGGAGATAAAATGAGCATCGTTATCGTCATTTTCATGCTTCTAGGGAGCCAAAACTCAAGATTTGGCTTATGGTTAAAAGTGACTTAAAAGGACCCAAATGCTCACTTCGAGGGCTTAAAACGTGTTTATTCACTGCGGGAAGAGATATAAACAACATTTAGAGTAAATTATTGTTCATGCGAGAACGTTCAATTTTTCATGCAAAACGATCGATGACCCGCGACCTGATGCAATTGCTCTGAGATGACCAAAATGGTCCGTTTTGAAAATGTTCATCTTTCAACTAATTTTGACTCACAGAGGTGGATCATCACTTTTGGAGATAAAATGAGCATCGTTATTGTCATTTTCATGCTTCTAGGGAGCCAAAACTGAAGATTTGGCTCATGGTTAAAAGTGACTTAAAAGGCCCAAAATGCTCACTTCGAGGGCTTAAAACGTGTTTATTCACTGCGGGAAGAGATATAAACAATAGTTAGAGTGAATTAATGTTCATGCGAGAACGTTCAATTTTTCATGCAAAACAATCGATGACCCGCGACCTGATGAAATTGCTCTGAGATGACCAAAATGTTCCGTTTTGAAAATTTTCATCTTTCAACTAATTTTGACTCTCAGAGGTGGATCATCACTTTTGGAGATAAAATGAGCATCGTTATCGCCATTTTCATGCTTCTAGGGAGCCAAAACTCAAGATTTGGCTCATGGTTAATAGTGACTTAAAAGGCCCAAAATGCTCACTTCGAGGGCTTAAAATGTGTTTATTCACTGCGGGAAGAGATATAAACAATAGTTAGAGTGAATTAATGTTCATGCGAGAACGTTCAATTTTTCATGCAAAACAATCGATGACCCGTGACCTGATGAAATTGCTCTGAGATGACCAAAATGGTCCGTTTTGAAAATGTTCATCTTTCAACTAATTTTGACTCTCAGAGGTGGATCATCACTTTTGGAGATAAAATGAGCATCGTTATCGTCATTTTCATGCTTCTAGGGAGCCAAAACTCAAGATTTGGCTTATGGTTAAAAGTGACTTAAAAGGACCCCAATGCTCACTTTGAGGGCTTAAAACGTGTTTATTCACTGTGGAAAGAGATATAAACAATATTTAGAGTGAATTAATGTTCATGCGAGAATGTTCAATTTTTCATGCAAAACAATCGATGACCCGTGACCTGATGAAATTGCTCTGAGATGACCAAAATGGTCCGTTTTGAAAATGTTCATCTTTCAACTAATTTTGACTCTCAGAGGTGGATCATCACTATTGGAGATAAAATGAGCATCTTTATCGTCATTTTCATGCTTCTTGGGAGCCAAATCTCAAGATTGGGCTCATGGTTAACAGTGAATTAAAAGAACCTAAATGCTCACTTCGAGGGCTTAAAACGTGTTTATTCACTGCGGGAAGAGATATAAACAACATTTAGAGTAAATTATTGTTCATGCGAGAACGTTCAATTTTTCAAGCAAAACGATCGATGACCCGCGACCTGATGAAATTACTCTGAGATGACTAAAATGGTCCGTTTTGAAAATTTTCATCTTTCAACTAATTTTGACTCTCAGAGGTGGATTATCACTTTTGGAGATAAAATGAGCATCGTTATCGTCATTTTCATGCTTCTAGGGAGCCAAAACTCAAGATTTGGCTTATGGTTAAAAGTGACTTAAAAGGACCCAAATGCTCACTTCGACGGCTTAAAACGTGTTTATTCACTGCGGGAAGAGATATAAACAACATTTAGAGTAAATTATTGTTCATGCGAGAACGTTCAATTTTTCATGCAAAACGATCGATGACCCGCGACCTGATGAAATTGCTCTGAGATGACCAAAATGGTCCGTTTTGAAAATGTTCATCTTTCAACTAATTTTGACTCACAGAGGTGGATCATCACTTTTGGAGATAAAATGAGCATCGTTATCATCATTTTCATGCTTCTAGGGAGCCAAAACTCAAGATTTGGCTCATGGTTAAAAGTGACTTAAAAGGCCCAAAATGCTCACTTCGAGGGCTTAAAACGTGTTTATTCACTGCGGGAAGAGATATAAACAACATTTAGAGTAAATTATTGTTCATGCGAGAACGTTCAAGTTTTTCATGCAAAACGATCGATGACCCGCGACCTGATGAAATTGCTCTGAGATGACCAAAATGGTCCGTTTTGAAAATTTTCATCTTTCAACTAATTTTGACTCTTAGAGGTGGATCATCACTTTTGGAGATAAAATGAGCATCGTTATCGTCATTTTCATGCTTCTAGGGAGCCAAAACTCAAGATTTGGCTTATGGTTAAAAGTGACTTAAAAGGACCCAAATGCTCACTTCGAGGGCTTAAAACGTGTTTATTCACTGCGGGAAGAGATATAAACAACATTTAGAGTAAATTATTGTTCATGCGAGAACGTTCAATTTTTCATGCAAAACGATCGATGACCCGCGACCTGATGCAATTGCTCTGAGATGACCAAAATGGTCCGTTTTGAAAATGTTCATCTTTCAACTAATTTTGACTCACAGAGGTGGATCATCACTTTTGGAGATAAAATGAGCATCGTTATTGTCATTTTCATGCTTCTAGGGAGCCAAAACTGAAGATTTGGCTCATGGTTAAAAGTGACTTAAAAGGCCCAAAATGCTCACTTCGAGGGCTTAAAACGTGTTTATTCACTGCGGGAAGAGATATAAACAATAGTTAGAGTGAATTAATGTTCATGCGAGAACGTTCAATTTTTCATGCAAAACAATCGATGACCCGCGACCTGATGAAATTGCTCTGAGATGACCAAAATGTTCCGTTTTGAAAATTTTCATCTTTCAACTAATTTTGACTCTCAGAGGTGGATCATCACTTTTGGAGATAAAATGAGCATCGTTATCGCCATTTTCATGCTTCTAGGGAGCCAAAACTCAAGATTTGGCTCATGGTTAATAGTGACTTAAAAGGCCCAAAATGCTCACTTCGAGGGCTTAAAATGTGTTTATTCACTGCGGGAAGAGATATAAACAATAGTTAGAGTGAATTAATGTTCATGCGAGAACGTTCAATTTTTCATGCAAAACGATCAATGACGCGCGACCTGATGAAATGACTCTGAGATGACCAAAATGTTCCGTTTTGAAAATTTTCATCTTTCAACTAATTTTGACTCTCAGAGGTGGATCATCACTTTTGGAGATAAAATGAGCATCGTTATCGTCATTTTCATGCTTCTAGGGAGCCAAAACTCAAGATTGGGCTCATGGTTAAAAGTGACTTAAAAGGACCCCAATGCTCACTTTGAGGGCTTAAAACGTGTTTATTCACTGTGGAAAGAGATATAAACAATATTTAGAGTGAATTAATGTTCATGCGAGAACGTTCAATTTTTCATGCAAAACAATCGATGACCCGTGACCTGATGAAATTGCTCTGAGATGACCAAAATGGTCCGTTTTGAAAATGTTCATCTTTCAACTAATTTTGACTCTCAGAGGTGGATCATCACTATTGGAGATAAAATGAGCATCTTTATCGTCATTTTCATGCTTCTAGGGAGCCAAATCTCAAGATTGGGCTCATGGTTAAAAGTGAATTAAAAGAACCTAAATGCTCACTTCGAGGGCTTAAAACGTGTTTATTCACTGCGGGAAGAGATATAAACAACATTTAGAGTAAATTATTGTTCATGCGAGAACGTTCAATTTTTCATGCAAAACGATCGATGACCCGCGACCTGATGAAATTGCTCTGAGATGACCAAAATGGTCCGTTTTGAAAATGTTCATCTTTCAACTAATTTTGACTCTCAGAGGTGGATCATCACTTTTGGAGATAAAATGAGCATCGTTATCGTCATTTTCATGCTTCTAGGGAGCCAAAACTCAAGATTTGGCTTATGGTTAAAAGTGACTTAAAAGGACCCCAATGCTCACTTTGAGGGCTTAAAACGTGTTTATTCACTGTGGAAAGAGATATAAACAATATTTAGAGTGAATTAATGTTCATGCGAGAATGTTCAATTTTTCATGCAAAACAATCGATGACCCGTGACCTGATGAAATTGCTCTGAGATGACCAAAATGGTCCGTTTTGAAAATGTTCATCTTTCAACTAATTTTGACTCTCAGAGGTGGATCATCACTATTGGAGATAAAATGAGCATCTTTATCGTCATTTTCATGCTTCTTGGGAGCCAAATCTCAAGATTGGGCTCATGGTTAACAGTGAATTAAAAGAACCTAAATGCTCACTTCGAGGGCTTAAAACGTGTTTATTCACTGCGGGAAGAGATATAAACAACATTTAGAGTAAATTATTGTTCATGCGAGAACGTTCAATTTTTCAAGCAAAACGATCGATGACCCGCGACCTGATGAAATTACTCTGAGATGACTAAAATGGTCCGTTTTGAAAATTTTCATCTTTCAACTAATTTTGACTCTCAGAGGTGGATTATCACTTTTGGAGATAAAATGAGCATCGTTATCGTCATTTTCATGCTTCTAGGGAGCCAAAACTCAAGATTTGGCTTATGGTTAAAAGTGACTTAAAAGGACCCAAATGCTCACTTTGACGGCTTAAAACGTGTTTATTCACTGCGGGAAGAGATATAAACAACATTTAGAGTAAATTATTGTTCATGCGAGAACGTTCAATTTTTCATGCAAAACGATCGATGATCCGCGACATGATGAAATTGCTCTGAGATGACCAAAATGGTCAGTTTTGAAAATGTTCATCTTTCAACTAATTTTGACTCACAGAGGTGGATCATCACTATTGGAGATAAAATGAGCATCGTTATCGTCATTTTCATGCTTCTAGGGAGCCAAAACTCAAGATTGGGCTTATGGTTAAAAGTGACTTAAAAGAACCCAAATGCTCACTTCGAGGACTTAAAACGTGTTTATTCACTGCGGGAAGAGATATAAACAACATTTAGAGTAAATTATTGTTCATGCGAGAACGTTCAATTTTTCATGCAAAACGATCGATGACCCGCGACCTGATGAAATTACTCTGAGATGACCAAAATGTTCCGTTTTGAAAATTTTCATCTTTCAACTAATTTTGACTCTCAGAGGTGGATCATCACTTTTGGAGATAAAATTAGCATCGTTATCGCCATTTTCATGCTTCTAGGAGCCAAAACTCAAGATTTGGCTTATGGTTAAAAGTGACTTAAAAGGACCCAAATGCTCACTTCGAGGGCTTAAAACGTGTTTATTCACTGCGGGAAGAGATATAAACAACATTTAGAGTAAATTATTGTTCATGCGAGAACGTTCAATTTTTCATGCAAAACGATCGATGACCCGCGACCTGATGAAATTGCTCTGAGATGACCAAAATGGTCCGTTTTGAAAATGTTCATCTTTCAACTAATTTTGACTCACAGAGGTGGATCATCACTTTTGGAGATAAAATGAGCATCGTTATCATCATTTTCATGCTTCTAGGGAGCCAAAACTCAAGATTTGGCTCATGGTTAAAAGTGACTTAAAAGGCCCAAAATGCTCACTTCGAGGGCTTAAAACGTGTTTATTCACTGCGGGAAGAGATATAAACAACATTTAGAGTAAATTATTGTTCATGCGAGAACGTTCAATTTTTCATGCAAAACGATCGATGACCCACGACCTGATGAAATTGCTCTGAGATGACCAAAATGGTCCGTTTTGAAAATTTTCATCTTTCAACTAATTTTGACTCTTAGAGGTGGATCATCACTTTTGGAGATAAAATGAGCATCGTTATCGTCATTTTCATGCTTCTAGGGAGCCAAAACTCAAGATTTGGCTTATGGTTAAAAGTGACTTAAAAGGACCCAAATGCTCACTTCGAGGGCTTAAAACGTGTTTATTCACTGCGGGAAGAGATATAAACAACATTTAGAGTAAATTATTGTTCATGCGAGAACGTTCAATTTTTCATGCAAAACGATCGATGACCCGCGACCTGATGCAATTGCTCTGAGATGACCAAAATGGTCCGTTTTGAAAATGTTCATCTTTCAACTAATTTTGACTCACAGAGGTGGATCATCACTTTTGGAGATAAAATGAGCATCGTTATTGTCATTTTCATGCTTCTAGGAAACCAAAACTGAAGATTTGGCTCATGGTTAAAAGTGACTTAAAAGGCCCAAAATGCTCACTTCGAGGGCTTAAAACGTGTTTATTCACTGCGGGAAGAGATATAAACAATAGTTAGAGTGAATTAATGTTCATGCGAGAACGTTCAATTTTTCATGCAAAACAATCGATGACCTGCGACCTGATGAAATGACTCTGAGGTTACCAAAATGTTCCGTTTTGAAAATGTTCATCTTTCAACTAATTTTGACTCTCAGAGGTGGATCATCACTTTTGGAGATAAAATGAGCATCGTTATCGCCATTTTCATGCTTCTAGGGAGCCAAAACTCAAGATTTGGCTCATGGTTAATAGTGACTTAAAAGGCCCAAAATGCTCACTTCGAGGGCTTAAAATGTGTTTATTCACTGCGGGAAGAGATATAAACAATAGTTAGAGTGAATTAATGTTCATGCGAGAACGTTCAATTTTTCATGCAAAACGATCAATGACGCGCGACCTGATGAAATGACTCTGAGATGACCAAAATGTTCCGTTTTGAAAATTTTCATCTTTCAACTAATTTTGACTCTCAGAGGTGGATCATCACTTTTGGAGATAAAATGAGCATCGTTATCGTCATTTTCATGCTTCTAGGGAGCCAAAACTCAAGATTGGGCTCATGGTTAAAAGTGACTTAAAAGAACCCAAATGCTCACTTCGAGGGCTTAAAACGTGTTTATTCACTGCGGGAAGAGATATAAACAACATTTAGAGTAAATTATTGTTCATGCGAGAACGTTCAATTTTTCATGCATAACGATCGATGATCGATGACCTGATGAAATTACTCTGAGATGACCAAAATGGTCCGTTTTGAAAATGCTCATCTTTCAACTAATTTTGACTCTCAGAGGTGGATCATCACTTTTGGAGATAAAATGAGCATCGTTATCGTCATTTTCATGCTTCTAGGGAGCCAAAACCCAAGATTTGGCTTATGGTTAAAAGTGACTTAAAAGGACACCAATGCTCACTTTGAGGGCTTAAAACGTGTTTATTCACTGTGGAAAGAGATATAAACAATATTTAGAGTGAATTAATGTTCATGCGAGAACGTTCAATTTTTCATGCAAAACAATCGATGACCCGTGACCTGATGAAATTGCTCTGAGATGACCAAAATGGTCCGTTTTGAAAATGTTCATCTTTCAACTAATTTTGACTCTCAGAGGTGGATCATCACTATTGGAGATAAAATGAGCATCTTTATCGTCATTTTCATGCTTCTAGGGAGCCAAATCTCAAGATTGGGCTCATGGTTAAAAGTGAATTAAAAGAACCTAAATGCTCACTTCGAGGGCTTAAAACGTGTTTATTCACTGCGGGAAGAGATATAAACAACATTTAGAGTAAATTATTGTTCATGCGAGAACGTTCAATTTTTCATGCAAAACGATCGATGACCCGCGACCTGATGAAATTGCTCTGAGATGACCAAAATGGTCCGTTTTGAAAATGTTCATCTTTCAACTAATTTTGACTCACAGAGGTGGATCATCACTTTTGGAGATAAAATGAGCATCGTTATCATCATTTTCATGCTTCTAGGGAGCCAAAACTCAAGATTTGGCTCATGGTTAAAAGTGACTTAAAAGGCCCAAAATGCTCACTTCGAGGGCTTAAAACGTGTTTATTCACTGCGGGAAGAGATATAAACAACATTTAGAGTAAATTATTGTTCATGCGAGAACGTTCAATTTTTCATGCAAAACGATCGATGACCCGCGACCTGATGAAATTGCTCTGAGATGACCAAAATGGTCCGTTTTGAAAATTTTCATCTTTCAACTAATTTTGACTCTTAGAGGTGGATCATCACTTTTGGAGATAAAATGAGCATCGTTATCGTCATTTTCATGCTTCTAGGGAGCCAAAACTCAAGATTTGGCTTATGGTTAAAAGTGACTTAAAAGGACCCAAATGCTCACTTCGAGGGCTTAAAACGTGTTTATTCACTGCGGGAAGAGATATAAACAACATTTAGAGTAAATTATTGTTCATGCGAGAACGTTCAATTTTTCATGCAAAACGATCGATGACCCGCGACCTGATGCAATTGCTCTGAGATGACCAAAATGGTCCGTTTTGAAAATGTTCATCTTTCAACTAATTTTGACTCACAGAGGTGGATCATCACTTTTGGAGATAAAATGAGCATCGTTATTGTCATTTTCATGCTTCTAGGAAACCAAAACTGAAGATTTGGCTCATGGTTAAAAGTGACTTAAAAGGCCCAAAATGCTCACTTCGAGGGCTTAAAACGTGTTTATTCACTGCGGGAAGAGATATAAACAATAGTTAGAGTGAATTAATGTTCATGCGAGAACGTTCAATTTTTCATGCAAAACAATCGATGACCTGCGACCTGATGAAATGACTCTGAGGTTACCAAAATGTTCCGTTTTGAAAATGTTCATCTTTCAACTAATTTTGACTCTCAGAGGTGGATCATCACTTTTGGAGATAAAATGAGCATCGTTATCGCCATTTTCATGCTTCTAGGGAGCCAAAACTCAAGATTTGGCTCATGGTTAATAGTGACTTAAAAGGCCCAAAATGCTCACTTCGAGGGCTTAAAATGTGTTTATTCACTGCGGGAAGAGATATAAACAATAGTTAGAGTGAATTAATGTTCATGCGAGAACGTTCAATTTTTCATGCAAAACGATCAATGACGCGCGACCTGATGAAATGACTCTGAGATGACCAAAATGTTCCGTTTTGAAAATTTTCATCTTTCAACTAATTTTGACTCTCAGAGGTGGATCATCACTTTTGGAGATAAAATGAGCATCGTTATCGTCATTTTCATGCTTCTAGGGAGCCAAAACTCAAGATTGGGCTCATGGTTAAAAGTGACTTAAAAGAACCCAAATGCTCACTTCGAGGGCTTAAAACGTGTTTATTCACTGCGGGAAGAGATATAAACAACATTTAGAGTAAATTATTGTTCATGCGAGAACGTTCAATTTTTCATGCATAACGATCGATGATCGATGACCTGATGAAATTACTCTGAGATGACCAAAATGGTCCGTTTTGAAAATGCTCATCTTTCAACTAATTTTGACTCTCAGAGGTGGATCATCACTTTTGGAGATAAAATGAGCATCGTTATCGTCATTTTCATGCTTCTAGGGAGCCAAAACCCAAGATTTGGCTTATGGTTAAAAGTGACTTAAAAGGACACCAATGCTCACTTTGAGGGCTTAAAACGTGTTTATTCACTGTGGAAAGAGATATAAACAATATTTAGAGTGAATTAATGTTCATGCGAGAACGTTCAATTTTTCATGGAAAACGATCGATGATCCGCGACCTGATGAAATTGCTCTGAGATGACCAAAATGGTCCGTTTTGAAAATGTTCATCTTTCAACTAATTTTGACTCTCAGAGGTGGATCATCACTATTGGAGATAAAATGAGCATCTTTATCGTCATTTTCATGCTTCTAGGGAGCCAAATCTCAAGATTGGGCTCATGGTTAAAAGTGAATTAAAAGAACCTAAATGCTCACTTCGAGGGCTTAAAACGTGTTTATTCACTGCGGGAAGAGATATAAACAACATTTAGAGTAAATTATTGTTCATGCGAGAACGTTCAATTTTTCATGCAAAACGATCGATGACCCGTGACCTGATGAAATTGCTCTGAGATGACCAAAATGGTCCGTTTTGAAAATGTTCATCTTTCAACTAATTTTGACTCTCAGAGGTGGATCATCACTTTTGGAGATAAAATGAGCATCGTTATCGTCATTTTCATGCTTCTAGGGAGCCAAAACTCAAGATTTGGCTTATGGTTAAAAGTGACTTAAAAGGACCCCAATGCTCACTTTGACGGCTTAAAACGTGTTTATTCACTGCGGGAAGAGATATAAACAACATTTAGAGTAAATTATTGTTCATGCGAGAACGTTCAATTTTTCATGGAAAACGATCGATGATCCGCGACCTGATGAAATTGCTCTGAGATGACCAAAATGGTCAGTTTTGAAAATGTTCATCTTTCAACTAATTTTGACTCACAGAGGTGGATCATCACTATTGGAGATAAAATGAGCATCGTTATCGTCATTTTCATGCTTCTAGGGAGCCAAAACTCAAGATTGGGCTTATGGTTAAAAGTGACTTAAAAGAACCCAAATGCTCACTTCGAGGACTTAAAACGTGTTTATTCACTGCGGGAAGAGATATAAACAACATTTAGAGTAAATTATTGTTCATGCGAGAACGTTCAATTTTTCATGCAAAACGATCGATGACCCGCGACCTGATGAAATTACTCTGAGATGACCAAAATGTTCCGTTTTGAAAATTTTCATCTTTCAACTAATTTTGACTCTCAGAGGTGGATCATCACTTTTGGAGATAAAATTAGCATCGTTATCGCCATTTTCATGCTTCTAGGGAGCCAAAACTCAAGATTTGGCTTATGGTTAAAAGTGACTTAAAAGGACCCAAATGCTCACTTCGAGGGCTTAAAACGTGTTTATTCACTGCGGGAAGAGATATAAACAACATTTAGAGTAAATTATTGTTCATGCGAGAACGTTCAATTTTTCATGCAAAACGATCGATGACCCGCGACCTGATGAAATTGCTCTGAGATGACCAAAATGGTCCGTTTTGAAAATGTTCATCTTTCAACTAATTTTGACTCACAGAGGTGGATCATCACTTTTGGAGATAAAATGAGCATCGTTATCATCATTTTCATGCTTCTAGGGAGCCAAAACTCAAGATTTGGCTCATGGTTAAAAGTGACTTAAAAGGCCCAAAATGCTCACTTCGAGGGCTTAAAACGTGTTTATTCACTGCGGGAAGAGATATAAACAACATTTAGAGTAAATTATTGTTCATGCGAGAACGTTCAATTTTTCATGCAAAACGATCGATGACCCGCGACCTGATGAAATTGCTCTGAGATGACCAAAATGTTCCGTTTTGAAAATTTTCATCTTTCAACTAATTTTGACTCTTAGAGGTGGATCATCACTTTTGGAGATAAAATGAGCATCGTTATCGTCATTTTCATGCTTCTAGGGAGCCAAAACTCAAGATTTGGCTTATGGTTAAAAGTGACTTAAAAGGACCCAAATGCTCACTTCGAGGGCTTAAAACGTGTTTATTCACTGCGGGAAGAGATATAAACAATAGTTAGAGTGAATTAATGTTCATGCGAGAACGTTCAATTTTTCATGCAAAACAATCGATGACCCGCGACCTGATGAAATTGCTCTGAGATGACCAAAATGTTCCGTTTTGAAAATTTTCATCTTTCAACTAATTTTGACTCTCAGAGGTGGATCATCACTTTTGGAGATAAAATGAGCATCGTTATCGCCATTTTCATGCTTCTAGGGAGCCAAAACTCAAGATTTGGCTCATGGTTAATAGTGACTTAAAAGGCCCAAAATGCTCACTTCGAGGGCTTAAAATGTGTTTATTCACTGCGGGAAGAGATATAAACAATAGTTAGAGTGAATTAATGTTCATGCGAGAACGTTCAATTTTTCATGCAAAACGATCAATGACGCGCGACCTGATGAAATGACTCTGAGATGACCAAAATGTTCCGTTTTGAAAATTTTCATCTTTCAACTAATTTTGACTCTCAGAGGTGGATCATCACTTTTGGAGATAAAATGAGCATCGTTATCGTCATTTTCATGCTTCTAGTGAGCCAAAACTCAAGATTGGGCTCATGGTTAAAAGTGACTTAAAAGAACCCAAATGCTCACTTCGAGGGCTTAAAACGTGTTTATTCACTGCGGGAAGAGATATAAACAACATTTAGAGTAAATTATTGTTCATGCGAGAACGTTCAATTTTTCATGCATAACGATCGATGATCGATGACCTGATGAAATTACTCTGAGATGACCAAAATGGTCCGTTTTGAAAATGCTCATCTTTCAACTAATTTTGACTCTCAGAGGTGGATCATCACTTTTGGAGATAAAATGATCATCGTTATTGTCATTTTCATGCTTCTATTGAGCCAAAACCCAAGATTTGGCTTATGGTTAAAAGTGACTTAAAAGGACCCCAATGCTCACTTTGAGGGCTTAAAACGTGTTTATTCACTGTGGAAAGAGATATAAACAATATTTAGAGTGAATTAATGTTCATGCGAGAACGTTCAATTTTTCATGCAAAACAATCGATGACCCGTGACCTGATGAAATTGCTCTGAGATGACCAAAATGGTCCGTTTTGAAAATGTTCATCTTTCAACTAATTTTGACTCTCAGAGGTGGATCATCACTATTGGAGATAAAATGAGCATCTTTATCGTCATTTTCATGCTTCTAGGGAGCCAAATCTCAAGATTGGGCTCATGGTTAAAAGTGAATTAAAAGAACCTAAATGCTCACTTCGAGGGCTTAAAACGTGTTTATTCACTGCGGGAAGAGATATAAACAACATTTAGAGTAAATTATTGTTCATGCGAGAACGTTCAATTTTTCATGCAAAACGATCGATGACCCGCGACCTGATGAAATTGCTCTGAGATGACCAAAATGGTCCGTTTTGAAAATGTTCATCTTTCAACTAATTTTGACTCTCAGAGGTGGATCATCACTTTTGGAGATAAAATGAGCATCGTTATCGTCATTTTCATGCTTCTAGGGAGCCAAAACTCAAGATTTGGCTTATGGTTAAAAGTGACTTAAAAGGACCCCAATGCTCACTTTGAGGGATTAAAACGTGTTTATTCACTGTGGAAAGAGATATAAACAATATTTAGAGTGAATTAATGTTCATGCGAGAACGTTCAATTTTTCATGCAAAACAATCGATGACCCGTGACCTGATGAAATTGCTCTGAGATGACCAAAATGGTCCGTTTTGAAAATGTTCATCTTTCAACTAACTTTGACTCTCAGAGGTGGATCATCACTATTGGAGATAAAATGAGCATCTTTATCGTCATTTTCATGCTTCTTGGGAGCCAAATCTCAAGATTGGGCTCATGGTTAACAGTGAATTAAAAGAACCTAAATGCTCACTTCGAGGGCTTAAAACGTGTTTATTCACTGCGGGAAGAGATATAAACAACATTTAGAGTAAATTATTGTTCATGCGAGAACGTTCAATTTTTCAAGCAAAACGATCGATGACCCGCGACCTGATGAAATTACTCTGAGATGACTAAAATGGTCCGTTTTGAAAATGTTCATCTTTCAACTAATTTTGACTCTCAGAGGTGGATTATCACTTTTGGAGATAAAATGAGCATCGTTATCGTCATTTTCATGCTTCTAGGGAGCCAAAACTCAAGATTTGGCTTATGGTTAAAAGTGACTTAAAAGGACCCAAATGCTCACTTTGACGGCTTAAAACGTGTTTATTCACTGCGGGAAGAGATATAAACAACATTTAGAGTAAATTATTGTTCATGCGAGAACGTTCAATTTTTCATGCAAAACGATCGATGATCCGCGACCTGATGAAATTGCTCTGAGATGACCAAAATGGTCAGTTTTGAAAATGTTCATCTTTCAACTAATTTTGACTCACAGAGGTGGATCATCACTATTGGAGATAAAATGAGCATCGTTATCGTCATTTTCATGCTTCTAGGGAGCCAAAACTCAAGATTGGGCTTATGGTTAAAAGTGACTTAAAAGAACCCAAATGCTCACTTCGACGACTTAAAACGTGTTTATTCACTGCGGGAAGAGATATAAACAACATTTAGAGTAAATTATTGTTCATGCGAGAACGTTCAATTTTTCATGCAAAACGATCGATGACCCGCGACCTGATGAAATTACTCTGAGATGACCAAAATGTTCCGTTTTGAAAATTTTCAACTTTCAACTAATTTTGACTCTCAGAGGTGGATCATCACTTTTGGAGATAAAATTAGCATCGTTATCGCCATTTTCATGCTTCTAGGGAGCCAAAACTCAAGATTTGGCTTATGGTTAAAAGTGACTTAAAAGGACCCAAATGCTCACTTCGAGGGCTTAAAACGTGTTTATTCACTGCGGGAAGAGATATAAACAACATTTAGAGTAAATTATTGTTCATGCGAGAACGTTCAATTTTTCATGCAAAACGATTGATGACCCGCGACCTGATGAAATTGCTCTGAGATGACCAAAATGGTCCGTTTTGAAAATGTTCATCTTTCAACTAATTTTGACTCACAGAGGTGGATCATCACTTTTGGAGATAAAATGAGCATCGTTATCATAATTTTCATGCTTCTAGGGAGCCAAAACTCAAGATTTGGCTCATGGTTAAAAGTGACTTAAAAGGCCCAAAATGCTCACTTCGAGGGCTTAAAACGTGTTTATTCACTGCGGGAAGAGATATAAACAACATTTAGAGTAAATTATTGTTCATGCGAGAACGTTCAATTTTTCATGCAAAACGATCGATGACCCGCGACCTGATGAAATTGCTCTGAGATGACCAAAATGGTCCGTTTTGAAAATTTTCATCTTTCAACTAATTTTGACTCTTAGAGGTGGATCATCACTTTTGGAGATAAAATGAGCATCGTTATCGTCATTTTCATGCTTCTAGGGAGCCAAAACTCAAGATTTGGCTTATGGTTAAAAGTGACTTAAAAGGACCCAAATGCTCACTTCGAGGGCTTAAAACGTGTTTATTCACTGCGGGAAGAGATATAAACAACATTTAGAGTAAATTATTGTTCATGCGAGAACGTTCAATTTTTCATGCAAAACGATCGATGACCCGCGACCTGATGCAATTGCTCTGAGATGACCAAAATGGTCCGTTTTGAAAATGTTCATCTTTCAACTAATTTTGACTCACAGAGGTGGATCATCACTTTTGGAGATAAAATGAGCATCGTTATTGTCATTTTCATGCTTCTAGGGAGCCAAAACTGAAGATTTGGCTCATGGTTAAAAGTGACTTAAAAGGCCCAAAATGCTCACTTCGAGGGCTTAAAACGTGTTTATTCACTGCGGGAAGAGATATAAACAATAGTTAGAGTGAATTAATGTTCATGCGAGAACGTTCAATTTTTCATGCAAAACAATCGATGACCCGCGACCTGATGAAATTGCTCTGAGATGACCAAAATGTTCCGTTTTGAAAATTTTCATCTTTCAACTAATTTTGACTCTCAGAGGTGGATCATCACTTTTGGAGATAAAATGAGCATCGTTATCGCCATTTTCATGCTTCTAGGGAGCCAAAACTCAAGATTTGGCTCATGGTTAATAGTGACTTAAAAGGCCCAAAATGCTCACTTCGAGGGCTTAAAATGTGTTTATTCACTGCGGGAAGAGATATAAACAATAGTTAGAGTGAATTAATGTTCATGCGAGAACGTTCAATTTTTCATGCAAAACGATCAATGACGCGCGACCTGATGAAATGACTCTGAGATGACCAAAATGTTCCGTTTTGAAAATTTTCATCTTTCAACTAATTTTGACTCTCAGAGGTGGATCATCACTTTTAGAGATAAAATGAGCATCATTATCGTCATTTTCATGCTTCTAGGGAGCCAAAACTCAAGATTGGGCTCATGGTTAAAAGTGACTTAAAAGAACCCAAATGCTCACTTCGAGGGCTTAAAACGTGTTTATTCACTGCGGGAAGAGATATAAACAACATTTAGAGTAAATTATTGTTCATGCGAGAACGTTCAATTTTTCATGCAAAACGATCGATGATCGATGACCTGATGAAATTACTCTGAGATGACCAAAATGGTCCGTTTTGAAAATGCTCATCTTTCAACTAATTTTGACTCTCAGAGGTGGATCATCACTTTTGGAGATAAAATGAGCATCGTTATCGTCATTTTCATGCTTCTAGGGAGCCAAAACCCAAGATTTGGCTTATGGTTAAAAGTGACTTAAAAGGATCCCAATGCTCACTTTGAGGGCTTAAAACGTGTTTATTCACTGTGGAAAGAGATATAAACAATATTTAGAGTGAATTAATGTTCATGCGAGAACGTTCAATTTTTCATGCAAAACAATCGATGACCCGTGACCTGATGAAATTGCTCTGAGATGACCAAAATGGTCCGTTTTGAAAATGTTCATCTTTCAACTAATTTTGACTCTCAGAGGTGGATCATCACTATTGGAGATAAAATGAGCATCTTTATCGTCATTTTCATGCTTCTAGGGAGCCAAATCTCAAGATTGGGCTCATGGTTAAAAGTGAATTAAAAGAACCTAAATGCTCACTTCGGGGGCTTAAAACGTGTTTATTCACTGCGGGAAGAGATATAAACAACATTTAGAGTAAATTATTGTTCATGCGAGAACGTTCAATTTTTCATGCAAAACGATCGATGACCCGCGACCTGATGAAATTGCTCTGAGATGACCAAAATGGTCCGTTTTGAAAATGTTCATCTTTCAACTAATTTTGACTCTCAGAGGTGGATCATCACTTTTGGAGATAAAATGAGCATCGTTATCGTCATTTTCATGCTTCTAGGGAGCCAAAACTCAAGATTTGGCTTATGGTTAAAAGTGATTTAAAAGGACCCCAATGCTCACTTTGAGGGCTTAAAACGTGTTTATTCACTGTGGAAAGAGATATAAACAATATTTAGAGTGAATTAATGTTCATGCGAGAACGTTCAATTTTTCATGCAAAACAATCGATGACCCGTGACCTGATGAAATTGCTCTGAGATGACCAAAATGGTCCGTTTTGAAAATGTTCATCTTTCAACTAATTTTGACTCTCAGAGGTGGATCATCACTATTGGAGATAAAATGAGCATCTTTATCGTCATTTTCATGCTTCTAGGGAGCCAAATCTCAAGATTGGGCTCATGGTTAACAGTGAATTAAAAGAACCTAAATGCTCACTTCGAGGGCTTAAAACGTGTTTATTCACTGCGGGAAGAGATATAAACAACATTTAGAGTAAATTATTGTTCATGCGAGAACGTTCAATTTTTCATGCAAAACGATCGATGACCCGCGACCTGATGAAATTGCTCTGAGATGACCAAAATGGTCCGTTTTGAAAATGTTCATCTTTCAACTAATTTTGACTCTCAGAGGTGGATCATCACTATTGGAGATAAAATGAGCATCTTTATCGTCATTTTCATGCTTCTAGGGAGCCAAAACTCAAGATTGGGCTCATGGTTAAAAGTGACTTAAAAGGACCCAAATGCTCACTTCAAGGGCTTAAAACGTGTTTATTCACTGCGGAAAGAGATATAAACAACATTTAGAGTAAATTATTGTTCATGCGAGAACGTTCAATTTTTCATGCAAAACGATCGATGGCCCGCGACCTGATGAAATTGCTCTGAGATGACCAAAATGGTCCGTTTTGAAAATTTTCATCTTTCAACTAATTTTGACTCTTAGAGGTGGATCATCACTTTTGGAGATAAAATGAGCATCGTTATCGTCAATTTCATGCTTCTAGGGAGCCAAAACTCAAGATTTGGCTTATGGTTAAAAGTGACTTAAAAGGACCCAAATGCTCATTTCGAGGGCTTAAAACGTGTTTATTCACTGCGGGAAGAGATATAAACAACATTTAGAGTGAATTAATGTTCATGCGAGAACGTTCAATTTTTCATGCAAAACGATCGATGACCCGCGACCTGATGAAATTGCTCTCAGATGACCAAAATGGTCCGTTTTGAAAATGTTCATCTTTCAACTAATTTTGACTCACAGAGGTGGATCATCACTTTTGGAGATAAAATGAGCATCGTTATCGTCATTTTCATGCTTCTAGGGAGCCAAAACTCTAGATTTGGCTCATGGTTAAAAGTGACTTAAAAGGCCCAAAATGCTCACTTCGAGGGCTTAAAACGTGTTTATTCACTGCGGGAAGAGATATAAACAATAGTTAGAGTGAATTAATGTTCATGCGAGAACGTTCAATTTTTCATGCAAAACGATCGATGACCCGCGACCTGATGAAATTGCTCTGAGATGACCAAAATGTTCCATTTTGAAAATGTTCATCTTTCAACTAATTTTGACTCTCAGAGGTGGATCATCACTATTGGAGATAAAATTAGCATCTTTATCGTCATTTTCATGCTTCTAGGGAGCCAAAACTCAAGATTGGGCTCATGGTTAAAAGTGACTTAAAAGAACCCAAATGCTCACTTCGAGGGCTTAAAACGTGTTTATTCACTGTGGGAAGAGATATAAACAACATTTAGAGTAAATTATTGTTCATGCGACGACTTTCAATTTTTCATGCAAAACGATCGATGACCCGCGACCTGATGAAATTACTCTGAGATGACCAAAATGTTCCGTTTTGAAAATTTTCATCTTTCAACTAATTTTGACTCTCAGAGGTGGATCATCACTTTTGGAGATAAAATGAGCATCGTTATCGTCATTTTCATGCTTCTAGGGAGCCAAAACTCAAGATTTGGCTTATGGGTAAAAGTGACTTAAAAGGACCCAAATGCTCACTTCGAGGGCTTAAAACGTGTTTATTCACTGCGGGAAGAGATATAAACAATAGTTAGAGTGAATTAATGTTCATGCGAGAACGTTCAATTTTTCATGCAAAACGATCGATGACCCGCGACCTGATGAAATGACTCTGAGATGACCAAAATGTTCCGTTTTGAAAATTTTCATCTTTCAACTAATTTTGACTCTCAGAGGTGGATCATCACTTTTGGAGATAAAATGAGCATCGTTATCGTCATTTTCATGCTTCTAGGGAGCAAAAACTCAAGATTTGGCTAATGGTTAAAAATGACTTAAAAGGACCCAAATGCTCACTTCGAGGGCTTAAAACGTGTTTATTCACTGCGGGAAGAGATATAAACAACATTTAGAGTAAATTATTGTTCATGCGAGAACGTTCAATTTTTCATGCAAAACGATCGATGACCCGCGACCTGATGAAATTACTCTGAGATGACTAAAATGGTCCGTTTTGAAAATTTTCATCTTTCAACTAATTTTGACTCTCAGAGATGGATCATCACTTTTGGAGATAAAATGAGCATCGTTATCGTCATTTTCATGCTTCTTAGGGAGCCAAATCTCAAGATTGGGCTCATGGTTAAAAGTGAATTAAAAGAACCTAAATGCTCACTTCGAGGTCTTAAAACGTGTTTATTCACTGCGGGAAGAGATATAAACAACATTTAGAGTAAATTATTGTTCATGCGAGAACGTTCAAATTTTTCATGCAAAACGATCGATGACCCGCGACCTGATGAAATTGCTCTGAGATGACCAAAATGGTCCGTTTTGAAAATTTTCATCTTTCAACTAATTTTGACTCTTAGAGGTGGATCATCACTTTTGGAGATAAAATGAGCATCGTTATCGTCAATTTCATGCTTCTAGGGAGCCAAAACTCAAGATTTGGCTTATGGTTAAAAGTGACTTAAAAGGACCCAAATGCTCATTTCGAGGGCTTAAAACGTGTTTATTCACTGCGGGAAGAGATATAAACAACATTTAGAGTGAATTAATGTTCATGCGAGAACGTTCAATTTTTCATGCAAAACGATCGATGACCCGCGACCTGATGAAATTGCTCTCAGATGACCAAAATGGTCCGTTTTGAAAATGTTCATCTTTCAACTAATTTTGACTCACAGAGGTGGATCATCACTTTTGGAGATAAAATGAGCATCGTTATCGTCATTTTCATGCTTCTAGGGAGCCAAAACTCTAGATTTGGCTCATGGTTAATAGTGACTTAAAAGGCCCAAAATGCTCACTTCGAGGGCTTAAAACGTGTTTATTCACTGCGGGAAGAGATATAAACAACATTTAGAGTAAATTATTGTTCATGCGAGAACGTTCAATTTTTCATGCAAAACGATCGATGACCCGCGACCTGATGAAATTGCTCTCAGATGACCAAAATGGTCCGTTTTGAAAATGTTCATCTTTCAACTAATTTTGACTCTCAGAGGTGGATCATCACTTTTGGAGATAAAATGAGCATCGTTATCGCCATTTTCATGCTTCTAGGGAGCCAAAACTCAAGATTTGGCTCATGGTTAATAGTGACTTAAAAGGCCCAAAATGCTCACTTCGAGGGCTTAAAATGTGTTTATTCACTGCGGGAAGAGATATAAACAATAGTTAGAGTGAATTAATGTTCATGCGAGAACGTTCAATTTTTCATGCAAAACGATCAATGACGCGCGACCTGATGAAATGACTCTGAGATGACCAAAATGTTCCGTTTTGAAAATTTTCATCTTTCAACTAATTTTGACTCTCAGAGGTGGATCATCACTTTTGGAGATAAAATGAGCATCGTTATCGTCATTTTCATGCTTCTAGGGAGCCAAAACTCAAGATTTGGCTTATGGTTAAAAGTGACTTAAAAGGACCCCAATGCTCACTTTGAGGGCTTAAAACGTGTTTATTCACTGTGGAAAGAGATATAAACAATATTTAGAGTGAATTAATGTTCATGCGAGAACGTTCAATTTTTCATGCAAAACAATCGATGACCCGTGACCTGATGAAATTGCTCTGAGATGACCAAAATGGTCCGTTTTGAAAATGTTCATCTTTCAACTAATTTTGACTCTCAGAGGTGAATCATCACTATTGGAGATAAAATGAGCATCTTTATCGTCATTTTCATGCTTCTAGGGAGCCAAATCTCAAGATTGGGCTCATGGTTAAAAGTGAATTAAAAGAACCTAAATGCTCACTTCGAGGGCATAAAACGTGTTTATTCACTGCGGGAAGAGATATAAACAACATTTAGAGTAAATTATTGTTCATGCGAGAACGTTCAATTTTTCATGCAAAACGATCGATGACCCGCGACCTGATGAAATTGCTCTGAGATGACCAAAATGGTCCGTTTTGAAAATGTTCATCTTTCAACTAATTTTGACTCTCAGAGGTGGATCATCACTTTTGGAGATAAAATGAGCATCGTTATCGTCATTTTCATGCTTCTAGGGAGCCAAAACTCAAGATTTGGCTTATGGTTAAAAGTGACTTAAAAGGACCCCAATGCTCACTTTGAGGGCTTAAAACGTGTTTATTCACTGTGGAAAGAGATATAAACAATATTTAGAGTGAATTAATGTTCATGCGAGAACGTTCAATTTTTCATGCAAAACAATCGATGACCCGTGACCTGATGAAATTGCTCTGAGATGACCAAAATGGTCCGTTTTGAAAATGTTCATCTTTCAACTAATTTTGACTCTCAGAGGTGGATCATCACTATTGGAGATAAAATGAGCATCTTTATCGTCATATTCATGCTTCTAGGGAGCCAAATCTCAAGATTGGGCTCATGGTTAAAAGTGAATTAAAAGAACCTAAATGCTCACTTCGAGGACTTAAAACGTGTTTATTCACTGCGGGAAGAGATATAAACAACATTTAGAGTAAATTATTGTTCATGCGAGAACGTTCAATTTTTCATGCAAAACGATCGATGACCCGCGACCTGATGAAATTGCTCTGAGATGACCAAAATGGTCCGTTTTGAAAATGTTCATCTTTCAACTAATTTTGACTCTCAGAGGTGGATCATCACTATTGGAGATAAAATGAGCATCTTTATCGTCATTTTCATGCTTCTAGGGAGCCAAAACTCAAGATTGGGCTCATGGTTAAAAGTGACTTAAAAGGACCCAAATGCTCACTTCAAGGGCTTAAAACGTGTTTATTCACTGCGGGAAGAGATATAAACAACATTTAGAGTAAATTATTGTTCATGCGAGAACGTTCAATTTTTCATGCAAAACGATCGATGGCCCGCGACCTGATGAAATTGCTCTGAGATGACCAAAATGGTCAGTTTTGAAAATTTTCATCTTTCAACTAATTTTGACTCTTAGAGGTGGATCATCACTTTTGGAGATAAAATGAGCATCGTTATCGTCATTTTCATGCTTCTAGGGAGCCAAAACTCAAGATTTGGCTTATGGTTAAAAGTGACTTAAAAGGACCCAAATGCTCATTTCGAGGGCTTAAAACGTGTTTATTCACTGCGGGAAGAGATATAAACAACATTTAGAGTAAATTATTGTTCATGCGAGAACGTTCAATTTTTCATGCAAAACGATCGATGACCCGCGACATGATGAAATTACTCTGAGATGACTAAAATGGTCCGTTTTGAAAATTTTCATCTTTCAACTAATTTTGACTCTCAGAGATGGATCATCACTTTTGGAGATAAAATGAGCATCGTTATCGTCATTTTCATGCTTCTTAGGGAGCCAAATCTCAAGATTGGGCTCATGGTTAAAAGTGAATTAAAAGAACCTAAATGCTCACTTCGAGGGCTTAAAACGTGTTTATTCACTGCGGGAAGAGATATAAACAACATTTAGAGTAAATTATTGTTCATGCGAGAACGTTCAATTTCTCATGCAAAACGATCGATGACCCGCGACCTGATGAAATTGCTCTGAGATGACCAAAATGGTCCGTTTTGAAAATGTTCATCTTTCAACTAATTTTGACTCTCAGAGGTGGATCATCACTTTTGGAGATAAAATGAGCATCGTTATCGTCATTTTCATGCTTCTAGGGAGCAAAAACTCAAGATTTGGCTCATGGTTAAAAATGACTTAAAAGGACCCAAATGCTCACTTCGAGGGCTTAAAACGTGTTTAT
Source organism: Lissotriton helveticus (assembly GCF_964261635.1). Classification (NCBI taxonomy): domain Eukaryota; kingdom Metazoa; phylum Chordata; class Amphibia; order Caudata; family Salamandridae; genus Lissotriton; species Lissotriton helveticus. The sequence continues at coordinate 1,163,577,289 of NC_136069.1, read as the reverse complement.
TCACTGCGGGAAGAGATATAAACAACATTTAGAGTAAATTATTGTTCATGCGAGAACGTTCAATTTTTCATGCAAAACGATCGATGACCCGCGACCTGATGAAATTACTCTGAGATGACCAAAATGGTCCGTTTTGAAAATGTTCATCTTTCAACTAATTTTGACTCTCAGAGGTGGATCATCACTATTGGAGATAAAATGAGCATCTTTATCGTCATTTTCATGCTTCTAGGGAGCCAAATCTCAAGATTGGGCTCATGGTTAAAAGTGAATTAAAAGAACCTAAATGCTCACTTCGAGGGCTTAAAATGTGTTTATTTCACTGCGGGAAGAGATATAAACAACATTTAGAGTAAATTATTGTTCATGCGAGAACGTTCAATTTTTCATGCAAAACGATCGATGACCCGCGACCTGATGAAATTGCTCTGAGATGACCAAAATGGTCCGTTTTGAAAATGTTCATCTTTCAACTAATTTTGACTCTCAGAGGTGGACCTTCACTATTGGAGATAAAATGAGCATCTTTATCGTCATTTTCATGCTTCTAGGGAGCCAAAACTCAAGATTGGGCTCATGGTTAAAAGTGACTTAAAAGGCCCAAAATGCTCACTTCGAGGGCTTAAAACGTGTTTATTCACTGCGGGAAGAGATATAAACAATAGTTAGAGTGAATTAATGTTCATGCGAGAACGTTCAATTTTTCATGCAAAACAATCGATGACCCGCGACCTGATGAAATTGCTCTGAGATGACCAAAATGTTCAGTTTTGAAAATTTTCATCTTTCAACTAATTTTGACTCTCAGAGGTGGATCATCACTTTTGGAGATAAAATGAGCATCGTTATCGCCATTTTCATGCTTCTAGGGAGCCAAAACTCAAGATGTGGCTCATGGTTAATAGTGACTTAAAAGGCCCAAAATGCTCACTTCGAGGGCTTAAAATGTGTTTATTCACTGCGGAAGAGATATAAACAATAGTTAGAGTGAATTAATGTTCATGCGAGAACGTTCAATTTTTCATGCAAAACGATCAATGACGCGCGACCTGATGAAATGACTCTGAGATGACCAAAATGTTCTGTTTTGAAAATTTTCATCTTTCAACTAATTTTGACTCTCAGAGGTGGATCATCACTTTTGGAGATAAAATGAGCATCGTTATCGTCATTTTCATGCTTCTAGGGAGCCAAAACTCAAGATTGGGCTCATGGTTAAAAGTGACTTAAAAGAACCCAAATGCTCACTTCGAGGGCTTAAAACGTGTTTATTCACTGCGGGAAGAGATATAAACAACATTTAGAGTAAATTATTGTTCATGCGAGAACGTTCAATTTTTCATGCAAAACGATCGATGATCGATGACCTGATGAAATTACTCTGAGATGACCAAAATGGTCCGTTTTGAAAATGCTCATCTTTCAACTAATTTTGACTCTCAGAGGTGGATCATCACTTTTGGAGATAAAATGAGCATCGTTATCGTCATTTTCATGCTTCTAGGGAGCCAAAACTCAAAGATTTGGCTTATGGTTAAAAGTGACTTAAAAGGACCCCAATGCTCACTTTGAGGGCTTAAAACGTGTTTATTCACTGTGGAAAGAGATATAAACAATATTTAGAGTGAATTAATGTTCATGCGAGAACGTTCAATTTTTCATGCAAAACAATCGATGACCCGTGACCTGATGAAATTGCTCTGAGATGACCAAAATGGTCCGTTTTGATAATGTTCATCTTTCAACTAATTTTGACTCTCAGAGGTGGATCATCACTATTGGAGATAAAATGAGCATCTTTATCGTCATTTTCATGCTTCTAGGGAGCCAAATCTCAAGATTGGGCTCATGGTTAAAAGTGAATTAAAAGAACCTAAATGCTCACTTCGAGGGCTTAAAACGTGTTTATTCACTGCGGGAAGAGATATAAACAACATTTAGAGTAAATTTTTGTTCAAGCGAGAACGTTCAATTTTTCATGCAAAACGATCGATGACCCGCGACCTGATGAAATTGCTCTGAGATGACCAAAATGGTCCGTTTTGAAAATGTTCATCTTTCAACTAATTTTGACTCTCAGAGGTGGATCACCACTTTTGGAGATAAAATGAGCATCGTTATCGTCATTTTCATGCTTCTAGGGAGCCAAAACTCAAGATTTGGCTTATGGTTAAAAGTGACTTAAAAGGACCCCAATGCTCACTTTGAGGGCTTAAAACGTGTTTATTCACTGTGGAAAGAGATATAAACAATATTTAGAGTGAATTAATGTTCATGCGAGAACGTTCAATTTTTCATGCAAAACAATCGATGACCCGTGACCTGATGAAATTGCTCTGAGATGACCAAAATGGTCCGTTTTGAAAATGTTCATCTTTCAACTAATTTTGACTCTCAGAGGTGGATCATCACTATTGGAGATAAAATGAGCATCTTTATCGTCATTTTCATGCTTCTAGGGAGCCAAATCTCAAGATTGGGCTCATGGTAAAAAGTGAATTAAAAGAACCTAAATGCTCACTTCGAGGGCTTAAAACGTGTTTATTCACTGCGGGAAGAGATATAAACAACATTTAGAGTAAATTATTGTTCATGCGAGAACGTTCAATTTTTCATGCAAAACGATCGATGACCCGCGACCTGATGAAATTGCTCTGAGATGACCAAAATGGTCCGTTTTGAAAATGTTCATCTTTCAACTAATTTTGACTCTCAGAGGTGGATCATCACTATTGGAGATAAAATGAGCATCTTTATCGTCATTTTCATGCTTCTAGGGAGCCAAAACTCAAGATTGGGCTCATGGTTAAAAGTGACTTAAAAGGACCCAAATGCTCACTTCAAGGGCTTAAAACGTGTTTATTCACTGCGGGAAGAGATATAAACAACATTTAGAGTAAATTATTGTTCATGCGAGAACGTTCAATTTTTCATGCAAAACGATCGATGGCCCGCGACCTGATGAAATTGCTCTGAGATGACCAAAATGGTCCGTTTTGAAAATTTTCATCTTTCAACTAATTTTGACTCTTAGAGGTGGATCATCACTTTTGGAGATAAAATGAGCATCGTTATCGTCATTTTCATGCTTCTAGGGAGCCAAAACTCAAGATTTGGCTTATGGTTAAAAGTGACTTAAAAGGACCCAAATGCTCATTTCGAGGGCTTAAAACGTGTTTATTCACTGTGGGAAGAGATATAAACAACATTTAGAGTAAATTATTGTTCATGCGAGAACGTTCAATTTTTCATGCAAATCGATCGATGACCCGCGACCTGATGAAATGACTCTGAGATGACCAAAATGTTCCGTTTTGAAAATGTTCATCTTTAAACTAATTTTGACTCTCAGAGGTGGATCATCACTTTTGGAGATAAAATGAGCGTCGTTATCGTCATTTTCATGCTTCTAGGGAGCAAAAACTCAAGATTTGGCTAATGGTTAAAAATGACTTAAAAGGACCCAAATGCTCACTTCGAGGGCTTAAAACGTGTTTATTCACTGCGGGAAGAGATATAAACAACATTTAGAGTAAATTATTGTTCATGCGAGAACGTTCAATTTTTCATGCAAAACGATCGATGACCCGCGACCTGATGAAATTACTCTGAGATGACTAAAATGGTCCGTTTTGAAAATTTTCATCTTTCAACTAATTTTGACTCTCAGAGATGGATCATCACTTTTGGAGATAAAATGAGCATCGTTATCGTCATTTTCATGCTTCTTAGGGAGCCAAATCTCAAGATTGGGCTCATGGTTAAAAGTGAATTAAAAGAACCTAAATGCTCACTTCGAGGGCTTAAAACGTGTTTATTCACTGCTGGAAGAGATATAAACAACATTTAGAGTAAATTATTGTTCATGCGAGAACGTTCAATTTTTCATGCACAACGATTGATGACCCGCGACCTGATGAAATTGCTCTGAGATGACCAAAATGGTCCATTTTGAAAATTTTCATCTTTCAACTAATTTTGACTCTCAGAGGTGGATCATCACTTTTGGAGATAAAATGAGCATCGTTATCGTCATTTTCATGCTTCTAGGGAGCCAAAACTCAAGATTTGGCTTATGGGTAAAAGTGACTTAAAAGGACCCAAATGCTCACTTCGAGGGCTTAAAACGTGTTTATTCACTGCGGGAAGAGATATAAACAATAGTTAGAGTGAATTAATGTTCATGCGAGAACGTTCAATTTTTCATGCAAAACGATCGATGACCCGCGACCTGATGAAATGACTCTGAGATGACCAAAATGGTCCGTTTTGAAAATGTTCATCTTTCAACTAATTTTGACTCTCAGAGGTGGATCACCACTTTTGGAGATAAAATGAGCATCGTTATCGTCATTTTCATGCTTCTAGGGAGCCAAAACTCAAGATTTGGCTTATGGTTAAAAGTGACTTAAAAGGACCCCAATGCTCACTTTGAGGGCTTAAAACGTGTTTATTCACTGTGGAAAGAGATATAAACAATATTTAGAGTGAATTAATGTTCATGCGAGAACGTTCAATTTTTCATGCAAAACAATCGATGACCCGTGACCTGATGAAATTGCTCTGAGATGACCAAAATGGTCCGTTTTGAAAATGTTCATCTTTCAACTAATTTTGACTCTCAGAGGTGGATCATCACTATTGGAGATAAAATGAGCATCTTTATCGTCATTTTCATGCTTCTAGGGAGCCAAATCTCAAGATTGGGCTCATGGTAAAAAGTGAATTAAAAGAACCTAAATGCTCACTTCGAGGGCTTAAAACGTGTTTATTCACTGCGGGAAGAGATATAAACAACATTTAGAGTAAATTATTGTTCATGCGAGAACGTTCAATTTTTCATGCAAAACGATCGATGACCCGCGACCTGATGAAATTGCTCTGAGATGACCAAAATGGTCCGTTTTGAAAATGTTCATCTTTCAACTAATTTTGACTCTCAGAGGTGGATCATCACTATTGGAGATAAAATGAGCATCTTTATCGTCATTTTCATGCTTCTAGGGAGCCAAAACTCAAGATTGGGCTCATGGTTAAAAGTGACTTAAAAGGACCCAAATGCTCACTTCAAGGGCTTAAAACGTGTTTATTCACTGCGGGAAGAGATATAAACAACATTTAGAGTAAATTATTGTTCATGCGAGAACGTTAAATTTTTCATGCAAAACGATCGATGGCCCGCGACCTGATGAAATTGCTCTGAGATGACCAAAATGGTCCGTTTTGAAAATTTTCATCTTTCAACTAATTTTGACTCTTAGAGGTGGATCATCACTTTTGGAGATAAAATGAGCATCGTTATCGTCATTTTCATGCTTCTAGGGAGCCAAAACTCAAGATTTGGCTTATGGTTAAAAGTGACTTAAAAGGACCCAAATGCTCATTTCGAGGGCTTAAAACGTGTTTATTCACTGTGGGAAGAGATATAAACAACATTTAGAGTAAATTATTGTTCATGCGAGAACGTTCAATTTTTCATGCAAATCGATCGATGACCCGCGACCTGATGAAATGACTCTGAGATGACCAAAATGTTCCGTTTTGAAAATGTTCATCTTTTAACTAATTTTGACTCTCAGAGGTGGATCATCACTTTTGGAGATAAAATGAGCGTCGTTATCGTCATTTTCATGCTTCTAGGGAGCAAAAACTCAAGATTTGGCTAATGGTTAAAAATGACTTAAAAGGACCCAAATGCTCACTTCGAGGGCTTAAAACGTGTTTATTCACTGCGGGAAGAGATATAAACAACATTTAGAGTAAATTATTGTTCATGCGAGAACGTTCAATTTTTCATGCAAAACGATCGATGACCCGCGACCTGATGAAATTACTCTGAGATGACTAAAATGGTCCGTTTTGAAAATTTTCATCTTTCAACTAATTTTGACTCTCAGAGATGGATCATCACTTTTGGAGATAAAATGAGCATCGTTATCGTCATTTTCATGCTTCTTAGGGAGCCAAATCTCAAGATTGGGCTCATGGTTAAAAGTGAATTAAAAGAACCTAAATGCTCACTTCGAGGGCTTAAAACGTGTTTATTCACTGCTGGAAGAGATATAAACAACATTTAGAGTAAATTATTGTTCATGCGAGAACGTTCAATTTTTCATGCACAACGATTGATGACCCGCGACCTGATGAAATTGCTCTGAGATGACCAAAATGGTCCGTTTTGAAAATTTTCATCTTTCAACTAATTTTGACTCTCAGAGGTGGATCATCACTTTTGGAGATAAAATGAGCATCGTTATCGTCATTTTCATGCTTCTAGGGAGCCAAAACTCAAGATTTGGCTTATGGGTAAAAGTGACTTAAAAGGACCCAAATGCTCACTTCGAGGGCTTAAAACGTGTTTATTCACTGCGGGAAGAGATATAAACAATAGTTAGAGTGAATTAATGTTCATGCGAGAACGTTCAATTTTTCATGCAAAACGATCGATGACCCGCGACCTGATGAAATGACTCTGAGATGACCAAAATGTTCCGTTTTGAAAATTTTCATCTTTCAACTAATTTTGACTCTCAGAGGTGGATCATCACTTTTGGAGATAAAATGAGCATCGTTATCGTCATTTTCATGCTTCTAGGGAGCAAAAACTCAAGATTTGGCTAATGGTTAAAAATGACTTAAAAGGACCCAAATGCTCACTTCGAGGGCTTAAAACGTGTTTATTCACTGCAGGAAGAGATATAAACAACATTTAGAGTAAATTATTGTTCATGCGAGAACGTTCAATTTTTCATGCAAAACGATCGATGACCCGCGACCTGATGAAATTGCTCTGAGATGACCAAAATGGTCCGTTTTGAAAATGTTCCTCTTTCAACTAATTTTGACTCTCAGAGGTGGATCATCACTATTGGAGATAAAATGAGCATCTTTATCGTAATTTTCATGCTTCTAGGGAGCCAAAACTCAAGATTGGGCTCATGGTTAAAAGTGACTTAAAAGGACCCAAATGCTCACTTCAAGGGCTTAAAACGTGTTTATTCACTGCGGGAAGAGATATAAACAACATTTAGAGTAAATTATTGTTCATGCGAGAACGTTCAATTTTTCATGCAAAACGATCGATGGCCCGCGACCTGATGAAATTGCTCTGAGATGACCAAAATGGTCCGTTTTGAAAATTTTCATCTTTCAACTAATTTTGACTCTTAGAGGTGGATCATCACTTTTGGAGATAAAATGAGCATCGTTATCGTCATTTTCATGCTTCTAGGGAGCCAAAACTCAAGATTTGGCTTATGGTTAAAAGTGACTTAAAAGGACCCAAATGCTCATTTTGAGGGCTTAAAACGTGTTTATTCACTGCGGGAAGAGATATAAACAACATTTAGAGTAAATTATTGTTCATGCGAGAACGTTCAATTTTTCATGCAAAACGATCGATGACCCGCGACCTGATGAAATTGCTCTCAGATGACCAAAATGGTCCGTTTTGAAAATGTTCATCTTTCAACTAATTTTGACTCACAGAGGTGGATCATCACTTTTGGAGATAAAATGAGCATCGTTATCGTCATTTTCATGCTTCTAGGGAGCCAAAACTCTAGATTTGGCTCATGGTTAAAAGTGACTTAAAAGGCCCAAAATGCTCACTTCGAGGGCTTAAAACGTGTTTATTCACTGCGGGAAGAGATATAAACAATAGTTAGAGTGCATTAATGTTCATGCGAGAACGTTCAATTTTTCATGCAAAACGATCGATGACCCGCGTGTGGAAAAGTAAATTTTGCCATGTTCTGTGTCCCTACGTGTCCCCCATCCTATGTTATGTGTGCATGATTAATATGCATATGTATTCCCCATGATCGATTAAAGACGCAATTACAGTTGTGTCCATCTCTAGTATGCCAGTTTCCAGTTCTCGTGAAAGCTACGAGTATTGAGCCTATGTAAAGCTACGTTGCCACGTTTCACAGTGTGCACGTTATTTCATTGTAAAGTTCCCGTTTCTAGGCCTCAAAAGGGCCCGGACTCAGATTCAGCTCCTGTCTCCTGAATCCTCGCTGAGGAGTGATACAGCCCCCACCTGTATCCCTGACCCTTCACTTACTTCCTGCCTCACAGTGCCCGGCTCGGCCTGGCTCGGCCTGCCAGTCTGCCAAGAGTATGTTATGATTCCAGTTATCAGTCCAGCTCTCCTTCTCTGCATTCCTAAGCTACTGAATCGCATCAATAGTTTCCGTCATGGTCTAGCCTTTACGTCTCCATGTAAGAGAAATACTGTATTAATGGTCATTTAATATTCCTCAACACGCACTACATGTAGAATAATGCATGCACCAGTCTTAGAGTCTGTTAGCCTTTACCCTGATAACTTTTGGATTCTATCAACATGTTCTCTAAACATCAGATACTAGATAGTGTTTAGGTACATGTCGCTCTGACTCTCCAGACTTCAGTCTCTGCTTCTAGCGCAGAAGTCATAGCCCCCAGCTTCTCCCTAGTAACACGTCATTGTCAGTTTGCGCGCACCACTAGGTTAGAGGTCCCGGCTCTTTAGGTAGCCCCCTCCATGTTTCCGCCCTGTTTATGACATATTCTGTTACGTTTACATCACATGTCTATGTTCACGCCTCTTGTTACCCCTACTTTCACCCTTATCTTTCGCGACTGTTACAAGCCCCACCCACTGTTACGCCCACTGTATGTACTGTAATGCAATTGTTTTAACTATATATATACTTGTGTACTGTTATTAAAAGCTAGCGCGCTCATTCCAGATCCTGCCCGACAGCTGTCGGGGCCCCCCTGTTGCCTAGCCATCCCAGATCTTGCCCGTGCAGGTTGTCCTGTTCCTGTCCTTTATGCTGTATTAAACCTGCAAACTCCTACTACCTCGAATCTTGACTCTTATTTATTGAGCTATCTGTTATTATATATCCAGTCAAAAATAGAGGTATTATTTATTTATTTACCACATAATGGCGCCCGAATAGGGACTTGCCCTTTCCCCACGCGCCGGTTAAGCCACGCAAGCCCCCTGATCCTCTGCAGCCGTGACGGAACCATACCGTGCACGTGCAGATATTTCTGCTTCAAGTATCCCTCAGGCCCACGGAGGAGACGGAGGTTGCGGTCCAGCATCCAGACGAGGCGGTGGAGGAACGCGGCGAGTCCCGACCAGAGCCCAAGCCGAGAGTCCAAGGTCCGAGGTATCCGGAGGCCCACCCGTAACAGAAGTCCGAAGTTCGTCCGTCCGTCGTCGTAGCAGTCCAGTCCAGTCCGAGGCCTTCCGTTCTTGCTGCCCGGTGAGTACCGTTGCTGGGGTAGTATCTAGACAGGGTCAATTGTATTGTCTCTGGTCCGTGGGTTTGGGTACGCAGATCCAACACGAAGTGTCCACTTAGGTGGATGCGGGTCCTGACGTGTCTCTTTATGAGACCGGTAAGTTTCGTACTGTTTTAGCAGTGCATCTAGTTTCTGTTCTAGTCCGTTCTGTTCTCGAGAAATTCATGTATTCTGTTTTTCAGTATTCCAGGTAGTATTTTGTCAAAACTGTTATTTTAAATGTCATTCATGTATTTCAATGTCGTGGTATGAAAGTGGTGTAATTATCGTGTTTATTGTGTATTGTATTGTGTCTAGACTACAGTTCAGTCATGCCGCTGCTCTCAAAACTACGTCAGTTAAAAACTAGAAAAGGTCTGTTAGAAGAAGCAGTTCCTGTCCCGCCTAGGGACAGTCCAGGTCATTTTATGTATCAAAAGCATGGCATAAGTGCCATATTATATCTAGATTTATGGGTGGAGTACACCAAACGGTTAGAAGAAAAGTACAGATGGCCCGTATCAGGTACGTGGGATGCCGAGTGCATCATGCGAGTAGAAGAAGTATTATGGAAAAAGAAAGCCAGACAGTCACAGAAAGATGCCATCGAGTTATGGCGCAAAGAATCTCATAAAAGAACCGAAAAAGAAATCAGAAAGTCAGAATTAAGTAGAGAATCCTTAGAAAGAGCTCAAGAAAGGGAATTAATCGAAATAGGTGAACGAGTTAAAACCGAACAGTCAGACAGACAGAGGAATGCCCTCATTAAGGGTATGTATCCTCTTCTTGCCGAGGGTTTGCCAAAAGCAACCCCGGAGGCATCCAGTAATTTTCCGCCACCCTTAGTTCCGACCAAGCTACGTCACAAACCGACCGCAGCTGATATTTTTCTCTCGTCCTATTTGGACGACACAGTCCCAGAATATGCAAATCCTGTTCCACCAGCTCCTGTAAATAATGTAATTCATGGTCTTCCAGCCACCGGGGCACCTGCTGCAGTACCTGTTACGGTACCCCCGGTCCAGCCCGTAGTACAACTTCCCGCCACATCAGTCACTCTGCCAGCACGAAGAGTATCAGTCGATGATTCCAGTATAGGGGCCGCGGGAGGAGGTCCTCCTGGTACCCCACCGCCAAGTAGACGTTTAGGAGCAGTCGAGTTACATGAACGTGCGTTACAGCGTACGCCCAAATATAAGTCCATTGCAGAAATCAGACGAGTTCTTACTGAATGCTGTTATGATCCAGTCCCGGGCGAGGATAGTATGGTTCTATATTCCGTGCGTATAAGACAGGTGTCCGAGTATTTGGTCACCCTACCGAATATGAAAGAAGATCTAGACAGAATGTATCGTTTCATTCGTACAGGACAAGATCCAGAAAGTATTGGTGAAGTCATGTCTCTCAGGAAATCCGAGATCCAGTTGATGCTATTAAAGTTTCTGATCAATTGTTTAATACGGGAACAAGATTCCCCGACTAAAGATCCGACCGAAATGAAAGTTCTGACAAGGTGGAGTGATAATATAGCCGAGGGTAAGCACAAGACATTCAATAGTATAGAGAGTATGTACAAGAAAATTCGTAAAGAAATAATAAGGTTACACGAACAACGCAAAGAAGCTCTAGGAAGCGAGAAAGAAAATGACTCTTCTACTGAAGAGGTAGAGGACGAGAATACCGCCAGAATAGCGTATGTAGGTAAATCTAGATTTCCAGACCGACATTTACGCCTAGAACACAAGAAAGTTTTTCATCTTCCAGCATCGGAACAAGGTTCCCTAGAACAAGTATTTCAAGCTACCGATCAAATTCTGAAATCACGAATCGGTTATAGTGAGTTAAGTACCATGCATGAACAAGAACTAGCCCGATCAGCAGTCCGATGGATTACTGATTCTACCACTTTTCCAGACGAAATAGTGGCACAAATGTTTCTGAAACTGCCCCCAGCCGAGCAGCGACTGGTGGGTATGTATATGATCCAGCACCTCATTACACTGTATGAGGGTCAACATTCTGATCCAGGTCCGTTACATGATATCCTGAACGAGTTACTCCAGTATAGATGGAAAGGTCTAGGTACCGATTTAATTAGTGTCATTCTAGAACAGCGCCACAAATATAGAACGTTTCTGAACCCGCATTTTGTTCATGTCTCACCTCCAGAAAGTAAACCGTTTTACATAGACAGACAGCATCCGTTACGAGAAGTACACCCAGTTAGGACAGCGGATGGTGAAATGCAACGAGTATTTGTTTACACCCCAGTCACCAAGATGGAACTCTTAGAGATGAAGAAATTAATTCCCTGTCACGACAAAGATCCAGCAGGGTTCCACCGAGAATTAAAAGACATGCTCCGTATGGGAGAATACACGTATCCAGATATTATTAAAATGCTAAAAGTCCTGTTGCCCGCAGGGGTATATGAGAAACTCAAGGAAAAAGATTGGGAGGTGGGAGAGAAAAAGATCGATTGGACAGCTCTAGAAGCTGAAGATAAGATACGAGTACCAGGTACCGGTCTTGGAGATAAATGTAAAGAATTACCAGAACTGTTAATACAAGTTTTGCCTAGATTATTAGCCACTAAAAGGAAGACTGGGATGCAATCTCAGCCTGTAAACAGAAACAAGACGAAGACACTAGTGATTTTTATTCTAGATTTGAGAAATGTTTCATAATAAACAGTGGTTTGAAGACGAGTAGCGAGTCATACCCTCATCTTTTTGTTACTAAATTAGTCGAGAATTCAAGTCCACAAGTTAAGAATAGAGTTCTGAAAGTCGAAAGTACATGGCAAGCTAGTACCCCGTCCCAGATGTTACAGATGCTCCAGTATCACCAGAATAGAATCAGAGAAGAGCAAGAACACGAGAGAAGACGTATGAAAGACACGAAAATGAAAGTACTAGTTGCACAATCTGTTCCTCAAGACAGTCAGAAGAGGGGACCGAATCAAGTCAGTCATCCTGCAGCTCCCGTTAAAGGGACATGCAATTATTGTAAACAGCCAGGTCATTTTATAAACGAGTGTGCAGTTCTGAAACACAATATAGCCACTGGTAAAACTAAAGAAAGACCACGTCCGCCTAGACAAGAACAAGTTTCACAGACTTCTCAGCCACAGAATGCACAACAGATAGTTCCAGCACCGCAGCCTATCGCTGCAACACAGCATGTTACACAGCAGATGTACCAGTATGCCCAGACAGAGTATCCAGAGTATCAAGCGTATTCATGAAACAGCCTAGAGAGGGAGGTAGGCTTGCCTCTCATCGAGATTCCTGTAGATCAAGAAGGTCCCTATGTCCATAGTCAAGTATTAGGGAAAGACAGAAAGTTTTTGATTGATACAGGGGCAAGTAGGACTACTATAAGTCACGACGAGGTTCCAGGGGCTCCGCTCTCAGGCTCTAGAAATGTTTCCCTTGGATTTTCAGGAAAGCCTATTGTAAACGAGATATCAAAGCCAGTTACTCTAGAAGTAGGTCCATTGTCCCGAACTACTGATCTATTGCTTACGAAGTCTTGTCCAGAAAATTTGTTAGGTATTAAGACACTGAAAGAATTAGGTGCAGTTATTTGCTGTTCCCCAGAGGGAATACGTTTGTTTTTACGTGACTTCAAGGGTCACTATGTATTACGAGATTTTGATCCGAGATTGTCTAATGTCCCGCAGCATCTATGGGCGCAAGGTCCAACTGATGTTGGTTTCATGCAAATCACACCTCATCGTGTGTCTCTCAAGCAAGGTATAGTCCTGCCACGAATCAGACAGTACAGATTGCCACCTGAGGCTGTAGCAGCCTTATCCAAAATTATTGACGAGCTCATGGCTCAAGGAGTAGTTGTAGAAACTGACTCCAATGTATGTAATTCTCCGATCATTCCAGTCATGAAACGTACCGATCCAAATGCACCCCCAGTATATCGATTAGTGATTGACCTTCGAGAACTCAATACATGTATTATTCCCCAGTATCCAGTTGTTCCAGATATCTCATCTCTATTGACAGCCATTGATCCTGAGGCAATATTCTTTACCGTAATCGACCTCAAGAATGCATTTTTCAGTGTCCCCATTCATCCAGACAGCCAATACCTTTTCGGTTTTTGTTTAAATGGAAGGAGCTATAAATTTACACGAGCTCCTCAAGGTTTCACAGAAAGTCCTAGTATTTACAGTCAAGCGCTTAAAAGACAACTAGACAACATTCATATGCCAACTGACACTGCCCTGCTCCAGTATGTCGATGATCTACTGATCACAGCCCGTTCTGAACGTGCTTGCGAGCGAGCGTCACTTACAGTCCTGTATTTCCTAGCCGAGATGGGGCACAAGGTGTCCCCTTCAAAGCTTCAATTCTGTGTCCAGCAAGTGATCTACTTAGGCCACTTACTGTCCAAGTGGGGTAGGCAGTTGACACCCGATCGTATCCAGTTAATAGCGAGTCTTCCGCAGCCCAAGACACAGAAGGAGGTACGTGCTTTTATCGGCCTTACTTCTTATTGCAGACAATGGATTCCTCAGTATGCATTTCTAGCCAAGCCACTGATACAGTTAACGACACAGGAGGCAGCCGTATCGACTGTCCTCCCTTGGACATCTGAACATACACTTAGTTTCAATGAGTTAAAGAAAGCTTTATGTCAAGCTCCTGTTCTAGCTACACCGAACTACAGTAAGCCTTTTTCACTTTTTGTCACAGAACGTGATGGTACAGCATTATCTGTTCTCACACAAGATCAAGCCGGACAGTACAAGCCCTGTGCTTATTTTTCGAGCACATTAGATCCAGTAGCCCAGGCTCTGCCTGCGTGCCTCAAGTCAGTTGCAGCCACAGCACTAGCAATCAGACAAAGTGATTCCATAGTATTAGGACACTCCCTGACAGTACAAGTTCCACACTCCGTGGAAGTTCTTTTAAACCGAACACAGACTCAGCACTTGACAATTGCACGTTTAACAGGTAATGAACTGACACTGTTCCAGCCACACATAGAAATCAGACGCTGCAACGTTCTAAATCCTGCTACACTGTTACCGTCAGTTACTTCAAATCCTGCCACACATGACTGTGTGGAAGTAGTTAACACTATGACTAAGCCAAGACAAGATCTGACAGATGTTCCATTACCAGATCCCGACCTGACACTTTATGTGGATGGTTCATGTATGAGAACAAGTACAGGAGAACTAGTAGCCGCGTATGCAGTGACTACTGACACTGAAGTTATTGAAACACACCGTATTGACACCCTGTCCGCTCAAGCAGCAGAGCTAGTTGCTCTGACACAAGCCTGCATACACGCCAAGAACCTGAAAGTTAATATTTACACAGATTCACGCTACGCATTCGGAGTTGTACACGACTTCGGAGTGCTCTGGCAGGAGAGAGGTTTCATGACTTCTCATGGAACCAAGATTCAGCATGGTCTCCTCATTCAAGCTCTGTTAGATGCAATACATTTACCGACATCTATTGCCATCATGAAATGCAAAGCACATACTAAAGTTACTGACATTATTTCCCAAGGTAATGATCTAGCAGATCGAACAGCCAAGCTTACAGCTCAGACACCAGACATACCAGTTAATAAGACACCGACATCCACTCTAGAACAGACTACTTGTATGACAGTTAAGGACCCTACTCAAGATGTCATAGATATCCAGTTACATGCTACTCCCGAAGAAATTAAGAAATGGTCCGAACAAGGAGGGGTCCAGACAGATCAGGGATGGTTGACGAAGGGTAGAGCCACATGTTTTCTCCCCGACTCAATGGTTCAAGTCATTATCAATACCGCACATAGCCCAGCACATTTAGGAGAAAAAGCCATGTTAGACAGTATCCAGAACATTTGGTTTAACAAACATTTACGAGCTGCAGCCAAGCAGAAAGTCCGCACCTGTATGATATGTTGCCAGTTCAATCCAGGTAAAAGTGTCCCGGTGGAACAAGGTGGATTCCAGCCCCCTGACCACCCTTTTGAAGTCCTCCAGATGGATTATATTCAGATGGAGCGATGTCGAGGTTTCAAGTATGTCCTTGTAGTTGTATGCGCTTTGTCCAGGTGGACAGAAGCATATCCAGTCCCAGATTACACAGCCTCGACCACTGCCAAGCAGTTGGTTCGTGAATATTTCCCCCGTTATGGACTCCCTAGGGTCGTGTATTCTGATAACGGCCAGCCATTCTCATCTGAACTCATGAAGCACGTTTCCCTGTTGTTAGGGTACCAGTGGAAGTTCCATTGTGTACGCCATCCAGAAGCAGCCGGTCTCGTAGAGAGACATAATCAAACCTTGAAAATCCGCATTGCCAAAATCTGTCAAGAAAAAGGTGTAGACTGGTTAGTTGCCTTGCCAGTCGCTCTGTTTTATATGCGCATGGTCGCACATTCCAGATCAGGTCTGTCCCCTTATGAGGTCGTATTCAGCCGCCCCCCGAACGTGTGGGGTACACCCAGACCCCGAAGTATTACAGATGTTTCCAGTAATATGCTGACAGATTACCTAGCTTCCTTGATGTCTGCCCTACACTCTTGTCGTTCACAGGTTGCCGCCGCATTTCCAGATAATACCGAGGTGAAACCGCATGAAATCGTTCCAGGAAGCTTGGTTCTCGTCCGGAATTTTGATCGTTCAAGTCCGTTGGAGCCTCGCTGGAAGGAGCCGAAGTTAGTCCTTCTAACCACCCGTACTGCCGTCAAGTTGGAAGGCAGGAAGGGGTGGGTGCACCTGTCACATGTCAAGAAATTTCACGGACTCCTACTAAACAGTTTCCAAGAACATTTCCAAGGATTGTCAAGATTTTAAAGACTGCCAAGATACTATTCTCAAGGACTGTCCCGCAAATGACATTGATACCAAGCCTCCCCTGTTAGAGAAAACTCCACAGCAGGAGTATAAAAAGAAGCTCCGGTCTAGTAAAATAAGTCAGCCAGTTTAATTGTCTAAGTCCTCCCCTAGGTGAAACGGTTAGACAGGTATCTGACATGTATGAAATAGACCCCCATAGTGAGAGAGTTAGTCAAAACTCAATCCGATGTATCGTTTTTCTAAGTTTTATATTGTTTCTCAGCTTAATGGTTACCTGCACGAGTTATGCATTTCATTTATGTTTTCCAATTTCTCATGTAAATAAGTCTTCTAATGCTACAGTAGAGCACACGTTTAGTGATCTGCCTCCTCACGAACTATCCTATCGTCTTGCTATGCGCAACAATACATTCATCCGTATGTTACACTATTCACACCAGACCAGCAATGCCACTAATTGTTGGGTGTGTGGTCGACTCCCCCCTTTTCAGACACCGAAGGGAGTTCTGCCACTGTTTCCTTATCCGTTCTCACATAACGGCTCATGTGGAGCCTGGTCCACGTTAACGTCATCCTCAACTGATATGTCCTTTCTGAATAGTACATGTTTTCCAGACAAGCAAGGTCTTCCCCACAGAACAGGGTTAGATCTAGAGAATGAAGTTTATAATTTGGGTAATTATTCTTCGAATTTCATGGTCCTGAATGTTCAGTCTGATCCTACTCCAGACTTACCTGCTATTTCAGTACTACCAGTCAAAGGCGAATTATGTGTCAGAAATAATGGTTCTGTCCATGTAGGACATAGTGATTGTACTACTATTGTCGAGTATAGTGACAGTGGGAAATCTATTTTCAAAGCTTCACGTCATTCTTATTTTGTTTGTGGTCAGACCGCATATGTTCGTCTGCCCCTCGATTGGGAGGGAACCTGTTACATTGCCTTCCTACTGCCACCAGTTTTTCTAGCCCCATCCGATTATCACAGAAACACACATCTAGTACACATTAGACATAGAAGGGAGATCGAGTCCCCAATTGTCGATCAAACTGAAACTGCTCTAGAACAATATACAGATTTCAATAAAGGTTTCTTCTTCTTTATAGGACCTGTCCAGAATAGTAAGTTAATCCGTAGGTTAACAAGAACTCTTGAAGCAGTAGTGAATGAGACTGCCTCTGCTCTAGGTAACTTAACCGAAGAGCAATCTGCTATGAGATTTGTCGTGCTCCAAAATCGTCTCGTTCTTGACGTCATACTGGCCGATAGAGGAGGAGCATGTAGAGTCATCGGATCTAGTTGCTGCATTTTCATTCCTAATAACGCGCCGTCTGTTTATTCAGCTATAACCAGACTTCATAAAATTGCCCATCAGTTACACCCGAATCCAGGCACCTGGTCATGGTCCGGTTGGTTTTGGAGTATAATTTCTGCCTGGGGATGGAAAGTAATGTCCTTTCTAGGTATTGCAGTAGCGATCATATTCAGTTGCTGCCTCTGTATACAATGTGGCCCTGCGATTTGCGGCATTTGTGCTACCTCTTGTATTCCTAGTCCCAAGTCCCGTCCTAAATCCCGTTCCAAGACAATTCGAGACGAGCAAATGATACTGTATGAAATGATAGATGGTATCATGAATATTGATGTTTCCTGATGGAAACGTAGTGACAAGGAGGGAATGTGGAAAAGTAAATTTTGCCATGTTCTGTGTCCCTACGTGTCCCCCATCCTATGTTATGTGTGCATGATTAATATGCATATGTATTCCCCATGATCGATTAAAGACGCAATTACAGTTGTGTCCATCTCTAGTATGCCAGTTTCCAGTTCTCGTGAAAGCTACGAGTATTGAGCCTATGTAAAGCTACGTTGCCACGTTTCACAGTGTGCACGTTATTTCATTGTAAAGTTCCCGTTTCTAGGCCTCAAAAGGGCCCGGACTCAGATTCAGCTCCTGTCTCCTGAATCCTCGCTGAGGAGTGATACAGCCCCCACCTGTATCCCTGACCCTTCACTTACTTCCTGCCTCACAGTGCCCGGCTCGGCCTGGCTCTGCCTGCCAGTCTGCCAAGAGTATGTTATGATTCCAGTTATCAGTCCAGCTCTCCTTCTCTGCATTCCTAAGCTACTGAATCGCATCAATAGTTTCCGTCATGGTCTAGCCTTTACGTCTCCATGTAAGAGAAATACTGTATTAATGGTCATTTAATATTCCTCAACACGCACTACATGTAGAATAATGCATGCACCAGTCTTAGAGTCTGTTAGCCTTTACCCTGATAACTTTTGGATTCTATCAACATGTTCTCTAAACATCAGATACTAGATAGTGTTTAGGTACATGTCGCTCTGACTCTCCAGACTTCAGTCTCTGCTTCTAGCGCAGAAGTCATAGCCCCCAGCTTCTCTCTAGTAACACGTCATTGTCAGTTTGCGCGCACCACTAGGTTAGAGGTCCCGGCTCTTTAGGTAGCCCCCTCCATGTTTCCGCCCCGTTTATGACATATTCTGTTACGTTTACATCACATGTCTATGTTCACGCCTCTTGTTACACCTACTTTCACCCTTATCTTTCGCGACTGTTACAAGCCCCACCCACTGTTACGCCCACTGTATGTACTGTAATGCAATTGTTTTAACTATATATATACTTGTGTACTGTTATTAAAAGCTAGCGCGCTCATTCCAGATCCTGCCCGACAGCTGTCGGGGCCCCCCTGTTGCCTAGCCATCCCAGATCTTGCCCGTGCAGGTTGTCCTGTTCCTGTCCTTTATGCTGTATTAAACCTGCAGACTCCTACTACCTCGAATCTTGACTCTTATTTATTGAGCTATCTGTTATTATATATCCAGTCAAAAATAGAGGTATTATTTATTTATTTACCACACGCGACCTGATGAAATTGCTCTGAGATGACCAAAATGTTCCGTTTTGAAAATGTTCATCTTTCAACTAATTTTGACTCTCAGAGGTGGATCATCACTATTGGAGATAAAATTAGCATCTTTATCGTCATTTTCATGCTTCTAGGGAGCCAAAACTCAAGATTGGGCTCATGGTTAAAAGTGACTTAAAAGAACCCAAATGCTAACTTCGAGGGCTTAAAACGTGTTTATTCACTGTGGGAAGAGATATAAACAACATTTAGAGTAAATTATTGTTCATGCGAGAACGTTCAATTTTTCATGCAAAACGATCGATGACCCGCGATCTGATGAAATTACTCTGAGATGACCAAAATGTTCCGTTTTGAAACTTTCATCTTTCAACTAATTTTGACTCTCAGAGGTGGATCATCACTTTTGGAGATAAAATGAGCATCGTTATCGTCATTTTCATGCTTCTAGGGAGCAAAAACTCAAGATTTGGCTAATGGTTAAAAATGACTTAAAAGGACCCAAATGCTCACTTCGAGGGCTTAAAACGTGTTTATTCACTGCGGGAAGAGATATAAACAACATTTAGAGTAAATTATTGTTCATGCGAGAACGTTCAATTTTTCATGCAAAACGATCGATGACCCGCGACCTGATGAAATTACTCTGAGATGACTAAAATGGTCCGTTTTGAAAATTTTCATCTTTCAACTAATTTTGACTCTCAGAGATGGATCATCACTTTTGGAGATAAAATGAGCATCGTTATCGTCATTTTCATGCTTCTTAGGGAGCCAAAACTCAAGATTTGGCTCATGGGTAAATGTGACTTAAATGGCCCAAAATGCTCACTTCGAGGGCTTAAAACGTGTTTATTCACTGCGGGAAGAGATATAAACAATAGTTAGAGTGAATTAATGTTCATGCGAGAACGTTCAATTTTTCATGCAAAACAATCGATGACCCGCGACCTGATGAAATTGCTCTGAGATGACCAAAATGGTCCGTTTTGAAAATGTTCATCTTTCAACTAATTTTGACTCTCAGAGGTGGATCATCACTATTGGAGATAAAATGAGCATCTTTATCGTCATTTTCATGCTTCTAGGGAGCCAAATCTCAAGATTGGGCTCATGGTTAAAAGTGAATTAAAAGAACCTAAATGCTCACTTCGAGGGCTTAAAACGTGTTTATTCACTGCGGGAAGAGATATAAACAATATTTAGAGTAAATTATTGTTCATGCGAGAACGTTCAATTTTTCATGCAAAACGATCGATGACCCGCGACCTGATGAAATTACTCTGAGATGACCAAAATGTTCCGTTTTGAAAATTTTCATCTTTCAACTAATTTTGACTCTCAGAGGTGGATCATCACTTTTGGAGATAAAATGAGCATCGTTATCGTTATTTTCATGCTTCTAGGGAGCCAAATCTCAAGATTGGGCTCATGGTTAAAAGTGACTTAAAAGAACCCAAATGCTCACTTCGAGGGCTTAAAACGTGTTTATTCACTGCGAGAAGAGATATAAACAACATTTAGAGTAAATTATTGTTCATGCGAGAACGTTAAATTTTTCATGCAAAACGATCGATGATCCGCGACGTGATGAAATTGCTCTGAGATGACCAAAATGGTAAGTTTTGAAAATTTTCATCTTTCAACTAATTTTGACTCTCAGAGGTGGATCATCACTTTTGGAGATAAAATGAGCATCGTTATCGTCATTTTCATGCTTCTAGGGAGCCAAAACTCAAGATTGGGCTCATGGTTAAAAGTGACTTAAAAGAACCCAAATGCTCACTTCGAGGGCTTAAAACGTGTTTATTCACTGCGGGAAGAGATATAAACAACATTTAGAGTAAATTATTGTTCATGCAAGAACGTTCAATTTTTCATGCAAAACGATCGATGATCCGCGACCTGATGAAATTGCTCTGAGATGACCAAAATGGTCAGTTTTGAAAATGTTCATCTTTCAACTAATTTTGACTCACAGAGGTGGATCATCACTTTTGGAGATAAAATGAGCATCGTTATCGTCATTTTCATGCTTCTAGGGAGCCAAAACTCAAGATTGGGCTCATGGTTAAAAGTGACTTAAAAGAACCCAAATGCTCACTTCGAGGACTTAAAACGTGTTTATTCACTACGGGAAGAGATATAAACAACATTTAGAGTAAATTATTGTTCATGCGAGAACGTTCAATTTTTCATGCAAAACGATCGATGACCCGCGACCTGATGAAATTACTCTGAGATGACCAAAATGTTCCGTTTTGAAAATTTTCATCTTTCAACTAATTTTGACTCACAGAGATGGATCATAACTATTGGAGATAAAATGAGCATCTTTATCGTCATTTTCATGCTTCTAGGGAGCCAAAACTTAAGATTGGGCTCATGGTTAAAAGTGACTTAAAAGGACCCAAATGCTCACTTCGAGGGCTTAAAACGTGTTTATTCACTGCGGGAAGAGATATAAACAACATTTAGAGTAAATTATTGTTCATGCGAGAAAGTTCAATTTTTCATGCAAAACGATCGATGACCTGATGAAATTGGTCTGAGATGACCAAAATGGTCTGTTTTGAAAATGTTCATCTTTCAACTAATTTTGACTCTCAGAGGTGGATCATCAATTTTGGAGATAAAATGAGCATCGTTATCGTCATTTTCATGCTTCTAGGGAGCCAAAACTCAAGATTTGGCTTATGGTTAAAAGTGACTTAAAAGGACCCAAATGCTCACTTCGAGGGCTTAAAACGTGTTTATTGACTGCGGGAAGAGATATAAACAACATTTAGAGTAAATTATTGTTCATGCGAGAACGTTCAATTTTTCATGCAAAACGATCGATGACCCGCGACCTGATGAAATTACTCTGAGATGACTAAAATGGTCCGTTTTGAAAATTTTCATCTTTCAACTAATTTTGACTCTCAGAGGTGGATCATCACTTTTGGAGATAAAATGAGCATCGTTATCGTCATTTTCATGCTTCTAGGGAGCCAAAACTCAAGATTTGGCTCATGGTTAAATGTGACTTAAAAGGCACAAAATGCTCACTTCGAGGGCTTAAAACGTGTTTATTCACTGCAGGAAGAATTATAAACAATAGTTAGAGTGAATTAATGTTCATGCGAGAACGTTCAATTTTTCATGCAAAACAATCGATGACCCGCGACCTGATGAAATTGCTCTGAGATGACCAAAATGGTCCGTTTTGAAAATGTTCATCTTTCAACTAATTTTGACTCTCAGAGGTGGATCATCACTATTGGAGATAAAATGAGCATCTTTATCGTCATTTTCATGCTTCTAGGGAGCCAAATCTCAAGATTGGGCTCATGGTTAAAGGTGAATTAAAAGAACCCAAATGCTCACTTCGAGGGCTTAAAACGTGTTTATTCACTGCGGGAAGAGATATAAACAACATTTAGATTAAATTATTGTTCATGCGAGAACGTTCAATTTTTCATGCAAAACGATCGATGACCCGCGACCTGATGAAATTACTCTGAGATGACCAAAATGTTCCGTTTTGAAAATTTTCATCTTTCAACTAATTTTGACTCACAGAGTTGGATCAACACTATTGGAGATAAAATGAGCATCTTTACCGTCATTTTCATGCTTCTAGGGAGCCAAAACTCAAGATTTGGCTCACGGTTAAAAGTGACTTAAAAGGACCCAAATGCTCACTTTGAGGACTTAAAACGTGTTTATTCACTGCGGAAAGAGATATAAACAATATTTAGAGTAAATTATTGTTCATGCGAGAACGTTTAATTTTTCATGGAAAACGATCGATGACCCGCGACCTGATGAATTTGCTCTGAGATGACCAAAATGGTCAGTTTTGAAAATGTTCATCTTTCAACTAATTTTGACTCACAGAGGTGGATCATCACTTTTGGAGATAAAATGAGCATCGTTATCGTCATTTTCATGCTTCTAGGGAGCCAAAACTTAAGATTGGGCTCATGCTTAAAAGTGACTTAAAAGAACCCAAATGCTCACTTCGAGGGCTTAAAACGTGTTTATTCACTGCGGGAAGAGATATAAACAACATTTAGAGTAAATTATTGTTCATGCGAGAACGTTCAATTTTTCATGCAAAATGATCGATGATCCGCGACCTGATGAAATTGCTCTGAGATGACCAAAATGGTCAGTTTTGAAAATGTTCATCTTTCAACTAATTTTGACTCACAGAGGTGGATCATCACTTTTGGAGATAAAATGAGCATCGTTATCGTCATTTTCATGCTTCTAGGGAGCCAAAACTTAAGATTTGGCTCATGGTTAAATGTGACTTAAAAGGCACAAAATGCTCACTTCGAGGGCTTAAAACGTGTTTATTCACTGCAGGAAGAATTATAAACCATAGTTAGAGTGAATTAATGTTCATGCGAGAATGTTCAATTTTTCATGCAAAACAATCGATGACCCGCGACCTGATGAATTTGCACTGAGATGACCAAAATGGTCCGTTTTGAAAATGTTCATCTTTCAACTAATTTTGACTCTCAGAGGTGGATCATCACTATTGGAGATAAAATTAGCATCTTTATCGTCATTTTCATGCTTCTAGGGAGCCAAATCTCAAGATTGGGCTCATGGTTAAAGGTGAATTAAAAGAACCCAAATGCTCACTTCGAGGGCTTAAAACGTGTTTATTCACTGCGGGAAGAGATATAAACAACATTTAGAGTAAATTATTGTTCATGCGAGAACGTTCAATTTTTCATGCAAAACGATCGATGACCCGCGACCTGATGAAATTACTCTGAGATGACCAAAATGTTCCGTTTTGAAAATTTTCATCTTTCAACTAATTTTGACTCACAGAGGTGGATCAACACTATTGGAGATAAAATGAGCATCTTTATCGTCATTTTCATGCTTCTAGGGAGCCAAAACTCAAGATTTGGCTCACGGTTAAAAGTGACTTAAAAGGACCCAAATGCTCACTTTGAGGGCTTAAAACGTGTTTATTCACTGCGGAAAGAGATATAAACAATATTTAGAGTAAATTATTGTTCATGCGAGAACGTTTAATTTTTCATGCAAAACGATCGATGACCCGCGACCTGATGAAATTGCTCTGAGATGACCAAAATGGTCAGTTTTGAAAATGTTCATCTTTCAACTAATTTTGACTCACAGAGGTGGATCATCACTTTTGGAGATAAAATGAGCATCGTTATCGTCATTTTCATGCTTCTAGGGAGCCAAAACTCAAGATTGGGCTCATGCTTAAAAGTGACTTAAAAGAACCCAAATGCTCACTTCGAGGGCTTAAAACGTGTTTATTCACTGCGGGAAGAGATATAAACAACATTTAGAGTAAATTATTGTTCATGCGAGAACGTTCAATTTTTCCTGCAAAACGATCGATGATCCGCGACCTGATGAAATTGCTCTGAGATGACCAAAATGGTCAGTTTTGAAAATGTTCATCTTTCAACTAATTTTGACTCACAGAGGTGGATCATCACTTTTGGAGATAAAATGAGCATCGTTATCGTCATTTTCATGCTTCTAGGGAGCCAAAACTCAAGATTGGGCTCATGGTTAAAAGTGACTTAAAAGAACCCAAATGCTCACTTCGAGGACTTAAAACGTGTTTATTCACTACGGGAAGAGATATAAACAACATTTAGAGTAAATTATTTTTCATGCGAGAACGTTCAATTTTTCATGCAAAACGATCGATGACCCGCGACCTGATGAAATTACTCTGAGATGACCAAAATGTTCCGTTTTGAAAATTTTCATCTTTCAACTAATTTTGACTCACAGAGATGGATCATAACTATTGGAGATAAAATGAGCATCTTTATCGTCATTTTCATGCTTCTAGGGAGCCAAAACTCAAGATTGGGCTCATGGTTAAAAGTGACTTAAAAGGACCCAAATGCTCACTTCGAGGGCTTAAAACGTGTTTATTCACTGCGGGAAGAGATATAAACAACATTTAGAGTAAATTATTGTTCATGCGAGAAAGTTCAATTTTTCATGCAAAACGATCGATGACCTGATGAAATTGGTCTGAGATGACCAAAATGGTCTGTTTTGAAAATGTTCATCTTTCAACTAATTTTGACTCTCAGAGGTGGATCATCACTTTTGGAGATAAAATGAGCATCGTTATCGCCATTTTCATGCTTCTAGGGAGCCAAAACTCAAGATTTGGCTCATGGTTAAAAGTGACTTAAAAGGCCCAAAATGCTCACTTCGAGGGCTTAAAACGTGTTTATTCACTGCGGGAAGAGATATAAACAATAGTTAGAGTGAATTAATGTTCATACGAGAACGTTCAATTTTTCATGCAAAACGATCGATGACCCGTGACCTAATGAAATGACTCTGAGGTGACCAAAATGTTCCGTTTTGAAAATTTTCATCTTTCAACTAATTTTCACTCTCAGAGGTGGATCATCACTTTTGGAGATAAAATGAGCATCGTTATCGCCATTTTCATGCTTCTAGGGAGCCAAAACTCAAGATTTGGCTCATGGTTAAAAGTGACTTAAAAGGCCCAAAATGCTCACTTCGAGGGCTTAAAACGTGTTTATTCACTGCGGGAAGAGATATAAACAATAGTTAGAGTGAATTCATGTTCATGCGAGAACGTTCAATTTTTCATGCAAAACGATCGATGACCCGTGACCTGATGAAATGACTCTGAGGTGACCAAAATGTTCCGTTTTGAAAATTTTCATCTTTCAACTAATTTTGACTCTCAGAGGTGGATCATCAATTTTGGAGATAAAATGAGCATCGTTATCGTCATTTTCATGCTTCTAGGGAGCCAAAACTCAAGATTTGGCTTATGGTTAAAAGTGACTTAAAAGGACCCAAATGCTCACTTCGAGGGCTTAAAACGTGTTTATTGACTGCGGGAAGAGATATAAACAACATTTAGAGTAAATTATTGTTCATGCGAGAACGTTCAATTTTTCATGCAAAACGATCGATGACCCGCGACCTGATGAAATTACTCTGAGATGACTAAAATGGTCCGTTTTGAAAATTTTCATCTTTCAACTAATTTTGACTCTCAGAGGTGGATCATCACTTTTGGAGATAAAATGAGCATCGTTATCGTCATTTTCATGCTTCTAGGGAGCCAAAACTCAAGATTTGGCTCATGGTTAAATGTGACTTAAAAGGCACAAAATGCTCACTTCGAGGGCTTAAAACGTGTTTATTCACTGCAGGAAGAATTATAAACAATAGTTAGAGTAAATTAATGTTCATGCGAGAACGTTCAATTTTTCATGCAAAACAATCGATGACCCGCGACCTGATGAAATTGCTCTGAGATGACCAAAATGGTCCGTTTTGAAAATGTTCATCTTTCAACTAATTTTGACTCTCAGAGGTGGATCATCACTATTGGAGATAAAATGAGCATCTTTATCGTCATTTTCATGCTTCTAGGGAGCCAAATCTCAAGATTTGGCTTATGGTTAAAAGTGACTTAAAAGGACCCAAATGCTCACTTTGAGGGCTTAAAACGTGTTTATTCACTGCGGAAAGAGATATAAACAATATTTAGAGTAAATTATTGTTCATGCGAGAACGTTCAATTTTTCATGCAAAACGATCGATGACCCGCGACCTGATGAAATTGCTCTGAGATGACCATAATGGTCAGTTTTGAAAATGTTCATCTTTCAACTAATTTTGACTCACAGAGGTGGATCATCACTTTTGGAGATAAAATGAACATCGTTATCATCATTTTCATGCTTCTAGGGAGCCAAAACTCAAGATTGGGCTCATGGTTAAAAGTGACTTAAAAGAACCCAAATGCTCACTTCGAGGGCTTAAAACGTGTTTATTCACTGCGGGAAGAGATATAAACAACATTTAGAGTAAATTATTGTTCATGCGAGAACGTTCAATTTTTCATGCAAAACGATCGATGACCCGCGACCTGATGAAATTACTCTGAGATGACCAAAATGGTCAGTTTTGAAAATGTTCATCTTTCAACTAATTTTGACTCACAGAGGTGGATCATCACTTTTGGAGATAAAATGAGCATCGTTATCGTCATTTTCATGCTTCTAAGGAGCCAAAACTCAAGATTGGGCTCATGGTTAAAAGTGACTTAAAAGAACCCAAATGCTCACTTCGAGGACTTAAAACGTGTTTATTCACTGCGGGAAGAGATATAAACAACATTTAGAGTAAATTATTGTTCATGCGAGAACGTTCAATTTTTCATGCAAAACGATCGATGATCGATGACCTGATGAAATTACTCTGAGATGACCAAAATGTTCCGTTTTGAAAATGTTCATCTTTCAACTAATTTTGACTCACAGAGGTGGATCATCACTATTGGAGATAAAATGAGCATCTTTATCGTCATTTTCATGCTTCTAGGGAGCCAAAACTCAAGATTGGGCTCATGGTTAAAAGTGACTTAAAAGAACCCAAATGCTCACTTCGAGGGCTTAAAACGTGTTTATTTACTGCGGGAAGAGATATAAACAACATTTAGAGTAAATTATTGTTCATGCAAGAACATTCAATTTTTCATGCAAAACGATCGATGATCGATGACCTGATAAAATTACTCTGAGATGACCAAAATGGTCCGTTTTGAAAATTTTCATCTTTCAACTAATTTTGACTCTCAGAGGTGGATCATCACTTTTGAAGATAAAATGAGCGTCGTTATCGTCATTTTCATGCTTCTAGGGAGCCAAAACTCAAGATTTGGCTTATGGTTAAAAGTGATTTAAAAGGACCCCAATGCTCACTTTGAGGGCTTAAAACGTGTTTATTCACTGCAGAAAGAGATATAAACAATATTTAGAGTGAATTAATGTTCATGCGAGAACGTTCAATTTTTCATGCAAAACAAGTGACCTGATGAAATTGCTCTGAGATGACCAAAATGGTCCGTTTTGAAAATGTTCATCTTTTAACTAATTTTGACTCTTAGAGGTGGATCATCACTTTTGGAGATAAAATGAGCATCGTTATCGTCATTTTCATGCTTCTAGGGAGCCAAAACTCAAGATTTGGCTTATGGTTAAAAGTGACTTAAAAGGACCCAAATGCTCATTTCGAGGGCTTAAAACGTGTTTATTCACTGCGGGAAGAGATATAAACAACATTTAGAGTAAATTATTGTTCATGCCAGAACGTTCAATTTTTCATGCAAAACGATCGATGACCCGCGACCTGATGAAATTGCTCTCAGATGACCAAAATGGTCCGTTTTGAAAATGTTCATCTTTCAACTAATTTTAACTCACAGAGGTGGATCATCACTTTTGGAGATAAAATGAGCATCGTTATCGTCATTTTCATGCTTCTAGGGAGCCAAAACTCAAGATTTGGCTCATGGTTAAAAGTGACTTAAAAGGCCCAAAATGCTCACTTCGAGGGCTTAAAACGTGTTTATTCACTGCGGGAAGAGATATAAACAATAGTTAGAGTGAATTAATGTTCATGCGAGAACGTTCAATTTTTCATGCAAAACAATCGATGACCCGCGACCTGATGAAATTGGTCTGAGATGACCAAAATGGTCTGTTTTGAAAATGTTCATCTTTCAACTAATTTTGACTCTCAGAGGTGGATCATCACTTTTGGAGATAAAATGAGCATCGTTATCGCCATTTTCATGCTTCTAGGGAGCCAAAACTCAAGATTTGGCTCATGGTTAAAAGTGACTTAAAAGGCCCAAAATACTCACTTCGAGGGCTTAAAACGTGTTTATTCACTGCGGGAAGAGATATAAACAATAGTTAGAGTGAATTAATGTTCATGCGAGAACGTTCAATTTTTCATGCAAAACGATCGATGACCCGCGACCTGATGAAATGACTCTGAGATGACCAAAATGTTCCGTTTTGAAAATGTTCATCTTTCAACTAATTTTGACTCTCAGAGGTGGATCATCAATTTTGGAGATAAAATGAGCATCGTTATCGTCATTTTCATGCTTCTAGGGAGCCAAAACTCAAGATTTGGCTTATGGTTAAAAGTGACTTAAAAGGACCCAAATGCTCACTTCGAGGGCTTAAAACGTGTTTATTCACTGCGGGAAGAGATATAAACAACATTTAGAGTAAATTATTGTTCATTCGAGAACGTTCAATTTTTCATTCAAAACGATCGATGACCCGCGACCTGATGAAATTGCTCTGAAATGACCAAAATGTTCCGTTTTGAAAATTTTCATCTTTCAACTAATTTTGACTCTCAGAGGTGGATCATCACTATTGGAGATAAAATGAGCATCTTTATCGTCATTTTCATGCTTCTAGGGAGCCAAAACTCAAGATTGGGCTCATGGTTAAAAGTGACTTAAAAGAACCCAAATGCTCACTTCGAGGGCTTAAAACGTGTTCATTCACTGCGGGTTGAGATATAAACAACATTTAGAGTAAATTATTGTTCATGCGAGAACGTTCAATTTTTCATGCAAAACGATCGATGACCCGCGACCTGATGAAATTACTCTGAGATGACTATAATGGTCCGTTTTGAAAATTTTCATCTTTCAACTAATTTTGACTCTCAGAGGTGGATCATCACTTTTGGAGATAAAATGAGCATCGTTATCGTCATTTTCCTGCTTCTAGGGAGCCAAAACTCAAGATTGGGCTCATGGTTAAAAGTGACTTAAAAGAACCCAAATGCTCACTTCGAGGGCTTAAAACGTGTTTATTCACTGCGGGAAGAGATATAAACAACATTTAGAGTAAATTATTGTTCATATGAGAACGTTCAATTTTTCATGCAAAACGATCGATGATCCGCGACCTGATGAAATTGCTCTGAGATGACCAAAATGGTCAGTTTTGAAAATGTTCATCTTTCAACTAATTTTGACTCACAGAGGTGGATCATCACTTTTGGAGATAAAATGAGCATCGTTATCGTCATTTTCATGCTTCTAGGGAGCCAAAACTCAAGATTGGGCTCATGGTTAAAAGTGACTTAAAAGAACCCAAATGCTCACTTCGAGGACTTAAAACGTGTTTATTCACTGCGGGAAGAGATATAAACAACATTTAGAGTAAATTATTGTTCATGCGAGAACGTTCAATTTTTCATGCAAAACGATCGATGACCCGCGACCTGATGAAATTACTCTGAGATGACTAAAATGGTCCGTTTTGAAAATTTTCATCTTTCAACTAATTTTGACTCTCAGAGGTGGATCATCACTTTTGGAGATAAAATGAGCATCGTTATCGTCATTTTCATGCTTCTAGGGAGCCAAAACTCAAGATTTGGCTCATGGTTAAATGTGACTTAAAAGGCACAAAATGCTCACTTCGAGGGCTTAAAACGTGTTTATTCACTGCAGGAAGAATTATAAACAATAGTTAGAGTAAATTATTGTTCATGCGAGAACGTTCAATTTTTCATTCAAAACGATCGATGACCCGCGACCTGATGAAATTGCTCTGAGATGACCAAAATGTTCCGTTTTGAAAATGTTCATCTTTCAACTAATTTTGACTCTCAGAGGTGGATCATCACTATTGGAGATAAAATGAGCATCTTTATCGTCATTTTCATGCTTCTAGGGAGCCAAAACTCAAGATTGGGCTCATGGTTAAAAGTGACTTAAAAGAACCCAAATGCTCACTTCGAGGGCTTAAAACGTGTTTATTCACTGCGGGTTGAGATATAAACAACATTTAGAGTAAATTATTGTTCATGCGAGAACGTTCAATTTTTCATTCAAAACGATCGATGACCCGCGACCTGATGAAATTACTCTGAGATGACTATAATGGTCCGTTTTGAAAATTTTCATCTTTCAACTAATTTTGACTCTCAGAGGTGGATCATCACTTTTGGAGATAAAATGAGCATTGTTATCGTCATTTTCATGCTTCTAGGGAGCCAAAACTCAAGATTTGGCTCATGGTTAAATGTGACTTAAAAGGCACAAAATGCTCACTTCGAGGGCTTAAAACGTGTTTATTCACTGCGGGAAGAATTATAAACAATAGTTAGAGTGAATTAATGTTCATGCGAGAACGTTCAATTTTTCATGCAAAACAATCGATGACCCGTGACCTGATGAAATTGCTCTGAGATGACCAAAATGGTCCGTTTTGAAAATGTTCATCTTTCAACTAATTTTGACTCTCAGAGGTGGATCATCACTATTGGAGATAAAATGAGCATCTTTATCGTCATTTTCATGCTTCTAGGGAGCCAAATCTCAAGATTGGGCTCATGGTTAAAAGTGAATTAAAAGAACCCAAATGCTCACTTCGAGGGCTTAAAACGTGTTTATTCACTGCGGGAAGAGATATAAACAACATTTAGAGTAAATTATTGTTCATGCGAGAACGTTCAATTTTTTCATGCAAAACGATCGATGACCTGCGACCTGATGAAATTGCTCTGAGATGACCAAAATGGTCAGTTTTGAAAATGTTCATCTTTCAACTAATTTTGACTCACAGAGGTGGATCATCACTTTTGGAGATAAAATGAGCATCGTTATCGTCATTTTCCTGCTTCTAGGGAGCCAAACTCAAGATTGGGCTCATGGTTAAAAGTGACTTAAAAGAACCCAAATGCTCACTTCGAGGGCTTAAAACGTGTTTATTCACTGCGGGAAGAGATATAAACAACATTTAGAGTAAATTATTGTTCATATGAGAACGTTCAATTTTTCATGCAAAACGATCGATGATCCGCGACCTGATGAAATTGCTCTGAGATGACCAAAATGGTCAGTTTTGAAAATGTTCATCTTTCAACAAATTTTGACTCACAGAGGTGGATCATCACTTTTGGAGATAAAATGAGCATCGTTATCGTCATTTTCATGCTTCTAGGGAGCCAAAACTCAAGATTGGGCTCATGGTTAAAAGTGACTTAAAAGAACCCAAATGCTCACTTCGAGGACTTAAAACGTGTTTATTCACTACGGGAAGAGATATAAACAACATTTAGAGTAAATTATTGTTCATGCGAGAACGTTCAATTTTTCATGCAAAACGATCGATGACCTGATGAAATTGGTCTGAGATGACCAAAATAGTCTGTTTTGAAAATGTTTATCTACCAACTAATTTTGACTCTCAGAGGTGGATCATCAATTTTGGAGATAAAATGAGCATCGTTATCGTCATTTTCATGTTTCTAGGGAGCTAAAACTCAAGATTTGGCTTATGGTTAAAAGTGACTTAAAAGGACCCAAATGCTCACTTCGAGGGCTTAAAACGTGTTTATTCACTGCGGGAAGAGATATAAACAACATTTAGAGTAAATTATTGTTCATTCGAGAACGTTCAATTTTTCATGCAAAACGATCGATGACCCGCGACCTGATGAAATTACTCTGAGATGACTAAAATGGTCCGTTTTGAAAATTTTCATCTTTCAACTAATTTTGACTCTCAGAGGTGGATCATCACTTTTGGAGATAAAATGAGCATCGTTATCGTCATTTTCATGCTTCTAGGGAGCCAAAACTCAAGATTTGGCTCATGGTTAAATGTGACTTAAAAGGCACAAAATACTCACTTCGAGGGCTTAAAACGTGTTTATTCACTGCGGGAAGAGATATAAACAATAGTTAGAGTGAATTAATGTTCATGCGAGAACGTTCAATTTTTAATGCAAAACGATCGATGACCCGCGACCTGATGAAATGACTCTGAGATGACCAAAATGTTCCGTTTTGAAAATGTTCATCTTTCAACTAATTTTGACTCTCAGAGGTGGATCATCAATTTTGGAGATAAAATGAGCATCGTTATCGTCATTTTCATGCTTCTAGGGAGCCAAAACTCAAGATTTGGCTTATGGTTAAAAGTGACTTAAAAGGACCCAAATGCTCACTTCGAGGGCTTAAAACGTGTTTATTCACTGCGGGAAGAGATATAAACAACATTTAGAGTAAATTATTGTTCATTCGAGAACGTTCAATTTTTCATTCAAAACGATCGATGACCCGCGACCTGATGAAATTGCTCTGAGATGACCAAAATGTTCCGTTTTGAAAATGTTCATCTTTCAACTAATTTTGACTCTCAGAGGTGGATCATCACTATTGGAGATAAAATGAGCATCTTTATCGTCATTTTCATGCTTCTAGGGAGCCAAAACTCAAGATTGGGCTCATGGTTAAAAGTGACTTAAAAGAACCCAAATGCTCACTTCGAGGGCTTAAAACGTGTTTATTCACTGCGGGTTGAGATATAAACAACATTTAGAGTAAATTATTGTTCATGCGAGAACGTTCAATTTTTCATGCAAAACGATCGATGACCCGCGACCTGATGAAATTACTCTGAGATGACTATAATGGTCCGTTTTGAAAATTTTCATCTTTCAACTAATTTTGACTCTCAGAGGTGGATCATCACTTTTGGAGATAAAATGAGCATCGTTATCGTCATTTTCATGCTTCTAGGGAGCCAAAACTCAAGATTTGGCTTATGGTTAAAAGTGATTTAAAAGGACCCCAATGCTCACTTTGAGGGCTTAAAACGTGTTTATTCACTGCAGAAAGAGATATAAACAATATTTAGAGTGAATTAATGTTCATGCGAGAACGTTCAATTTTTCATGCAAAACAAGTGACCTGATGAAATTGCTCTGAGATGACCAAAATGGTCCGTTTTGAAAATGTTCATCTTTTAACTAATTTTGACTCTTAGAGGTGGATCATCACTTTTGGAGATAAAATGAGCATCGTTATCGTCATTTTCATGCTTCTAGGGAGCCAAAACTCAAGATTTGGCTTATGGTTAAAAGTGACTTAAAAGGACCCAAATGCTCATTTCGAGGGCTTAAAACGTGTTTATTCACTGCGGGAAGAGATATAAACAACATTTAGAGTAAATTATTGTTCATGCCAGAACGTTCAATTTTTCATGCAAAACGATCGATGACCCGCGACCTGATGAAATTGCTCTCAGATGACCAAAATGGTCCGTTTTGAAAATGTTCATCTTTCAACTAATTTTAACTCACAGAGGTGGATCATCACTTTTGGAGATAAAATGAGCATCGTTATCGTCATTTTCATGCTTCTAGGGAGCCAAAACTCAAGATTTGGCTCATGGTTAAAAGTGACTTAAAAGGCCCAAAATGCTCACTTCGAGGGCTTAAAACGTGTTTATTCACTGCGGGAAGAGATATAAACAATAGTTAGAGTGAATTAATGTTCATGCGAGAACGTTCAATTTTTCATGCAAAACAATCGATGACCCGCGACCTGATGAAATTGGTCTGAGATGACCAAAATGGTCTGTTTTGAAAATGTTCATCTTTCAACTAATTTTGACTCTCAGAGGTGGATCATCACTTTTGGAGATAAAATGAGCATCGTTATCGCCATTTTCATGCTTCTAGGGAGCCAAAACTCAAGATTTGGCTCATGGTTAAAAGTGACTTAAAAGGCCCAAAATACTCACTTCGAGGGCTTAAAACGTGTTTATTCACTGCGGGAAGAGATATAAACAATAGTTAGAGTGAATTAATGTTCATGCGAGAACGTTCAATTTTTCATGCAAAACGATCGATGACCCGCGACCTGATGAAATGACTCTGAGATGACCAAAATGTTCCGTTTTGAAAATGTTCATCTTTCAACTAATTTTGACTCTCAGAGGTGGATCATCAATTTTGGAGATAAAATGAGCATCGTTATCGTCATTTTCATGCTTCTAGGGAGCCAAAACTCAAGATTTGGCTTATGGTTAAAAGTGACTTAAAAGGACCCAAATGCTCACTTCGAGGGCTTAAAACGTGTTTATTCACTGCGGGAAGAGATATAAACAACATTTAGAGTAAATTATTGTTCATTCGAGAACGTTCAATTTTTCATTCAAAACGATCGATGACCCGCGACCTGATGAAATTGCTCTGAAATGACCAAAATGTTCCGTTTTGAAAATTTTCATCTTTCAACTAATTTTGACTCTCAGAGGTGGATCATCACTATTGGAGATAAAATGAGCATCTTTATCGTCATTTTCATGCTTCTAGGGAGCCAAAACTCAAGATTGGGCTCATGGTTAAAAGTGACTTAAAAGAACCCAAATGCTCACTTCGAGGGCTTAAAACGTGTTCATTCACTGCGGGTTGAGATATAAACAACATTTAGAGTAAATTATTGTTCATGCGAGAACGTTCAATTTTTCATGCAAAACGATCGATGACCCGCGACCTGATGAAATTACTCTGAGATGACTATAATGGTCCGTTTTGAAAATTTTCATCTTTCAACTAATTTTGACTCTCAGAGGTGGATCATCACTTTTGGAGATAAAATGAGCATCGTTATCGTCATTTTCCTGCTTCTAGGGAGCCAAAACTCAAGATTGGGCTCATGGTTAAAAGTGACTTAAAAGAACCCAAATGCTCACTTCGAGGGCTTAAAACGTGTTTATTCACTGCGGGAAGAGATATAAACAACATTTAGAGTAAATTATTGTTCATATGAGAACGTTCAATTTTTCATGCAAAACGATCGATGATCCGCGACCTGATGAAATTGCTCTGAGATGACCAAAATGGTCAGTTTTGAAAATGTTCATCTTTCAACTAATTTTGACTCACAGAGGTGGATCATCACTTTTGGAGATAAAATGAGCATCGTTATCGTCATTTTCATGCTTCTAGGGAGCCAAAACTCAAGATTGGGCTCATGGTTAAAAGTGACTTAAAAGAACCCAAATGCTCACTTCGAGGACTTAAAACGTGTTTATTCACTGCGGGAAGAGATATAAACAACATTTAGAGTAAATTATTGTTCATGCGAGAACGTTCAATTTTTCATGCAAAACGATCGATGACCCGCGACCTGATGAAATTACTCTGAGATGACTAAAATGGTCCGTTTTGAAAATTTTCATCTTTCAACTAATTTTGACTCTCAGAGGTGGATCATCACTTTTGGAGATAAAATGAGCATCGTTATCGTCATTTTCATGCTTCTAGGGAGCCAAAACTCAAGATTTGGCTCATGGTTAAATGTGACTTAAAAGGCACAAAATGCTCACTTCGAGGGCTTAAAACGTGTTTATTCACTGCAGGAAGAATTATAAACAATAGTTAGAGTAAATTATTGTTCATGCGAGAACGTTCAATTTTTCATTCAAAACGATCGATGACCCGCGACCTGATGAAATTGCTCTGAGATGACCAAAATGTTCCGTTTTGAAAATGTTCATCTTTCAACTAATTTTGACTCTCAGAGGTGGATCATCACTATTGGAGATAAAATGAGCATCTTTATCGTCATTTTCATGCTTCTAGGGAGCCAAAACTCAAGATTGGGCTCATGGTTAAAAGTGACTTAAAAGAACCCAAATGCTCACTTCGAGGGCTTAAAACGTGTTTATTCACTGCGGGTTGAGATATAAACAACATTTAGAGTAAATTATTGTTCATGCGAGAACGTTCAATTTTTCATTCAAAACGATCGATGACCCGCGACCTGATGAAATTACTCTGAGATGACTATAATGGTCCGTTTTGAAAATTTTCATCTTTCAACTAATTTTGACTCTCAGAGGTGGATCATCACTTTTGGAGATAAAATGAGCATTGTTATCGTCATTTTCATGCTTCTAGGGAGCCAAAACTCAAGATTTGGCTCATGGTTAAATGTGACTTAAAAGGCACAAAATGCTCACTTCGAGGGCTTAAAACGTGTTTATTCACTGCGGGAAGAATTATAAACAATAGTTAGAGTGAATTAATGTTCATGCGAGAACGTTCAATTTTTCATGCAAAACAATCGATGACCCGTGACCTGATGAAATTGCTCTGAGATGACCAAAATGGTCCGTTTTGAAAATGTTCATCTTTCAACTAATTTTGACTCTCAGAGGTGGATCATCACTATTGGAGATAAAATGAGCATCTTTATCGTCATTTTCATGCTTCTAGGGAGCCAAATCTCAAGATTGGGCTCATGGTTAAAAGTGAATTAAAAGAACCCAAATGCTCACTTCGAGGGCTTAAAACGTGTTTATTCACTGCGGGAAGAGATATAAACAACATTTAGAGTAAATTATTGTTCATGCGAGAACGTTCAATTTTTTCATGCAAAACGATCGATGACCTGCGACCTGATGAAATTGCTCTGAGATGACCAAAATGGTCAGTTTTGAAAATGTTCATCTTTCAACTAATTTTGACTCACAGAGGTGGATCATCACTTTTGGAGATAAAATGAGCATCGTTATCGTCATTTTCCTGCTTCTAGGGAGCCAAACTCAAGATTGGGCTCATGGTTAAAAGTGACTTAAAAGAACCCAAATGCTCACTTCGAGGGCTTAAAACGTGTTTATTCACTGCGGGAAGAGATATAAACAACATTTAGAGTAAATTATTGTTCATATGAGAACGTTCAATTTTTCATGCAAAACGATCGATGATCCGCGACCTGATGAAATTGCTCTGAGATGACCAAAATGGTCAGTTTTGAAAATGTTCATCTTTCAACTAATTTTGACTCACAGAGGTGGATCATCACTTTTGGAGATAAAATGAGCATCGTTATCGTCATTTTCATGCTTCTAGGGAGCCAAAACTCAAGATTGGGCTCATGGTTAAAAGTGACTTAAAAGAACCCAAATGCTCACTTCGAGGACTTAAAACGTGTTTATTCACTACGGGAAGAGATATAAACAACATTTAGAGTAAATTATTGTTCATGCGAGAACGTTCAATTTTTCATGCAAAACGATCGATGACCTGATGAAATTGGTCTGAGATGACCAAAATGGTCTGTTTTGAAAATGTTTATCTACCAACTAATTTTGACTCTCAGAGGTGGATCATCAATTTTGGAGATAAAATGAGCATCGTTATCGTCATTTTCATGTTTCTAGGGAGCTAAAACTCAAGATTTGGCTTATGGTTAAAAGTGACTTAAAAGGACCCAAATGCTCACTTCGAGGGCTTAAAACGTGTTTATTCACTGCGGGAAGAGATATAAACAACATTTAGAGTAAATTATTGTTCATTCGAGAACGTTCAATTTTTC
This sequence comes from Lissotriton helveticus, assembly GCF_964261635.1. Lineage (NCBI taxonomy): Eukaryota > Metazoa > Chordata > Amphibia > Caudata > Salamandridae > Lissotriton > Lissotriton helveticus. The sequence goes on along the minus strand of NC_136069.1, from coordinate 1,163,539,271 downwards.
ATGCAAAACGATCGATGACCCGCGACCTGATGAAATTACTCTGAGATGACTAAAATGGTCCGTTTTGAAAATTTTCATCTTTCAACTAATTTTGACTCTCAGAGGTGGATCATCACTTTTGGAGATAAAATGAGCATCGTTATCGTCATTTTCATGCTTCTAGGGAGCCAAAACTCAAGATTTGGCTCATGGTTAAATGTGACTTAAAAGGCACAAAATACTCACTTCGAGGGCTTAAAACGTGTTTATTCACTGCGGGAAGAGATATAAACAATAGTTAGAGTGAATTAATGTTCATGCGAGAACGTTCAATTTTTCATGCAAAACGATCGATGACCCGCGACCTGATGAAATGACTCTGAGATGACCAAAATGTTCCGTTTTGAAAATGTTCATCTTTCAACTAATTTTGACTCTCAGAGGTGGATCATCAATTTTGGAGATAAAATGAGCATCGTTATCGTCATTTTCATGCTTCTAGGGAGCCAAAACTCAAGATTTGGCTTATGGTTAAAAGTGACTTAAAAGGACCCAAATGCTCACTTCGAGGGCTTAAAACGTGTTTATTCACTGCGGGAAGAGATATAAACAACATTTAGAGTAAATTATTGTTCATTCGAGAACGTTCAATTTTTCATTCAAAACGATCGATGACCCGCGACCTGATGAAATTGCTCTGAGATGACCAAAATGTTCCGTTTTGAAAATGTTCATCTTTCAACTAATTTTGACTCTCAGAGGTGGATCATCACTATTGGAGATAAAATGAGCATCTTTATCGTCATTTTCATGCTTCTAGGGAGCCAAAACTCAAGATTGGGCTCATGGTTAAAAGTGACTTAAAAGAACCCAAATGCTCACTTCGAGGGCTTAAAACGTGTTTATTCACTGCGGGTTGAGATATAAACAACATTTAGAGTAAATTATTGTTCATGCGAGAACGTTCAATTTTTCATGCAAAACGATCGATGACCCGCGACCTGATGAAATTACTCTGAGATGACTATAATGGTCCGTTTTGAAAATTTTCATCTTTCAACTAATTTTGACTCTCAGAGGTGGATCATCACTTTTGGAGATAAAATGAGCATCGTTATCGTCATTTTCATGCTTCTAGGGAGCCAAAACTCAAGATTTGGCTCATGGTTAAATGTGACTTAAAAGGCACAAAATGCTCACTTCGAGGGCTTAAAACGTGTTTATTCACTGCGGGAAGAATTATAAACAATAGTTAGAGTGAATTAATGTTCATGCGAGAACGTTCAATTTTTCATGCAAAACAATCGATGACCCGCGACCTGATGAAATTGCTCTGAGATGACCAAAATGGTCCGTTTTGAAAATGTTCATCTTTCAACTAATTTTGACTCTCAGAGGTGGATCATCACTATTGGAGATAAAATGAGCATCTTTATCGTCATTTTCATGCTTCTAGGGAGCCAAATCTCAAGATTGGGCTCATGGTTAAAAGTGAATTAAAAGAACCCAAATGCTCACTTCGAGGGCTTAAAACGTGTTTATTCACTGCGGGAAGAGATATAAACAACATTTAGAGTAAATTATTGTTCATATGAGAACGTTCAATTTTTCATGCAAAACGATCGATGATCCGCGACCTGATGAAATTGCTCTGAGATGACCAAAATGGTCAGTTTTGAAAATGTTCATCTTTCAACTAATTTTGACTCACAGAGGTGGATCATCACTTTTGGAGATAAAATGAGCATCGTTATCGTCATTTTCATGCTTCTAGGGAGCCAAAACTCAAGATTGGGCTCATGGTTAAAAGTGACTTAAAAGAACCCAAATGCTCACTTCGAGGACTTAAAACGTGTTTATTCACTACGGGAAGAGATATAAACAACATTTAGAGTAAATTATTGTTCATGCTAGAACGTTCAATTTTTCATGCAAAACGATCGATGACCCCGCGACCTGATGAAATTAATCTGAGATGACCAAAATGTTCCGTTTTGAAAATTTTCATCTTTCAACTAATTTTGACTCACAGAGGTGGATCATAACTATTGGAGATAAAATGAGAATCTTTATCGTCATTTTCATGCTTCTAGGGAGCCAAAACTCAAGATTGGGCTCATGGTTAAAAGTGACTTAAAAGGACCCAAATGCTCACTTCGAGGGCTTAAAACGTGTTTATTCACTGCGGGAAGAGATATAAACAACATTTAGAGTAAATTATTGTTCATGCGAGAACGTTCAATTTTTCATGCAAAACGATCGATTACCCGCGACCTGATGAAATTACTCTGAGATGACTAAAATGGTCCGTTTTGAAAATTTTCATCTTTTAACTAATTTTGACTCTCAGAGGTGGATCATCACTTTTGGAGATAAAATGAGCATCGTTATCGTCATTTTCATGCTTCTAGGGAGCCAAAACTCAAGATTTGGCTCATGGTTAAATGTGACTTAAAAGGCACAAAATGCTCACTTCGAGGGCTTAAAACGTGTTTATTCACTGCAGGAAGAATTATAAACAATAGTTAGAGTAAATTATTGTTCATGCGAGAACGTTCAATTTTTCATTCAAAACGATCGATGACCCGCGACCTGATGAAATTGCTCTGAGATGACCAAAATGTTCCGTTTTGAAAATGTTCATCTTTCAACTAATTTTAACTCTCAGAGGTGGATCATCACTATTGGAGATAAAATGAGCATCTTTATCGTCATTTTCATGCTTCTAGGGAGCCAAAACTCAAGATTGGGCTCAAGGTTAAAAGTGACTTAAAAGAACCCAAATGCTCACTTCGAGGGCTTAAAACGTGTTTATTCACTGCGGGTTGAGATATAAACAACATTTAGAGTAAATTATTGTTCATGCGAGAACGTTCAATTTTTCATTCAAAACGATCGATGACCTGCGACCTGATGAAATTACTCTGAGATGACTATAATGGTCCGTTTTGAAAATTTTCATCTTTCAACTAATTTTGACTCTCAGAGGTGGATCATCACTTTTGGAGATAAAATGAGCATTGTTATCGTCATTTTCATGCTTCTAGGGAGCCAAAACTCAAGATTTGGCTCATGGTTAAATGTGACTTAAAAGGCACAAAATGCTCACTTCGAGGGCTTAAAACGTGTTTATTCACTGCGGGAAGAATTATAAACAATAGTTAGAGTGAATTAATGTTCATGCGAGAACGTTCAATTTTTCATGCAAAACAATCGATGACCCGTGACCTGATGAAATTGCTCTGAGATGACCAAAATGGTCCGTTTTGAAAATGTTCATCTTTCAACTAATTTTGACTCTCAGAGGTGGATCATCACTATTGGAGATAAAATGAGCATCTTTATCGTCATTTTCATGCTTCTAGGGAGCCAAATCTCAAGATTGGGCTCATGGTTAAAAGTGAATTAAAAGAACCCAAATGCTCACTTCGAGGGCTTAAAACGTGTTTATTCACTGCGGGAAGAGATATAAACAACATTTAGAGTAAATTATTGTTCATGCGAGAACGTTCAATTTTTTCATGCAAAACGATCGATGACCTGCGACCTGATGAAATTGCTCTGAGATGACCAAAATGGTCAGTTTTGAAAATGTTCATCTTTCAACTAATTTTGACTCACAGAGGTGGATCATCACTTTTGGAGATAAAATGAGCATCGTTATCGTCATTTTCATGCTTCTAGGGAGCCAAAACTCAAGATTGGGCTCATGGTTAAAAGTGACTTAAAAGAACCCAAATGCTCACTTCGAGGACTTAAAACGTGTTTATTCACTACGGGAAGAGATATAAACAACATTTAGAGTAAATTATTGTTCATGCGAGAACGTTCAATTTTTCATGCAAAACGATCGATGACCCGCGACCTGATGAAATTACTCTGAGATGACCAAAATGTTCCGTTTTGAAAATTTTCATCTTTCAACTAATTTTGACTCACAGAGGTGGATCATAACTATTGGAGATAAAATGAGAATCTTTATCGTCATTTTCATGCTTCTAGGGAGCCAAAACTCAAGATTTGGCTTATGGTTAAAAGTGACTTAAAAGGACCCAAATGCTCACTTCGAGGGCTTAAAACGTGTTTATTCACTGCGGGAAGAGATATAAACAACATTTAGAGTAAATTATTGTTCATTCGAGAACGTTCAATTTTTCATGCAAAACGATCGATGACCCGCGACCTGATGAAATTACTCTGAGATGACTAAAATGGTCCGTTTTGAAAATTTTCATCTTTCAACTAATTTTGACTCTCAGAGGTGGATCATCACTTTTGGAGATAAAATGAGCATCGTTATCGTCATTTTCATGCTTCTAGGGAGCCAAAACTCAAGATTTGGCTCATGGTTAAATGTGACTTAAAAGGCACAAAATGCTCACTTCGAGGGCTTAAAACGTGTTTATTCACTGCAGGAAGAATTATAAACAATAGTTAGAGTGAATTAATGTTCATGCGAGAACGTTCAATTTTTCATGCAAAACAATCGATGACCCGCGACCTGATGAAATTGCTCTGAGATGACCATAATGGTCAGTTTTGAAAATGTTCATCTTTCAACTAATTTTGACTCACAGAGGTGGATCATCACTTTTGGAGATAAAATGAACATCGTTATCATCATTTTCATGCTTCTAGGGAGCCAAAACTCAAGATTGGGCTCATGGTTAAAAGTGACTTAAAAGAACCCAAATGCTCACTTCGAGGGCTTAAAACGTGTTTATTCACTGCGGGAAGAGATATAAACAACATTTAGAGTAAATTATTGTTCATGCGAGAACGTTCAATTTTTCATGCAAAACGATCGATGACCCGCGACCTGATGAAATTACTCTGAGATGACCAAAATGGTCAGTTTTGAAAATGTTCATCTTTCAACTAATTTTGACTCACAGAGGTGGATCATCACTTTTGGAGATAAAATGAGCATCGTTATCGTCATTTTCATGCTTCTAAGGAGCCAAAACTCAAGATTGGGCTCATGGTTAAAAGTGACTTAAAAGAACCCAAATGCTCACTTCGAGGACTTAAAACATGTTTATTCACTGCGGGAAGAGATATAAACAACATTTAGAGTAAATTATTGTTCATGCGAGAACGTTCAATTTTTCATGCAAAACGATCGATGATCGATGACCTGATGAAATTACTCTGAGATGACCAAAATGTTCCGTTTTGAAAATGTTCATCTTTCAACTAATTTTGACTCACAGAGGTGGATCATCACTATTGGAGATAAAATGAGCATCTTTATCGTCATTTTCATGCTTCTAGGGAGCCAAAACTCAAGATTGGGCTCATGGTTAAAAGTGACTTAAAAGAACCCAAATGCTCACTTCGAGGGCTTAAAACATGTTTATTTACTGCGGGAAGAGATATAAACAACATTTAGAGTAAATTATTGTTCATGCAAGAACATTCAATTTTTCATGCAAAACGATCGATGATCGATGACCTGATAAAATTACTCTGAGATGAACAAAATGGTCCGTTTTGAAAATGTTCATCTTTCAACTAATTTTGACTCTCAGAGGTGGATCATCACTTTTGAAGATAAAATGAGCGTCGTTATCGTCATTTTCATGCTTCTAGGGAGCCAAAACTCAAGATTTGGCTTATGGTTAAAAGTGATTTAAAAGGACCCCAATGCTCACTTTGAGGGCTTAAAACGTGTTTATTCACTGCAGAAAGAGATATAAACAATATTTAGAGTGAATTAATGTTCATGCGAGAACGTTCAATTTTTCATGCAAAACAAGTGACCTGATGAAATTGCTCTGAGATGACCAAAATGGTCCGTTTTGAAAATGTTCATCTTTTAACTAATTTTGACTCTTAGAGGTGGATCATCACTTTTGGAGATAAAATGAGCATCGTTATCGTCATTTTCATGCTTCTAGGGAGCCAAAACTCAAGATTTGGCTTATGGTTAAAAGTGACTTAAAAGGACCCAAATGCTCATTTCGAGGGCTTAAAACGTGTTTATTCACTGCGGGAAGAGATATAAACAATAGTTAGAGTGAATTAATGTTCATGCGAGAACGTTCAATTTTTCATGCAAAACAATCGATGACCCGCGACCTGATGAAATTGGTCTGAGATGACCAAAATGGTCTGTTTTGAAAATGTTCATCTTTCAACTAATTTTGACTCTCAGAGGTGGATCATCAATTTTGGAGATAAAATGAGCATCGTTATCGCCATTTTCATGCTTCTAGGGAGCCAAAACTCAAGATTTGGCTCATGGTTAAAAGTGACTTAAAAGGCCCAAAATACTCACTTCGAGGGCTTAAAACGTGTTTATTCACTGCGGGAAGAGATATAAACAATAGTTAGAGTGAATTAATGTTCATGCGAGAACGTTCAATTTCTCATGCAAAACGATCGATGACCCGCGACCTGATGAAATGACTCTGAGATGACCAAAATGTTCCGTTTTGAAAATGTTCATCTTTCAACTAATTTTGACTCTCAGAGGTGGATCATCAATTTTGGAGATAAAATGAGCATCGTTATCGTCATTTTCATGCTTCTAGGGAGCCAAAACTCAAGATTTGGCTTATGGTTAAAAGTGACTTAAAAGGACCCAAATGCTCACTTCGAGGGCTTAAAACGTGTTTATTCACTGCGGGAAGAGATATAAACAACATTTAGAGTAAATTATTGTTCATTCGAGAACGTTCAATTTTTCATTCAAAACGATCGATGACCCGCGACCTGATGAAATTGCTCTGAGATGACCAAAATGTTCCGTTTTGAAAATGTTCATCTTTCAACTAATTTTGACTCTCAGAGGTGGATCATCACTATTGGAGATAAAATGAGCATCTTTATCGTCATTTTCATGCTTCTAGGGAGCCAAAACTCAAGATTGGGCTCATGGTTAAAAGTGACTTAAAAGAACCCAAATGCTCACTTCGAGGGCTTAAAACGTGTTCATTCACTGCGGGTTGACATATAAACAACATTTAGAGTAAATTATTGTTCATGCGAGAACGTTCAATTTTTCATGCAAAACGATCGATGACCCGCGACCTGATGAAATTACTCTGAGATGACTATAATGGTCCGTTTTGAAAATTTTCATCTTTCAACTAATTTTGACTCTCAGAGGTGGATCATCACTTTTGGAGATAAAATGAGCATCGTTATCGTCATTTTCCTGCTTCTAGGGAGCCAAAACTCAAGATTGGGCTCATGGTTAAAAGTGACTTAAAAGAACCCAAATGCTCACTTCGAGGGCTTAAAACGTGTTTATTCACTGCGGGAAGAGATATAAACAACATTTAGAGTAAATTATTGTTCATATGAGAACGTTCAATTTTTCATGCAAAACGATCGATGATCCGCGACCTGATGAAATTGCTCTGAGATGACCAAAATGGTCAGTTTTGAAAATGTTCATCTTTCAACTAATTTTGACTCACAGAGGTGGATCATCACTTTTGGAGATAAAATGAGCATCGTTATCGTCATTTTCATGCTTCTAGGGAGCCAAAACTCAAGATTGGGCTCATGGTTAAAAGTGACTTAAAAGAACCCAAATGCTCACTTCGAGGACTTAAAACGTGTTTATTCACTGCGGGAAGAGATATAAACAACATTTAGAGTAAATTATTGTTCATGCGAGAACGTTCAATTTTTCATGCAAAACGATCGATGACCCGCGACCTGATGAAATTACTCTGAGATGACTAAAATGGTCCGTTTTGAAAATTTTCATCTTTCAACTAATTTTGACTCTCAGAGGTGGATCATCACTTTTGGAGATAAAATGAGCATCGTTATCGTCATTTTCATGCTTCTAGGGAGCCAAAACTCAAGATTTGGCTCATGGTTAAATGTGACTTAAAAGGCACAAAATGCTCACTTCGAGGGCTTAAAACGTGTTTATTCACTGCAGGAAGAATTATAAACAATAGTTAGAGTAAATTATTGTTCATGCGAGAACGTTCAATTTTTCATTCAAAACGATCGATGACCCGCGACCTGATGAAATTGCTCTGAGATGACCAAAATGTTCCGTTTTGAAAATGTTCATCTTTCAACTAATTTTGACTCTCAGAGGTGGATCATCACTATTGGAGATAAAATGAGCATCTTTATCGTCATTTTCATGCTTCTAGGGAGCCAAAACTCAAGATTGGGCTCATGGTTAAAAGTGACTTAAAAGAACCCAAATGCTCACTTCGAGGGCTTAAAACGTGTTTATTCACTGCGGGTTGAGATATAAACAACATTTAGAGTAAATTATTGTTCATGCGAGAACGTTCAATTTTTCATTCAAAACGATCGATGACCCGCGACCTGATGAAATTACTCTGAGATGACTATAATGGTCCGTTTTGAAAATTTTCATCTTTCAACTAATTTTGACTCTCAGAGGTGGATCATCACTTTTGGAGATAAAATGAGCATTGTTATCGTCATTTTCATGCTTCTAGGGAGCCAAAACTCAAGATTTGGCTCATGGTTAAATGTGACTTAAAAGGCACAAAATGCTCACTTCTAGGGCTTAAAACGTGTTTATTCACTGCGGGAAGAATTATAAACAATAGTTAGAGTGAATTAATGTTCATGCGAGAACGTTCAATTTTTCATGCAAAACAATCGATGACCCGTGACCTGATGAAATTGCTCTGAGATGACCAAAATGGTCCGTTTTGAAAATGTTCATCTTTCAACTAATTTTGACTCTCAGAGGTGGATCATCACTATTGGAGATAAAATGAGCATCTTTATCGTCATTTTCATGCTTCTAGGGAGCCAAATCTCAAGATTGGGCTCATGGTTAAAAGTGAATTAAAAGAACCCAAATGCTCACTTCGAGGGCTTAAAACGTGTTTATTCACTGCGGGAAGAGATATAAACAACATTTAGAGTAAATTATTGTTCATGCGAGAACGTTCAATTTTTTCATGCAAAACGATCGATGACCTGCGACCTGATGAAATTGCTCTGAGATGACCAAAATGGTCAGTTTTGAAAATGTTCATCTTTCAACTAATTTTGACTCACAGAGGTGGATCATCACTTTTGGAGATAAAATGAGCATCGTTATCGTCATTTTCCTGCTTCTAGGGAGCCAAACTCAAGATTGGGCTCATGGTTAAAAGTGACTTAAAAGAACCCAAATGCTCACTTCGAGGGCTTAAAACGTGTTTATTCACTGCGGGAAGAGATATAAACAACATTTAGAGTAAATTATTGTTCATATGAGAACGTTCAATTTTTCATGCAAAACGATCGATGATCCGCGACCTGATGAAATTGCTCTGAGATGACCAAAATGGTCAGTTTTGAAAATGTTCATCTTTCAACTAATTTTGACTCACAGAGGTGGATCATCACTTTTGGAGATAAAATGAGCATCGTTATCGTCATTTTCATGCTTCTAGGGAGCCAAAACTCAAGATTGGGCTCATGGTTAAAAGTGACTTAAAAGAACCCAAATGCTCACTTCGAGGACTTAAAACGTGTTTATTCACTACGGGAAGAGATATAAACAACATTTAGAGTAAATTATTGTTCATGCGAGAACGTTCAATTTTTCATGCAAAACGATCGATGACCCGCGACCTGATGAAATTACTCTGAGATGACCAAAATGTTCCGTTTTGAAAATTTTCATCTTTCAACTAATTTTGACTCACAGAGGTGGATCATAACTATTGGAGATAAAATGAGAATCTTTATCGTCATTTTCATGCTTCTAGGGAGCCAAAACTCAAGATTGGGCTCATGGTTAAAAGTGACTTAAAAGGACCCAAATGCTCACTTCGAGGGCTTAAAACGTGTTTATTCACTGCGGGAAGAGAAATAAACAACATTTAGAGTAAATTATTGTTCATGCGAGAACGATCAATTTTTCATGTAAAACGATCGATGACCTGATGAAATTGGTCTGAGATGACCAAAATGGTCTGTTTTGAAAATGTTTATCTACCAACTAATTTTGACTCTCAGAGGTGGATCATCAATTTTGGAGATAAAATGAGCATCGTTATCGTCATTTTCATGTTTCTAGGAAGCTAAAACTCAAGATTTGGCTTATGGTTAAAAGTGACTTAAAAGGACCCAAATGCTCACTTCGAGGGCTTAAAACGTGTTTATTCACTGCGGGAAGAGATATAAACAATAGTTAGAGTGAATTAATGTTCATGCGAGAACGTTCAATTTTTCATGCAAAACGATCGATGACCCGCGACCTGATGAAATGACTCTGAGATGACCAAAATGTTCCGTTTTGAAAATGTTCATCTTTCAACTAATTTTGACTCTCAGAGGTGGATCATCAATTTTGGAGATAAAATGAGCATCGTTATCGTCATTTTCATGCTTCTAGGGAGCCAAAACTCAAGATTTGGCTTATGGTTAAAAGTGACTTAAAAGGACCCAAATGCTCACTTCGAGGGCTTAAAACGTGTTTATTCACTGCGGGAAGAGATATAAACAACATTTAGAGTAAATTATTGTTCATTCGAGAACGTTCAATTTTTCATTCAAAACGATCGATGACCCGCGACCTGATGAAATTGCTCTGAGATGACCAAAATGTTCCGTTTTGAAAATGTTCATCTTTCAACTAATTTTGACTCTCAGAGGTGGATCATCACTATTGGAGATAAAATGAGCATCTTTATCGTCATTTTCATGCTTCTAGGGAGCCAAAACTCAAGATTGGGCTCATGGTTAAAAGTGACTTAAAAGAACCCAAATGCTCACTTCGAGGGCTTAAAACGTGTTTATTCACTGCGGGTTGAGATATAAACAACATTTAGAGTAAATTATTGTTCATGCGAGAACGTTCAATTTTTCATGCAAAACGATCGATGACCCGCGACCTGATGAAATTACTCTGAGATGACTATAATGGTCCGTTTTGAAAATTTTCATCTTTCAACTAATTTTGACTCTCAGAGGTGGATCATCACTTTTGGAGATAAAATGAGCATCGTTATCGTCATTTTCATGCTTCTAGGGAGCCAAAACTCAAGATTTGGCTCATGGTTAAATGTGACTTAAAAGGCACAAAATGCTCACTTCGAGGGCTTAAAACGTGTTTATTCACTGCGGGAAGAATTATAAACAATAGTTAGAGTGAATTAATGTTCATGCGAGAACGTTCAATTTTTCATGCAAAACAATCGATGACCCGCGACCTGATGAAATTGCTCTGAGATGACCAAAATGGTCCGTTTTGAAAATGTTCATCTTTCAACTAATTTTGACTCTCAGAGGTGGATCATCACTATTGGAGATAAAATGAGCATCTTTATCGTCATTTTCATGCTTCTAGGGAGCCAAATCTCAAGATTGGGCTCATGGTTAAAAGTGAATTAAAAGAACCCAAATGCTCACTTCGAGGGCTTAAAACGTGTTTATTCACTGCGGGAAGAGATATAAACAACATTTAGAGTAAATTATTGTTCATGCGAGAACGTTCAATTTTTTCATGCAAAACGATCGATGACCCGCGACCTGATGAAATTGCTCTGAGATGACCAAAATGGTCAGTTTTGAAAATGTTCATCTTTCAACTAATTTTGACTCACAGAGGTGGATCATCACTTTTGGAGATAAAATGAGCATCGTTATCGTCATTTTCCTGCTTCTAGGGAGCCAAAACTCAAGATTGGGCTCATGGTTAAAAGTGACTTAAAAGAACCCAAATGCTCACTTCGAGGGCTTAAAACGTGTTTATTCACTGCGGGAAGAGATATAAACAACATTTAGAGTAAATTATTGTTCATATGAGAACGTTCAATTTTTCATGCAAAACGATCGATGATCCGCGACCTGATGAAATTGCTCTGAGATGACCAAAATGGTCAGTTTTGAAAATGTTCATCTTTCAACTAATTTTGACTCACAGAGGTGGATCATCACTTTTGGAGATAAAATGAGCATCGTTATCGTCATTTTCATGCTTCTAGGGAGCCAAAACTCAAGATTGGGCTCATGGTTAAAAGTGACTTAAAAGAACCCAAATGCTCACTTCGAGGACTTAAAACGTGTTTATTCACTACGGGAAGAGATATAAACAACATTTAGAGTAAATTATTGTTCATGCGAGAACGTTCAATTTTTCATGCAAAACGATCGATGACCCCGCGACCTGATGAAATTACTCTGAGATGACCAAAATGTTCCGTTTTGAAAATTTTCATCTTTCAACTAATTTTGACTCACAGAGGTGGATCATAACTATTGGAGATAAAATGAGAATCTTTATCGTCATTTTCATGCTTCTAGGGAGCCAAAACTCAAGATTGGGCTCATGGTTAAAAGTGACTTAAAAGGACCCAAATGCTCACTTCGAGGGCTTAAAACGTGTTTATTCACTGCGGGAAGAGATATAAACAACATTTAGAGTAAATTATTGTTCATGCGAGAACGTTCAATTTTTCATGTAAAACGATCGATGACCTGATGAAATTGGTCTGAGATGACCAAAATGGTCTGTTTTGAAAATGTTTATCTACCAACTAATTTTGACTCTCAGAGGTGGATCATCAATTTTGGAGATAAAATGAGCATCGTTATCGTCATTTTCATGTTTCTAGGGAGCTAAAACTCAAGATTTGGCTTATGGTTAAAAGTGACTTAAAAGGACCCAAATGCTCACTTCGAGGGCTTAAAACGTGTTTATTCACTGCGGGAAGAGATATAAACAACATTTAGAGTAAATTATTGTTCATGCGAGAACGTTCAATTTTTCATGCAAAACGATCGATGACCCGCGACCTGATGAAATTACTCTGAGATGATGTGAGAAGTTGGCCTGATGTGCAGTGCTCACTATTCTAGTGATCACTATATATCAGTCCAAACAACCCTTATTGATGATTGGTTGTAAGTCAACCTTATAGACCAGCTATCCTAGTAGCATGGATACGAGCAGTCTAAGGCTAAGACTCTAGAGGGCGTGTTAAGCCAGCTGTTTTACCATCACATTACCCCTTGAACACCCAGTGAAAGGACACCACACAAGTTGTTATGAAAATAAACAGTGTATTTATTTATAACAAGACTACCCTGGCTCTTTATGAGACAGGGAGCTAAGCACACAACAAAACTCTTACGAAAATACTTTTAAGTTAGCACGTTACACAAATGCCCGAGGGGCACGAAAAACCATATACGCTAAAAGTGGAATGCGAATTACTAGCAGGTAAGTAACAGTTCTAATAGGCTTTGGAATCGCTAGGACTGGACTAGGGAATCGTTAGATTACTACTAGGAGGCCTAGGGGACTCGGGTGCAGAGTGTGCACTCTCACGCGGGATGCGGGACAAAGTCTATGGAAGCTAGAATTCACAAAGTTAGTGTTCACGGGCGAACCCGACCTGGTAGGGAGAAAACGACAGTGGATCCTGACCCTTGGATAGTGAGGCTATGCTGGGACACCGGAGTGCCGAAGTTACCTAGCCCAGGGGCTGCAGCTGCATAGGTCTGAAAAGACGTCGGGGATCTCGTTGCCGGACCAGGAGCCTGGAAGGAAGAAGTTGCTGGCAGGCGACCAGTGAAGGAAAGTTCGATGGATCCAAGCCTGGATCAAGGAAGAAGAAAACCTGAAAGCAGAGGGGACCAAGTTCTTGAATCACTAGCCAGTGATTAAGTGGGCACCAGGATGGCACCGGGCGAAGTCACCGCAGTCACGTGAGTGGGCACTGCTGGGCTCTGCAGTCTCTCGGACCAGGAGGCGTTGTCGGCGACCAGGATGGAGGTGCGAGCTGTCCCACGAAGGATGAAGTCGTTGGCATCGAAGTTACCCAGGATTGGGCAACAAGCCTTGGCTAATTCAAGCCCACGCGGTGGACTCAAAATGGCGTCTTGAGTGGACCAGGAGGGTCCAGGGTGCTCCTCTTCTGGAAGGGAGCAAGGGCCAGTCTGGAGCAACCAGACCAGCAGCAGAAATGTCGTCGGGCGTCGTCAGGAAGGCCACAAGCCAACGGGCTAGTAGCCAAACAACGCGGTGAGCAGCGGAAAGCAGAAGGGCCCCACGCAGATCGTGGAGATGCTGGGGGGCTGCACTTCGGAGCTGGAGCTGCTCAGAGTCGGGGCTTCTCGGACCCCAAAGCACTCACCAGTAGATTACTCGGTGGGCTTGCTGGAAAGAAGTCGTGCAGTCTTGCAGATGGCCGGTCCCTTGAGGTCTCGTCGCACCCACGGTTCTCAGCTGGGCTGTAGAGGTGGGTAGAGGTCAGAGGTGCCAGGGAAGCCGGTTCTCGTTGAGCTGGGCAGTCGGATTCCGGAGGAAGGACTTGCAGCAGACCGCAGTGTTCTTAGATGGTGCCTGCGGATGCAGGGTGACTACTCCTTAGTCACAAGGGAGAAATCTTAGGAAGAAGTCTTGAGTTCCTTTCGTGGAAAGTAGTTTCAGGATTCAAAGATGATCTGATTTGGAAGGGGGCCAGTCTCTACCTTTATCCTGTAAAAAGGGGCTGGCACGCGACTAAGTCCTGCCCTATGGGTGGGACTAGGAGGGGGGTGGTTACACCCACTTCCTTGGCGGGCTTTTCCCCAGCACAGGGTCTGGAGTGACCCTGGAACTGGTTCCAGCCAGCCTATGCACAGTGAGCACCGGGGTGCCACGTGCAGTCACCTTCCTCTAAAGCCCTGCCTACTTACAATACACAAAACCCTGTCTGGGACGGTGCTGGCACCGCCCCTGGCAGGAAACCCTTTGTCCTTATCTCCTGCTCTGGGAGGACTCCCAGCAGCAGGAGGGCAGACTTGTGTCTCGGTGGCAGCATCCATTTTGTGGATGCTAAGGCTCTGTCTGACTTTTAACCGGGTTATAGGTTACAGGCATGTCGTGTCCCTCTAGAAGGGTGGAATGCTAACCCCGTCGCCAGAATTGGCGAGGGGTTAGTATTCCAATTCGTATGACACCTTACTCAACATGTTTTGATAAAGCGATACCAGAGTTGGCACATAACCGCGAGGATTATAATGCACTTAAGAGTATATGGTATGCGATATCATGGAAACGGCTAAGGGATGGATCCCGAAAGCCGCAGACAGGCTCAGCTCATGCCAGAGCACCATCTCACACGATTCCAAGCACTCTGCCTTCAGGATGGTTAAGGCCTGCTATAGGAGTGACTGATAGGAGATCTGTGTGTCCATTTTTAGGGTTAGATATAGGTATACTATATCTAAAGCAAAGGGTGAGTACACCACCTTGCCCCAGCTGTCATGCAGCCAGTTGTGTCAGTTTTAGTTAGTCAATCCAGGGGTGGCATAATACATGCTTCAGCCCCTGGGAGACTTCTGGGTGCACCTCAGCCCTGGGTACAGGGACTTGGAGAGATCCCAGTGCCAATTCAGTACCTGGGTACAATTTGGATAGAGAGAACAGCTAGGCTGTGGGTCTGATTAGCAGGCCCACAGCCAGGGAAAGTCGTAAACCAGTGCAGCAAAAAGCAAAAAATCTGGGTGATCATAGGATTGCAGACCCTACTCTCCTACATGACCCCCCCCCAAACTTTGGGACAATAAGCTAACCTTGACCAGGTGAGTCTTCTTGCTCTAAGTGGAAATACCTGGAGAGCCCATCAGCATTGCTGTGATCAGTCCCAGGTCTATGCTCCACTGTAAAATCCATCCCCTGTAGGGAAATGGACCACCTAAGCAGTTTGGGGTTTTCACCCTTCATCTGATTTAGCCACAAGAGGGGCTTATGGTCTGTCTGAATGGTGAAGTGAGTGCCAAACAAGTAGGCCCTCAGCTTCTTCAGGGCCCAGACCACAGCAAAGGCCTCCCTCTCAATAGCTGACCAATTTTTCTCTCTGGGTGTCAACCTCCTACTAATGAAAGCAATAGGCTGATCATTACCATCAAAATTCAGTTGAGACAGAACAGCTCCCACACCCAACTCAGAAGCATCTGTTTGGACAATGAATGGCTTGGAGTAATCTGGACTCTTGAGGATAGGTGCTGTGCACATGGCCTGCTTTAGGTCATTGAATGCTTTCTGACAGCTTGCTGTCCACTGAACTTTCTTTGGCATCTTTTTGCTTGTCAGGTCATTAAGGGGGGTCACTATGGACCCATAATTTCTGACAAACTTCCTATAGTACCCAGTCAGGCCCAAGAAAGCTCGAACCTGAGTCTGGGTGATTGGAGGAGTCCAGTCCTTGATGGCCTGTATCTTACTCTCCAGTGGCTGAACCTGGCCTCCACCTACAAGGTGGCCCAGGTATACAACCTGTGACTGCCCTATCTGGCACTTTGTGGCCTTGATAGTG
This sequence comes from Lissotriton helveticus, assembly GCF_964261635.1. Taxonomy (NCBI): domain Eukaryota; kingdom Metazoa; phylum Chordata; class Amphibia; order Caudata; family Salamandridae; genus Lissotriton; species Lissotriton helveticus. The sequence continues at coordinate 1,163,523,036 of NC_136069.1, read as the reverse complement.
AGGCCTGCCTTTTGCAGGGCCTCTAACACTTTCCTCAGGTGGACCAGGTGATCCTCCCAGGTGGAGCTAAAGACAGCAATATCGTCAAGATAAGCTGCACAGAAGTCATCCAGCCCAGTGAGGACTTGATTCACCAACCTTTGGAAGGTGGCAGGTGCATTTTTCAGTCCAAAGGGCATTACCACAAATTGATAATGCCCTCCAGGGGTAGAAAATGCTGTCTTGGGTTTGGCTTCCTCAGCTAACCTGATTTGCCAATACCCAGCTGTCAAATCAAATGTGCTTAAGAAGTTGGCAGAAGCCAATCTATCTATAAGCTCATCTGTTCTTGGTATTGGGTGGGCATCAGTCTTAGTGACTGCATTGAGGCCTCTGTAGTCTACGCAAAACCTCATCTCTCTCTTACCACCCTGGGTGTGAGGCTTTGGCACTAGAACTACTGGGCTAGCCCAAGGGCTATCTGAGGGCTCAATGACTCCCAGTTCCAACATTTTCTGCACTTCAGTTTTGATGCAGTCTCTAACATGATCAGGCTGCCTGTAGATTTTACTCTTGACAGGCAGACTGTCTCCAGTGTCAACATCATGGGTACACCAATCAGTTTGGCTGGGTGTCAGAGAGAACATATGTCGAAAGGATTGCAGAACTTGCCTGCAATCCTGTTGCTGATGTTCAGTGAGGCTGCCACAAAAGACAACACCATCAACTGACCCATCATCAGGATTCTGAGTGAGCAGGTCTGGGAGAGGGTCACTCTCTTCCTCCTGTCCCTCATCTGTGGCCATGAGCAAGCTCATGTCCTTCCTGTCAACATATGCCTTGAGCCTGTTAACATGGAGCACTCTGAGAGGGCTCCTGGGAGTTCCAAGGTCCACCAAGTAGGTAACCTCTCCCTTTTGCTCAATGATGGTGTGGGGCCCATACCATTTGTCTTTCAGAGCTGCTGGGGCCACTGGCTCCAGCACCCACACCTTCTGTCCTGGCTGGTACACAGTCAGTACAGCCTTTTGGTCATGCCAAGCTTTTTGAAGTTCCTGGCTGGCCTCAAGGTTTTTAGATGCCTTCTCCATATACTCAGCCATCCTGGAGCGGAGACCAAGTACATAGTCCACTATGTTGGTTGCAGGCTTTTTGAGAGGTCTCTCCCATCCTTCCTTCACCAAACACAGGGGTCCTCTTACAGGATGCCCATACAGAAGCTCAAAAGGGCTGTAGCCAACCCCCTTCTGTGGGACCTCTCTGTAAGCAAACAAGAGGCAGGGGATCAGGACATCCCATCTTCTCCTAAGAGGTTCAGGTAGTCCATGAATCATCCCTTTCAGGGTCCTGTTGAATCTCTCAACAAGCCCATTGCATTGTGGATGATAGGGTGTGGTGAACTTGTAGTTCACACCACACTCTTTCCACATGGCAGTCAGATATCCTGACATGAAGTTTGTACCTCTGTCAGAAACGACCTCCTTAGGGAAACCCACTCTGGAGAACACTCCAACTAGGGCTCTTGCCACTACAGGGGCTGTAGTGGTCCTAAGGGGAATAGCCTCAGGATACCTGGTGGCATGGTCCACCACCACCAGTATAAACTTGTGTCCTGATGCTGTCTGGGGTTCCATTGGACCAACAATGTCAATCCCCACTCTTTCAAAGGGAACCCCCACCACAGGTAGTGGTATGAGGGGGGCCTTTGTTGTGCCACCTGACTTACCACTGGCTTGGCAAGTGACACATGAGCGACAAAACTCCTTGGTATTCTCATTCATATGGGGCCAGTGAAAGTGTGAGACAAGCCTGTCCCAAGTCTTTGTCTGACCTAAATGACCTGCAAGGGGAATCTCATGGGCCAAGGTGAGAAGGAAACCTCTCAGAGACAAGGGGATGACCAGCCTCCTGGTTGTACCAGGCTTGGGGTCTCTTGACTCAGAGTACAGGAGTCCATCTTCCCAGGATACCCTGTGGGCACCTGTGGCATTCCCTGCAGCCTCAGCAGCAGCCTGCTGTCTGAGGGGTTCAAGGGAAGGGCAGCTCAACTGTTCCTTCCCCAGGTCTGCTCTGGAGGGTCCCCCTGAGCCCAGAAACTCAACTTGATCAAGTTCAAGCTCTTTAGGCTCAGTTTCCCTCAGCTCTTCTAGATCAGCCTCCTCAGAGACTTGATCCTCAACCTGGGGCAAGGGGGAAGGCAAAGCCTTACCCTTACTGCTCTTCTTCTTGGAAGGTGTCTGGTCCATAATTTCAGGATCCAGCACCTGTTCAGTGGGGCATCTTCTGGCCTGTGACCTAGTCACAGCAAGCACATGTGCTGGCAAGCCTAACATCTCCATGTGAGTCCTCTGCTCCACTTCTGACCATTGTGATGACTCCAAATCATTGCCCAACAAACAATCAACTGGGAGGTCTGAACTGACTACAACTTTCTTTTGTCCCTTCACTCCACCCCAGGAGAAAGCTACAATTGCCACACTATGACTAGTAGTGACATTGCTGGCATTGGTCACCAGGAAATCAGTACCTGGCATGATCTGTCCAGGGTCCACAAAGTTAGGTGTCACCATGGTGACACTGGCACAAGTGTCCCTATAGGCCTGAGCCATCTTGCCATTAATCAAAGGTGTCTGCCTGTATTTGCCCAAAGTATTGGGACTTATTTCAGGGGACATATCCATATCCCCTGTACAGACAAGGACAGCCTGAGTGAGTGTGCCAACTAAGTTGTCAGACCCCTCAGTACCCAAGGTTAACCCAACTAATGCCTTGGGAGTGACACTACCACTACTGACTGTACTAGGGGGTGCAGTTGCTTTAGGAGCTGTAGTGGCAGGAGTTTGTCCTCCTCCTCTTTTGGTGCACTCACTAAACCAGTGAGATTTACTTTTGCAGTACTGTCACCACCTTTTTGACTGGCCTTCTTGAGTCTTCTTCTTCTGGGAAGCCTGACCCCCACCCTCTTTGGTTTGTTGGGGACCTGGTGAAGACTTCTGGTCATTTTGCTCATTCTTAACATTACCCTTCTGGTCTGCTTTCTTCTGACCACCCTGGTTCTGGTTCTGGTTCTGCTTGATCCTTGTCCTGACCCATTTGTCTGCCTTCTTTCCCAATTCTTGGGGAGAGGTCAGATCTGAATCAACAAGGTGCTGGTGCAGCAACTGGTTCTGACAATTGTTCAAAATTTGTTCTCTCATCATTAGATTATACAATCCTGTGTAATCTGTAACCTTGCTACCCAGCAACCAGCCCTCCAAAGCCTTAGTGGCACAATCCACAAAATCAGACCAGTCCTGAGACTGAGTTTTCTGGGTGTCTCTGAACAGCAACCTGTACTGCTCAGTGGTTAAACCAAACCCATCAACCAGTGTATTCTTCAGGACCTGGTAATTGTTAGCATCCTCCACTCTTGTAGTGAGGAGCTTATCTCTACCTTTACCATCAAAGGAGAGCCACAGTATAGCTGCCCACTGACTCTGGGGAATGTTCTGCACAGTGCAGGCCCTCTCCAGAGCAGCCATCCATTTCTGGATGTCATCCCCTTGCTTAAAGGGGGGCACTATTTTAGTCAGGTGTTTAGTACCTAAACCCTTCTCTCTATCTCTTGGGAGATTGCTGCCACCAGTGGGAGCTAGCCCACTCATCTGCTGCTCTCTTGCCAGGGCAAGCTTCTCTTTGGCCAGGGCAATTTCTTCCCTTTCAATCCTCAGTTCAGCTTGTCTCATCCTAGCCTCATGCTCCTTTCTCTGAGGGGAAGTAAATCTCCTCTGTGGAGGATTCCTTCTCCCCTGAGAAGAGGCATTAGAGTGCAGAGATCTATTGGAGTCCCTAGAAAGAGATCTATCTCTCCTAACTCCAAGGTTAGGCCCACTTCGGGTTAGTACTGGGGGGCCCCCAGATCCTAGCCCAAGTAAGTCTAAGTTGGTCCTAGTTAGCCTTCTGACTACCTCAAGACCCTTGTCTACCTCATCCCCAGAGAGTACCTCCTGATCCTCCTCCTCAACTGCTGAATCAGTGTTGTGGAGATCTGGATCCCCAGAGGTTCCCTCTAAGGCTGGCATGTTCTCATGTAACTGAGAAAGCTTTCTGGCATCATATGTCTCTAAGAGACCTATCAGAAAGGAAGTGGTGGGGTTAGACCCCTGCTTCAGTTTTCTGGAGACACAGATCTGTCTCATCTCATGAAAGCTGAGAGCTGCATATCTTGAAGTGACCTGTGGAGGGTCAACACTGACCAGGGGAGTCTCAGTAGAGTCCTCCTGAGTCGACATGCTTTTCTAGTGAGGTGTAAGTGGTGCACTTACCTACACTATATGTTTGCCTACTGATCCCTTGCTAGAGTTGTAGTTTAGGGTGTGCTAGGCCCTAGGAGCTACAACAGCTGGTTCAGTAGAACTCAGAGTATTCTAAGCTAAGTTATATGTACCTTTAGTACCTATGTGATCTTTCACAAGATATTCTTAGGATATGTGTGGTAAAACAACAGCAAGCTCAAATCCCAACCGCTGCTCACCAATGTGAGAAGTTGGCCTGATGTGCAGTGCTCACTATTCTAGTGATCACTATATATCAGTGCAAACAACCCTTATTGATGATTGGTTGTAAGTCAACCTTATAGACCAGCTATCCTAGTAGCATGGATACGAGCAGTCTAAGGCTAAGACTCTAGAGGGCGTGTTAAGCCAGCTGTTTTACCATCACATTACCCCTTGAACACCCAGTGAAAGGACACCACACAAGTTGTTATGAAAATAAACAGTGTATTTATTTATAACAAGACTACCCTGGCTCTTTATGAGACAGGGAGCTAAGCACACAACCAAACTCTTACGAAAATACTTTTAAGTTAGCACGTTACACAAATGCCCGAGGGGCACGAAAAACCATATACGCTAAAAGTGGAATGCGAATTACTAGCAGGTAAGTAACAGTTCTAATAGGCTTTGGAATCGCTAGGACTGGACTAGGGAATCGTTAGATTACTACTAGGAGGCCTAGGGGACTCGGGTGCAGAGTGTGCACTCTCACGCGGGATGCGGGACAAAGTCTATGGAAGCTAGAATTCACAAAGTTAGTGTTCACGGGCGAACCCGACCTGGTAGGGAGAAAACGACAGTGGATCCTGACCCTTGGATAGTGAGGCTATGCTGGGACACCGGAGTGCCGAAGTTACCTAGCCCAGGGGCTGCAGCTGCATAGGTCTGAAAAGACGTCGGGGATCTCGTTGCCGGACCAGGAGCCTGGAAGGAAGAAGTTGCTGGCAGGCGACCAGTGAAGGAAAGTTCGATGGATCCAAGCCTGGATCAAGGAAGAAGAAAACCTGAAAGCAGAGGGGACCAAGTTCTTGAATCACTAGCCAGTGATTAAGTGGGCACCAGGATGGCACCGGGCGAAGTCACCGCAGTCAGGTGAGTGGGCACTGCTGGGCTCTGCAGTCTCTCGGACCAGGAGGCGTTGTCGGCGACCAGGATGGAGGTGCGAGCTGTCCCACGAAGGATGAAGTCGTTGGCGTCGAAGTTACCCAGGATTGGGCAACAAGCCTTGGCTAATTCAAGCCCACGCGGTGGACTCAAAATGGCGTCTTGAGTGGACCAGGAGGGTCCAGGGTGCTCCTCTTCTGGAAGGGAGCAAGGGCCAGTCTGGAGCAACCAGACCAGCAGCAGAAATGTCGTCGGGCGTCGTCAGGAAGGCCACAAGCCAACGGGCTAGTAGCCAAACAACGCGGTGAGCAGCGGAAAGCAGAAGGGCCCCACGCAGATCGTGGAGATGCTGGGGGGCTGCACTTCGGAGCTGGAGCTGCTCAGAGTCGGGGCTTCTCGGACCCCAAAGCACTCACCAGTAGATTACTCGGCGGGCTTGCTGGAAAGAAGTCGTGCAGTCTTGCAGATGGCCGGTCCCTTGAGGTCTCGTCGCACCCACGGTTCTCAGCTGGGCTGTAGAGGTGGGTAGAGGTCAGAGGTGCCAGGGAAGCCGGTTCTCGTCGAGCTGGGCAGTCGGATTCCGGAGGAAGGACTTGCAGCAGACCGCAGTGTTCTTAGATGGTGCCTGCGGATGCAGGGTGACTACTCCTTAGTCACAAGGGAGAAATCTTAGGAAGAAGTCTTGAGTTCCTTTCGTGGAAAGTAGTTTCAGGATTCAAAGATGATCTGATTTGGAAGGGGGCCAGTCTCTACCTTTATCCTGTAAAAAGGGGCTGGCAAGCGACTAAGTCCTGCCCTATGGGTGGGACTAGGAGGGGGGTGGTTACACCCACTTCCTTGGCGGGCTTTTCCCCAGCACAGGGTCTGGAGTGACCCTGGAACTGGTTCCAGCCAGCCTATGCACAGTGAGCACCGGGGTGCCACGTGCAGTCACCTTCCTCTAAAGCCCTGCCTACTTACAATACACAAAACCCTGTCTGGGACGGTGCTGGCACCGCCCCTGGCAGGAAACCCTTTGTCCTTATCTCCTGCTCTGGGAGGACTCCCAGCAGCAGGAGGGCAGACTTGTGTCTCGGTGGCAGCATCCATTTTGTGGATGCTAAGGCTCTGTCTGACTTTTAACCGGGTTATAGGTTACAGGCATGTCGTGTCCCTCTAGAAGGGTGGAATGCTAACCCCGTCGCCAGAATTGGCGAGGGGTTAGTATTCCAATTCGTATGACACCTTACTCGACATGTTTTGATAAAGCGATACCAGAGTTGGCACATAACCGCGAGGATTATAATGCACTTAAGAGTATATGGTATGCGATATCATGGAAACGGCTAAGGGATGGATCCCGAAAGCCGCAGACAGGCTCAGCTCATGCCAGAGCACCATCTCACACGATTCCAAGCACTCTGCCTTCAGGATGGTTAAGGCCTGCTATAGGAGTGACTGATAGGAGATCTGTGTGTCCATTTTTAGGGTTAGATATAGGTATACTATATCTAAAGCAAAGGGTGAGTACACCACCTTGCCCCAGCTGTCGTGCAGCCAGTTTTGTCAGTTTTAGTTAGTCAATCCAGGGGTGGCATAATACATGCTTCAGCCCCTGGGAGACTTCTGGGTGCACCTCAGCCCTGGGTACAGGGACTTGGAGAGGGCCCAGTGCCAATTCAGTACCTGGGTACAATTTGGATAGAGAGAACAGCTAGGCTGTGGGTCTGATTAGCAGGCCCACAGCCAGGGAAAGTCGTAAACCAGTGCAGCAAAAAGCAAAAAATCTGGGTGATCATAGGATTGCAGACCCTACTCTCCTACAGATGACTAAAATGGTCCGTTTTGAAAATTTTCATCTTTCAACTAATTTTGACTCTCAGAGGTGGATCATCACTTTTGGAGATAAAATGAGCATCGTTATCGTCATTTTCATGCTTCTAGGGAGCCAAAACTCAAGATTTGGCTCATGGTTAAATGTGACTTAAAAGGCACAAAATGCTCACTTCGAGGGCTTAAAACGTGTTTATTCACTGCAGGAAGAATTATAAACAATAGTTAGAGTAAATTATTGTTCATGCGAGAACGTTCAATTTTTCATTCAAAACGATCGATGACCCGCGACCTGATGAAATTGCTCTGAGATGACCAAAATGTTCCGTTTTGAAAATGTTCATCTTTCAACTAATTTTGACTCTCAGAGGTGGATCATCACTATTGGAGATAAAATGAGCATCTTTATCGTCATTTTCATGCTTCTAGGGAGCCAAAACTCAAGATTGGGCTCATGGTTAAAAGTGACTTAAAAGAACCCAAATGCTCACTTCGAGGGCTTAAAACGTGTTTATTCACTGCGGGTTGAGATATAAACAACATTTAGAGTAAATTATTGTTCATGCGAGAACGTTCAATTTTTCATTCAAAACGATCGATGACCTGCGACCTGATGAAATTACTCTGAGATGACTATAATGGTCCGTTTTGAAAATTTTCATCTTTCAACTAATTTTGACTCTCAGAGGTGGATCATCACTTTTGGAGATAAAATGAGCATTGTTATCGTCATTTTCATGCTTCTAGGGAGCCAAAACTCAAGATTTGGCTCATGGTTAAATGTGACTTAAAAGGCACAAAATGCTCACTTCGAGGGCTTAAAACGTGTTTATTCACTGCGGGAAGAATTATAAACAATAGTTAGAGTGAATTAATGTTCATGCGAGAACGTTCAATTTTTCATGCAAAACAATCGATGACCCGTGACCTGATGAAATTGCTCTGAGATGACCAAAATGGTCCGTTTTGAAAATGTTCATCTTTCAACTAATTTTGACTCTCAGAGGTGGATCATCACTATTGGAGATAAAATGAGCATCTTTATCGTCATTTTCATGCTTCTAGGGAGCCAAATCTCAAGATTGGGCTCATGGTTAAAAGTGAATTAAAAGAACCCAAATGCTCACTTCGAGGGCTTAAAACGTGTTTATTCACTGCGGGAAGAGATATAAACAATAGTTAGAGTGAATTAATGTTCATGCGAGAACGTTCAATTTTTCATGCAAAACGATCGATGACCCGCGACCTGATGAAATGACTCTGAGATTACCAAAATGTTCCGTTTTGAAAATTTTCATCTTTCAACTAATTTTGACTCTCAGAGGTGGATCATCACTTTTGGAGATAAAATGAGCATTGTTATCGTCATTTTCATGCTTCTAGGGAGCCAAAACTCAAGATTTGGCTTATGGTTAAAAGTGACTTAAAAGGACCCAAATGCTCACTTCGAGGGCTTAAAGCGTGTTTATTCACTGCGGGAAGAGATATAAACAACATTTAGAGTAAATTATTGTTCATGCGAGAACGTTCAATTTTTCATTCAAAACGATCGATGACCCGCGACCTGATGAAATTGCTCTGAGAGGACCAAAATGTTACGTTTTGAAAATGTTCATCTTTCAACTAATTTTGACTCTCAGAGGTGGATCATCACTTTTGGAGATAAAATGAGCATCGTTATCGTCATTTTCATGCTTCTAGGGAGCCAAAACTCAAGATTTGGCTCATGGTTAAAAGTGACTTAAAAGGCCCAAAATGCTCACTTCGAGGGCTTAAAACGTGTTTATTCACTGCCGGAAGAGATATAAACAATAGTTAGAGTGAAATAATGTTCATGTGAGAACGTTCAATTTTTCATGCAAAACAATCGATGACCCGCGACCTGATGAAATTGCTCTGAGATTACCAAAATGGTCCGTTTTGAAAATGTTAATCTTTCAACTAATTTTGACTCTCAGAGGTGGATCATCACTATTGGAGATAAAATGAGCATCGTTATCGTCATTTTCATGCTTCTAGGGAGCCAAAACTCAAGATTTGGCTTATGGTTAAAAGTGACTTAAAAGGACCCAAATGCTCACTTTGAGGGCTTAAAACGTGTTTATTCACTGCGGAAAGAGATATAAACAATATTTAGAGTGAATTAATGTTCATGCGAGAACGTTCAATTTTTCATGCAAAACGATTGATGACCCGCGACCTGATGAAATGACTCTGAGATGACCAAAATGTTCCGTTTTGAAAAAGTTCATCTTTCAACTAATTTTGAATCTCAGAGGTGGATCATCACTTTTGGAGATAAAATGAGCATCCTTATCGTCATTTTCATGCTTCTAGGGAGCCAAAACTCAAGATTTGGCTTATGGTTAAAAGTGACTTAAAAGGACCCAAATGCTCACTTCGAGGGCTTAAAACGTGTTTATTCACTGCGGGAAGAGATATAAACAATAGTTAGAGTGAATTAATGTTCATGCGAGAACGTTCAATTTTTCATGCAAAACGATCGATGACCCGCGACCTGATGAAATGACTCTGAGATTACCAAAATGTTCCGTTTTGAAAATTTTCATCTTTCAACTAATTTTGACTCTCAGAGGTGGATCATCACTTTTGGAGATAAAATGAGCATCGTTATCGTCATTTTCATGCTTCTAGGGAGCCAAAACTCAAGATTTGGCTTATGGTTAAAAGTGACTTAAAAGGACCCAAATGCTCACTTGGAGGGCTTAAAACGTGTTTATTCACTGCGGGAAGAGATATAAACAACATTTAGAGTAAATTATTGTTCATGCGAGAACGTTCAATTTTTCATGCAAAACGATCGATGACCCGCGACCTGATGAAATTACTCTGAGATGACCAAAATGGTCTGTTTTTGAAAATTTTCATCTTTCAACTAATTTTGACTCTCAGAGGTTGATCATCACTTTTGGAGATAAAATGAGCATCGTTATCGTCATTTTCATGCTTCTAGGGAGCCAAAACTCAAGATTTGGCTTATGGTTAAAAGTGACTTAAAAGGACCCAAATGCTCACTTTGAGGGCTTAAAACGTGTTTATTCACTGCGGAAAGAGATATAAACAATATTTAGAGTGAATTAATGTTCATGCGAGAACGTTCAATTTTTCATGCAAAACGATCGATGACCCGCGACCTGATGAAATGACTCTGAGATGACCAAAATGTTCAGTTTTGAAAATTTTCATCTTTCAACTAATTTTGACTCTCAGAGGTGGATCATCACTTTTGGAGATAAAATGAGCATCGTTATCGTCATTTTCATGCTTCTAGGGAGCCAAAACTCAAGATTTGGCTTATGGTTAAAAGTGACTTAAAAGGACCCAAATGCTCACTTCGAGGGCTTAAAGCGTGTTTATTCACTGCGGGAAGAGACATAAACAACATTTAGAGTAAATTATTGTTCATGCGAGAACGTTCAATTTTTCATTCAAAACGATCGATGACCCGCGACCTGATGAAATTGCTCTGAGATGACCAAAATGTTACGTTTTGAAAATGTTCATCTTTCAACTAATTTTGACTCTCAGAGGTGGATCATCACTTTTGGAGATAAAATGAGCATCGTTATCGTCATTTTCATGCTTCTAGGGAGCCAAAACTCAAGATTTGGCTCATGGTTAAAAGTGACTTAAAAGGCCCAAAATGCTCACTTCGAGGGCTAAAACGTGTTTATTCACTGCCGGAAGAGATATAAACAATAGTTAGAGTGAATTAATGTTCATGCGAGAACGTTCAATTTTTCATGCAAAACTATCGATGACCCGCGACCTGATGAAATTGCTCTGAGATGACCAAAATGGTCCGTTTTGAAAATGTTAATCTTTCAACTAATTTTGACTCTCAGAGGTGGATCATCACTTTTGGAGATAAAATGAGCATCGTTATCGTCATTTTCATGCTTCTAGGGAGCCAAAACTCAAGATTTGGCTCATGGTTAAAAGTGACTTAAAAGGCCCAAAATGCTCACTTCGAGGGCTAAAACGTGTTTATTCACTGCCGGAAGAGATATAAACAATAGTTAGAGTGAATTAATGTTCATGCGAGAACGTTCAATTTTTCATGCAAAACAATCGATGACCCGCGACCTGATGAAATTGCTCTGAGATTACCAAAATGGTCCGTTTTGAAAATGTTAATCTTTCAACTAATTTTGACTCTCAGAGGTGGATCATCACTATTGGAGATAAAATGAGCATCGTTATCGTCATTTTCATGCTTCTAGGGAGCCAAAACTCAAGATTTGGCTTATGGTTAAAAGTGACTTAAAAGGACCCAAATGCTCACTTCGAGGGCTTAAAACGTGTTTATTCACTGCGGGAAGAGATATAAACAATAGTTAGAGTGAATTAATGTTCATGCGAGAACGTTCAATTTTTCATGCAAAACGATCGATGACCCGCGACCTGATGAAATGACTCTGAGATTACCAAAATGTTCCGTTTTGAAAATTTTCATCTTTCAACTAATTTTGACTCTCAGAGGTGGATCATCACTTTTGGAGATAAAATGAGCATTGTTATCGTCATTTTCATGCTTCTAGGGAGCCAAAACTCAAGATTTGGCTTATGGTTAAAAGTGACTTAAAAGGACCCAAATGCTCACTTCGAGGGCTTAAAGCGTGTTTATTCACTGCGGGAAGAGATATAAACAACATTTAGAGTAAATTATTGTTCATGCGAGAACGTTCAATTTTTCATTCAAAACGATCGATGACCCGCGACCTGATGAAATTGCTCTGAGATGACCAAAATGTTACGTTTTGAAAATGTTCATCTTTCAACTAAATTTGACTCTCAGAGGTGGATCATCACTTTTGGAGATAAAATGAGCATCGTTATCGTCATTTTCATGCTTCTAGGGAGCCAAAACTCAAGATTTGGCTCATGGTTAAAAGTGACTTAAAAGGCCCAAAATGCTCACTTCGAGGGCTTAAAACGTGTTTATTCACTGCCGGAAGAGATATAAACAATAGTTAGAGTGAAATAATGTTCATGTGAGAACGTTCAATTTTTCATGCAAAACAATCGATGACCCGCGACCTGATGAAATTGCTCTGAGATTACCAAAATGGTCCGTTTTGAAAATGTTAATCTTTTAACTAATTTTGACTCTCAGAGGTGGATCATCACTATTGGAGATAAAATGAGCATCGTTATCGTCATTTTCATGCTTCTAGGGAGCCAAAACTCAAGATTTGGCTTATGGTTAAAAGTGACTTAAAAGGACCCAAATGCTCACTTTGAGGGCTTAAAACGTGTTTATTCACTGCGGAAAGAGATATAAACAATATTTAGAGTGAATTAATGTTCATGCGAGAACGTTCAATTTTTCATGCAAAACGATCGATGACCCGCGACCTGATGAAATGACTCTGAGATGACCAAAATGTTCCGTTTTGAAAAAGTTCATCTTTCAACTAATTTTGAATCTCAGAGGTGGATCATCACTTTTGGAGATAAAATGAGCATCCTTATCGTCATTTTCATGCTTCTAGGGAGCCAAAACTCAAGATTTGGCTTATGGTTAAAAGTGACTTAAAAGGACCCAAATGCTCACTTCGAGGGCTTAAAACGTGTTTATTCACTGCGGGAAGAGATATAAACAATAGTTAGAGTGAATTAATGTTCATGCGAGAACGTTCAATTTTTCATGCAAAACGATCGATGACCCGCGACCTGATGAAATGACTCTGAGATTACCAAAATGTTCCGTTTTGAAAATTTTCATCTTTCAACTAATTTTGACTCTCAGAGGTGGATCATCACTTTTGGAGATAAAATGAGCATCGTTATCGTCATTTTCATGCTTCTAGGGAGCCAAAACTCAAGATTTGGCTCATGGTTAAAAGTGACTTAAAAGGCCCAAAATGCTCACTTCGAGGGCTAAAACGTGTTTATTCACTGCCGGAAGAGATATAAACAATAGTTAGAGTGAATTAATGTTCATGCGAGAACGTTCAATTTTTCATGCAAAACAATCGATGACCCGCGACCTGATGAAATTGCTCTGAGATTACCAAAATGGTCCGTTTTGAAAATGTTAATCTTTCAACTAATTTTGACTCTCAGAGGTGGATCATCACTATTGGAGATAAAATGAGCATCGTTATCGTCATTTTCATGCTTCTAGGGAGCCAAAACTCAAGATTTGGCTTATGGTTAAAAGTGACTTAAAAGGACCCAAATGCTCACTTCGAGGGCTTAAAACGTGTTTATTCACTGCGGGAAGAGATATAAACAATAGTTAGAGTGAATTAATGTTCATGCGAGAACGTTCAATTTTTCATGCAAAACGATCGATGACCCGCGACCTGATGAAATGACTCTGAGATTACCAAAATGTTCCGTTTTGAAAATTTTCATCTTTCAACTAATTTTGACTCTCAGAGGTGGATCATCACTTTTGGAGATAAAATGAGCATTGTTATCGTCATTTTCATGCTTCTAGGGAGCCAAAACTCAAGATTTGGCTTATGGTTAAAAGTGACTTAAAAGAACCCAAATGCTCACTTCGAGGGCTTAAAGCGTGTTTATTCACTGCGGGAAGAGATATAAACAACATTTAGAGTAAATTATTGTTCATGCGAGAACGTTCAATTTTTCATTCAAAACGATCGATGACCCGCGACCTGATGAAATTGCTCTGAGATGACCAAAATGTTACGTTTTGAAAATGTTCATCTTTCAACTAAATTTGACTCTCAGAGGTGGATCATCACTTTTGGAGATAAAATGAGCATCGTTATCGTCATTTTCATGCTTCTAGGGAGCCAAAACTCAAGATTTGGCTTATGGTTAAAAGTGACTTAAAAGGACCCAAATGCTCACTTCGAGGGCTTAAAACGTGTTTATTCACTGCGGGAAGAGATATAAACAATAGTTAGAGTGAATTAATGTTCATGCGAGAACGTTCAATTTTTCATGCAAAACGATCGATGACCCGCGACCTGATGAAATGACTCTGAGATTACCAAAATGTTCCATTTTGAAAATTTTCATCTTTCAACTAATTTTGACTCTCAGAGGTGGATCATCACTTTTGGAGATAAAATGAGCATTGTTATCGTCATTTTCATGCTTCTAGGGAGCCAAAACTCAAGATTTGGCTTATGGTTAAAAGTGACTTAAAAGGACCCAAATGCTCACTTCGAGGGCTTAAAGCGTGTTTATTCACTGCGGGAAGAGATATAAACAACATTTAGAGTAAATTATTGTTCATGCGAGAACGTTCAATTTTTCATTCAAAACGATCGATGACCCGCGACCTGATGAAATTGCTCTGAGATGACCAAAATGTTACGTTTTGAAAATGTTCATCTTTCAACTAAATTTGACTCTCAGAGGTGGATCATCACTTTTGGAGATAAAATGAGCATCGTTATCGTCATTTTCATGCTTCTAGGGAGCCAAAACTCAAGATTTGGCTCATGGTTAAAAGTGACTTAAAAGGCCCAAAATGCTCACTTCGAGGGCTTAAAACGTGTTTATTCACTGCCGGAAGAGATATAAACAATAGTTAGAGTGAAATAATGTTCATGTGAGAACGTTCAATTTTTCATGCAAAACAATCGATGACCCGCGACCTGATGAAATTGCTCTGAGATTACCAAAATGGTCCGTTTTGAAAATGTTAATCTTTTAACTAATTTTGACTCTCAGAGGTGGATCATCACTATTGGAGATAAAATGAGCATCGTTATCGTCATTTTCATGCTTCTAGGGAGCCAAAACTCAAGATTTGGCTTATGGTTAAAAGTGACTTAAAAGGACCCAAATGCTCACTTTGAGGGCTTAAAACGTGTTTATTCACTGCGGAAAGAGATATAAACAATATTTAGAGTGAATTAATGTTCATGCGAGAACGTTCAATTTTTCATGCAAAACGATCGATGACCCGCGACCTGATGAAATGACTCTGAGATGACCAAAATGTTCCGTTTTGAAAAAGTTCATCTTTCAACTAATTTTGAATCTCAGAGGTGGATCATCACTTTTGGAGATAAAATGAGCATCCTTATCGTCATTTTCATGCTTCTAGGGAGCCAAAACTCAAGATTTGGCTTATGGTTAAAAGTGACTTAAAAGGACCCAAATGCTCACTTCGAGGGCTTAAAACGTGTTTATTCACTGCGGGAAGAGATATAAACAATAGTTAGAGTGAATTAATGTTCATGCGAGAACGTTCAATTTTTCATGCAAAACGATCGATGACCCGCGACCTGATGAAATGACTCTGAGATTACCAAAATGTTCCGTTTTGAAAATTTTCATCTTTCAACTAATTTTGACTCTCAGAGGTGGATCATCACTTTTGGAGATAAAATGAGCATCGTTATCGTCATTTTCATGCTTCTAGGGAGCCAAAACTCAAGATTTGGCTTATGGTTAAAAGTGACTTAAAAGGACCCAAATGCTCACTTGGAGGGCTTAAAACGTGTTTATTCACTGCGGGAAGAGATATAAACAACATTTAGAGTAAATTATTGTTCATGCGAGAACGTTCAATTTTTCATGCAAAACGATCGATGACCCGCGACCTGATGAAATTACTCTGAGATGACCAAAATGGTCCGTTTTTGAAAATTTTCATCTTTCAACTAATTTTGACTCTCAGAGGTTGATCATCACTTTTGGAGATAAAATGAGCATCGTTATCGTCATTTTCATGCTTCTAGGGAGCCAAAACTCAAGATTTGGCTTATGGTTAAAAGTGACTTAAAAGGACCCAAATGCTCACTTTGAGGGCTTAAAACGTGTTTATTCACTGCGGGAAGAGATATAAACAATAGTTAGAGTGAATTAATGTTCATGCGAGAACGTTCAATTTTTCATGCAAAACGATCGATGACCCGCGACCTGATGAAATGACTCTGAGATTACCAAAATGTTCCGTTTTGAAAATTTTCATCTTTCAACTAATTTTGACTCTCAGAGGTGGATCATCACTTTTGGAGATAAAATGAGCATTGTTATCGTCATTTTCATGCTTCTAGGGAGCCAAAACTCAAGATTTGGCTTATGGTTAAAAGTGACTTAAAAGGACCCAAATGCTCACTTCGAGGGCTTAAAGCGTGTTTATTCACTGCGGGAAGAGATATAAACAACATTTAGAGTAAATTATTGTTCATGCGAGAACGTTCAATTTTTCATTCAAAACGATCGATGACCCGCGACCTGATGAAATTGCTCTGAGATGACCAAAATGTTACGTTTTGAAAATGTTCATCTTTCAACTAAATTTGACTCTCAGAGGTGGATCATCACTTTTGGAGATAAAATGAGCATCGTTATCGTCATTTTCATGCTTCTAGGGAGCCAAAACTCAAGATTTGGCTCATGGTTAAAAGTGACTTAAAAGGCCCAAAATGCTCACTTCGAGGGCTTAAAACGTGTTTATTCACTGCCGGAAGAGATATAAACAATAGTTAGAGTGAAATAATGTTCATGTGAGAACGTTCAATTTTTCATGCAAAACAATCGATGACCCGCGACCTGATGAAATTGCTCTGAGATTACCAAAATGGTCCGTTTTGAAAATGTTAATCTTTTAACTAATTTTGACTCTCAGAGGTGGATCATCACTATTGGAGATAAAATGAGCATCGTTATCGTCATTTTCATGCTTCTAGGGAGCCAAAACTCAAGATTTGGCTTATGGTTAAAAGTGACTTAAAAGGACCCAAATGCTCACTTTGAGGGCTTAAAACGTGTTTATTCACTGCGGAAAGAGATATAAACAATATTTAGAGTGAATTAATGTTCATGCGAGAACGTTCAATTTTTCATGCAAAACGATCGATGACCCGCGACCTGATGAAATGACTCTGAGATGACCAAAATGTTCCGTTTTGAAAAAGTTCATCTTTCAACTAATTTTGAATCTCAGAGGTGGATCATCACTTTTGGAGATAAAATGAGCATCCTTATCGTCATTTTCATGCTTCTAGGGAGCCAAAACTCAAGATTTGGCTTATGGTTAAAAGTGACTTAAAAGGACCCAAATGCTCACTTCGAGGGCTTAAAACGTGTTTATTCACTGCGGGAAGAGATATAAACAATAGTTAGAGTGAATTAATGTTCATGCGAGAACGTTCAATTTTTCATGCAAAACGATCGATGACCCGCGACCTGATGAAATGACTCTGAGATTACCAAAATGTTCCGTTTTGAAAATTTTCATCTTTCAACTAATTTTGACTCTCAGAGGTGGATCATCACTTTTGGAGATAAAATGAGCATCGTTATCGTCATTTTCATGCTTCTAGGGAGCCAAAACTCAAGATTTGGCTTATGGTTAAAAGTGACTTAAAAGGACCCAAATGCTCACTTGGAGGGCTTAAAACGTGTTTATTCACTGCGGGAAGAGATATAAACAACATTTAGAGTAAATTATTGTTCATGTGAGAACGTTCAATTTTTCATGCAAAACGATCGATGACCCGCGACCTGATGAAATTACTCTGAGATGACCAAAATGGTCCGTTTTTGAAAATTTTCATCTTTCAACTAATTTTGACTCTCAGAGGTTGATCATCACTTTTGGAGATAAAATGAGCATCGTTATCGTCATTTTCATGCTTCTAGGGAGCCAAAACTCAAGATTTGGCTTATGGTTAAAAGTGACTTAAAAGGACCCAAATGCTCACTTTGAGGGCTTAAAACGTGTTTATTCACTGCGGGAA
This sequence comes from Lissotriton helveticus, assembly GCF_964261635.1. Lineage (NCBI taxonomy): Eukaryota > Metazoa > Chordata > Amphibia > Caudata > Salamandridae > Lissotriton > Lissotriton helveticus. Next base: position 1,163,505,122 of record NC_136069.1, on the reverse strand, counting down.
GAGATATAAACAATAGTTAGAGTGAATTAATGTTCATGCGAGAACGTTCAATTTTTCATGCAAAACGATCGATGACCCGCGACCTGATGAAATGACTCTGAGATTACCAAAATGTTCCGTTTTGAAAATTTTCATCTTTCAACTAATTTTGACTCTCAGAGGTGGATCATCACTTTTGGAGATAAAATGAGCATTGTTATCGTCATTTTCATGCTTCTAGGGAGCCAAAACTCAAGATTTGGCTTATGGTTAAAAGTGACTTAAAAGGACCCAAATGCTCACTTCGAGGGCTTAAAGCGTGTTTATTCACTGCGGGAAGAGATATAAACAACATTTAGAGTAAATTATTGTTCATGCGAGAACGTTCAATTTTTCATTCAAAACGATCGATGACCCGCGACCTGATGAAATTGCTCTGAGATGACCAAAATGTTACGTTTTGAAAATGTTCATCTTTCAACTAAATTTGACTCTCAGAGGTGGATCATCACTTTTGGAGATAAAATGAGCATCGTTATCGTCATTTTCATGCTTCTAGGGAGCCAAAACTCAAGATTTGGCTCATGGTTAAAAGTGACTTAAAAGGCCCAAAATGCTCACTTCGAGGGCTTAAAACGTGTTTATTCACTGCCGGAAGAGATATAAACAACAGTTAGAGTGAAATAATGTTCATGTGAGAACGTTCAATTTTTCATGCAAAACAATCGATGACCCGCGACCTGATGAAATTGCTCTGAGATTACCAAAATGGTCCGTTTTGAAAATGTTAATCTTTTAACTAATTTTGACTCTCAGAGGTGGATCATCACTATTGGAGATAAAATGAGCATCGTTATCGTCATTTTCATGCTTCTAGGGAGCCAAAACTCAAGATTTGGCTTATGGTTAAAAGTGACTTAAAAGGACCCAAATGCTCACTTTGAGGGCTTAAAACGTGTTTATTCACTGCGGAAAGAGATATAAACAATATTTAGAGTGAATTAATGTTCATGCGAGAACGTTCAATTTTTCATGCAAAACGATCGATGACCCGCGACCTGATGAAATGACTCTGAGATGACCAAAATGTTCCGTTTTGAAAAAGTTCATCTTTCAACTAATTTTGAATCTCAGAGGTGGATCATCACTTTTGGAGATAAAATGAGCATCCTTATCGTCATTTTCATGCTTCTAGGGAGCCAAAACTCAAGATTTGGCTTATGGTTAAAAGTGACTTAAAAGGACCCAAATGCTCACTTCGAGGGCTTAAAACGTGTTTATTCACTGCGGGAAGAGATATAAACAATAGTTAGAGTGAATTAATGTTCATGCGAGAACGTTCAATTTTTCATGCAAAACGATCGATGACCCGCGACCTGATGAAATGACTCTGAGATTACCAAAATGTTCCGTTTTGAAAATTTTCATCTTTCAACTAATTTTGACTCTCAGAGGTGGATCATCACTTTTGGAGATAAAATGAGCATCGTTATCGTCATTTTCATGCTTCTAGGGAGCCAAAACTCAAGATTTGGCTTATGGTTAAAAGTGACTTAAAAGGACCCAAATGCTCACTTGGAGGGCTTAAAACGTGTTTATTCACTGCGGGAAGAGATATAAACAACATTTAGAGTAAATTATTGTTCATGCGAGAACGTTCAATTTTTCATGCAAAACGATCGATGACCCGCGACCTGATGAAATTACTCTGAGATGACCAAAATGGTCCGTTTTTGAAAATTTTCATCTTTCAACTAATTTTGACTCTCAGAGGTTGATCATCACTTTTGGAGATAAAATGAGCATCGTTATCGTCATTTTCATGCTTCTAGGGAGCCAAAACTCAAGATTTGGCTTATGGTTAAAAGTGACTTAAAAGGACCCAAATGCTCACTTTGAGGGCTTAAAACGTGTTTATTCACCGCGGAAAGAGATATAAACAATATTTAGAGTGAATTAATGTTCATGCGAGAACGTTCAATTTTTCATGCAAAACGATCGATGACCCGCGACCTGATGAAATGACTCTGAGATGACCAAAATGTTCAGTTTTGAAAATTTTCATCTTTCAACTAATTTTGACTCTCAGAGGTGGATCATCACTTTTGGAGATAAAATGAGCATCGTTATCGTCATTTTCATGCTTCTAGGGAGCCAAAACTCAAGATTTGGCTTATGGTTAAAAGTGACTTAAAAGGACCCAAATGCTCACTTCGAGGGCTTAAAGCGTGTTTATTCACTGCGGGAAGAGACATAAACAACATTTAGAGTAAATTATTGTTCATGCGAGAACGTTAAATTTTTCATTCAAAACGATCGATGACCCGCGACCTGATGAAATTGCTCTGAGATGACCAAAATGTTACGTTTTGAAAATGTTCATCTTTCAACTAATTTTGACTCTCAGAGGTGGATCATCACTTTTGGAGATAAAATGAGCATCGTTATCGTCATTTTCATGCTTCTAGGGAGCCAAAACTCAAGATTTGGCTCATGGTTAAAAGTGACTTAAAAGGCCCAAAATGCTCACTTCGAGGGCTAAAACGTGTTTATTCACTGCCGGAAGAGATATAAACAATAGTTAGAGTGAATTAATGTTCATGCGAGAACGTTCAATTTTTCATGCAAAACAATCGATGACCCGCGACCTGATGAAATTGCTCTGAGATTACCAAAATGGTCCGTTTTGAAAATGTTAATCTTTCAACTAATTTTGACTCTCAGAGGTGGATCATCACTATTCGAGATAAAATGAGCATCGTTATCGTCATTTTCATGCTTCTAGGGAGCCAAAACTCAAGATTTGGCTTATGGTTAAAAGTGACTTAAAAGGACCCAAATGCTCACTTCGAGGGCTTAAAACGTGTTTATTCACTGCGGGAAGAGATATAAACAATAGTTAGAGTGAATTAATGTTCATGCGAGAACGTTCAATTTTTCATGCAAAACGATCGATGACCCGCGACCTGATGAAATGACTCTGAGATTACCAAAATGTTCCGTTTTGAAAATTTTCATCTTTCAACTAATTTTGACTCTCAGAGGTGGATCATCACTTTTGGAGATAAAATGAGCATTGTTATCGTCATTTTCATGCTTCTAGGGAGCCAAAACTCAAGATTTGGCTTATGGTTAAAAGTGACTTAAAAGGACCCAAATGATCACTTCGAGGGCTTAAAGCGTGTTTATTCACTGCGGGAAGAGATATAAACAACATTTAGAGTAAATTATTGTTCATGCGAGAACGTTCAATTTTTCATTCAAAACGATCGATGACCCGCGACCTGATGAAATTGCTCTGAGATGACCAAAATGTTACGTTTTGAAAATGTTCATCTTTCAACTAATTTTGACTCTCAGAGGTGGATCATCACTTTTGGAGATAAAATGAGCATCGTTATCGTCATTTTCATGCTTCTAGGGAGCCAAAACTCAAGATTTGGCTCATGGTTAAAAGTGACTTAAAAGGCCCAAAATGCTCACTTCGAGGGCTTAAAACGTGTTTATTCACTGCAGGAAGAGATATAAACAATAGTTAGAGTGAAATAATGTTCATGTGAGAACGTTCAATTTTTCATGCAAAACGATCGATGACCCGCGACCTGATGAAATGACTCTGAGATGACCAAAATGTTCCGTTTTGAAAAAGTTCATCTTTCAACTAATTTTGAATCTCAGAGGTGGATCATCACTTTTGGAGATAAAATGAGCATCCTTATCGTCATTTTCATGCTTCTAGGGAGCCAAAACTCAAGATTTGGCTTATGGTTAAAAGTGACTTAAAAGGACCCAAATGCTCACTTCGAGGGCTTAAAACGTGTTTATTCACTGCGGGAAGAGATATAAACAATAGTTAGAGTGAATTAATGTTCATGCGAGAACGTTCAATTTTTCATGCAAAACGATCGATGACCCGCGACCTGATGAAATGACTCTGAGATTACCAAAATGTTCCGTTTTGAAAATTTTCATCTTTCAACTAATTTTGACTCTCAGAGGTGGATCATCACTTTTGGAGATAAAATGAGCATCGTTATCGTCATTTTCATGCTTCTAGGGAGCCAAAACTCAAGATTTGGCTTATGGTTAAAAGTGACTTAAAAGGACCCAAATGCTCACTTGGAGGGCTTAAAACGTGTTTATTCACTGCGGGAAGAGATATAAACAACATTTAGAGTAAATTATTGTTCATGCGAGAACGTTCAATTTTTCATGCAAAACGATCGATGACCCGCGACCTGATGAAATTACTCTGAGATGACCAAAATGGTCCGTTTTTGAAAATTTTCATCTTTCAACTAATTTTGACTCTCAGAGGTTGATCATCACTTTTGGAGATAAAATGAGCATCGTTATCGTCATTTTCATGCTTCTAGGGAGCCAAAACTCAAGATTTGGCTTATGGTTAAAAGTGACTTAAAAGGACCCAAATGCTCACTTTGAGGGCTTAAAACGTGTTTATTCACTGCGGAAAGAGATATAAACAATATTTAGAGTGAATTAATGTTCATGCGAGAACGTTCAATTTTTCATGCAAAACGATCGATGACCCGCGACCTGATGAAATGACTCTGAGATGACCAAAATGTTCAGTTTTGAAAATTTTCATCTTTCAACTAATTTTGACTCTCAGAGGTGGATCATCACTTTTGGAGATAAAATGAGCATCGTTATCGTCATTTTCATGCTTCTAGGGAGCCAAAACTCAAGATTTGGCTTATGGTTAAAAGTGACTTAAAAGGACCCAAATGCTCACTTCGAGGGCTTAAAGCGTGTTTATTCACTGCGGGAAGAGACATAAACAACATTTAGAGTAAATTATTGTTCATGCGAGAACGTTCAATTTTTCATTCAAAACGATCGATGACCCGCGACCTGATGAAATTGCTCTGAGATGACCAAAATGTTACGTTTTGAAAATGTTCATCTTTCAACTAATTTTGACTCTCAGAGGTGGATCATCACTTTTGGAGATAAAATGAGCATAGTTATCGTCATTTTCATGCTTCTAGGGAGCCAAAACTCAAGATTTGGCTCATGGTTAAAAGTGACTTAAAAGGCCCAAAATGCTCACTTCGAGGGCTAAAACGTGTTTATTCACTGCCGGAAGAGATATAAACAATAGTTAGAGTGAATTAATGTTCATGCGAGAACGTTCAATTTTTCATGCAAAACAATCGATGACCCGCGACCTGATGAAATTGCTCTGAGATTACCAAAATGGTCCGTTTTGAAAATGTTAATCTTTCAACTAATTTTGACTCTCAGAGGTGGATCATCACTATTGGAGATAAAATGAGCATCGTTATCGTCATTTTCATGCTTCTAGGGAGCCAAAACTCAAGATTTGGCTTATGGTTAAAAGTGACTTAAAAGGACCCAAATGCTCACTTCGAGGGCTTAAAACGTGTTTATTCACTGCGGGAAGAGATATAAACAATAGTTAGAGTGAATTAATGTTCATGCGAGAACATTCAATTTTTCATGCAAAACGATCGATGACCCGCGCGCGACCTGATGAAATGACTCTGAGATTACCAAAATGTTCCGTTTTGAAAATTTTCATCTTTCAACTAATTTTGACTCTCAGAGGTGGATCATCACTTTTGGAGATAAAATGAGCATTGTTATCGTCATTTTCATGCTTCTAGGGAGCCAAAACTCAAGATTTGGCTTATGGTTAAAAGTGACTTAAAAGGACCCAAATGATCACTTCGAGGGCTTAAAGCGTGTTTATTCACTGCGGGAAGAGATATAAACAACATTTAGAGTAAATTATTGTTCATGCGAGAACGTTCAATTTTTCATTCAAAACGATCGATGACCCGCGACCTGATGAAATTGCTCTGAGATGACCAAAATGTTACGTTTTGAAAATGTTCATCTTTCAACTAATTTTGACTCTCAGAGGTGGATCATCACTTTTGGAGATAAAATGAGCATCGTTATCGTCATTTTCATGCTTCTAGGGAGCCAAAACTCAAGATTTGGCTCATGGTTAAAAGTGACTTAAAAGGCCCAAAATGCTCACTTCGAGGGCTTAAAACGTGTTTATTCACTGCCGGAAGAGATATAAACAATAGTTAGAGTGAAATAATGTTCATGTGAGAACGTTCAATTTTTCATGCAAAACGATCGATGACCCGCGACCTGATGAAATTGCTCTGAGATGACCAAAATGGTCCGTTTTGAAAAAGTTCATCTTTCAACTAATTTTGACTCTCAGCGGTGGATCATCACTTTTGGAGATAAAATGAGCATCGTTATAGTCATTTTCATGCTTCTAGGGAGCCAAAACTCAAGATTTGGCTTATGGTTAAAAGTGACTTAAAAGGACCCAAATGCTCACTTCGAGGGCTTAAAACGTGTTTATTCACTGCAGGAAGAGATATAAACAACATTTAGAGTAAATTATTGTTCATGCGAGAACGTTCAATTTTTCATGCAAAACGATCGATGACCCGCGACCTGATGAAATTGCTCTGAGATGACCAAAATGGTCCGTTTTGAAATTTTTCGTCTTTCAACTAATTTTGACTCTCAGAGGTGGATCATCACTTTTGGAGATAAAATGAGCATCGTTATCGTCATTTTCATGCTTCTAGGGAGCCAAAACTCAAGATTTGGCTTATGGTTAAAAGTGACTTAAAAGGACCCAAATGCTCACTTTGAGGGCTTAAAACGTGTTTATTCACTGCGGAAAGAGATATAAACAATATTTAGAGTGAATTAATGTTCATGCGAGAACGTTCAATTTTTCATGGAAAACGATCGATGACCCGCGACCTGATGAAATGACTCTGAGATGACCAAAATGTTCCGTTTTGAAAAAGTTCATCTTTCAACTAATTTTGACTCTCAGAGGTGGATCATCACTTTTGGAGATAAAATGAGCATCGTTATCGTCATTTTCATGCTCCTAGGGAGCCAAAACTCAAGATTTGGCTTATGGTTAAAAGTGACTTAAAAGGACCCAAATGCTCACTTCGAGGGCTTAAAACGTGTTTATTCACTGCGGGAAGAGATATAAACAACATTTAGAGTAAATTATTGTTCATGCGAGAACGTTTAATTTTTCATGCAAAACGATCGATGACCCGCAACCTGATGAAATTGCTCTGAGATGACCAAAATGGTCCGTTTTGAAAATTTTCATCTTTCAACTAATTTTGACTCTCAGAGGTTGATCATCACTTTTGGAGATAAAATGAGCATCATTATCGTCATTTTCATGCTTCTAGGGAGCCAAAACACAAGATTTGGCTTATGGTTAAAAGTGACTTAAAAGGACCCAAATGCTCACTTTGAGGGCTTAAAACGTGTTTATTCACTGCGGAAAGAGATATAAACAATATTTAGAGTGAATTAATGTGCATGCGAGAACGTTCAATTTTTCATGCAAAACGATCGATGACCCGCGACCTGATGAAATGACTCTGAGATGACCAAAATGTTCCGTTTTGAAAAAGTTCATCTTTCAACTAATTTTGACACTCAGAGGTGGATCATCAGTTTTGGAGATAAAATGAGCATCGTTATCGTCATTTTCATGCTTCTAGGGAGCCAAAACTCAAGATTTGGCTTATGGTTAAAAGTGACTTAAAAGGACCCAAATGCTCACTTCGAGGGCTTAAAACGTGTTTATTCACTGCGGGAAGAGATATAAACAATAGTTAGAGTGAATTAATGTTCATGCGAGAACGTTCAATTTTTCATGCAAAACGATCGATGACCCGCGACCTGATGAAATGACTCTGAGATTACCAAAATGTTCCGTTTTGAAAATTTTCATCTTTCAACTAATTTTGACTCTCAGAGGTGGATCATCACTTTTGGAGATAAAATGAGCATCGTTATCGTCATTTTCATGCTTCTAGGGAGCCAAAACTCAAGATTTGGCTTATGGTTAAAAGTGACTTAAAAGGACCCAAATGCTCACTTGGAGGGCTTAAAACGTGTTTATTCACTGCGGGAAGAGATATAAACAACATTTAGAGTAAATTATTGTTCATGCGAGAACGTTCAATTTTTCATGCAAAACGATCGATGACCCGCGACCTGATGAAATTACTCTGAGATGACCAAAATGGTCCGTTTTTGAAAATTTTCATCTTTCAACTAATTTTGACTCTCAGAGGTTGATCATCACTTTTGGAGATAAAATGAGCATCGTTATCGTCATTTTCATGCTTCTAGGGAGCCAAAACTCAAGATTTGGCTTATGGTTAAAAGTGACTTAAAAGGACCCAAATGCTCACTTTGAGGGCTTAAAACGTGTTTATTCACTGCGGAAAGAGATATAAACAATATTTAGAGTGAATTAATGTTCATGCGAGAACGTTCAATTTTTCATGCAAAACGATCGATGACCCGCGACCTGATGAAATGACTCTGAGATGACCAAAATGTTCAGTTTTGAAAATTTTCATCTTTCAACTAATTTTGACTCTCAGAGGTGGATCATCACTTTTGGAGATAAAATGAGCATCGTTATCGTCATTTTCATGCTTCTAGGGAGCCAAAACTCAAGATTTGGCTTATGGTTAAAAGTGACTTAAAAGGACCCAAATGCTCACTTCGAGGGCTTAAAGCGTGTTTATTCACTGCGGGAAGAGACATAAACAACATTTAGAGTAAATTATTGTTCATGCGAGAACGTTCAATTTTTCATTCAAAACGATCGATGACCCGCGACCTGATGAAATTGCTCTGAGATGACCAAAATGTTACGTTTTGAAAATGTTCATCTTTCAACTAATTTTGACTCTCAGAGGTGGATCATCACTTTTGGAGATAAAATGAGCATCGTTATCGTCATTTTCATGCTTCTAGGGAGCCAAAACTCAAGATTTGGCTCATGGTTAAAAGTGACTTAAAAGGCCCAAAATGCTCACTTCGAGGGCTAAAACGTGTTTATTCACTGCCGGAAGAGATATAAACAATAGTTAGAGTGAATTAATGTTCATGCGAGAACGTTCAATTTTTCATGCAAAACAATCGATGACCCGCGACCTGATGAAATTGCTCTGAGATTACCAAAATGGTCCGTTTTGAAAATGTTAATCTTTCAACTAATTTTGACTCTCAGAGGTGGATCATCACTATTGGAGATAAAATGAGCATCGTTATCGTCATTTTCATGCTTCTAGGGTGCCAAAACTCAAGATTTGGCTTATGGTTAAAAGTGACTTAAAAGGACCCAAATGCTCACTTCGAGGGCTTAAAACGTGTTTATTCACTGCGGGAAGAGATATAAACAATAGTTAGAGTGAATTAATGTTCATGCGAGAACATTCAATTTTTCATGCAAAACGATCGATGACCCGCGCGCGACCTGATGAAATGACTCTGAGATTACCAAAATGTTCCGTTTTGAAAATTTTCATCTTTCAACTAATTTTGACTCTCAGAGGTGGATCATCACTTTTGGAGATAAAATGAGCATTGTTATCGTCATTTTCATGCTTCTAGGGAGCCAAAACTCAAGATTTGGCTTATGGTTAAAAGTGACTTAAAAGGACCCAAATGATCACTTCGAGGGCTTAAAGCGTGTTTATTCACTGCGGGAAGAGATATAAACAACATTTAGAGTAAATTATTGTTCATGCGAGAACGTTCAATTTTTCATTCAAAACGATCGATGACCCGCGACCTGATGAAATTGCTCTGAGATGACCAAAATGTTACGTTTTGAAAATGTTCATCTTTCAACTAATTTTGACTCTCAGAGGTGGATCATCACTTTTGGAGATAAAATGAGCATCGTTATCGTCATTTTCATGCTTCTAGGGAGCCAAAACTCAAGATTTGGCTCATGGTTAAAAGTGACTTAAAAGGCCCAAAATGCTCACTTCGAGGGCTTAAAACGTGTTTATTCACTGCCGGAAGAGATATAAACAATAGTTAGAGTGAAATAATGTTCATGTGAGAACGTTCAATTTTTCATGCAAAACGATCGATGACCCGCGACCTGATGAAATTGCTCTGAGATGACCAAAATGGTCCGTTTTGAAAAAGTTCATCTTTCAACTAATTTTGACTCTCAGCGGTGGATCATCACTTTTGGAGATAAAATGAGCATCGTTATAGTCATTTTCATGCTTCTAGGGAGCCAAAACTCAAGATTTGGCTTATGGTTAAAAGTGACTTAAAAGGACCCAAATGCTCACTTCGAGGGCTTAAAACGTGTTTATTCACTGCAGGAAGAGATATAAACAACATTTAGAGTAAATTATTGTTCATGCGAGAACGTTCAATTTTTCATGCAAAACGATCGATGACCCGCGACCTGATGAAATTGCTCTGAGATGACCAAAATGGTCCGTTTTGAAATTTTTCGTCTTTCAACTAATTTTGACTCTCAGAGGTGGATCATCACTTTTGGAGATAAAATGAGCATCGTTATCGTCATTTTCATGCTTCTAGGGAGCCAAAACTCAAGATTTGGCTTATGGTTAAAAGTGACTTAAAAGGACCCAAATGCTCACTTCGAGGGCTTAAAGCGTGTTTATTCACTGCGGGAAGAGACATAAACAACATTTAGAGTAAATTATTGTTCATGCGAGAACGTTCAATTTTTCATTCAAAACGATCGATGACCCGCGACCTGATGAAATTGCTCTGAGATGACCAAAATGTTACGTTTTGAAAATGTTCATCTTTCAACTAATTTTGACTCTCAGAGGTGGATCATCACTTTTGGAGATAAAATGAGCATCGTTATCGTCATTTTCATGCTTCTAGGGAGCCAAAACTCAAGATTTGGCTCATGGTTAAAAGTGACTTAAAAGGCCCAAAATGCTCACTTCGAGGGCTAAAACGTGTTTATTCACTGCCGGAAGAGATATAAACAATAGTTAGAGTGAATTAATGTTCATGCGAGAACGTTCAATTTTTCATGCAAAACAATCGATGACCCGCGACCTGATGAAATTGCTCTGAGATTACCAAAATGGTCCGTTTTGAAAATGTTAATCTTTCAACTAATTTTGACTCTCAGAGGTGGATCATCACTATTGGAGATAAAATGAGCATCGTTATCGTCATTTTCATGCTTCTAGGGAGCCAAAACTCAAGATTTGGCTTATGGTTAAAAGTGACTTAAAAGGACCCAAATGCTCACTTCGAGGGCTTAAAACGTGTTTATTCACTGCGGGAAGAGATATAAACAATAGTTAGAGTGAATTAATGTTCATGCGAGAACGTTCAATTTTTCATGCAAAACGATCGATGACCCGCGACCTGATGAAATGACTCTGAGATTACCAAAATGTTCCGTTTTGAAAATTTTCATCTTTCAACTAATTTTGACTCTCAGAGGTGGATCATCACTTTTGGAGATAAAATGAGCATTGTTATCGTCATTTTCATGCTTCTAGGGAGCCAAAACTCAAGATTTGGCTTATGGTTAAAAGTGACTTAAAAGGACCCAAATGATCACTTCGAGGGCTTAAAGCGTGTTTATTCACTGCGGGAAGAGATATAAACAACATTTAGAGTAAATTATTGTTCATGCGAGAACGTTCAATTTTTCATTCAAAACGATCGATGACCCGCGACCTGATGAAATTGCTCTGAGATGACCAAAATGTTACGTTTTGAAAATGTTCATCTTTCAACTAATTTTGACTCTCAGAGGTGGATCATCACTTTTGGAGATAAAATGAGCATCGTTATCGTCATTTTCATGCTTCTAGGGAGCCAAAACTCAAGATTTGGCTCATGGTTAAAAGTGACTTAAAAGGCCCAAAATGCTCACTTCGAGGGCTTAAAACGTGTTTATTCACTGCAGGAAGAGATATAAACAATAGTTAGAGTGAAATAATGTTCATGTGAGAACGTTCAATTTTTCATGCAAAACGATCGATGACCCGCGACCTGATGAAATGACTCTGAGATGACCAAAATGTTCCGTTTTGAAAAAGTTCATCTTTCAACTAATTTTGAATCTCAGAGGTGGATCATCACTTTTGGAGATAAAATGAGCATCCTTATCGTCATTTTCATGCTTCTAGGGAGCCAAAACTCAAGATTTGGCTTATGGTTAAAAGTGACTTAAAAGGACCCAAATGCTCACTTCGAGGGCTTAAAACGTGTTTATTCACTGCGGGAAGAGATATAAACAATAGTTAGAGTGAATTAATGTTCATGCGAGAACGTTCAATTTTTCATGCAAAACGATCGATGACCCGCGACCTGATGAAATGACTCTGAGATTACCAAAATGTTCCGTTTTGAAAATTTTCATCTTTCAACTAATTTTGACTCTCAGAGGTGGATCATCACTTTTGGAGATAAAATGAGCATCGTTATCGTCATTTTCATGCTTCTAGGGAGCCAAAACTCAAGATTTGGCTTATGGTTAAAAGTGACTTAAAAGGACCCAAATGCTCACTTGGAGGGCTTAAAACGTGTTTATTCACTGCGGGAAGAGATATAAACAACATTTAGAGTAAATTATTGTTCATGCGAGAACGTTCAATTTTTCATGCAAAACGATCAATGACCCGCGACCTGATGAAATTACTCTGAGATGACCAAAATGGTCCGTTTTTGAAAATTTTCATCTTTCAACTAATTTTGACTCTCAGAGGTTGATCATCACTTTTGGAGATAAAATGAGCATCGTTATCGTCATTTTCATGCTTCTAGGGAGCCAAAACTCAAGATTTGGCTTATGGTTAAAAGTGACTTAAAAGGACCCAAATGCTCACTTTGAGGGCTTAAAACGTGTTTATTCACTGCGGAAAGAGATATAAACAATATTTAGAGTGAATTAATGTTCATGCGAGAACGTTCAATTTTTCATGCAAAACGATCGATGACCCGCGACCTGATGAAATGACTCTGAGATGACCAAAATGTTCAGTTTTGAAAATTTTCATCTTTCAACTAATTTTGACTCTCAGAGGTGGATCATCACTTTTGGAGATAAAATGAGCATCGTTATCGTCATTTTCATGCTTCTAGGGAGCCAAAACTCAAGATTTGGCTTATGGTTAAAAGTGACTTAAAAGGACCCAAATGCTCACTTCGAGGGCTTAAAGCGTGTTTATTCACTGCGGGAAGAGACATAAACAACATTTAGAGTAAATTATTGTTCATGCGAGAACGTTCAATTTTTCATTCAAAACGATCGATGACCCGCGACCTGATGAAATTGCTCTGAGATGACCAAAATGTTACGTTTTGAAAATGTTCATCTTTCAACTAATTTTGACTCTCAGAGGTGGATCATCACTTTTGGAGATAAAATGAGCATAGTTATCGTCATTTTCATGCTTCTAGGGAGCCAAAACTCAAGATTTGGCTCATGGTTAAAAGTGACTTAAAAGGCCCAAAATGCTCACTTCGAGGGCTAAAACGTGTTTATTCACTGCCGGAAGAGATATAAACAATAGTTAGAGTGAATTAATGTTCATGCGAGAACGTTCAATTTTTCATGCAAAACAATCGATGACCCGCGACCTGATGAAATTGCTCTGAGATTACCAAAATGGTCCGTTTTGAAAATGTTAATCTTTCAACTAATTTTGACTCTCAGAGGTGGATCATCACTATTGGAGATAAAATGAGCATCGTTATCGTCATTTTCATGCTTCTAGGGAGCCAAAACTCAAGATTTGGCTTATGGTTAAAAGTGACTTAAAAGGACCCAAATGCTCACTTCGAGGGCTTAAAACGTGTTTATTCACTGCGGGAAGAGATATAAACAATAGTTAGAGTGAATTAATGTTCATGCGAGAACATTCAATTTTTCATGCAAAACGATCGATGACCCGCGCGCGACCTGATGAAATGACTCTGAGATTACCAAAATGTTCCGTTTTGAAAATTTTCATCTTTCAACTAATTTTGACTCTCAGAGGTGGATCATCACTTTTGGAGATAAAATGAGCATTGTTATCGTCATTTTCATGCTTCTAGGGAGCCAAAACTCAAGATTTGGCTTATGGTTAAAAGTGACTTAAAAGGACCCAAATGATCACTTCGAGGGCTTAAAGCGTGTTTATTCACTGCGGGAAGAGATATAAACAACATTTAGAGTAAATTATTGTTCATGCGAGAACGTTCAATTTTTCATTCAAAACGATCGATGACCCGCGACCTGATGAAATTGCTCTGAGATGACCAAAATGTTACGTTTTGAAAATGTTCATCTTTCAACTAATTTTGACTCTCAGAGGTGGATCATCACTTTTGGAGATAAAATGAGCATCGTTATCGTCATTTTCATGCTTCTAGGGAGCCAAAACTCAAGATTTGGCTCATGGTTAAAAGTGACTTAAAAGGCCCAAAATGCTCACTTCGAGGGCTTAAAACGTGTTTATTCACTGCCGGAAGAGATATAAACAATAGTTAGAGTGAAATAATGTTCATGTGAGAACGTTCAATTTTTCATGCAAAACGATCGATGACCCGCGACCTGATGAAATTGCTCTGAGATGACCAAAATGGTCCGTTTTGAAAAAGTTCATCTTTCAACTAATTTTGACTCTCAGCGGTGGATCATCACTTTTGGAGATAAAATGAGCATCGTTATAGTCATTTTCATGCTTCTAGGGAGCCAAAACTCAAGATTTGGCTTATGGTTAAAAGTGACTTAAAAGGACCCAAATGCTCACTTCGAGGGCTTAAAACGTGTTTATTCACTGCAGGAAGAGATATAAACAACATTTAGAGTAAATTATTGTTCATGCGAGAACGTTCAATTTTTCATGCAAAACGATCGATGACCCGCGACCTGATGAAATTGCTCTGAGATGACCAAAATGGTCCGTTTTGAAATTTTTCGTCTTTCAACTAATTTTGACTCTCAGAGGTGGATCATCACTTTTGGAGATAAAATGAGCATCGTTATCGTCATTTTCATGCTTCTAGGGAGCCAAAACTCAAGATTTGGCTTATGGTTAAAAGTGACTTAAAAGGACCCAAATGCTCACTTTGAGGGCTTAAAACGTGTTTATTCACTGCGGAAAGAGATATAAACAATATTTAGAGTGAATTAATGTTCATGCGAGAACGTTCAATTTTTCATGGAAAACGATCGATGACCCGCGACCTGATGAAATGACTCTGAGATGACCAAAATGTTCCGTTTTGAAAAAGTTCATCTTTCAACTAATTTTGACTCTCAGAGGTGGATCATCACTTTTGGAGATAAAATGAGCATCGTTATCGTCATTTTCATGCTCCTAGGGAGCCAAAACTCAAGATTTGGCTTATGGTTAAAAGTGACTTAAAAGGACCCAAATGCTCACTTCGAGGGCTTAAAACGTGTTTATTCACTGCGGGAAGAGATATAAACAACATTTAGAGTAAATTATTGTTCATGCGAGAACGTTTAATTTTTCATGCAAAACGATCGATGACCCGCAACCTGATGAAATTGCTCTGAGATGACCAAAATGGTCCGTTTTGAAAATTTTCATCTTTCAACTAATTTTGACTCTCAGAGGTTGATCATCACTTTTGGAGATAAAATGAGCATCATTATCGTCATTTTCATGCTTCTAGGGAGCCAAAACACAAGATTTGGCTTATGGTTAAAAGTGACTTAAAAGGACCCAAATGCTCACTTTGAGGGCTTAAAACGTGTTTATTCACTGCGGAAAGAGATATAAACAATATTTAGAGTGAATTAATGTGCATGCGAGAACGTTCAATTTTTCATGCAAAACGATCGATGACCCGCGACCTGATGAAATGACTCTGAGATGACCAAAATGTTCCGTTTTGAAAAAGTTCATCTTTCAACTAATTTTGACACTCAGAGGTGGATCATCAGTTTTGGAGATAAAATGAGCATCGTTATCGTCATTTTCATGCTTCTAGGGAGCCAAAACTCAAGATTTGGCTTATGGTTAAAAGTGACTTAAAAGGACCCAAATGCTCACTTCGAGGGCTTAAAACGTGTTTATTCACTGCGGGAAGAGATATAAACAATAGTTAGAGTGAATTAATGTTCATGCGAGAACGTTCAATTTTTCATGCAAAACGATCGATGACCCGCGACCTGATGAAATGACTCTGAGATTACCAAAATGTTCCGTTTTGAAAATTTTCATCTTTCAACTAATTTTGACTCTCAGAGGTGGATCATCACTTTTGGAGATAAAATGAGCATCGTTATCGTCATTTTCATGCTTCTAGGGAGCCAAAACTCAAGATTTGGCTTATGGTTAAAAGTGACTTAAAAGGACCCAAATGCTCACTTGGAGGGCTTAAAACGTGTTTATTCACTGCGGGAAGAGATATAAACAACATTTAGAGTAAATTATTGTTCATGCGAGAACGTTCAATTTTTCATGCAAAACGATCGATGACCCGCGACCTGATGAAATTACTCTGAGATGACCAAAATGGTCCGTTTTTGAAAATTTTCATCTTTCAACTAATTTTGACTCTCAGAGGTTGATCATCACTTTTGGAGATAAAATGAGCATCGTTATCGTCATTTTCATGCTTCTAGGGAGCCAAAACTCAAGATTTGGCTTATGGTTAAAAGTGACTTAAAAGGGCCCAAATGCTCACTTTGAGGGCTTAAAACGTGTTTATTCACTGCGGAAAGAGATATAAACAATATTTAGAGTGAATTAATGTTCATGCGAGAACGTTCAATTTTTCATGCAAAACGATCGATGACCCGCGACCTGATGAAATGACTCTGAGATGACCAAAATGTTCAGTTTTGAAAATTTTCATCTTTCAACTAATTTTGACTCTCAGAGGTGGATCATCACTTTTGGAGATAAAATGAGCATCGTTATCGTCATTTTCATGCTTCTAGGGAGCCAAAACTCAAGATTTGGCTTATGGTTAAAAGTGACTTAAAAGGACCCAAATGCTCACTTCGAGGGCTTAAAGCGTGTTTATTCACTGCGGGAAGAGACATAAACAACATTTAGAGTAAATTATTGTTCATGCGAGAACGTTCAATTTTTCATTCAAAACGATCGATGACCCGCGACCTGATGAAATTGCTCTGAGATGACCAAAATGTTACGTTTTGAAAATGTTCATCTTTCAACTAATTTTGACTCTCAGAGGTGGATCATCACTTTTGGAGATAAAATGAGCATCGTTATCGTCATTTTCATGCTTCTAGGGAGCCAAAACTCAAGATTTGGCTCATGGTTAAAAGTGACTTAAAAGGCCCAAAATGCTCACTTCGAGGGCTAAAACGTGTTTATTCACTGCCGGAAGAGATATAAACAATAGTTAGAGTGAATTAATGTTCATGCGAGAACGTTCAATTTTTCATGCAAAACAATCGATGACCCGCGACCTGATGAAATTGCTCTGAGATTACCAAAATGGTCCGTTTTGAAAATGTTAATCTTTCAACTAATTTTGACTCTCAGAGGTGGATCATCACTATTGGAGATAAAATGAGCATCGTTATCGTCATTTTCATGCTTCTAGGGTGCCAAAACTCAAGATTTGGCTTATGGTTAAAAGTGACTTAAAAGGACCCAAATGCTCACTTCGAGGGCTTAAAACGTGTTTATTCACTGCGGGAAGAGATATAAACAATAGTTAGAGTGAATTAATGTTCATGCGAGAACATTCAATTTTTCATGCAAAACGATCGATGACCCGCGCGCGACCTGATGAAATGACTCTGAGATTACCAAAATGTTCCGTTTTGAAAATTTTCATCTTTCAACTAATTTTGACTCTCAGAGGTGGATCATCACTTTTGGAGATAAAATGAGCATTGTTATCGTCATTTTCATGCTTCTAGGGAGCCAAAACTCAAGATTTGGCTTATGGTTAAAAGTGACTTAAAAGGACCCAAATGATCACTTCGAGGGCTTAAAGCGTGTTTATTCACTGCGGGAAGAGATATAAACAACATTTAGAGTAAATTATTGTTCATGCGAGAACGTTCAATTTTTCATTCAAAACGATCGATGACCCGCGACCTGATGAAATTGCTCTGAGATGACCAAAATGTTACGTTTTGAAAATGTTCATCTTTCAACTAATTTTGACTCTCAGAGGTGGATCATCACTTTTGGAGATAAAATGAGCATCGTTATCGTCATTTTCATGCTTCTAGGGAGCCAAAACTCAAGATTTGGCTCATGGTTAAAAGTGACTTAAAAGGCCCAAAATGCTCACTTCGAGGGCTTAAAACGTGTTTATTCACTGCCGGAAGAGATATAAACAATAGTTAGAGTGAAATAATGTTCATGTGAGAACGTTCAATTTTTCATGCAAAACGATCGATGACCCGCGACCTGATGAAATTGCTCTGAGATGACCAAAATGGTCCGTTTTGAAAAAGTTCATCTTTCAACTAATTTTGACTCTCAGCGGTGGATCATCACTTTTGGAGATAAAATGAGCATCGTTATAGTCATTTTCATGCTTCTAGGGAGCCAAAACTCAAGATTTGGCTTATGGTTAAAAGTGACTTAAAAGGACCCAAATGCTCACTTCGAGGGCTTAAAACGTGTTTATTCACTGCAGGAAGAGATATAAACAACATTTAGAGTAAATTATTGTTCATGCGAGAACGTTCAATTTTTCATGCAAAACGATCGATGACCCGCGACCTGATGAAATTGCTCTGAGATGACCAAAATGGTCCGTTTTGAAATTTTTCGTCTTTCAACTAATTTTGACTCTCAGAGGTGGATCATCACTTTTGGAGATAAAATGAGCATCGTTATCGTCATTTTCATGCTTCTAGGGAGCCAAAACTCAAGATTTGGCTTATGGTTAAAAGTGACTTAAAAGGACCCAAATGCTCACTTTGAGGGCTTAAAACGTGTTTATTCACTGCGGAAAGAGATATAAACAATATTTAGAGTGAATTAATGTTCATGCGAGAACGTTCAATTTTTCATGGAAAACGATCGATGACCCGCGACCTGATGAAATGACTCTGAGATGACCAAAATGTTCCGTTTTGAAAAAGTTCATCTTTCAACTAATTTTGACTCTCAGAGGTGGATCATCACTTTTGGAGATAAAATGAGCATCGTTATCGTCATTTTCATGCTCCTAGGGAGCCAAAACTCAAGATTTGGCTTATGGTTAAAAGTGACTTAAAAGGACCCAAATGCTCACTTCGAGGGCTTAAAACGTGTTTATTCACTGCGGGAAGAGATATAAACAACATTTAGAGTAAATTATTGTTCATGCGAGAACGTTTAATTTTTCATGCAAAACGATCGATGACCCGCAACCTGATGAAATTGCTCTGAGATGACCAAAATGGTCCGTTTTGAAAATTTTCATCTTTCAACTAATTTTGACTCTCAGAGGTTGATCATCACTTTTGGAGATAAAATGAGCATCATTATCGTCATTTTCATGCTTCTAGGGAGCCAAAACACAAGATTTGGCTTATGGTTAAAAGTGACTTAAAAGGACCCAAATGCTCACTTCGAGGGCTTAAAACGTGTTTATTCACTGCGGGAAGAGATATAAACAATAGTTAGAGTGAATTAATGTTCATGCGAGAACATTCAATTTTTCATGCAAAACGATCGATGACCCGCGACCTGATGAAATGACTCTGAGATTACCAAAATGTTCCGTTTTGAAAATTTTCATCTTTCAACTAATTTTGACTCTCAGAGGTGGATCATCACTTTTGGAGATAAAATGAGCATCGTTATCGCCATTTTCATGCTTCTAGGGAGCCAAAACTCAAGATTTGGCTTATGGTTAAAAGTGACTGAAAAGGCCCAAAATGCTCACTTCGAGGGCTTAAAACATGTTTATTCACTGCGGGAAGAGATATAAACAATAGTTAGAGTGAATTAATGTTCATGCGAGAATGTTCAATTTTTCATGCAAAACGATCGATGACCCGCGACCTGATGAAATGACTCTGAGATGACCAAAATGTTCGGTTTTGAAAATTTTCATCTTTCAACTAATTTTGACTCTCAGAGGTGGATCATCACTTTTGGAGATAAAATGAGCATCGTTATAGTCATTTTCATTCTTCTAGGGAGCCAAAACTCAAGATTTGGCTTATGGTTAAAAGTGACTTAAAAGGACCCAAATGCTCACTTCGAGGGCTTAAAACGTGTTTATTCACTGCAGGAAGAGATATAATCAACATTTAGAGTAAATTATTGTTCATGCGAGAACGTTCAATTTTTCATGCAAAACGATCGATGACCCGCGACCTGATGAAATTGCTCTGAGATGACCAAAATGGTCCGTTTTGAAATTTTTCATCTTTCAACTAATTTTGACTCTCAGAGGTTGATCATCACTTTTGGAGATAAAATGAGCATCGTTATCGTCATTTTCATGCTTCTAGGGAGCCAAAACTCAAGATTAGGCTTATGGTTAAAAGTGACTTAAAAGGACCCAAATGCTCACTTTGAGGGCTTAAAACGTGTTTATTCACTGCGGAAAGAGATATAAACAATATTTAGAGTGAATTAATGTTCATGCGAGAACGTTCAATTTTTCATGCAAAACGATCGATGACCCGCGACCTGATGAAATGACTCTGAGATGACCAAAATGTTCCGTTTTGAAAAAGTTCATCTTTCAACTAATTTTGACTCTCAGAGGTGGATCATCACTTTTGGAGATAAAATGAGCATCGTTATCGTCATTTTCATGCTTCTAGGGAGCCAAAACTCAAGATTTGGCTTATGGTTAAAAGTGACTTAAAAGGACCCAAATGCTCACTTGGAGGGCTTAAAACGTGTTTATTCACTGCGGGAAGAGATATAAACAACATTTAGAGTAAATTATTGTTCATGCGAGAACGTTCAATTTTTCATGCAAAACGATCGATGACCCGCGACCTGATGAAATTACTCTGAGATGACCAAAATGGTCCGTTTTGAAAATTTTCATCTTTCAACTAATTTTGACTCTCAGAGGTTGATCATCACTTTTGGAGATAAAATGAGCATCGCTATCGTCATTTTCATGCTTCTAGGGAGCCAAAACGCAAGATTTGGCTTATGGTTAAAAGTGACTTAAAAGGACCCAAATGCTCACTTTGAGGGCTTAAAACGTGTTTATTCACTGCGGAAAGAGATATAAACAATAGTTAGAGTGAATTAATGTTCATGCGAGAACGTTCAATTTTTCATGCAAAACGATCGATGACCCGCGACCTGATGAAATGACTCTGAGATGACCAAAATGTTCGGTTTTGAAAATTTTCATCTTTCAACTAATTTTGACTCTCAGAGGTGGATCATCACTTTTGGAGATAAAATGAGCATCGTTATAGTCATTTTCATGCTTCTAGGGAGCCAAAACTCAAGATTTGGCTTATGGTTAAAAGTGACTTAAAAGGACCCAAATGCTCACTTCGAGGGCTTAAAACGTGTTTATTCACTGCAGGAAGAGATATAATCAACATTTAGAGTAAATTATTGTTCATGCGAGAACGTTCAATTTTTCATGCAAAACGATCGATGACCCGCGACCTGATGAAATTGCTCTGAGATGACCAAAATGGTCCGTTTTGAAATTTTTCATCTTTCAACTAATTTTGACTCTCAGAGGTTGATCATCACTTTTGGAGATAAAATGAGCATCGTTATCGTCATTTTCATGCTTCTAGGGAGCCAAAACTCAAGATTTGGCTTATGGTTAAAAGTGACTTAAAAGGACCCAAATGCTCACTTTGAGGGCTTAAAACGTGTTTATTCACTGCGGAAAGAGATATAAACAATATTTAGAGTGAATTAATGTTCATGCGAGAACGTTCAATTTTTCATGCAAAACGATCGATGACCCGCGACCTGATGAAATGACTCTGAGATGACCAAAATGTTCCGTTTTGAAAAAGTTCATCTTTCAACTAATTTTGACTCTCAGAGGTGGATCATCACTTTTGGAGATAAAATGAGCATCGTTATCGTCATTTTCATGCTTCTAGGGAGCCAAAACTCAAGATTTGGCTTATGGTTAAAAGTGACTTAAAAGGACCCAAATGCTCACTTGGAGGGCTTAAAACGTGTTTATTCACTGCGGGAAGAGATATAAACAACATTTAGAGTAAATTATTGTTCATGCGAGAACGTTCAATTTTTCATGCAAAACGATCGATGACCCGCGACCTGATGAAATTACTCTGAGATGACCAAAATGGTCCGTTTTGAAAATTTTCATCTTTCAACTAATTTTGACTCTCAGAGGTTGATCATCACTTTTGGAGATAAAATGAGCATCGCTATCGTCATTTTCATGCTTCTAGGGAGCCAAAACGCAAGATTTGGCTTATGGTTAAAAGTGACTTAAAAGGACCCAAATGCTCACTTTGAGGGCTTAAAACGTGTTTATTCACTGCGGAAAGAGATATAAACAATAGTTAGAGTGAATTAATGTTCATGCGAGAACGTTCAATTTTTCATGCAAAACGATCGATGACCCGCGACCTGATGAAATGACTCTGAGATTACCAAAATGTTCCGTTTTGAAAATTTTCATCTTTCAACTAATTTGACTCTCAGAGGTGGATCATCACTTTTGGAGATAAAATGAGCATCGTTATCGTCATTTTCATGCTTCTAGGGAGCCAAAACTCAAGATTTGGCTTATGGTTAAAAGTGACTTAAAAGGACCCAAATGCTCACTTGGAGGGCTTAAAACGTGTTTATTCACTGCGGGAAGAGATATAAACAACATTTAGATTAAATTATTGTTCATGCGAGAACGTTCAATTTTTCATGCAAAACGATCGATGACCCGCGACCTGATGAAATTACTCTGAGATGACCAAAATGGTCCGTTTTTGAAAATTTTCATCTTTCAACTAATTTTGACTCTCAGAGGTTGATCATCACTTTTGGAGATAAAATGAGCATCGTTATCGTCATTTTCATGCTTCTAGGGAGCCAAAACTCAAGATTTGGCTTATGGTTAAAAGTGACTTAAAAGGACCCAAATGCTCACTTTGAGGGCTTAAAACGTGTTTATTCACTGCGGAAAGAGATATAAACAATATTTAAAGTGAATTAATGTTCATGCGAGAACGTTCAATTTTTCATGCAAAACGATCGATGACCCGCGACCTGATGAAATGACTCTGAGATGACCAAAATGTTCAGTTTTGAAAATTTTCATCTTTCAACTAATTTTGACTCTCAGAGGTGGATCATCACTTTTGGAGATAAAATGAGCATCGTTATCGTCATTTTCATGCTTCTAGGGAGCCAAAACTCAAGATTTGGCTTATGGTTAAAAGTGACTTAAAAGGACCCAAATGCTCACTTCGAGGGCTTAAAGCGTGTTTATTCACTGCGGGAAGAGACATAAACAACATTTAGAGTAAATTATTGTTCATGCGAGAACGTTCAATTTTTCATTCAAAACGATCGATGACCCGCGACCTGATGAAATTGCTCTGAGATGACCAAAATGTTACGTTTTGAAAATGTTCATCTTTCAACTAATTTTGACTCTCAGAGGTGGATCATCACTTTTGGAGATAAAATGAGCATCGTTATCGTCATTTTCATGCTTCTAGGGAGCCAAAACTCAAGATTTGGCTCATGGTTAAAAGTGACTTAAAAGGCCCAAAATGCTCACTTCGAGGGCTAAAACGTGTTTATTCACTGCCGGAAGAGATATAAACAATAGTTAGAGTGAATTAATGTTCATGCGAGAACGTTCAATTTTTCATGCAAAACAATCGATGACCCGCGACCTGATGAAATTGCTCTGAGATTACCAAAATGGTCCGTTTTGAAAATGTTAATCTTTCAACTAATTTTGACTCTCAGAGGTGGATCATCACTATTGGAGATAAAATGAGCATCGTTATCGTCATTTTCATGCTTCTAGGGAGCCAAAACTCAAGATTTGGCTTATGGTTAAAAGTGACTTAAAAGGACCCAAATGCTCACTTCGAGGGCTTAAAACGTGTTTATTCACTGCGGGAAGAGATATAAACAATAGTTAGAGTGAATTAATGTTCAGGCGAGAACGTTCAATTTTTCATGCAAAACGATCGATGACCCGCGACCTGATGAAATGACTCTGAGATTACCAAAATGTTCCGTTTTGAAAATTTTCATCTTTCAACTAATTTTGACTCTCAGAGGTGGATCATCACTTTTGGAGATAAAATGAGCATTGTTATCGTCATTTTCATGCTTCTAGGGAGCCAAAACTCAAGATTTGGCTTATGGTTAAAAGTGACTTAAAAGGACCCAAATGATCACTTCGAGGGCTTAAAGCGTGTTTATTCACTGCGGGAAGAGATATAAACAACATTTAGAGTAAATTATTGTTCATGCGAGAACGTTCAATTTTTCATTCAAAACGATCGATGACCCGCGACCTGATGAAATTGCTCTGAGATGACCAAAATGTTACGTTTTGAAAATGTTCATCTTTCAACTAATTTTGACTCTCAGAGGTGGATCATCACTTTTGGAGATAAAATGAGCATCGTTATCGTCATTTTCATGCTTCTAGGGAGCCAAAACTCAAGATTTGGCTCATGGTTAAAAGTGACTTAAAAGGCCCAAAATGCTCACTTCGAGGGCTTAAAACGTGTTTATTCACTGCCGGAAGAGATATAAACAATAGTTAGAGTGAAATAATGTTCATGTGAGAACGTTCAATTTTTCATGCAAAACGATCGATGACCCGCGACCTGATGAAATTGCTCTGAGATGACCAAAATGGTCCGTTTTGAAAAAGTTCATCTTTCAACTAATTTTGACTCTCAGCGGTGGATCATCACTTTTGGAGATAAAATGAGCATCGTTATAGTCATTTTCATGCTTCTAGGGAGCCAAAACTCAAGATTTGGCTTATGGTTAAAAGTGACTTAAAAGGACCCAAATGCTCACTTCGAGGGCTTAAAACGTGTTTATTCACTGCAGGAAGAGATATAAACAACATTTAGAGTAAATTATTGTTCATGCGAGAACGTTCAATTTTTCATGCAAAACGATCGATGACCCGCGACCTGATGAAATTGCTCTGAGATGACCAAAATGGTCCGTTTTGAAATTTTTCGTCTTTCAACTAATTTTGACTCTCAGAGGTGAATCATCACTTTTGGAGATAAAATGAGCATCGTTATCGTCATTTTCATGCTTCTAGGGAGCCAAAACTCAAGATTTGGCTTATGGTTAAAAGTGACTTAAAAGGACCCAAATGCTCACTTTGAGGGCTTAAAACGTGTTTATTCACTGCGGAAAGAGATATAAACAATAGTTAGAGTGAATTAATGTTCATGCGAGAACGTTCAATTTTTCATGCAAAACGATCGATGACCCGCGACCTGATGAAATGACTCTGAGATTACCAAAATGTTCCGTTTTGAAAATTTTCATCTTTCAACTAATTTTGACTCTCAGAGGTGGATCATCACTTTTGGAGATAAAATGAGCATCGTTATCGTCATTTTCATGCTTCTAGGGAGCCAAAACTCAAGATTTGGCTTATGGTTAAAAGTGACTTAAAAGGACCCAAATGCTCACTTGGAGGGCTTAAAACGTGTTTATTCACTGCGGGAAGAGATATAAACAACATTTAGAGTAAATTATTGTTCATGCGAGAACGTTCAATTTTTCATGCAAAACGATCGATGACCCGCGACCTGATGAAATTACTCTGAGATGACCAAAATGGTCCGTTTTTGAAAATTTTCATCTTTCAACTAATTTTGACTCTCAGAGGTTGATCATCACTTTTGGAGATAAAATGAGCATCGTTATCGTCATTTTCATGCTTCTAGGGAGCCAAAACTCAAGATTTGGCTTATGGTTAAAAGTGACTTAAAAGGACCCAAATGCTCACTTTGAGGGCTTAAAACGTGTTTATTCACTGCGGAAAGAGATATAAACAATATTTAGAGTGAATTAATGTTCATGCGAGAACGTTCAATTTTTCATGCAAAACGATCGATGACCCGCGACCTGATGAAATGACTCTGAGATGACCAAAATGTTCAGTTTTGAAAATTTTCATCTTTCAACTAATTTTGACTCTCAGAGATGGATCATCACTTTTGGAGATAAAATGAGCATCGTTATCGTCATTTTCATGCTTCTAGGGAGCCAAAACTCAAGATTTGGCTTATGGTTAAAAGTGACTTAAAAGGACCCAAATGCTCACTTCGAGGGCTTAAAGCGTGTTTATTCACTGCGGGAAGAGACATAAACAACATTTAGAGTAAATTATTGTTCATGCGAGAACGTTCAATTTTTCATTCAAAACGATCGATGACCCGCGACCTGATGAAATTGCTCTGAGATGACCAAAATGTTACGTTTTGAAAATGTTCATCTTTCAACTAATTTTGACTCTCAGAGGTGGATCATCACTTTTGGAGATAAAATGAGCATCGTTATCGTCATTTTCATGCTTCTAGGGAGCCAAAACTCAAGATTTGGCTCATGGTTAAAAGTGACTTAAAAGGCCCAAAATGCTCACTTCGAGGGCTAAAACGTGTTTATTCACTGCCGGAAGAGATATAAACAATAGTTAGAGTGAATTAATGTTCATGCGAGAACGTTCAATTTTTCATGCAAAACAATCGATGACCCGCGACCTGATGAAATTGCTCTGAGATTACCAAAATGGTCCGTTTTGAAAATGTTAATCTTTCAACTAATTTTGACTCTCAGAGGTGGATCATCACTATTGGAGATAAAATGAGCATCGTTATCGTCATTTTCATGCTTCTAGGGAGCCAAAACTCAAGATTTGGCTTATGGTTAAAAGTGACTTAAAAGGACCCAAATGCTCACTTCGAGGGCTTAAAACGTGTTTATTCACTGCGGGAAGAGATATAAACAATAGTTAGAGTGAATTAATGTTCATGCGAGAACGTTCAATTTTTCATGCAAAACGATCGATGACCCGCGACCTGATGAAATGACTCTGAGATTACCAAAATGTTCCGTTTTGAAAATTTTCATCTTTCAACTAATTTTGACTCTCAGAGGTGGATCATCACTTTTGGAGATAAAATGAGCATTGTTATCGTCATTTTCATGCTTTTAGGGAGCCAAAACTCAAGATTTGGCTTATGGTTAAAAGTGACTTAAAAGGACCCAAATGATCACTTCGAGGGCTTAAAGCGTGTTTATTCACTGCGGGAAGAGATATAAACAACATTTAGAGTAAATTATTGTTCATGCGAGAACGTTCAATTTTTCATTCAAAACGATCGATGACCCGCGACCTGATGAAATTGCTCTGAGATGACCAAAATGTCACGTTTTGAAAAGGTTCATCTTTCAACTAATTTTGACTCTCAGAGGTGGATCATCACTTTTGGAGATAAAATGAGCATCGTTATCGTCATTTTCATGCTTCTAGGGAGCCAAAACTCAAGATTTGGCTCATGGTTAAAAGTGACTTAAAAGGCCCAAAATGCTCACTTCGAGGGCTTAAAACGTGTTTATTCACTGCCGGAAGAGATATAAACAATAGTTAGAGTGAAATAATGTTCATGTGAGAACGTTCAATTTTTCATGCAAAACGATCGATGACCCGCGACCTGATGAAATGACTCTGAGATGACCAAAATGTTCCGTTTTGAAAAAGTTCATCTTTCAACTAATTTTGAATCTCAGAGGTGGATCATCACTTTTGGAGATAAAATGAGCATCCTTATCGTCATTTTCATGCTTCTAGGGAGCCAAAACTCAAGATTTGGCTTATGGTTAAAAGTGACTTAAAAGGACCCAAATGCTCACTTCGAGGTCTTAAAACGTGTTTATTCACTGCGGGAAGAGATATAAACAATAGTTAGAGTGAATTAATGTTCATGCGAGAACGTTCAATTTTTCATGCAAAACGATCGATGACCCGCGACCTGATGAAATGACTCTGAGATTACCAAAATGTTCCGTTTTGAAAATTTTCATCTTTCAACTAATTTTGACTCTCAGAGGTGGATCATCACTTTTGGAGATAAAATGAGCATCGTTATCGTCATTTTCATGCTTCTAGGGAGCCAAAACTCAAGATTTGGCTTATGGTTAAAAGTGACTTAAAAGGACCCAAATGCTCACTTGGAGGGCTTAAAACGTGTTTATTCACTGCGGGAAGAGATATAAACAACATTTAGAGTAAATTATTGTTCATGCGAGAACGTTCAATTTTTCATGCAAAACGATCGATGACCCGCGACCTGATGAAATTACTCTGAGATGACCAAAATGGTCCGTTTTTGAAAATGTTCATCTTTCAACTAATTTTGACTCTCAGAGGTTGATCATCACTTTTGGAGATAAAATGAGCATCGTTATCGTCATTTTCATGCTTCTAGGGAGCCAAAACTCAAGATTTGGCTTATGGTTAAAAGTGACTTAAAAGGACCCAAATGCTCACTTTGAGGGCTTAAAACGTGTTTATTCACTGCGGAAAGAGATATAAACAATATTTAGAGTGAATTAATGTTCATGCGAGAACGTTCAATTTTTCATGCAAAACGATCGATGACCCGCGACCTGATGAATTGACTCTGAGATGACCAAAATGTTCAGTTTTGAAAATTTTCATCTTTCAACTAATTTTGACTCTCAGAGGTGGATCATCACTTTTGGAGATAAAATGAGCATCGTTATCGTCATTTTCATGCTTCTAGGGAGCCAAAACTCAAGATTTGGCTTATGGTTAAAAGTGACTTAAAAGGACCCAAATGCTCACTTCGAGGGCTTAAAGCGTGTTTATTCACTGCGGGAAGAGACATAAACAACATTTAGAGTAAATTATTGTTCATGCGAGAACGTTCAATTTTTCATTCAAAACGATCGATGACCCGCGACCTGATGAAATTGCTCTGAGATGACCAAAATGTTACGTTTTGAAAATGTTCATCTTTCAACTAATTTTGACTCTCAGAGGTGGATCATCACTTTTGGAGATAAAATGAGCATCGTTATCGTCATTTTCATGCTTCTAGGGAGCCAAAACTCAAGATTTGGCTCATGGTTAAAAGTGACTTAAAAGGCCCAAAATGCTCACTTCGAGGGCTAAAACGTGTTTATTCACTGCCGGAAGAGATATAAACAATAGTTAGAGTGAATTAATGTTCATGCGAGAACGTTCAATTTTTCATGCAAAACAATCGATGACCCGCGACCTGATGAAATTGCTCTGAGATTACCAAAATGGTCCGTTTTGAAAATGTTAATCTTTCAACTAATTTTGACTCTCAGAGGTGGATCATCACTATTGGAGATAAAATGAGCATCGTTATCGTCATTTTCATGCTTCTAGGGAGCCAAAACTCAAGATTTGGCTTATGGTTAAAAGTGACTTAAAAGGACCCAAATGCTCACTTCGAGGGCTTAAAACGTGTTTATTCACTGCGGGAAGAGATATAAACAATAGTTAGAGTGAATTAATGTTCATGCGAGAACGTTCAATTTTTCATGCAAAACGATCGATGACCCGCGACCTGATGAAATGACTCTGAGATTACCAAAATGTTCCGTTTTGAAAATTTTCATCTTTCAACTAATTTTGACTCTCAGAGGTGGATCATCACTTTTGGAGATAAAATGAGCATCGTTATCGTCATTTTCATGCTTCTAGGGAGCCAAAACTCAAGATTTGGCTCATGGTTAAAAGTGACTTAAAAGGCCCAAAATGCTCACTTCGAGGGCTTAAAACGTGTTTATTCACTGCCGGAAGAGATATAAACAATAGTTAGAGTGAAATAATGTTCATGTGAGAACGTTCAATTTTTCATGCAAAACGATCGATGACCCGCGACCTGATGAAATTGCTCTGAGATGACCAAAATGGTCCGTTTTGAAAGAGTTCATCTTTCAACTAATTTTGACTCTCAGCGGTGGATCATCACTTTTGGAGATAAAATGAGCATCGTTATAGTCATTTTCATGCTTCTAGGGAGCCAAAACTCAAGATTTGGCTTATGGTTAAAAGTGACTTAAAAGGACCCAAATGCTCACTTCGAGGGCTTAAAACGTGTTTATTCACTGCAGGAAGAGATATAAACAACATTTAGAGTAAATTATTGTTCATGCGAGAACGTTCAATTTTTCATGCAAAACGATCGATGACCCGCGACCTGATGAAATTGCTCTGAGATGACCAAAATGGTCCGTTTTGAAATTTTTCGTCTTTCAACTAATTTTGACTCTCAGAGGTGGATCATCACTTTTGGAGATAAAATGAGCATCGTTATCGTCATTTTCATGCTTCTAGGGAGCCAAAACTCAAGATTTGGCTTATGGTTAAAAGTGACTTAAAAGGACCCAAATGCTCACTTTGAGGGCTTAAAACGTGTTTATTCACTGCGGAAAGAGATATAAACAATATTTAGAGTGAATTAATGTTCATGCGAGAACGTTCAATTTTTCGTGTAAAACGATCGATGACCCGCGACCTGATGAAATGACTCTGAGATGACCAAAATGTTCCGTTTTGAAAAAGTTCATCTTTCAACTAATTTTGACTCTCAGAGGTGGATCATCACTTTTGGAGATAAAATGAGCATCGTTATCGTCATTTTCATGCTCCTAGGGAGCCAAAACTCAAGATTTGGCTTATGGTTAAAAGTGACTTAAAAGGACCCAAATGCTCACTTCGAGGGCTTAAAACGTGTTTATTCACTGCGGGAAGAGATATAAACAACATTTAGAGTAAATTATTGTTCATGCGAGAACGTTTAATTTTTCATGCAAAACGATCGATGACCCGCGACCTGATGAAATTGCTCTGAGATGACCAAAATGGTCCGTTTTGAAAATTTTCATCTTTCAACTAATTTTGACTCTCAGAGGTTGATCATCACTTTTGGAGATAAAATGAGCATCATTATCGTCATTTTCATGCTTCTAGGGAGCCAAAACACAAGATTTGGCTTATGGTTAAAAGTGACTTAAAAGGACCCAAATGCTCACTTTGAGGGCTTAAAACGTGTTTATTCACTGCGGAAAGAGATATAAACAATATTTAGAGTGAATTAATGTGCATGCGAGAACGTTCAATTTTTCATGCAAAACGATCGATGACCCGCGACCTGATGAAATGACTCTGAGATGACCAAAATGTTCCGTTTTGAAAAAGTTCATCTTTCAACTAATTTTGACACTCAGAGGTGGATCATCAGTTTTGGAGATAAAATGAGCATCGTTATCGTCATTTTCATGCTTCTAGGGAGCCAAAACTCAAGATTTGGCTTATGGTTAAAAGTGACTTAAAAGGACCCAAATGCTCACTTCGAGGGCTTAAAACGTGTTTATTCACTGCGGGAAGAGATATAAACAATAGTTAGAGTGAATTAATGTTCATGCGAGAACGTTCAATTTTTCATGCAAAACGATCGATGACCCGCGACCTGATGAAATGACTCCGAGATTACCAAAATGTTCCGTTTTGAAAATTTTCATCTTTCAACTAATTTTGACTCTCAGAGGTGGATCATCACTTTTGGAGATAAAATGAGCATTGTTATCGTCATTTTCATGCTTCTAGGGAGCCAAAACTCAAGATTTGGCTTATGGTTAAAAGTGACTTAAAAGGACCCAAATGCTCACTTCGAGGGCTTAAAGCGTGTTTATTCACTGCGGGAAGAGATATAAACAACATTTAGAGTAAATTATTGTTCATGCGAGAACGTTCAATTTTTCATTCAAAACGATCGATGACCCGCGACCTGATGAAATTGCTCTGAGATGACCAAAATGTTACGTTTTGAAAATGTTCATCTTTCAACTAATTTTGACTCTCAGAGGTGGATCATCACTTTTGGAGATAAAATGAGCATCGTTATCGTCATTTTCATGCTTCTAGGGAGCCAAAACTCAAGATTTGGCTCATGGTTAAAAGTGACTTAAAAGGCCCAAAATGCTCACTTCGAGGGCTTAAAATGTGTTTATTCACTGCCGGAAGAGATATAAACAATAGTTAGAGTGAATTAATGTGCATGCGAGAACGTTCAATTTTTCATGCAAAACAATCGATGACCCGCGAACTGATGAAATTGCTCTGAGATGACCAAAATGGTCCGTTTTGAAAATGTTCATCTTTCAACTAATTTTGACTCTCAGAGGTGGATCATCACTATTGGAGATAAAATGAGCATCGTTATCGTCATTTTCATGCCTCTAGGGAGCCAAAACACAAGATTTGGCTTATGGTTAAAAGTGACTTAAAAGGACCC
Organism: Lissotriton helveticus; assembly: GCF_964261635.1. Taxonomy (NCBI): domain Eukaryota; kingdom Metazoa; phylum Chordata; class Amphibia; order Caudata; family Salamandridae; genus Lissotriton; species Lissotriton helveticus. The sequence goes on along the minus strand of NC_136069.1, from coordinate 1,163,473,036 downwards.
AAATGCTCACTTCGAGGGCTTAAAACGTGTTTATTCACTGCGGGAAGAGATATAAACAATAGTTAGAGTGAATTAATGTTCATGCGAGAACATTCAATTTTTCATGCAAAACGATCGATGACCCGCGACCTGATGAAATGACTCTGAGATTACCAAAATGTTCCGTTTTGAAAATTTTCATCTTTCAACTAATTTTCACTCTCAGAGGTGGATCATCACTTTTGGAGATAAAATGAGCATCGTTATCGCCATTTTCATGCTTCTAGGGAGCCAAAACTCAAGATTTGGCTTATGGTTAAAAGTGACTGAAAAGGCCCAAAATGCTCACTTCGAGGGCTTAAAACATGTTTATTCACTGCGGGAAGAGATATAAACAATAGTTAGAGTGAATTAATGTTCATGCGAGAATGTTCAATTTTTCATGCAAAACGATCGATGACCCGCGACCTGATGAAATGACTCTGAGATGACCAAAATGTTCGGTTTTGAAAATTTTCATCTTTCAACTAATTTTGACTCTCAGAGGTGGATCATCACTTTTGGAGATAAAATGAGCATCGTTATAGTCATTTTCATGCTTCTAGGGAGCCAAAACTCAAGATTTGGCTTATGGTTAAAAGTGACTTAAAAGGACCCAAATGCTCACTTCGAGGGCTTAAAACGTGTTTATTCACTGCAGGAAGAGATATAATCAACATTTAGAGTAAATTATTGTTCATGCGAGAACGTTCAATTTTTCATGCAAAACGATCGATGACCCGCGACCTGATGAAATTGCTCTGAGATGACCAAAATGGTCCGTTTTGAAATTTTTCATCTTTCAACTAATTTTGACTCTCAGAGGTTGATCATCACTTTTGGAGATAAAATGAGCATCGTTATCGTCATTTTCATGCTTCTAGGGAGCCAAAACTCAAGATTTGGCTTATGGTTAAAAGTGACTTAAAAGGACCCAAATGCTCACTTTGAGGGCTTAAAACGTGTTTATTCACTGCGGAAAGAGATATAAACAATATTTAAAGTGAATTAATGTTCATGCGAGAACGTTCAATTTTTCATGCAAAACGATCGATGACCCGCGACCTGATGAAATGACTCTGAGATGACCAAAATGTTCAGTTTTGAAAATTTTCATCTTTCAACTAATTTTGACTCTCAGAGGTGGATCATCACTTTTGGAGATAAAATGAGCATCGTTATCGTCATTTTCATGCTTCTAGGGAGCCAAAACTCAAGATTTGGCTTATGGTTAAAAGTGACTTAAAAGGACCCAAATGCTCACTTCGAGGGCTTAAAGCGTGTTTATTCACTGCGGGAAGAGACATAAACAACATTTAGAGTAAATTATTGTTCATGCGAGAACGTTCAATTTTTCATTCAAAACGATCGATGACCCGCGACCTGATGAAATTGCTCTGAGATGACCAAAATGTTACGTTTTGAAAATGTTCATCTTTCAACTAATTTTGACTCTCAGAGGTGGATCATCACTTTTGGAGATAAAATGAGCATCGTTATCGTCATTTTCATGCTTCTAGGGAGCCAAAACTCAAGATTTGGCTCATGGTTAAAAGTGACTTAAAAGGCCCAAAATGCTCACTTCGAGGGCTAAAACGTGTTTATTCACTGCCGGAAGAGATATAAACAATAGTTAGAGTGAATTAATGTTCATGCGAGAACGTTCAATTTTTCATGCAAAACAATCGATGACCCGCGACCTGATGAAATTGCTCTGAGATTACCAAAATGGTCCGTTTTGAAAATGTTAATCTTTCAACTAATTTTGACTCTCAGAGGTGGATCATCACTATTGGAGATAAAATGAGCATCGTTATCGTCATTTTCATGCTTCTAGGGAGCCAAAACTCAAGATTTGGCTTATGGTTAAAAGTGACTTAAAAGGACCCAAATGCTCACTTCGAGGGCTTAAAACGTGTTTATTCACTGCGGGAAGAGATATAAACAATAGTTAGAGTGAATTAATGTTCAGGCGAGAACGTTCAATTTTTCATGCAAAACGATCGATGACCCGCGACCTGATGAAATGACTCTGAGATTACCAAAATGTTCCGTTTTGAAAATTTTCATCTTTCAACTAATTTTGACTCTCAGAGGTGGATCATCACTTTTGGAGATAAAATGAGCATTGTTATCGTCATTTTCATGCTTCTAGGGAGCCAAAACTCAAGATTTGGCTTATGGTTAAAAGTGACTTAAAAGGACCCAAATGATCACTTCGAGGGCTTAAAGCGTGTTTATTCACTGCGGGAAGAGATATAAACAACATTTAGAGTAAATTATTGTTCATGCGAGAACGTTCAATTTTTCATTCAAAACGATCGATGACCCGCGACCTGATGAAATTGCTCTGAGATGACCAAAATGTTACGTTTTGAAAATGTTCATCTTTCAACTAATTTTGACTCTCAGAGGTGGATCATCACTTTTGGAGATAAAATGAGCATCGTTATCGTCATTTTCATGCTTCTAGGGAGCCAAAACTCAAGATTTGGCTCATGGTTAAAAGTGACTTAAAAGGCCCAAAATGCTCACTTCGAGGGCTTAAAACGTGTTTATTCACTGCCGGAAGAGATATAAACAATAGTTAGAGTGAAATAATGTTCATGTGAGAACGTTCAATTTTTCATGCAAAACGATCGATGACCCGCGACCTGATGAAATTGCTCTGAGATGACCAAAATGGTCCGTTTTGAAAAAGTTCATCTTTCAACTAATTTTGACTCTCAGCGGTGGATCATCACTTTTGGAGATAAAATGAGCATCGTTATAGTCATTTTCATGCTTCTAGGGAGCCAAAACTCAAGATTTGGCTTATGGTTAAAAGTGACTTAAAAGGACCCAAATGCTCACTTCGAGGGCTTAAAACGTGTTTATTCACTGCAGGAAGAGATATAAACAACATTTAGAGTAAATTATTGTTCATGCGAGAACGTTCAATTTTTCATGCAAAACGATCGATGACCCGCGACCTGATGAAATTGCTCTGAGATGACCAAAATGGTCCGTTTTGAAATTTTTCGTCTTTCAACTAATTTTGACTCTCAGAGGTGAATCATCACTTTTGGAGATAAAATGAGCATCGTTATCGTCATTTTCATGCTTCTAGGGAGCCAAAACTCAAGATTTGGCTTATGGTTAAAAGTGACTTAAAAGGACCCAAATGCTCACTTTGAGGGCTTAAAACGTGTTTATTCACTGCGGAAAGAGATATAAACAATAGTTAGAGTGAATTAATGTTCATGCGAGAACGTTCAATTTTTCATGCAAAACGATCGATGACCCGCGACCTGATGAAATGACTCTGAGATTACCAAAATGTTCCGTTTTGAAAATTTTCATCTTTCAACTAATTTTGACTCTCAGAGGTGGATCATCACTTTTGGAGATAAAATGAGCATCGTTATCGTCATTTTCATGCTTCTAGGGAGCCAAAACTCAAGATTTGGCTTATGGTTAAAAGTGACTTAAAAGGACCCAAATGCTCACTTGGAGGGCTTAAAACGTGTTTATTCACTGCGGGAAGAGATATAAACAACATTTAGAGTAAATTATTGTTCATGCGAGAACGTTCAATTTTTCATGCAAAACGATCGATGACCCGCGACCTGATGAAATTACTCTGAGATGACCAAAATGGTCCGTTTTTGAAAATTTTCATCTTTCAACTAATTTTGACTCTCAGAGGTTGATCATCACTTTTGGAGATAAAATGAGCATCGTTATCGTCATTTTCATGCTTCTAGGGAGCCAAAACTCAAGATTTGGCTTATGGTTAAAAGTGACTTAAAAGGACCCAAATGCTCACTTTGAGGGCTTAAAACGTGTTTATTCACTGCGGAAAGAGATATAAACAATATTTAGAGTGAATTAATGTTCATGCGAGAACGTTCAATTTTTCATGCAAAACGATCGATGACCCGCGACCTGATGAAATGACTCTGAGATGACCAAAATGTTCAGTTTTGAAAATTTTCATCTTTCAACTAATTTTGACTCTCAGAGGTGGATCATCACTTTTGGAGATAAAATGAGCATCGTTATCGTCATTTTCATGCTTCTAGGGAGCCAAAACTCAAGATTTGGCTTATGGTTAAAAGTGACTTAAAAGGACCCAAATGCTCACTTCGAGGGCTTAAAGCGTGTTTATTCACTGCGGGAAGAGACATAAACAACATTTAGAGTAAATTATTGTTCATGCGAGAACGTTCAATTTTTCATTCAAAACGATCGATGACCCGCGACCTGATGAAATTGCTCTGAGATGACCAAAATGTTACGTTTTGAAAATGTTCATCTTTCAACTAATTTTGACTCTCAGAGGTGGATCATCACTTTTGGAGATAAAATGAGCATCGTTATCGTCATTTTCATGCTTCTAGGGAGCCAAAACTCAAGATTTGGCTCATGGTTAAAAGTGACTTAAAAGGCCCAAAATGCTCACTTCGAGGGCTAAAACGTGTTTATTCACTGCCGGAAGAGATATAAACAATAGTTAGAGTGAATTAATGTTCATGCGAGAACGTTCAATTTTTCATGCAAAACAATCGATGACCCGCGACCTGATGAAATTGCTCTGAGATTACCAAAATGGTCCGTTTTGAAAATGTTAATCTTTCAACTAATTTTGACTCTCAGAGGTGGATCATCACTATTGGAGATAAAATGAGCATCGTTATCGTCATTTTCATGCTTCTAGGGAGCCAAAACTCAAGATTTGGCTTATGGTTAAAAGTGACTTAAAAGGACCCAAATGCTCACTTCGAGGGCTTAAAACGTGTTTATTCACTGCGGGAAGAGATATAAACAATAGTTAGAGTGAATTAATGTTCATGCGAGAACGTTCAATTTTTCATGCAAAACGATCGATGACCCGCGACCTGATGAAATGACTCTGAGATTACCAAAATGTTCCGTTTTGAAAATTTTCATCTTTCAACTAATTTTGACTCTCAGAGGTGGATCATCACTTTTGGAGATAAAATGAGCATTGTTATCGTCATTTTCATGCTTTTAGGGAGCCAAAACTCAAGATTTGGCTTATGGTTAAAAGTGACTTAAAAGGACCCAAATGATCACTTCGAGGGCTTAAAGCGTGTTTATTCACTGCGGGAAGAGATATAAACAACATTTAGAGTAAATTATTGTTCATGCGAGAACGTTCAATTTTTCATTCAAAACGATCGATGACCCGCGACCTGATGAAATTGCTCTGAGATGACCAAAATGTTACGTTTTGAAAAGGTTCATCTTTCAACTAATTTTGACTCTCAGAGGTGGATCATCACTTTTGGAGATAAAATGAGCATCGTTATCGTCATTTTCATGCTTCTAGGGAGCCAAAACTCAAGATTTGGCTCATGGTTAAAAGTGACTTAAAAGGCCCAAAATGCTCACTTCGAGGGCTTAAAACGTGTTTATTCACTGCCGGAAGAGATATAAACAATAGTTAGAGTGAAATAATGTTCATGTGAGAACGTTCAATTTTTCATGCAAAACGATCGATGACCCGCGACCTGATGAAATGACTCTGAGATGACCAAAATGTTCCGTTTTGAAAAAGTTCATCTTTCAACTAATTTTGAATCTCAGAGGTGGATCATCACTTTTGGAGATAAAATGAGCATCCTTATCGTCATTTTCATGCTTCTAGGGAGCCAAAACTCAAGATTTGGCTTATGGTTAAAAGTGACTTAAAAGGACCCAAATGCTCACTTCGAGGTCTTAAAACGTGTTTATTCACTGCGGGAAGAGATATAAACAATAGTTAGAGTGAATTAATGTTCATGCGAGAACGTTCAATTTTTCATGCAAAACGATCGATGACCCGCGACCTGATGAAATGACTCTGAGATTACCAAAATGTTCCGTTTTGAAAATTTTCATCTTTCAACTAATTTTGACTCTCAGAGGTGGATCATCACTTTTGGAGATAAAATGAGCATCGTTATCGTCATTTTCATGCTTCTAGGGAGCCAAAACTCAAGATTTGGCTTATGGTTAAAAGTGACTTAAAAGGACCCAAATGCTCACTTGGAGGGCTTAAAACGTGTTTATTCACTGCGGGAAGAGATATAAACAACATTTAGAGTAAATTATTGTTCATGCGAGAACGTTCAATTTTTCATGCAAAACGATCGATGACCCGCGACCTGATGAAATTACTCTGAGATGACCAAAATGGTCCGTTTTTGAAAATGTTCATCTTTCAACTAATTTTGACTCTCAGAGGTTGATCATCACTTTTGGAGATAAAATGAGCATCGTTATCGTCATTTTCATGCTTCTAGGGAGCCAAAACTCAAGATTTGGCTTATGGTTAAAAGTGACTTAAAAGGACCCAAATGCTCACTTTGAGGGCTTAAAACGTGTTTATTCACTGCGGAAAGAGATATAAACAATATTTAGAGTGAATTAATGTTCATGCGAGAACGTTCAATTTTTCATGCAAAACGATCGATGACCCGCGACCTGATGAATTGACTCTGAGATGACCAAAATGTTCAGTTTTGAAAATTTTCATCTTTCAACTAATTTTGACTCTCAGAGGTGGATCATCACTTTTGGAGATAAAATGAGCATCGTTATCGTCATTTTCATGCTTCTAGGGAGCCAAAACTCAAGATTTGGCTTATGGTTAAAAGTGACTTAAAAGGACCCAAATGCTCACTTCGAGGGCTTAAAGCGTGTTTATTCACTGCGGGAAGAGACATAAACAACATTTAGAGTAAATTATTGTTCATGCGAGAACGTTCAATTTTTCATTCAAAACGATCGATGACCCGCGACCTGATGAAATTGCTCTGAGATGACCAAAATGTTACGTTTTGAAAATGTTCATCTTTCAACTAATTTTGACTCTCAGAGGTGGATCATCACTTTTGGAGATAAAATGAGCATCGTTATCGTCATTTTCATGCTTCTAGGGAGCCAAAACTCAAGATTTGGCTCATGGTTAAAAGTGACTTAAAAGGCCCAAAATGCTCACTTCGAGGGCTAAAACGTGTTTATTCACTGCCGGAAGAGATATAAACAATAGTTAGAGTGAATTAATGTTCATGCGAGAACGTTCAATTTTTCATGCAAAACAATCGATGACCCGCGACCTGATGAAATTGCTCTGAGATTACCAAAATGGTCCGTTTTGAAAATGTTAATCTTTCAACTAATTTTGACTCTCAGAGGTGGATCATCACTATTGGAGATAAAATGAGCATCGTTATCGTCATTTTCATGCTTCTAGGGAGCCAAAACTCAAGATTTGGCTTATGGTTAAAAGTGACTTAAAAGGACCCAAATGCTCACTTCGAGGGCTTAAAACGTGTTTATTCACTGCGGGAAGAGATATAAACAATAGTTAGAGTGAATTAATGTTCATGCGAGAACGTTCAATTTTTCATGCAAAACGATCGATGACCCGCGACCTGATGAAATGACTCTGAGATTACCAAAATGTTCCGTTTTGAAAATTTTCATCTTTCAACTAATTTTGACTCTCAGAGGTGGATCATCACTTTTGGAGATAAAATGAGCATCGTTATCGTCATTTTCATGCTTCTAGGGAGCCAAAACTCAAGATTTGGCTCATGGTTAAAAGTGACTTAAAAGGCCCAAAATGCTCACTTCGAGGGCTTAAAACGTGTTTATTCACTGCCGGAAGAGATATAAACAATAGTTAGAGTGAAATAATGTTCATGTGAGAACGTTCAATTTTTCATGCAAAACGATCGATGACCCGCGACCTGATGAAATTGCTCTGAGATGACCAAAATGGTCCGTTTTGAAAGAGTTCATCTTTCAACTAATTTTGACTCTCAGCGGTGGATCATCACTTTTGGAGATAAAATGAGCATCGTTATAGTCATTTTCATGCTTCTAGGGAGCCAAAACTCAAGATTTGGCTTATGGTTAAAAGTGACTTAAAAGGACCCAAATGCTCACTTCGAGGGCTTAAAACGTGTTTATTCACTGCAGGAAGAGATATAAACAACATTTAGAGTAAATTATTGTTCATGCGAGAACGTTCAATTTTTCATGCAAAACGATCGATGACCCGCGACCTGATGAAATTGCTCTGAGATGACCAAAATGGTCCGTTTTGAAATTTTTCGTCTTTCAACTAATTTTGACTCTCAGAGGTGGATCATCACTTTTGGAGATAAAATGAGCATCGTTATCGTCATTTTCATGCTTCTAGGGAGCCAAAACTCAAGATTTGGCTTATGGTTAAAAGTGACTTAAAAGGACCCAAATGCTCACTTTGAGGGCTTAAAACGTGTTTATTCACTGCGGAAAGAGATATAAACAATATTTAGAGTGAATTAATGTTCATGCGAGAACGTTCAATTTTTCGTGTAAAACGATCGATGACCCGCGACCTGATGAAATGACTCTGAGATGACCAAAATGTTCCGTTTTGAAAAAGTTCATCTTTCAACTAATTTTGACTCTCAGAGGTGGATCATCACTTTTGGAGATAAAATGAGCATCGTTATCGTCATTTTCATGCTCCTAGGGAGCCAAAACTCAAGATTTGGCTTATGGTTAAAAGTGACTTAAAAGGACCCAAATGCTCACTTCGAGGGCTTAAAACGTGTTTATTCACTGCGGGAAGAGATATAAACAACATTTAGAGTAAATTATTGTTCATGCGAGAACGTTTAATTTTTCATGCAAAACGATCGATGACCCGCGACCTGATGAAATTGCTCTGAGATGACCAAAATGGTCCGTTTTGAAAATTTTCATCTTTCAACTAATTTTGACTCTCAGAGGTTGATCATCACTTTTGGAGATAAAATGAGCATCATTATCGTCATTTTCATGCTTCTAGGGAGCCAAAACACAAGATTTGGCTTATGGTTAAAAGTGACTTAAAAGGACCCAAATGCTCACTTTGAGGGCTTAAAACGTGTTTATTCACTGCGGAAAGAGATATAAACAATATTTAGAGTGAATTAATGTGCATGCGAGAACGTTCAATTTTTCATGCAAAACGATCGATGACCCGCGACCTGATGAAATGACTCTGAGATGACCAAAATGTTCCGTTTTGAAAAAGTTCATCTTTCAACTAATTTTGACACTCAGAGGTGGATCATCAGTTTTGGAGATAAAATGAGCATCGTTATCGTCATTTTCATGCTTCTAGGGAGCCAAAACTCAAGATTTGGCTTATGGTTAAAAGTGACTTAAAAGGACCCAAATGCTCACTTCGAGGGCTTAAAACGTGTTTATTCACTGCGGGAAGAGATATAAACAATAGTTAGAGTGAATTAATGTTCATGCGAGAACGTTCAATTTTTCATGCAAAACGATCGATGACCCGCGACCTGATGAAATGACTCCGAGATTACCAAAATGTTCCGTTTTGAAAATTTTCATCTTTCAACTAATTTTGACTCTCAGAGGTGGATCATCACTTTTGGAGATAAAATGAGCATTGTTATCGTCATTTTCATGCTTCTAGGGAGCCAAAACTCAAGATTTGGCTTATGGTTAAAAGTGACTTAAAAGGACCCAAATGCTCACTTCGAGGGCTTAAAGCGTGTTTATTCACTGCGGGAAGAGATATAAACAACATTTAGAGTAAATTATTGTTCATGCGAGAACGTTCAATTTTTCATTCAAAACGATCGATGACCCGCGACCTGATGAAATTGCTCTGAGATGACCAAAATGTTACGTTTTGAAAATGTTCATCTTTCAACTAATTTTGACTCTCAGAGGTGGATCATCACTTTTGGAGATAAAATGAGCATCGTTATCGTCATTTTCATGCTTCTAGGGAGCCAAAACTCAAGATTTGGCTCATGGTTAAAAGTGACTTAAAAGGCCCAAAATGCTCACTTCGAGGGCTTAAAATGTGTTTATTCACTGCCGGAAGAGATATAAACAATAGTTAGAGTGAATTAATGTGCATGCGAGAACGTTCAATTTTTCATGCAAAACAATCGATGACCCGCGAACTGATGAAATTGCTCTGAGATGACCAAAATGGTCCGTTTTGAAAATGTTCATCTTTCAACTAATTTTGACTCTCAGAGGTGGATCATCACTATTGGAGATAAAATGAGCATCGTTATCGTCATTTTCATGCCTCTAGGGAGCCAAAACACAAGATTTGGCTTATGGTTAAAAGTGACTTAAAAGGACCCAAATGCTCACTTCGAGGGCTTAAAACGTGTTTATTCACTGCGGGAAGAGATATAAACAATAGTTAGAGTGAATTAATGTTCATGCGAGAACATTCAATTTTTCATGCAAAACGATCGATGACCCGCGACCTGATGAAATGACTCTGAGATTACCAAAATGTTCCGTTTTGAAAATTTTCATCTTTCAACTAATTTTCACTCTCAGAGGTGGATCATCACTTTTGGAGATAAAATGAGCATCGTTATCGCCATTTTCATGCTTCTAGGGAGCCAAAACTCAAGATTTGGCTTATGGTTAAAAGTGACTGAAAAGGCCCAAAATGCTCACTTCGAGGGCTTAAAACATGTTTATTCACTGCGGGAAGAGATATAAACAATAGTTAGAGTGAATTAATGTTCATGCGAGAATGTTCAATTTTTCATGCAAAACGATCGATGACCCGCGACCTGATGAAATGACTCTGAGATGACCAAAATGTTCGGTTTTGAAAATTTTCATCTTTCAACTAATTTTGACTCTCAGAGGTGGATCATCACTTTTGGAGATAAAATGAGCATCGTTATAGTCATTTTCATGCTTCTAGGGAGCCAAAACTCAAGATTTGGCTTATGGTTAAAAGTGACTTAAAAGGACCCAAATGCTCACTTCGAGGGCTTAAAACGTGTTTATTCACTGCAGGAAGAGATATAATCAACATTTAGAGTAAATTATTGTTCATGCGAGAACGTTCAATTTTTCATGCAAAACGATCGATGACCCGCGACCTGATGAAATTGCTCTGAGATGACCAAAATGGTCCGTTTTGAAATTTTTCATCTTTCAACTAATTTTGACTCTCAGAGGTTGATCATCACTTTTGGAGATAAAATGAGCATCGTTATCGTCATTTTCATGCTTCTAGGGAGCCAAAACTCAAGATTTGGCTTATGGTTAAAAGTGACTTAAAAGGACCCAAATGCTCACTTTGAGGGCTTAAAACGTGTTTATTCACTGCGGAAAGAGATATAAACAATATTTAGAGTGAATTAATGTTCATGCGAGAACGTTCAATTTTTCATGCAAAACGATCGATGACCCGCGACCTGATGAAATGACTCTGAGATGACCAAAATGTTCCGTTTTGAAAAAGTTCATCTTTCAACTAATTTTGACTCTCAGAGGTGGATCATCACTTTTGGAGATAAAATGAGCATCGTTATCGTCATTTTCATGCTTCTAGGGAGCCAAAACTCAAGATTTGGCTTATGGTTAAAAGTGACTTAAAAGGACCCAAATGCTCACTTGGAGGGCTTAAAACGTGTTTATTCACTGCGGGAAGAGATATAAACAAC